>NC_090135.1:0-701250 GCF_040581485.1 Linepithema humile
ATAATCGTAATTTATTATTTATGTAATTTATATAGAACTGAACTAAGTGATAATGTTACGCACGTAGTCGTCTGCTTTACTAGTATTCGGCGTCAAGATAAAAAATTATGTATAGATCTTGTACCAAAAGAATGGTTATTAAAACTTAAACGCACATGGTTTTGCAAATATCCGCCAAAATTAGAGTACGATAAAGTACAAGAATGGAGTAAAGAAAATAAAACTCCAGAATTAACATGGAAGAAATATCCTGTTAAATTAATGAAAAATGCTAGTAAGTACAAGTTAAAAAAAGTAAAATAAAAAATGCATTGAATTATTTACGTTATATTATAGATAATTTCGATCAGGGACTACGTCGTATGACACGCATTACAGAAGACACTGTTGTACTTTCAAGTGAAGTATCTGATATAGATGCTGAAGAATTGTCAGATACAGCATCAGATAAATCAAGTAATATCAGTGATTTAGAATTTCAATCGTTCTCAAGTCAAAAAATTGTAAAAGAAAAAATTACGGAAATAGAAGAAGGTATTTATTGTTTGTAAACATGTTTGAAATTCGTAAATTTATACATTTATAATTGATATTTTTATTTCGTAGATAATGACGTTCCAAGCAGTTCATCAGAATCAGTTACTTTTAAAAATAACAAAAGTAAAAAAAGTAACAAGCGTAAAGCGACTCTCTCTCTCTCTGACAAAGCCGAAAATTTAAATCCTGTGCAAAGAACAAAATTACACAATAATTGTATAGAAAATAATGGTGTAGTATTATTTAACAATTAAGATTACTTAAAAAAATTTTACAATAATATAACTTAGATTTTCTTATAATAAATAACTAAATAAATAAATAAATAAATAAATAAATAAATAAATAAGTTAATAAATAAATTAATTAATAAATTAAGAATAAATACTTATTTGTTTTCCTATTTTAGAATGCACTCAAGTCATTGCTAATGCTTGCTATGAACAAGTAAAAGTACTTATACAAAAAAAGATGGATAACATAAAAAAAAGTATTTTATACGATATACGGAAAGGATTTGAAGAATTACAAAACAATTTATTATTAAATTTATCACACAAAGATGAAATGAATCCAGTTTCTGCTTTAAAACAAATTATTGGTTTTACATTACCGATATCTATATTAGATGATTTTGATACTTTGGATGCCTCAATGGACGTTGACGAAAAAAAAAATGTCTTGGTAATTAATTTTTTTAGATTATTTTAATATTTTATTTAATATATATATATATATATATATAAATAAAATATTTTATAGGTTTATATTTTTTACAGCGTACGTTATTTGAAAAATATGTTGATGTAGCTTCAACACACAGAAAAGCTATACATAATGCTTTATCAGCTGTAATGACTAAAGATGTCCAGATATTATTTACTGCTTTTGGTCGACAAAAAAATGAAACAAAAAAATTAAACTTTAGCAAAACGAAAATTTATAGCTTACTTATGGGTATGCGTTATTTCAGCTTCTATTAAATTAATATTAATTATCAATTAATATATTTTATAATGTAAGAATAAAAAATTATTTGATAGATATTCTCGTAAGTAAATTTGGAACTAAGGAAGAAAGAGAAATAAATTCTTCGTTGAGTCGATGGTTTTCGGGAGCAGTAGATCGGTGCGGAGGTCGCAAAGAAAGAGAAAATGTTGGAAAAAATGTGAATTAATTAATTAATTATGTTATATTATAGATAAGAGAAAATTATTTTTAATATGAAAAATAATACTCATCTGTTTGATTAGGTCAATTTAATAATGTTTTATTAATGTCAATTAATTGATTATATATGTGTATAATAAATAATTCTAATAATAATACTGTAATTTAATTTGATTATCGCGCACAAAATTGAAAATAATTATTGGAAATTGATACTGATCTTAAATATTGTTACAGTATTAAGAATCAGTATTGATTTTTGATACTATAATAGTATTTGAAATCGGTACAGATATTTAATACTGTTACTGTATTGGGGATTGGTACTGATTTTTAGTACTGTTATGTTGAAAATCGGTACTGATTTAATACCGTAACAATAATGGAAATCGATACTGCAGCACTACTGGAAATCGATACTGCAGCAATACTGAAATCCTGTACCAAAGTAGTACTGTAATTCGAGTCTTGGCCCAATTCTATCATCCCAGTATTTCTCCAGCACCACATCAGTACTGGCATCTAGTAACGCGCCAATACTCAGTACCAGAAATCGGTACTGGGCCATTATCTCGCCGGTAGTCATTTCCCACATGGGCATTGATTAATGGTTGACTATCAACATAAATTTCAGACGCGCCTAGCGGAAACTGAGCTGAGCTCTGCGCTAGCGTCCTGCGAAAAACTCCCTCTCGAATTTTAGATGCAAATAGCGGTAACTGAGCTGAGCTCTGCGCTAAGCATCTTGCAAAAAATTCCTAAATGATTCTGCGATAAACTCCCAAACGATTCCGCGAAGAATTCAATCTTATTAAACTTTGTTGGTTTATAGTTTCTTACGAACTCCTAGGTATAGAATTTTTTTATAGATAAGTTTTTGTGTTAGGTAGAATTTCTATTAGGTAGGATTTTCCATTAGAATTTTCAGATAGTTTGGATTTAAAAAATTTTTATCACTTCTTTTTTTTAATTCTTTGCTGTCGATAAAGTTTGGAACTTCTGCTTTGGCAGTTAGTTTGCAGTTTATTGATAACAAAGATAATGACATAACTTTGGGTGGGCAAACAGCAAGATTTTTTCCGCGAGAGCGGATGTTCCTTGCATATAAGAATTTAAAAACTTTTTATTATTTCTATATTTTTTTTTATTTTTTGCTGTCGATAAACTTTGGAACTTCTGCTTTGGCAGTTAGATTGCAGTTTATTGACAAAGATAATGACTGTGGGTAGGTAAAGATTCTCAGCAAGATTCTCTTTTGTGAGAGTGGAAGAAGTTTCTTGCATATAAGAAACATCATCTTAAAAGATTTTTTTCAAATTTTATTTGTTAAATTGTTGTTAAAAGAAAATGTAATAAGATAAATGTCTCAATGGCTAGACACATTTCAATCTCCAACTATAAAAAAAATAATTTTTTAAATAGTTATAAATATAATGGCCAAAACTGGTACATATAAATATCTTATATTTCTTTGCTAATATTTAATTTTAATAATTGTCGTTCATTAATTACAATTTTAGTTTTATTTGTTAGATAAACTTCAATCTTTATTAACAATTTGCCATCTGTTTTTATATAAATTTGCATAACAAAGAAAGGATTGAGGAACATTAAACTGGAAAATCTAAAACACGTTGGTAAAAATTTTTCAAAATTTTTTTACTAAAGAAACATATTTTAGTAACGAACACACACGGACAAATCAGTGGTCGAACTAAACCATACAAGATTAGGTACTTTTCTATTTCTTCTTTGCCTCTAGAAGGTTACAATGCTTTGGTTTCGAATATATTATAGGATATTTATGTGAAGATATAATTAGTGTTTCTTTTTTTCGGCTTGTTAAGCACTGAATTATTTTATGTCAAGCGGCTCGAAGTTTCCGTTGTTCGCTTATGGTTATTGTCGGCCGCACAATCGCGCAATCAATCGAAAGCGTGCGCCTGTTTGCATTTCATTTTTAATTGTTATATAATAATTCGCTATTAGTGTCCAATCCATCTGCCAGGATGCGTCTCGATTGCGATTGCGCGATTCTCGAACGGCCTATATTTGTTGCTTCGTCGCAGACGGTAACATATGTATTGCTATGCTTATGCGCGTTTCCATATTCCACACGTTCTCCATTTTTATAAATATATATTAAAGAATTTTTATTAACCAGTAAATTTTTAAATTAGCCCCATTTGTTTTTTAAGGGCTTTATTGCGTTATTACGCAAAGTTATTACTTTCGCTGTTCTTTTAAAATATATACAGGGTGTCTGGCAATAATCGCCCCACCGGTCATATACAGGTAGAGGAGGTCAAATCGAGTAGAAAAGTCCTTTACCATTTTTTGATTTTTGTAATAAGTACTAAGTAATTAACGAAAAAAGATTGGTGAATCCGTGCAAGTAAAGCGCGCGCAGCGAGAAGGACATCCCACTGCTATGCGATCACTAGGCGCGCGATGAAGCGTTGGGAGGAGCGCTCTACAAATGACAATGGCAACATACGAGCGGCGCGTAACGCTAGATCCTTGTGTCCTAGTGATCGCGTAGCAGTGGGACGTCCTTCTCACCGCGCGCGCTTTACTGGTATCGCGCGGATTCGCCGATCTTTTTTCGTTAATTACTCAGTACATATATGAAAATTAAAAAATGGTAAAGGACTTTTCTACTCAATTTGACCTCCTCTACCTGTATATGACCGGTGGGGCGATTATTGCCAGACACCCTGTATATCTGAATACCAAGAATTATCAGAGGATTTTATCAGAGAATTTAAGGATAAAATTAATTGGATATGTATATTTAAATCCAGGAGAATGAATACGTCTACAGATTTTTCCGCAAATCTAAAAACATTTATATCTTATACTAACAATAAATTTTCTAAAGAATTCCTTAATGAATTTAATGATAAAATATTTCAATTTCCTTAATAATATGGTTATCTTTTTAGAAAAAATACATTACAATAATAAATAAATGTTAAATTTGAATATTTATGCGCAAATGTAACAATATCATAACAACAAACAATATTCAAATGGAACAGGTAATGAGCAATCATATCATATATTCTAACATATATAATAAGTTAAAATACACAGATTTATTAAGTCTTTATAGTATAGATTATTTCAGATTAAGCGTTACAGACTATATAAGATTAAAACGAAACAGTTTCAATTGGAACCGTATTACGCAAACGGGAATGTTACAGGATGAATTTATTATAGAATTCATCGATGAACTTAATATACAACTAGTTATTATTTATAACAAAATAAATGATAAAACTCTAAAATTAATTTTAGACGAAAATAATATATGTTTAGCAGTAAAGTATCAAGACGTTAGCAATATCATAAACGAAATTTCTCATTATTTTACAGATCACATATGGACTGTTGTGTCTCAATTCCAAAGGTTAAATGACGATACTATAAGAAAATACAAAAATAAATTAGATTGGTATAGTCTATGCAAATGTCAGAGTTTATCTGAAAACATAATAAGAGAATTTGTACATAAGATTGAATGGAAGTATATATCGGAATCTCAGACATTGTCAGAAGATTTCATGGAAGAATTTAAAAACGAAATATGTTGAAAAGATATATCTAAATTCCAAAAACTATCAGAAAATTTTATAAAAAAATTTAAAAGTAATATAGATTGGAAGAATATTTCTAAATATCAAAAATTATCAGAAGATTTCATACGCGAATTTAAAGGATGTGTATTGTGGAAATGTATATCTAAATATCAGATAATGTCAGAGAACTTTATGAGGGAATTTAAAAAATATATCAGTTGGGATTTAGTATCTAGATACCAAACGTTGTCAAACGACTTCATTTTTGAATTTAGAAATGAACTAAATTGGGATAATCTATGTCAATATCAGACAAAAAACATATCAGAAGATTTTATATGTAAAGTTCATGATAAAATATCATGGAAACAACTAATTAGAAATATAAACTTATCCGATAGAATAATTTTAGAATTTTACGATAAAATGGATTGGGAATACATGTGCAGATATGTGAAATTATCTCCAAATATAATTGAAAGCTTTTCTGATAAATTCTCGTGGAATATAATATCTAGATACCGCATATTATCCGAAAATTTCATAAGAAGATTTAAAGATTACGTTGAGTGGAAATATATATCTAAGTATCAAAGGTTATCAGAGACTTTCATGAAAGAATTTAAAGATAAAATTGATTGGTATATTGTATCTAAAAATCAAATACTATCAGAAAAGTTTATTAACGAATATAGGTTTAAAATAAATTGGACATTAATATCTGAACACCAAAATCTTTCGGAAAATTTCATTATACCTAATCGTACCTATATAAAGGTCATACCTAATGTACCAATATATAAAGTAGATAATAGGACAGTCTTATATTTATCAAAAATAATCTATAATATGATATTAAATTTTCGTCTGTTTTTAATTTTCTCACGAGTATATGTATGAAGTCATTTATAATAGTTTCTATATTAATCTCTTTATATTCAAATTCTACGTTATCTATAATTATTGTAAAATTACTAAAACTAATATTATCATATATAAATATATTAAACTTTAATTCTTTATCAAATGGTACAATATAATTTAACTTTAAAAACTTGCTTGATAGTGATGTTCCAACTATTCTACTTAAGTTACCAAAGTTTACTAACGTATTTGTATTAATAAAATATTCCTTATTCTTGTTAAACAATCTATTAATTTTTGAGTACGATACATATTTTATGACAAACGGATCATCTGACTTAAATAATTTGCTTAATTCTATATCCTTTTCCCTTTCGATATTCCATAAAAAAACCATCTTTTTCGGCTTTACAATTATCCTATCATATTTCAATATTAAGTTGAAAAAGTTCAATTCCGAAAAATCTACATAATTGCTTTCATCCGTGCTTGATAAAATTTCTTTTTCAACTTTAATTCTAGAATTATTAAAATAATCTATTATTAATTCTCTGTTGATATTCTTTGAAACTAAACTATACAAGAATCTGACATCTTCCTCGTTTACAAAGAAATCTTCACTGAAATTAATGCTGAATATTCCTCTATTTTTACTTATAAAATTATGAAAATTATGTTTATCATCTTCTAATGTAGTTTTCATGTATTCTTCTATACTAGCTATAAGTCCACCAATGTTATTTTCCATAGTAGTATTTATCTAATTTATTTTTTGAAAAATTATAAGAAATTAATAAAAGTATTTATAAAAATTATATTCAAATAAAACTCAAAAATGAGCAAAGCTAGAAAGAATCAGAAATCTGATAATTCTTCTTTGTCATCTGATGATGATGAAATTATCGAATCGTTAGAGACTAAAACTAAAATTAAAACTAAAACTAAGAAAAATAGTGATGTTTCAACTGAAAGATACGATAAATCATCAAGCCTTGAATCTAGTGATGAAGAAATTAAAAGTGACGAAGAAACTAAAAGTGTGGAAGAGAATCAAAGCGACGAAGACATTAAAATATCTGATAAAGGAGCAAAAAAGAAGACTAAAATAAATAAGCAAGATATAAATAATAAAGAAAAAGTTAATAAAAAAGAAGTTAATTTATATAATAAAATAGAGTATAACGTTAACGTATTTGATGAAATAAGCGATGAATTCATTACAAAACGAGTGGCAATTAAATTTAGAACTTTTCTAGAAAAAGATACATATAAAGAAACAGAGTTGAAAAAAATGTACAATATTATATGGAATCATAGCATAGGTCTTATTTATTTTGGATTTATCCATAATACTAAAGATCTTTCATCTATATTAGATAAGATAGATAATATGATAACTCTCAATAAAAGATTATTTGATAATAATATTAAACTTAAATCATCTGACAAAAGTGGAAATTCTAAATCATATACAAAAAATAAAGACCTTAATATTTACACATTACAATCGTTCAAAGAAGAAAAAAGAGTTCAAAAGGAAATTATACACGCGTGGAATTTACTCTTTATAGCACTTAGTATATTAGAAATGATTGATATTAACGTTTATAATGGAATAGTAAAAACATTCAAAGTATCTGAAATATTTACATATACATACAACAACTTCCTCGAATGGTATTACGACACAGAAGGAGGATGCAATTTTACATCTATATTACGAATACTTAAAAAACAAAGAGTTCAGAAACAAGATATTGGACAGAAACTAATTAGAGAAAAACAGAGAAGTAATAAATGAATTTAATTTTTATTTTATTGTTAATCTATTAAATTATTTTTATTTTGTATTGAAATGAAATACAAAATTTTTTATTTATACAAAGATGGAAAATTATACGATAATGATAAACTTGTTGGAGAGAAAGACGATTGCTATAAAATAATAAAAAAATATAAAATACCCAAACATATTACTGACGTAAAAGTAGTAAAACAAAAATTCAAATGTGCAGACTACAACTTATTATTTATCGGTAAAGACAAAACTGGAAAAACACAATATTTTTATGGAGATGTATATGTAAACTTCAGAAGAAATAATAAACTTAAATCATTTTTAAGAATAGATAGTAAAAAAGATATAATAAATAAGTACATTAATGATAATAAAGTGTCAGATTTTAATAAATTAACTAAAGAATCTTTAATGTCGTTATTAATAATATTAGAATTTAAATTTTATATAAGAACTGGTAGAAAAAAATACAGTGATGAAAATAATACTGTTGGCATTCTAACGTTAAAAAAAAAAATATAACAGTAGACAAGAATAATATATTTATAATCTTTATAGGAAAAAAAAAATAATCCATAAATTTGTAATTAGTAAAATTCTTGATGAATATGTATATAAATTTATAACTGTTCTGTACGATATCTGTAAAAACGATAATGATTATTTATTTTCAATGAACGGAGTTTTTATAGGAGAATCGAAATTTTACAATGTATTAAAAAGTTTAGGCATTACATTAAAAGATATAAGAACATATGGATCAAATCTTATATTATTACGAGAGATGTGGAAATTCATAAATTCTATTGGTGACAATAATATAAATAAGGTAGATATTAAAAAAATGTTACAAGTTGTACTTTGTAACACAGCCGATACGATAGGACATTCAAAATCTATTTCAAAAAGATCATATGTAATTGATATATTAATTGATAAAGAAAACATTAGTGACATTGTAAAAAACTTCGATCCAGACTTTACGAAATTATATAATTACGTTATAAATAAATTAAAGAATGGATAAATTAAATAATGTTAATACATCCATAATTACTGGATTAAATTTAATTTCAAACGACATAAAAGATGTTATTGTAGTAAGAATAATAAACAATAAACTGCATCTTAACATAGGATATAATATGTTCATAGATGATAATAATAATATTATTAAATTATATTATTATAAAGATTTAAATAACGAAGAGAAATATCCATATTTGATAAAATTAAGCAAAAATTTTAAGAAATTACCTAAACAAGATTTCAAAATTAACGAAATATACAATATAAATTATGACATTTTTTACACAAATATACTGGATAAATACTATTTAAATAATAAATATATAGACAAATCGTATGTAAAATTCGAAGAATTATTAAAAAAGAAAAATAAAGTAGAAACAATCGACTATGATTATATTCCTCAGTGTAACTTGAAATATTTTAAATAATATATTAATCCTTGACTTTATTAAGTCCCCTAGCTAAAGCTAGTAGATTTATATATGTAGAGTTTTTTTTTGCTAACTCTATTTCTATCTTATCCTTCGATTTAACTATGAACATACCTTTATATAAATACAACACATACGCTATTATAAGAGGTATTCCTATTCCAAGACATATCCAAATTATGGTATTGACATTGAACGATTTCTGAGACGAAGCGATTTCCGTAGACGCAGTTGCTACTATGTCCATTACAGTTTTTATTCCACAAGATGCTTTAGCCTGTCCAGAGTTCAAAAATTCGAACACCAAAACTTGTCCATCGGGGGCAACACATTCGTCGACAATAAAATCCTGAACTGTTATACCGTTCTCTACTCTGGTACTTGCACTACAAGTATTTTCTATATATGTTTTAAAATCGTTTCTTATTTTATTTACCGTAGTTTGTATGTTAGTCTTAATTGTAAATAATTTAGCTCCTTCTTCTTTTTGTTTGTTCGTTAAATTGTTGTAAATTTTAAACGATGCATCTACAACTGAATCAATAGACGCTTTTGCTTCAGCACTACAGAAATTTTGTTATCTTAACGTACATCCCTTTGATTTTGAAAATTTTACATGTCCAAACTGAATAGAACATTTTGCGCTTGCATCTGCCTTAGCTGTATTCTTTAATTCAATTTTTATCTCATTTACTATATCATTGACGATAGTCTGAATAGAAGCACTAGCACCCATTTCTATTTATTGCAAGTTATTTTCAATATCAATTAAACTAATAAAGATTTTTTCTTATAAATGGATTTAGGTATATTAAATGGTTTCTACGGTGGAGTTAAGGAACAAAATCATGATGAATCTATCAAACAACAATATAGAAAAGAGATTAAAAGCGACGATGATCATCAAACTCAATTTAACATGTTGACATTTATAATTATAATTGCAATTGTTATAATTTTAATAGGAATAATCATATATTTTTCAATGAAAAGAGGAAAATTATCAAATAAACAACAAGATATAAGAGATAGTTATGAAGACGATTAGACTATAATATTTTAAACAAGCTTCTCTGACTAGGTTCTATATAATTTATTTTTAAATGCTTGAAGATATCTTTCTCATTTTTTAATTTAATTTTTTTATTGTCGAAACATAGTTCATACTCATTAAGTTTAAATCCATTCAATTTTGCTATTTTTCTAATCCACACGTTAAATTCTTTTGGTCCTGTAAAATATAATATACTCTCAAACTTTGAGGTGAAAGGCTTTATAATTATATCAATTTGCAAATACTTATTTTTGAAAACTTTTATAAATACAGTACTTTTTACAGCTCCGTCAATAACATATATTAAGTCGTATAATCTACTAAGACTCTTCAAAAATAAGGTTTTATCATCATTATTGTCAGAGATTATTAATATATCAATATCCGATATAAATTCATCATTTCTAGCATATGATCCTAAGAAATAATATTCGATATCTTTAATATTGTTATCTATTCTTTTTATAATATTTTTTACTTCTTTTCTACCAATATTTTTAACTATTTTATCGCTTATTTCTATTACTTTTTTCTGAGAATTATTTAAGACCTTATTATTTCCTTTAATATACACTTTTAGATCATCAAAATTTTTAATTCCTAGACTTAGCAACTTTTTAGCAGTTACTGATCCTATCATGGGTATTGATTTTAAACTCAAAATACTTTTATATCCAGCAGATGATTCTAGTTTACTTATAGAACCAAGAGTTTTGTTTTCAATTATTTCTATAATCTTCTTAATTGTCTTATCACCAAATCCTTTAATTTTTATCAAATCGTCATATATAACATTCGAAGCTTTTTACTATTAGTTTTCCATCACAATATTTTACATGACACCAATTATAATCTTTAAAACTATATAATAAATTTATTATATTTTGACAATTGTTTTCTCTCTTGTCTCCTAAAGTATCATATATATCTTTAAGACGTTTAAACTCACTCAATATAATCTTGTAATATATATAATTGATTATTTTATCGAAATTGTAATACTTATAATTTAAACTATTATGCAGGGTCTGGCAATAATCGCCCCACCGGTCATATACAGGTAGAGGAGGTCAAATCGAGTAGAAAAGTCCTTTACCATTTTTTGATTTTTGTAATAAGTACTAAGTAATTAACGAAAAAAGATTGGTGAATCCGTGCAAGTAAAGCGCGCGCGGCGAGAAGGACATCCCACTGCTATGCGATCATTAGGCGCGCGATGAAGCGTTGAGAGGAGCGCTCTACAAATGACAATGGTAACATACGAGCGGCGCGTAACGCTAGATCCTTGTGTCTTAGTGATCGCGTAGCAGTGGGACGTCCTTTTCACCGCGCGCGCTTTACTCGCGCGGATTCGCCGATCTTTTTTCGTTAATTACTCAGTACTTATTATGAAAATTAAAAAATGGTAAAGGACTTTTCTACTTGATTTGACCTCCTCTACCTGTATATGACCGGTGGAGCGATTATTGCCAGACACCCTGTATACGTACAATTGTGAAAACACATAATTTTCCTTTTCTGAATTTTTAACAACAACACCATCTTCTATTATTATAGGAATATTCATATAGTTTGAAATCGCTTTTATAATATTAAGATTTGTTTTTTCTGTAATTTTAACTTCGATAATATCTCGTTTTCTGTAAGACTTTTATCATACAAGAACTGAAAATCTTTAAAAATATTATACCCTATACCGGCGTGAGAAATATTCTTTGAAAAAATTTTATATTTAGAATCATTAACATGGAAGAGAACTATTTTATCCAATCCTATGAGTTTTTCGAACTTATAAAAATAATTAATAATTCCTTCTACACTGCTGATTGAATATCCTGTAATAAACATGTTTCGTCATCTTTTATATACTTATAATAATCTAATCCATCTGACACTGTTATTTCTAGATATTTACATAAAACTGGAAGTATTTTGATTCCTAAACCATGAATACCTATAGTTTTTGAGTTTATTTTAAATTTAGTAAACGAAAAGGTTTTCTCTATAATATATTTTGGTCTACAACAATTTTCTATTATTTTCCCTTTACACTTTACATCTCCAAATACTTTTAATACAGAAAAATTTGCAACAGTTATTAAATCGTCACTTATATTTACATATATTTTTTTAGAATCTATATTTGATGATAATACGTGATCTAGTGAATTATCAACAATTTCAGAGTATATCTTTACTAACGCTCCGTTGAAATTAAAACTTTTAAAATTTTCTCCTTCAAAGTCGTAATATATTTTTGTTTTATTACTTATATCTCCTGCATACATAGATATATTTCTCTCTATATGTTCTTTAGATGACAATACTTCAATAGATGCGTTCATGTTGATTTTTAATGTAATATTCGTATTTTTTCAATATATATTTTCTTATAATTTACTACTTTTCGTTGTTTTTTTCATATCTTTTGGAAGATCTGATAATTTAATAAATTTACTCTTACATTTTCCGCATTCTACGCACATTGCTTTAATTGAATACTTAGAAGCTCCTGTATCTGTAAAACTTTGATAATACTTGACAGGTTGTTTGTTCATTGTTTCTTTCTTACATGATAAACACATAATTTTTTCACTATAATTCTTTGAACCTATTTCCTTTGTTTTTGCCTTTGTAGTTTTCAATTTTTTACCTGCCTTTTCATTTTCTTTTGCCAATTGTTTATCAAATTCAACACAAAATTGTATCAAACTTTTCATACATTTACCTGGAGTCTCAATATAAATTTTCTTAGGATCTATTGATTGTATAGATTCCATTTATTATTGTATAAAATTCAATATAAACATTTTCATATTTTATTAATATACTATACTTCTAAATTTGATAAATTTTTTTCGTTTATCTTATCAGAATGATGATCATTATATATGTCTATATAAAATTTTCTTAAACTATTAGCTCCTGAAAATGATTTGAATCCAATATCATTTTTCTCTTTCGATAAGTTTTCCCTACATACTCTACAAGGAATATAGAAATGTTCCAAATAATACATTAACTGATCAAAATCTTTATAATAATGATAAATTGTCGTGAATATAATAGCCCAAGCTCCTCTTCCCCAATATACTGGTGATATATCCATTTATATTATTAAATTATTGATAAAAAATAATTTATTAAATAATGGATACAGATTTCTTTAGCTTATTTAACGTAGATAAAAATGAATAATTTATGTACAGAGAAATTATAGAAAACTTGAAATGTATACAATTTTTTTTATTTCCAAATTTAGAAACTATTCATCAAGTAGGTTATATTGATGAAGATTTTATATTTAGAAATAAAGAGTATTTCAAATTATGTATAGTACCTGTATATAAACATTTTTGGAAATATTCTTACTTAAAAAAAGTGATAGTGTCTCAAAGAAATTATATTTATCTAAATTATGAAATAACAGAAGGAACGTTCTTTAGTATTCCTCAGAATGATATCAATATAATATACCATAACATTCCAGATAATCAACTTTCGATTAGAATAGGAGATGATAGATATATATTTTCATACGAAGCATATTCTTACTTATCAATAAAAAGAAAAGTAGTATTCGATGATCTTACTTTTTATCAAGTTTTTGGAACAGTTAAAGCTGCAATAAGATTTGGTTTTCTATCAACTGGAATAGAGAAAAAAGGTGATATAACATTTAGACAAAAGTTAGTAAATCCTCTTGATTCCGATATTAAGTATTTCCAAAAAATAAGTCTTAAATCTTTGGAACCTATAAACCAGATTAGATTTTTTGATATATGGGTTAATAGAAAAGATTGTGTAATTACCGGAAGTACAGGAGTTGGAAAAACGTCTCAAGTTCCAAAAGTATTTTTTTGGTACAATTTTTTATTCGGAGGTTACGATTTTAATCTATCAAGTGTCGATCTTGATAAGTTTAACAAAAAAGACAAAACTATGATAATATTTCCCAGAAAGGCTTTAATTGTGTCAAATGGAGAAAATTTCTTAAGAAGTTTAGGTTATAGAACCGAGAGTAACATAATAATAGAAAATAGTCCTGTCACTATAAACTTTAAGAATGTTTCAAACACTATATATTATAATAAAAACCCTCAAAGCGTCGAATTAAATTTCTGTATCAATAGAATAGCTGCGTCAATTAAATTGAATGACGATAGATTGGCATCAGTGTTCGTTGACGAGATACACGAACACGAAACTTTTTCTGATATATGTATAACAATCCTCAGGAATCAAAGAAAAAGATATAATAATATAATACTTATGAGTGCTACTATAGACGAAGATAAAGACAGAATATATAAATATTTTAATAAAAATATTGAATTTATTCATATAGAGGGAGATAAATTACATCCTGTAAAAGAGATAATAATAGGAGATAGATATGTGATCGAGGATGTAATAACTAAACATAGACCCGATAAAGGAAAAGCTGGAATATTTTTCTTTTCTAGGATATCTGATATTTCAAGTGCGTTTAAACATTTATCATCTGTATTTGAAAATGATAAAAATTTGGTATTTATACCTATTCATAGTAAAGTGTACCCATCTGCATCTGATATAATTAAGAAAATAGAATCAAGTCATAATAAAAGCGTTATAGCATTATCAACTAATATATTGGAATCGTCGCTTACTTTGTGCAATGCTCAATATGTTTACGATACAGGAACATTTTTTTCTAAAAGATTTTTTGGAGGAAAAGTTGATAATATCACTTATGGAATGGCTGAACAGAGAAAAGGTAGAGTTGGTAGAAAACTTCCGGGTAATTACATAGTATTATATGATAAAAATAAATTAAAAAAAGATTTTAAGAAAATTAACTATGAATTTTTATATCCGTATGTAATATTTCTTAAAATGTATAAAATAAAATTTGATGATATATTTATAATTCCAGACGATGCTACAAGATTCGAAAGGACTATTGAGTATTTAAGGCAAAATGATATATTTGTAGACAACAGAAAATTTATGAAGCATATATATAACACATATCCTTGTGATATGATAGAGTATATATCTATTTATCTAAAAAATAGTATTAACAAAATGCTAGAAAATTTTGAAAATATAGATAGTAATGAAAAAAAAAATAGAATATGTTATGAGTAATAATGTATTATATAAAAATCTTACAAGTATTAATTTTGTATGTAAATTAAAAAAAATTAAACAACCAAATAAAAATGATAAATTGATTAGCATATCAGTTGAAGTTTTAAATCAATTAGTAGATGGATGTGATATTATTTATGGGCAAACCATGACTTCTAAAACGTATAAAAATTATTATATGATATCTCCGAATATTTTTCTTCCACTAATATCTCTCAAATAAAAAAAATACTACTAAAATCTAAATTTTTAGATTTGTAAGAAACTATATAAAGCACGTCTATATCTTCGTACGACGATATATATCTGTCTAATTCATATACGCATCTATCTGGATCAGTAGTTAAATTAAAGAACATTGCATAATCATCTGATTCGTATATGTTCATTGAATATATAAATCCTTTATCTTTTAAGTAGTTCAACATATATCCATATAATATTTTGTTTTCTGTCCATGTCAATGTTATAAGAAAATTATATTCTGTTTTTATACTATATATCTTACTGTTCAAGATAAGTTCACGTTTTCTCTCTTCGTTTTGAATTTTCTTTATAATATATCTTAATTCATTTTCTCTTTTGAATAACTTTACTATACTATTGATATCTGGACATTCCCTGTCGAACAAATAAAATTGAAACAGAGCTTCGTAAAAATAAGGACAAAAATCTCTATACAAGTATTCGTTATTAATATTTTCTCCTTTGATTCTTTTTAGTATATATTTTATTTTGTACTTATCTCCTATTATCTTTACATTATTACTTATTTTTATATTATAAACCGAATTGTGAACATAAAACAATATTAAGTAGCAATAGTTGTTTAAAGTCTTGTTGAAATCCAATTCGTAATTTTCAACATTTTTAATTATTTGTGGAAATTCTACGTAATTTTTTGTTTTTCTTTCTTCCTTATTATTAAATTTTTTTCTTTTTATATTAATCTTTTCTTCTTTTTTGTAATCTATATCTAATAAAACTTCTGTGACGAAAACCTTGTCGTTATTCAAGTCAATCATATTTACTAATATATTGTCAGGAGGAGTATTAATTATATTAAATTCCCGTATGTTAAAACATTCTCTTTAATATTTTCAATGACCGAATAAATATATTCAGAATATTTATCTACATAATCATCACTGTACAAGTAGTCTTCTAGTAGAGAAGTTATATCAAAATATTTGTAAAAATGAAAAACGTCCTCTATATATATTCTTCTATCGTTGTTACTTAATATATTATTAACAATTGACTCTATATTTTCATTTAGAATATAATTAACTATTTTCAATGGATTTCTATCAAAACTAATTGATATATAAAAATAATCATTTATGCAATTTACTTTTATACCAAATGTAGTTAACAAGAATAGTCCTTTGAACAATTTTTTATCGTTGTCCACCCTAATGTTTATATTAAAATCATTTTCACACTTAGTTAGTATACACGAATATCCCTTTAACGTTTTTTGAATTTCGTTTGTAGAATTTTTGTACGTAGATTTTTTTTAATTCTTTTTTTTGAACCAAATGTATGATTAATAATATCTATTATTTCATCATTATTATACTTTAATATTATTAAGATATCAGACGGATCTATATTTTCCCATAATTTTATTAATTTTTTTTTATAACTTCTTCGTTTGACAGATCTATAGACGTGCCTCCTAAATATTTTTTTCCATAGTTTATAAAAAATAGAGAAATTCCGTCAATATCGTAACTTTTTCTAAAATAATATTCATTTTCTAATTCATCTACTATTTTACTTAATTTATCATCGAAATCAAAATTGTATATAAAAGGGATATTACTAAATTTGTCATAGAATTTATAAATTAGATTCTTACATACATCATTATATGTAATACTATTGTTTCTTCTCTTACTAAAGAATGTCATAAAGTTGAAACATGTTGAACCGTTATATATTATATTATCGTTCTCTCCTCTGTGTCTGAAAATGGAATGTTCGAATAAATGTGATAGTCCTGTTGTATTGTTTTTATAATCATAATCGAATCCTTTATCTGTTATTCCTATAAAAATATCATATGGACTAAAATTATCTACAATAATTTTTGTATCGTTATTCAAACAAATTTTTTTAAAATTCATTTATTAAAAATATTAATAGTACAATATAAAAATACTACAACTACAACAACTTGATATACTATAGTAAAATATAAAAAATACTACATCTATAATAACTGATATACCTTTCTACTTTTTGTCATTTCTAATAGTTTATTAATAGTTTCTATATTTGATTTATTTGGTCGCGGATATCCATTTAGAACATATCTTCTGAGTACAACACAAAGATGTTTAACGTCTTGGGATTTCAGTTCGAAATCTCCTCCTATATATTTTAACATGTATAAAAGTGTATTCATTTTTTCATATAACACGTCTTGATCTACATTTTCTCCAAAGCTTCCGTTGTTATTAATAAAATGATAAATCTCGTCGTGTAAAAGTTTTATATTGTGTTGTATATAATCACATGTTAATCATGCAGTAGATATATAGTTTTGTGTAAATATGTAATATTTTCTAAAGTAATATATTTGTTAAAATTTTTAGTATAATTTTGTTGTAATTCTATAGTATTATTATTTTCTTCAGATTCGTTCATATTCGCAATACACACATCATTATGTTTATATTTATCTATAATTAACACGCAAATAAACGAAATATCACTAATGTATAGTATAATTATATTAAATAATGAACTTGATAAAATATCAAAGATTTTCATTTTTACGATTTATAATGTAAGTAAATATTGTTACATTAGAATACTTAGACTGTATTAAATTTTAGTTTTATTATATATTATATATATACTTACAATTTTCCTTGTTAATCAATGAATTATTTAAATAATCGTGACATTCGTTATTCCAGTCATTCAACTCTCCATTATGTGTTTTACAAGTCCTTAGATGACATTCTTTATGATTACAAGTTTTTAATATCACAATGCTGGCAATATCAGGATACTGTATGTTAAAATAATCGTCAGTATAATATGGTGTATAATTACAGTAAGGTATAAATTGATTACTGTTTAACACTGTATTTATTAATTTGTTACTATTTTTTAAAAATAATTCGTTTTGATTATTTTTAGAAACGTAATCTCTAATTAGATAAAATTTAGATCTATATCTTTCATTATACATTATCATTTTATTAAAATCTATGTAATATACAGACCCGAAAGTTTTCTCATCGTAATTTCTATACAAAAGAGAGCATGTTTCGTGATTCACACAAAAATCTAAAAAATTAGATGCTTCTTTATTGAATAATACAATAGTTCCAAAATTGTCATATGACCATTGCATTTAAAATAAAAATATTAATGAAGTTAAATCTTTTCGAATATAAGTGATACATACATTGAACACAAAACTTCCAAATCAGAACACTTTTTTATATTTGAATTGGATAAATTCTTAAAGAAGTAATGTCTAGAATCTTCTCTTTCGTTTCTTACTACTGTTAGCGTATCGAATATATCCTGATAAGAAGTTATTAAATCAAAATGATAGCAGTCTAGAAGAACAAACTTGTTCGATTCGAATACATCTATCATTTCATTTATATCTATTGCGTATTCGTCTTGTGATTCCGATGTCATTGTTGGTATGTATACTTTAAATATACTATTTCCTTCATAATCCTGAGATAGTACAATTTTTATATTTACATCGTCTATCATAAAATTTAATTCTTCCGTTGATCTTTTCTTCATCTCGTCTTTAGCTTTTTCTCCGTCTATTGTTGTGATTACAATTTTCCCGTTGTCGTGCAATAATTCTCTAATTTTTTTTACTATTTTATTTTTTTTGTTTTTCTTCCAACTGTAATGTATTGCCATGTTCCAATCTATACCTATATATTTTCCAATCCCCGAAGAGTTAACTGTAAATATATAATCTTTGTCATTGAAGTATGTTTTAAACAAATATAATCTAAATAATGATGATTTTGACTTCTTGACGTGTTTATTGTATCTCGATCTACATTCGTCAAGCGATAATTCACTTGGATCTGTTCCAGTCACAGAGTTAGCGTTTATGTAAAAATACCTTTGCATATCTCCTCCTCTTCCTATATCTATGGATAAATAATTATTATTTTTCCTATCATACTTGACACTTTTAACTTGAGGGGAAAACAAATTTAAAATAGCTTGTGTTTTAATAAAATTTGTTATAAAATTTAATGATATTCTTTTGCTATTATTTTCTATAAAATATTTAGTTTTATCTATATTTAAATATTCATTTGAGGTAACAGCCAAGTTATAAATTTTATTTAAATCGAAATTCTTTCCGAGTTCTTTAAATGTTTCTATTGGAGGTACTTTATTTAAAGTATGGATGTCTTCAGATTTAGTTATAACTTTATAACTATTTCCATAATAACTGTGATAAAAGAAGTTATTGGTTTTTATGCATCTAGGTATTACAAGTTTGTTGTACGCAAGTGAATATTCATAAATTAAACAGTAAGGAGTTACATAAAATTTAGGATTTAACGATTTTGTATTTTGTATTACAACGAATGATAATATTTCATCAAAATAGAAACTTTCGTTGTTTTTTATATTTATCCTCTTAAATACTTCATCTCCTGTAGACGAAAACTTTATCAAGTCTATTTCTATATATATACCATCTGACATAAGTATTAAGTTTGGTTTTATGCATGCTAATACATCTATTGTATTGTCGAGTTTGAATTTCTCATCTACAGGTTCGTTGTTGTTGTCCTTGTCCATAATTATAATTCCGTCTGTAACAAATTATACTAGAATTCCTAATAATACTTCATGGTACATAGAATTAGAGTATATTGGAAATGTAAAACATTTTGATAAAGACTTATTTAGGAAAAATCTAATAGATTGTTTTTCTCTAATTTATGGGGTTTCTAATATTTTTAACATTTCAATTTTAAAAAATAGAATGCCTAATATTTTGAAGACTAATTTCATTACGTTTAAAGATCTGCTTCAGAAAAATGAAACTAATATTTTGATAACAACAAAAGTAGACGGAGAGAAAGTAGAATTTAAAGTTAAAAACGGTATATGTTACATGATACTAAATAATATAATATATACATTGAAGACTAACATTAACAAAGACATAAAATTAGTTGGTGTCGGAGAATATGTAAAAGTAGAAAACAAAAAGGTGATATACCCGTTTTACATACACTCTATTAATAATAAAATTATGAGGAATAGACAGAAATCGTTACTATTATTTAAAGAGTTGATAAAAGATAATAGCTATAAAATTTCAAGTACAAAAGATAATAACGAATTAAAAGTAAGCAGAGATTCTTACGAATATAAACAATCTGATTTGCTTGATATCGATATAATACACAAGGACGTGTATGGACCTTAATGTACCAATTATACAATGTACCTAAGGACAAAGTTAATTGGGAATCAATATCTATGTTTAAATTATCAGAAGATTTTATCAGAGAGTTCGAGGACAGAGTGGATTGGAACCTTATATCTAAACGTCATACCTAATGTACCAATGATGATACGTAAAGTATATATGTACCTAATCGTATTTTCATTTATCACTACACTCTTACTTTCTAAATTACATACAAAGTTATAATAATTCTCTTTTTCATCAGTATTTGACTTAACATTAATGTGAAATGTCTTGTGTAATGTGTTTCCTCCAATATTATTTGCAGATACTCCAGTATAAGATGTCTTTATAATTTTAAGATTGTTAGAGAATAATTCTTCTATTCTTTCTATTAAAAAAGACTTGCCAGTACCAGCCATTCCGTGTATAAATAAAAGCAAAGTTTCATCTTTATCTAGTTTATATTTAATATAATCAACAACTTTTTGTTGATCTTTGTTATACTCCATTATAGATTTTTATTTTCGTTATATATTTTCATTTATTCAATCACTTCGATACAATCTTTAGTATATCTTAGTTTTTTCACTTTCTTAATAAAAACATTAAGAGATTTTTTAACCAATTTCAATGGATGATTTTCGTCGAAATCTTTCCATTTTACCTCAACAGAACAATTGAGTATATTTTTTTCCTTATTAAAGTCTAACGACGAAGATTGATTGAGAAGAATATTTGCTATATTAAAGTTAGCGTTTCCAATACACGGATACTTATATTTTTCTAAAAAGTAATAGTTTCTGAAATGATTATAACCAAAATAAGGTAAATAGAAATTATATTTATTGTTTTCTATTATTCTTTCTGAAGGTCCAGCCTTTACTGTTGTATCTTTTTCAAAACCTATGTTCTTCGATACAAAATCTAATCCAAATATATATGGCTCGTATATTAAAACATCGTATTTTTTTTATTTGTAACTTCTTAGATCTTTACCTACTGTATTATACGTGTGATCCCATAAATCTACTGGAATACTAACATCTTCTATATTTAATTCATCGATTATCTCTAGAGGAATTATTCTATTTTCTTCCTTAATATAATCACCTAATATATATTTAAATTTCTTTGAAATGTTATAATTGTCCGATCTTCCTCCTCTATTAAATTCAAGTACATTAGTATGAAACCATATTTTATTATTTTTTGGGACATTTCTTATAATTATTTTACAGTAATTTAGGTTATCAAATTTATAACTAGTGTTGTTTTCAATATTAACAAAAACGGAACCTCCCGGATATTCATCTTTGAAATTTTCAAAACTCTCAGATATTCTAATTAAGTCCGGAAAAATTCTATTCCTAAAAGAAATTATATAATCCTTTTCTGTAGCATTATAGCCTGGATGAGATATAAAATACATATTATTGAATTGTGATGTCTTACAAAACCATCCTATTTCAGTAATTTTTTTGAATGTATTTGTAAAGAATTCTTCTTTAGGATTCACAGAATAATATTCGTCTCTTATATGGGAAAAGTTGTTTTCCTCTATATACTTATCTTCAATTTGATATGAAGATTGAATATTGTAGACTCTGACTAACAGTTTAACTTCTGGAATAATTTTTTCAATCAGAGAAAGTGACTCGCTAGCAAATTCTCTATCATAACTTATTATATCTGTCAATTGACCAATTTCAACTACAAACTCTACTCTGTTGTTCTTTGGAATTCTTAGTATCGAATGAGGAGGAGATTTATCGAATTGCGTGAATATAGGTATAAATAAGTCTAATTGGTTAAATATTGTATAATCTAAATGTTTACCTTTTTTGTAATTGCAGTAATCCTCTCTGTGTCCTACTATAGTATCGTTCTTAGATACATTTGGAGAAAAATAAGAACTAAATATATCGAATCCACTCAATTTTAATATAGATTTTCCATTGATATTGATTTCAAAAGACTTTATAAGTTTTAACCCAGGATAATCCGTATATCTTATTGATCCCTTGCCTTTTATCTCTGGTATCCTTATACCTACACAAGGAAAGTCTATACCATCCAATCTCGAATCTATTATATTGAAATGGTATCTACATCCTCTTATATAAGATTGTGATAGATTTACTATTTGAGGACAATTAATTGGTAAATCTTTTATAGGAATTCTGTATATATCATTATTCTTATTATCAACTACAATGTTTTTAATAAGTATATCTTTCATTTTATCTTTTTTATTAAGAGATAAAATTTTGAAATAATATAATTAACTATCAAATAAGAATAATAGAGCTTAGTCATATATGTTTGAGTGCAATTATAAATTCATACATAAAATATTATGATTGCAATGATAATAATAAAGTGTTCTTACAAAAACTATTTTCACATTCCAAAAATATAAAAAATGCTCATGTATCGCTCTATGTATACGCATATAAATATGAGTATTTAAGAGACTTAGTAGATGTTAATAATATACACACGACTCTAACGAGAATTATGATTAAAACAAACTATAAATATTTATGTGATTTCATAGAGTTTTATATCGATTATATTGATTTTAACTTATTGTCAATTTTCGATATAAGCGAATGTATTTTAAGAAAGTATTCAAGTAAATTTGATATGACTTTACTATCTAGAATAAAAAAACTACCTGAAAGTATTATAATTGACGAAATAGATAGAGTAAGTATTAAAGATGTGTGTAAATTTCAAAATCTGTTAAATCTGTTAAATCTGAAAATTTTATACGACGGTTTTACGATATAGTTGAATGGAATTATATATCTAAATATCAAGTTTTATCAGAAGATTTTATAGAAAGTTTTAAAGATAAAGTTAATTGGAAATATATATCAAAATATCAAAATTTATCAGAAAACTTTATAAGAAAATTTAAAAGAAAAGTTAATTGGAATTATATATCTTCGTCTGATAATAGTTTAAGTCACGATTTTATATACGAATTTAGACATAAAATAAACTGGAAAAACCTGTCAAAATGTTATAAAAATATTGATAAATCGTTCCTATTAAGATTTAATAAATATATATATTTTGACTACTTATATTTTAATTTAGATTGTCATATATATAATAATTTTACTAGTCAATTAGATTATACAGTGCCATATGAGAATATTATAAAAAGTATTGACTATCTAGATATAGATATGCTTATCAAAAGAAATAACATAACTAAAAAAATTTTAAACGACAATTCTGTGCGTAAGTATCATCACACTATATTTAAGTTCCTAAATAAGAAATTAGAATTATGTGATATAGAAAACAGTGATTATGCTATAGATTATATGTTCCTCAGTAGAGAATACTCTTTAAGCGAAGACTTTATAGAAAATAATATTGATAAGTTGTATATTTACGAAATTATACGTAATCAAAAACTTTCTGTTAATTTTTTAAGGAAACATTCCAATGTATTTATACTTAATGATATTTTACAATATCATAAAATGCCTGAAGACTTTATTCTAGATAATATAGATTATGTAGACTGGAGAATAGTATTAAAATACCAAAACATATCAAACTCGTTCATATATAATTTTAAGGACATAATTCCTTGGAAGTATGTTTCGTTATACTATAGAATAGATAAAGATTTTATATATAGGTATAGATACTATATAAATATGTATGAGGTTAATTTTAACGAATATTTTAGAGACAAATCAAAATATTTGGAATATATTACAGATATAACTTCTCAATAAGTTCATTAAATTGTCCTGAAAGTTCTATGTAATAATTTTTGCTATTATATTCTTTATTTATGTATTTTAAAAATATATATCTATCTTTTTTATTCTTTTCGTCCTTTAATTGATAAAATGTATTATTTATTAATTTCCTTTTTTTGAAAGTTCAATACACTTATTCTTTAATGAAATAAAGTCACTTATATTGCTCGTTTTAGTATCTAGTAGTATTTTATAAATTTTATTATGTAATTCTATCATTTCCTTTTTTATATTGTACATACTATTTTTATATAAATAATATTCATTTTTGTACAAAAAGTAATTTTTTAAAAGTTTGAAATCCTTTCTATAAGGAAAGTAGAAGTTAATATCTTTAATTTTTTCTATATAATCAGAATATTCAGGAATATCTAAAGTTGTCATATTTACAAAATCTATCTCATTTTCGTTTGATGGAAGTTCTTCGTTAAAAACATAAATGGAGTATGATCCTCCTATTATATTAGAAATATTATTTGTTATTGTTTTCTCTTTACTCTTTAGAAATATAAAGTTACAATACTTATTCTTGTCAGTGATTACACAGTCATTGTCTACTTTAATAAATTTTAGGCAATAGTTGTATACATTGAAAAAACTCTTGTCCTTAAGATTAATTGAAGATATTATTTTACTGGATAAGTTAATGATTTCTTTATACATCTTATATAATGTACGATTTTTTTTTTCTATTATTTGAACAAACTATTATTTCATCGATATCATCAAATTTATATAAAATAAGTAATTTACACTTCAATTGTTTAATATATTCAATATGTTCATTCAATCTTATCAAAAATTCATTATATATTTTGACCAGCAAAGTTTCTCTGATGAAAATTCTCTTTCTAGTTATTGTATCAATATATTTGTAAGATAATTCTACATCTGAAGGTTTTATATTTTCTGAGTGTACTATATTCACGATATCAAACTCTTCATCATCGAATGGTAATTCTAAACAATATTTATAAAAACTATAATTTCCATATTTTATAGTATTTATTTTTATTCCGTAAATTGACATTTTCTTTATACCATCATTATCTACTATTTCATCATAATGGTCGAGAATTTCACAATCTGATATTTTGTCAAAAAATCTTTTCCTCTTTTCCTCTTCTATTTCGTTATTTATATTTTTAATATATGAATACTTCTTTACGTTCAGATAATTTTCAAAGTTACAGTTATTAAAATACTTGGTGTTAAATAAATTCTTTCTATTGTTGTATTCATTGATAAAATAATATTTATCTATTACATCAGTTATTAGTTTATCTTTACCATAAAACTTTTCATACTTCTTCTTATAATCAATATGTTTCGTTCCTCCTTTACAATCACTTTCATCACTGCACTCTCCAAATCTGACTCTGATAAAATTTTCTATTAGTTTCAGTCTTTCATCTATTCTTTTATGATGATCTGAAGTCTCTTCTATAAATTTTTCTAGAGATTTGTTAGTTTTACAACATTCTTCAATATTTTTTTCCAATATTTTTATTTTTTTACTATTATCTTTGTCTTTATCAATTATCCGTTGTATTTCCTTCGCACCTGTATTTATATCCTTTAATAAATTAAAATTTTTCTCACTAACGTTTGAAATGTTATTTTTCATAATAGATAACTCATTTTCAGATTTATTTACTCTGTCTTTTAACTCTTCTATAATTTTGTATATTTTATCAAAATAAGAATTATTTCTTGTATTTATTTCACTTACAATATCAATGATGTATTGTTCCAATCTTGGTTTCTCACTATCATATTTACTTTCTAATTCATTTAACTTTTTCTCTATGTTTGTAAATTGAATATCAACTTTATCTGATAATTTTTTTTCATCTTCATTAATCTTTTTAATATGATCAGATATATGTTTTATATCTTCTATCGAACTAATTGATGATAAGAAACTATTGTATTTTGACTTTTCTGATTCGAAATATATTTCGATGTCATTCTTGAGTTTCTTTATTTCTTCTGGATATAAATCATATTTGGTAATCATTTCCTTTAGTTTTTTATTTGTTTCATATAAATCTACAAGCATATTATCTTTATATATCGAAGAGTACTCGTAATTTTTATCCTTCAAGTTCGATATTATACTGTTATCAATTAATTTCTCATATTCTTTTATATCTTTTTCAATATTATCTATATGGTTGGAATTTTCATTCAAACTAAAATAGATTTTTAAAATATAATAATATCGTAAATTAAAGTTATCAAAATTATCTAATATAAAACTGTTATATACTGACTTAAATGAATTGTTTATTGTCATATTATTCTTTCTGCAATAATCACCGAGTACAAAGAAATAACTAATAGTACTTATCGTTTCAAAATAATAGATTTTTTTCTCGTATTTTAACAATTTATTCATAATATTGGTATTGTCTATATTCCTTATACTATTTAATATTACATTACTTGAAATAATAGGCTTTTGCAATTCTTTCGTAAAATCATCCAGTGTTATTTCGTTATTAATATATTTTTTAATATACTTAAAATGTTTTTTAAAATAAACATCTTCTAAAAAATTAGATATGTCTTCTAATTTTTTATCAATACCTTTTTTCCTTATTTCTGTTATGAAATTATAATATTCATTTTCCAGTTTTGATATATCTTGCATTTCTTTTTTTGTAAATATATCTTGTATAATATTATTTATTTTTTTATAAAACTCTAAGTATTGTATATATATTTCTTTATATATACTATTATCTTCTTCATCTAAAGCATTTAAAATTAAATGTTTTACATTATTAATAGAAATAATATTTTTAAGGTTATAAGTATCTAATTCACTCTTTTTTTTTATAATATTATTTAAATTAGGAAAACTGATATTAAAAATTCCCGGAAAATAAAAAAAACAAACTCATTTAAGATGAATAAAAATATATTCAGAACAGACTTTACTACAAACGAAATAAAAGAAGCTGTGTTTAGTTATATTAATATTAAAAAAAAAGTGAATTTGATGAAGTATATAATTTTCAGTTAAATTTTAACTACAATAAAGATATATGCTGGTACTGTAACAGGAAAATAGAGAAATATATTTGGGATAGAAAAAGGTATGGATTTTTCTGCTCTATAATGTGCAGTGAAGTGTTTTTTGGAAATATATGGACTATGTTTAATTATGTAGATAAAGTAGATATAAATTTGGTTCCCATAAATATTATAGAAAATAAAGATGATATCTTCAGACTTATAGATGACACAAAAGATTTTTCTAAATTCAAAGGATATTTCTATGAAAATAATAATAATTATTATTTTCACTTAAAAGCATTTAAAGATTTTAATATTTTATATGATAAATTAATTAAAATAGTATTGATATATAATAATAAAAGGTGTTTATCATGCAATAGTGAAATAGAAAACAATCATAATATTCTAAAATGTGATAATCTGTTTATAAGTTTTTGTTCGGTGATTTGTAAAGGCTCGTATTTAAAATTGTTAGAACGATATATATATATAGATGAACAAATTAATATTTACATACCACCAATAATATTTTTTGAAGACAGCAGTGAAATTATCAACATAATAAAAAATGTTTCTGACACGTATATATATGGAGGGTTGGATTGTATAACGTCAGATAATAAAATAAAAATAACAATATTGACAAAAAGGTAAAAATTACTGATAGTCTGTGCTATTTTCAATTTTATATAAAGAGTTGGTTATCATTTTTGGTTTATAATTGGTATATTTTATTTTGTCTACCTCAATTACGTTATATATATATATATATATATATATATATATATATATATATATATTAAAATAATTATTAGTTATAGTATAAATAAACATATTCCACAAATCTTCTTTTTCGTCTTTTACAGTTGGCTTTAAAGTATTATTCAACCCATAAAGCTTAAACATATTACTTAATATTAGGTTATAGCTTATCGAATCAAGCTTATTTTTTGAATATAGGAAATTAATAAAAGACAAAAATAATATCTCTATATTGTTTTTCATATCAGTTGGTATGTATATTTTCTTCTCGTTATTTTCTAACTTATTTAAAATATTATATACCATCTTGTAATCTTTTAACTTGTTGGAATTTTTCTTTAATATACTACATATCAATGATTGATTTATAAATTTTTTTTCTATATTGTTTTCTTCTATAGAATCATATATTATCTCTATAATATCATCAATATTATATTGTTTTGAAATATCTTTCATAACATTGTTAAAATGGATTTTTTTATTGTTGAAAGTTTTACTTATGCTAGATTTTTTAGTTGTACTTGAAAACAGAACATTACATTCTTTACAGAGATAACCATTATTGACATTAATACACGAGTATGATAAACATTTATGGCACTTATATGTTTCCATTTATTAATCAATTCTAATTTTAAACAAATATTATAAATAAATAGAGGGTATTTTTTTAAATAATATAAACAAGGAAATATTAGAAATATATAGTGATATTATTAATAACAAAAAAGATATAAAAAATAGCTCGTTAAAAAGTATACTTGGAAGCTTTTCAAAAAAATATCATAAAAAATCAGATGACAACAAGAAATTAAGTAACTTTATAGTTAATGAAATAAATTATAATGGAAAGTTTAATCTTATCGAAATATCTAAAAGAATAAAAATACTATTGTATCATAATATTATTCCACAAGAAATAAAAAATAAAAACATAAGAGATGTATTATTATCTGAAAAAATTTTAAGTTTTAGTGATATATCAGATATTAAATTGGATTGTGTTAAGGTTTTACTATCTAATATTATTCAAAATATATTAAGATTTTTCATAATAAAAACTATAGAAGGAGAAATTGAAATTAATAAATTATTTGTAAAATTTGATTCAAGAAAGATAAATGACTCTTTAGGATGTTACATAGATATGTATTACGGGATAGAATATCTTATAATTACAGAAGTATTAACAAAATTATTAAGTTTGTATTTTATGTCTAAAACACTTGAAAAAGGAGGAAGTAGAATGATAGTTGAGAGAACGACTGTAGATAATTTAAATAAGTTATACGAGCTTATATCAAGAAATGATGTAAGATACAGAAACGATTTCAAAAATATCTTCATACGCATATCAAATAGTATAACTGACGAATTTCAAGGAGGAAGTAAAAGTATTCACGATATTATTAATAAGATAAAGAATAAAACAATTTCAAAAGAAGAATTACTTCAAGACCCAGAATTATGCGGTGCTATCAATGTTTCTTTAGGAGAGATAAAAATTCCTAAATTAGAACCTTATAATGTTGATAAAGAAAAATTTGTAACTAAAAGTGGAAACGATATTCTAAACGTGGTATTTGGAAACAAAGCGTCTGAAAATATACAGAAGATATTTAATTTTATTGATAAATATAATATGTCTGCTAACGATATTGTTAACAATCTTGAAAATTATAAAGATAATATAAATAATTCATCGCCTGTAAAAAACAACTCAAATAATAATCAAAATTTCGAGAATTCATTTAATTTTACTGAGAAAGACATAGATATATTATATACATTGAATTTAATAGATGCTTTAAAAAGTATAGGTACTGGAATCACTCCTTTATCAGAATTGTATGAGTTAGATAAAAATCAATTAGATAAAAATATAACAGTAAACTTTTATACTCCAGTTTCGAAAGCAACAATAGATGGAACTCCTATAGAAAAAGAATAATTATGGTTGTCTTAACTCGTCGTTAGATTCGTCTTTTGTCTTATTATCATCTTTATTTTTTTTTTTATCTTCATTTTTAGAATCTTGATTAGCTTTACATGTTTCGTCTTGAGTGAGAAAGTAGAATGCAGACATATATATACACCATATACACAACGGAAGGAATAAAATCATTATAATCTAATGTATTTTAATCATATATATTGAAAATAATAGGAATAGAATTGTTGATATTATAGAAAGAGATCCTGGTATTGTTAATGAATTAAATTGTAACATTAGAGGTTGGGATATCCATATCAATAAAAATCCTACTGGAAGTAAGCTTAATATTATACTGTCCCAAAATTTACTAATATTGAAAAGAGGATCGTTAATTCTTGTAAAATGTTTTCCTTGAGGAAGTTTTAAGTTATCGTTTCCTAGGTAATGATTGGCTATATATATGATTCCCATTCCAGCGAATAAATATATGAATAATGTAAAAAATAATCCATAACTACTATTGGATAAATCCAAAAGAACAAACTTATTACTTTTGTACCATTTTCTCCCAGACTCTGGGCTGTATATGATAGAAGATATGTATCCTAAAAATGGAAGTATAAAAATAGTGAATAAATATAAAGTATCGTATATACTAGTTTGTCCATTTAGTAGTGTATCAAAATCTGCCATTTATAAGTAATAAAAATAAACCGATATTTTTTAATATAAAACTAATTTATGTAGAAAATTCTGTAATAAATTCCTCTATTGTAAGAATACGTTTATTTTTTTTCAGCTTCTATTATTTTTGATGATTTCTTAGGAGTTCTTTCTTTAATAATTAAGACATCAGATTTATTGACTGTCGTTATTATAATATTATAGTTTTTTATTTTATCTTGTATATATGTCATATCTCTAAAACCAGATAGAGACACATACAATACTATATTATCATTATCACTGATTTTATAATAGATGTTAAAGTTCTTATTATATTTGTCTCTATCGTTGATGAACTTTCCTATTCCGACAATAAACTCATTTGTTATTTTCTCCTTAAATCCTTTTAAAGATATTAGTTTATCGTATATAGTATGTTTGTTATATGTATGTATATCAGGAAAATTTTTATAAATCTCAAATAACCTTCTGCGCGATATATTATCAAATATACTGATAGCCGATAGTAAGTCGACTATAAACAACTTCTTGTCTTTCAAGTCATCAATAATATTATATATATTCAATGACGTTTTCTTTCCTAAGAAAGATAAATCTTTTTCTTTCAATCTTAAAAAACTAAAAACATCTGTCAATTTATGCTCAGAATTTATTTTTTCCAAAGTTTTCATTCCTATATCTTCGTACTTAAAATATTTTAAGAAATATAGTATTTTTTTGACATTTATAGTATCGTCAGAATCCTTTATGTATATGTGAACTCCTTTCGAGTAATAATCATATTCAGGTAATTTCAAATCTCTTTCTTTGATTATACTTTTTATATTTGGAATTATATCTCCAGATTTTGTTATTTTTATAATAGATCCATTACCAATTTTGTTGTCAATCACATATTTAGCGTTGTTACATGTTACTCTTTTCACAATAGTATTATCTATTTCAACGTGAGGATATAATATGGCAACAGGTATCAATCTACCACTTTTAGATATTTGCCACGATATATGATCTACATTAGCTTTGTACGTATTAAAATTATGTTTAAATGAGATAGACCACGAATATTTGTTTGACGATGAAATATTATGTACTTTATATATTGTCTCTTATAACTATACCATCAATATAATAGTCAAGATTATATTTCCAATCACTTAATATTTTTTTTAAATAATCGTAATTAAGATGTTTAGCCTTCACAACCACATATTTTACGGTACCATTTTTATATACATTTTTTAATATATCGAACTTTTCTAGTTGTGTAATATTATCATCTATTACATCATAACCCAAGAAAAATAGATTTTTTCCTATATCTTCGTCTATAGTCTTCCGATTTATTTGTCCACAAACCAAATTTCTAACATTTTTAAAGTTGTATTTTTTATTAATTTCATCAAGATCTGATTTTTTGATAATAAGTTCTTCTCTAACTTTTATTTCCTTCGTAACTTCGAAATTCAAAAAATCTTTTATTTCGTTCTTTAATCTGCCATAATTGCCATCTTCTCTTGTATATATATTAGAATTGTATATTAATATACATATCCCATCTGCTTTTGCAGACAGTACAACATTATCTTCTTCTGAAATGTTATTGTTTTTTAGCCATTTACTTAGTTTATTGTCGTGTTCATATGTTTTATCTTCACTCCCAAGATATATTGGAAGTTTTTTGAATTCCTTTCCTCTTTTTTCTCCAATATTTTTCAATACAGAACTATGACTTTTACAATTATTTAAGTATTCAACTATCATATCGTATAACTCATCATCTATTGGACTTTTTTTCTTTTTATGATATAACTCGTTCAACTTATCAACATATTTCTCTATTTCATGTATGCTTATTTCCTTAATTTTATCAAAATTTTTTTTCGTAATCTTGTTCATGTCTAATTGTAGTGTTTATATAATTTTCTTTATATTTTTTCAAAAAAAAAGTTATATATTATAAAAATATAGTTAAATATAGTTATATGTTATAAAAATAGTATATATATAATGGTTATATATTATAAAAAATAGTCATATAATAATAGTTATATATTATAAAAATATAGTTATATATTATAAAAATAGTCATATATTATAAAAATATAGTTATATATTATAAAAATGTAAATTAGAACATTTGCAAGAATAAGTATATCTATCTATACCAATACACATAAGTTTGAACATAATAATATCACATAATGTATTTATTTGTATTTTATTAATTTTTTCATTACACACTATATATATATATATATAAGCATATCTTAATCCTTTTAGTCTTATAAATATCAGCCAAATAAAATAATTTATTATTAACAATTTCCTTGTATTTAAAACACTCTGTAACTATTAAAAGATAATAGTGTATTGTAGCGATTTATACTATATTCGTAATCATCTAAATTTCTTTTTATATATTCCAAATTATATAATGATATATATTGAATTATATATATATTATTACAATTAATGATATTTGATAATTTTGATTTATTGTTTGTAAATATGTATTTTTGTAATTTTTTTTTCTTTGATGTATCTAGATTATCATAATTTAATTTAATTTTAAGTATTAAATCCTTATCAAAATTTATTCTATCATATATATATCTGTGATAATTCATTGTGTTAATAGTTGCACTTACAATAGTATTTATATTTTGAGAGATGTATACAAAATATATTACATATAACAACTTTCAAATCTGAATTTACCTTTATTTTTTCACATATACTATTACATGAAATACAAAATAAATGGTAATATGATTCTTCCAGTTTTAATGTATAGAACAATCTATTATTTTTAAATTTCATATATAGTATAATACATTTAACATATTCTTTATCATTGTAGTATTTATTATATAAATCTATAATAGTTTTAAAACTGTTTATGTTTTTTACTATACTTTCATATTTTATATTAGATATATAGTCTACAACATAAAGATTTTTACAATTTAATAATTCATTTACTTTATATTTCAATTTTTTTTCAAACATTTTTGTATAATTTCTTTGTCATTTTTACTTAACTTATCATATTTTTCCTTCAAATTATACACGTATGTTTCGTCGAAATAAAGTTCGCAGTATAAGATTTTTAATTTATTATTTGACGAATCCATCTTTCAATTTAAATGTATTATTTCTGTTTTTAAAATAATTTTTGGAAAACAAAAGTTACAAAGAAGATAATGAATGAAATTAAACAAAAATTAAATATGTAACCTAATATACGTCACAAATAATATTCTCAAATCCAGCATTGTTGTATACCAATAATGTTGCGTATCTAGAAAAAAATATCGTCTTTAACATGACCACCATTATATAGAAAATCTTTTATTGAAAATTTGTCATTAGAAATATTTTTAATTTTCTCTTTTATAGCATAAGGAGTATCATTATCTATTACAAAATTTTCTATTTCTACATTTTGTTCTCTAAACAATTTTCTCAAAGAATCTTCTATGATCTTATTTTTCATATACGGAACTGACATTGCAAACGGGTCATACTTTATCCACGTATCGTCATCAATTTTGTTATATGAATGTCGTCCGATATATTCTTTCGATGAACACATTTCGTATATTCCTGAATTTTCTAGTGTTTTACAACATACAGCTCCTATTAGAGAGAATACTTCGCCTCCGATTGTTAGATCATCAGGTATATCTATAGGATCGTCTAGTACAATGTTTTTTGCACCAGAATTATAAAATCTTGATAAAGATTTCTTGTGAATTCTAGGAATACTAATAAAGAAGACACCATTTGCAAATAGAACAGAATTATTATTTATATTTCTAAACATATCAAATGACAGTTTATTACCTAAAAATGGACCTAAATTACCAATTTCTCCAAGATACGCACAATTTTTTTCCTCCTTTACAATAGATTTTCTAACTATACACAATCTTTTAGTAAGAGAGTCGTAACTTATATTATTAAATACAGAACTATCTAACTTCAAAGATTCTTTAATACTACCTAATCTATTTCTCATGATATCAAACTCTACAAATTCAACGGATTCAGGTACAGACGATATAGGGTCTGTTGTTTTTGTTACAAGTATAGGCTTAAATGGAACACACGATAGGACTGTTGATAATATTTTTTCTTCTTCGGTTTTGTAAGATCTGAATCCTATTTTGTTTGTTATCTTTGATAACTCTCCTGACAGTTGACTGTACCACTTACCTTGTCTCAAGTTTAAAACAATCATCTTTAACATATTGTGATATATTAATCTATATAATTCGTGTTTTAATCTTACTTCTCCGTTAATTATCTTAGTATCTCCTGTTATAAAATCTGTAGGATCAGACGCTTTCAAAAACATTATAAATTTATTCTCTTTAGTTATTTTCTTGTTAACTATCATGTCTGTCAGTACAGTAAGAGGATCAACGTTGTTTATTAAATCGTCCAAAAATGTTAATTTATTTGCAAATAAACAAAATATAACAGGCTCTATAAAATCGTTATTATTTCCGAACGAAACTACATCTCTTATAAATCCACTATCTAAACTAGATAGATTTTTATACTGTTTTGAGACTATTCTGCTGTTAAAATTACATGTTTGATACGAATGTGATTTATATATCACTTCCAAGAGTTCCATTTGTTTATCCAAAACAATTTTGTTAAGATTCGAAAGAGAAAAATATGAATGTGTTTTTAATATCTGTTGTTTCAAGACATAAGGAGTGTTGTCCTCTATATATTTTACCAACGCGTCATATTCAAAATTATTTATATCAGTACTGTAATTTCTTAAAATAGTTTCTATGATATCTTTAGATAAGGTGTTTGCGGATAATAAAATATTCTGATTGATTAAATCATATATAGCCTTCTTCCCCAATCGTTCTATCTTGGAAGTGTCTATATTTTGAATGTTAAAATAACTTGGTTTTTCTAAGAAGTCAATTTCTTTTTCAGGCTTTCTTTTTTGTTTTTTCTTACCTCCCTTTTCATAATCTTCATTAGAAACCTCCATATTATTGACGAGCATATAGATCTTTCTGCATACATCACATCTGTTTTGACATTGATCGTACATGTGGTAATAATTAAATGAATTATCTATATTATTTTCTTCATTCTCTTTTATTTTTGATATAAAATTATCCAATGTATTTTCATCTTTACAGTTACAAATGTCATCTCGAAAAATTCTAAATATATATTTTTCATTATTCATTTATTTATAATAAAAGAGCGATTTAAAATCCTCCATTATTTCTGTTACGTCCTGATCAGACTACACGATTCTTTTCTTTTCATTAAATACCAGACCTAGTAAACGCGGAACCAACAAAAACTCTTAAGAAATATTATAACGCCAGAGCTGTTTTTCTCATGAGACACCAGGAGCTCGAATCTTCTCACAGAGAAAAATAGCATGGATATTTCAAAATACCTTGGCCGCTCAGCGTGCCTATCGTCGCCAGAAAAACCGTAAAAGTCAAAACTTCGCGGTAGCTGGAGTCCTTAACCGACTCCAGACGGTTAGAGTAAGAGATAAAAAGAAAAACTGGCACCAACTAGTCATATTCTTGGATTCCACCTACGGGAACTCTAGCTAGTAGATAGGGTTTTACCGAGTAACGATCGGGGAATGACCGTAGTCGCATGCCGAGAAGGCGCGACACCTGATACGGCGCACGTGTTTAGTAGGTCTGGGAAACCGAGATGCATTAGTCGCACTCTCCACGCGACACCAAGGGCACGCGACAGTCGTAAACTGTCAAATTTATTAGATCAGTGACCCAAGGCTTTGCGAACTTATATACCGATTCTTAACCACCCAATCCGAAAGCCGAGAATCGGGGCAAGCACTTCTATAGACCACCCATCATTCCATCGTATGGTCTAAAGACTACGCCCACCCAGATCTTAAGACACTGAGATGCACCCCACCTATACTAATTAACACCAACCGGGTTACGCCACCTCAAAAACCTACCCCCATCATATATGGACCCGAAACGACGCTATTCCTTATTCGTTAGGGCCTCTTTCTTCCTATCTCATTTCAAATAACCTAATCATCTAAACCCAATCCTATTAGCTAAAAATGACGCCATCCTCCCCCACATTAAAAATTTTCTCGCAAGACTAATTCCTATTCGATCCCCGCTCCAAAAACCTAAGATTTTCCAAAGGGATCTACCCCAAAGAAAAAGTATAAAAACCCGTGTTCTGGTGGCTCCGGACACAATCACACACAGTTTTTCAAGCAGTTTGCGCAGTTATTCCGTTTAGCTCAGTTTCTCGAAACAGTTTTTCGAGTAGTTCGGGGGCGCGAATCAAAGAGTAAAATCAGTTGATACTTTGTCGCGACCATCTCGTGGTGCATCTCAAGTAGAGGGGCCATTACCTTGACGACACCATCCCGCAGTAGGGTGCCCACTCGTTTACAAAAGGGTCCGACGCCTATACAACACCTTCCCTCAACGGGGCGCCTGCTCAGAACCACCGAACATATTCAACGCGATCCGAAACTACTCTGCAACGAGTAAGTCAGTTCATTTCTCTTTATTTTATTATTTCTTCTGTCCTCCCTCCGGAAAAATAAAACACTCACACACACACACACACACACACACACACACACACACACACACACACACACACACTCACACTTGTAAAGAATACATAAATAAAATTATTAACATATGCGATTAAGAATTAAGTTTTTGTATCCTAATTATAAATTCAATCAAATTAAAATGTTGTCTTTAGTAAATTAAACTTTTGTTCTTTTTCATTTAACCACACCCTCCTCGTTCGTCACCCCCTCACACCTTCCCTCTCAAATTGCGCACAAAGGTTCCGCCCCGGGTAATAGGGATTCAATTCCTTGACCCAAAAAGGGAACCACGAGCGGTTGACTTGTTGACGGAGTAAAAACGACTCTTCCAGTCGCTGACCCGTCGCAAGTCCTAAACGTGCCGCTCGGCTCGTGCGGTCAGGTCCGTTTACGTCGATCGCCGAGCCCAACGAAAAAATTCTACATCTATCAGGACGTAACATTTCCATATGTAGCTATAAAGACTGATTTATCTAAATAATTTGATGTTATTTGATTTTTATCTGTGGTAAAGTCGTTAAAAGTATTGTTTTCTATGTTCAATTTTATATGCTTTTGATTGCCATCTGTTCTGTATCTTGATAATTCTTGATAGTCGCTGAAGTTGTCTTCAATTTTAAATTTAAGCAATGATATAAGATAATTGAATATTCTCCATCCGTATTCATTTTTATCTTTTAGAAAAGAGTATAATGCTAGTGTAGCCAACATAGATTGTATGTTTTTTATTGATATTTTATTCTTGTCTATATCTATATAAAATGTGTTTGTTAGGTTAGACATTATCAGATATTGTTTGTTGTTATCTATTATATTCGAGAAACTATACTTACCAAAGTTTCTCCTGTTGATTTTTGATTTCTTAATATTTTCTGATTTTTTTCCACCTTTCTCAGTCCTACTTTCGAAAAAGATTTCATTTAGAAACGCGTTATATTTTATTGAATATACTCCATTGACGCTATTTAATTCATCTATTATAACTTCGGGTTCAGATAATATTACAATTAATTTATCGAATCTATCATTTATATCTTCAATATCTATAAAATTGTCAATATTAAGCATGCATATATTATTTCCATATAGTTTATAACTAATATTATTTAAGTCAATAGAATTTCTATATTCTTTAACTTTTTTAAGATCAAACTTCTTATATTTATCTTTGATATAAAGTAAAAAAGAGTATAAAACAGATTCATATTTCTCACTATTTTCATATATTTTATGACATCTAAATAATTCGTTATTCATTCTTATTTGATTTAACAGTTGAAATAACGGATCTATAAATTTAATTCCGTTTATATCTGTTGTTCTTATTTTCTCGAGTGTGTAATTACTAAGATATATGCAATCTATCAATTTTCTATTATTATAAAACAAAGACAAGTGTCCTTTAATAAATGGATAACCAAGAATATGAAGATTGTAACCAGTTATCATCTTAACAGCAAACATCAGTAAAATCATATAGAAGAATGATTCTGGAAAATATACATCTATATCTTCATACTTTACGTTATGTATTATGTGATTTGTATACGATCCATAACATATTAAATACGAATGTATATATAATGATTTTCTCATAATGTTGATGATAATAGATTCCAACAATTTGAATTCTTCGTCGTCCGTATTACCATTTTTTACATTACCATTAGTATTTCCTGTTATTTTTACATTATTTATGTATTCAGTAGATATTTTCTTTATGTATTCTTTCGATTTACTGGTTTTATAAATACTTGATACATCTACGTGAGTCCTTGATATATCTTGATTATCTTCTTTAGTTAAAACTCCCAGTAGTCTTGTATATTTTGTAACAACTATAAATTGATATTTTATAATATTTATAATCCCCCTATAATCATACTTGCAATTCTTTTGTCTATTAAAATATTCATTAACTCTATCATTGATTCTGTTATAAGTAATAATATTTTTGTCTATAGACATTTCATTCTGAAAAAACGTTTCCGAAAATTTATTAAGTAGACTTTTTAATTTTTGCTTATCAAACTTACATATGGTTGAAATCTTATTTGAATATCCCTGGAGTATTGTACACTCGTTATCTGACAATTTTCTGTCTCCAAGATAGTGATTTAAAGTTTGATTGTCACTCATAATTTACTTATTTATATTAATTTTTCAAGTAATTACCAAAATTAATATTTTTATTTAATTACAAAGCCGAGAATTTAATGTTTAATAACTTTTGTAATTTTTCAATAAATTAGTACTTCAAAATTTCAAGGCTATAAATGAATGATAAAGATAAACTTTCAAATTTAATGAAAAAGTATCAGGATAATAAGTATTTATCACAAAACGATGAAAGTAAATTACAATATTTTTATTGTTGTAGGATATGCAAAAAATGCGGAAAATTAAAAAAGAAAAATATCATTTATACATATAATGATTATATATATAAATACAATTTATAAGAAATTAATATTATTAAAGTCTTTGTACTTCTTTCAAAAAACAAGTACTTTACAATCCTTGAGATTATTAGATGCCACTGTAATTACGTTATATATATATTGTCGTGTACTTCACATGTCATATTATAATTGTAGAAGTAATAGTATAATTCACTTTCCAACTTTATGAAATATTTCATTAATTTTTCATCTTCTTTAATATTGAACTGTAGAATATCACACACGTTATTAATGTTTAAATGATATATTACTTTATTTATAAACGTGAAATAATCTATGTAAAAAATTGATGCAAAACACCTCCTGATATCCTTAATAGTATTAAAAGATAAATAAATAAAGTTATATTGATTATCAAATAATAATATACAATCTTTAAATTCAAAGTCTAGATCTTCAAAACTTTCAAATTTTAAATATAAATCTTTGTTCTTACATTCTTTTTTATAATTTTTTATAATATTTTCTTTATGAATATTATCTAAACAATTCCTATTATATAAATTTATACTATATTTTTTTGAAATTATCTTATTTAATAATTTATAATTAAATTTTTTATCTTTTTGTGATAAACAAATTGTTTTACTATTTAATTTAATCTTGTTTATTACGAATATATAATTCGATTTTATAGAAAAAGACTTTAAATTAAATATTTGATTTTCACACGAAAATATTGAATGATAAATTTTTTTTTCTAATATAATTCGTGATATTTTGCTTATTAATATAGTACAGAGATCCATGTTCCTGTATTCTTTCTTAATACATAAATGATTAATTATATATGATTTACCGATATTAAGATTACACAATTTACCAGTTATAATTCCAATTATATTATTATTATGTTTTAATTTTAGTACTAAGTTATGTTCTGACTTAAGAAAATTCATAAAATATATCTCGTCATACAATATAGGATAGTTGTATTTCATAAATAAATAAATACATACATAATCATTAATAGATGCTAATTCAACTATAAAATTTTTATTATCTGTTTTAATTAAAGGATCATTTGTATCTATAATACCATCAACATTTTCGAACTTATATTTATTCCAAAAATGTGATTTCCTCATTATTTATAAGTTATCAACATTATAAATCAATTCTCCATTTCTAACGAACAAATCCAAAATACCATTAGTTTCTTTAGCCTTACAAACTAAATTTATATCTTTGTCATATATATACTTTGATTCAGAATCAAAATATGCGTCTTCAATAATATCTGAAATAACGTACTTTATTTTGATAACTTTTTTGATCTTATATGTTTTAGATTCATTTACATATTCTATTTTATTATTTTTTATAGTATCGAAAATATATTCTTCGTTTATAGGTTCTAATGTATTGTACTTGTTATAAATAAATTCAATTGACGACTCTTTGAGAAGAGAGTACAATTGAGTTATTCTATTTAATTTTCTTTTTATAAGTTGAAACATTTCGTTATCAGAAGATTTTCCATTTTTTGTAAATGCTAATATTATATGAACATTTACATACTTTCTATCTATATTATAATGAGATCCATATCTCAATGATCTTCCTATAATTTGTCTTAATTGAGATTCTGACCACGGTATATCCAAAACAACAAGATCATTAACACATGTAAAAGACACTCCTTCACTACCAGCATTAGTAAAAATACAACATTTTACGTATTTTCCACTGTCGTTATTAATGTGATTAAACTCTGATAAGTTTCTTTCCCTAATATTTGATAATTTGGAATATTCTATAAAACTAATTTTAAATAATTTTAAATATTCCTTAAGTGTGGATATTCCTTTGTAACTTACGAATGGTTCATATATTAAACATTTACCTTTTGACTTTAATATAAGTCTACATGCTTCTATGTATTTACATCAGTGCTCGGAATTAGTCTGAACATTTCAGCCGATTTCCGTGGTATACGCCTTCTCTCCTCTTCTTACCGCGCGCACCGCAGCCGCTAGGGCCAGCGCCGCCGAGCGTTAGGAGCGGCACTATCCGATTATGAGTGGGTTCTTCTCCCTATTTATTAAAATTTAAAAAAATTTATTAAAATTTATTTATTAAAAATAAATTTAAAAATAAAAAATTTATTTTTAATAAATTTCAATAAATTTTTTTAAATTTTAATAAATAGGGAGAAGAACCCACTCATAATCGGATAGTGCCGCTCCTAACGCTCGGCGGCGCTGGCCCTAGCGGCTGCGGCGCGCGCGGTAAGAAGAGGAAAGGAGGCGTATATCACGGAAATCGACTGAAATGTTCAAACTAATTCCGAGCACTGATTTACATGAATATTGTTTTAGTTTATGAAAATTTTCATCGTTTATATTGTCATCATCATTATTTATAAATTTCTGGATAATTTTATCATCAAAACTCATATTTTCTATACTGCGTCTAAAAGAAGAAAGTTTTGATTTTATAAAGTTATTAAATTCCTCTTCTGTCATTTTCTCTCTGATCTTCAAACCGTCGTATACAAATGTTGAAACCATTCTCCTTATAGGTTTCAATTTATACAAATCTTTGTTCAAGGACTCATATTTTTCTGCCTCGTTGTAAAATGATTCTTGATAATCTGTCATTAGTATTTTGTATATGTGAATGCGTTTAGATGCAAAATTATCATTTTCAATTGTATTTGTTAACGAATCGTTTTCAACTTTTTGGTACGAAACTATTGAAAGTAGTCCGTTCTTCAACCTATTTCTGTTAACTAACTTTTCATCATCAAAATATCTTTCGTCAAAATTTACAATATTTTTTCTAAGCAAATTTACAAGAATATTAAACTCTTTTATATCGTTTACAACCGGAGTTGCAGACATTAGAAGTAATTTATTGTATTTTTCATTACAAACATTACTTATAAGTCTGTATAATCTGTTTATTTTTCTCTCTTTGTTGTCGTAATCCTTTTCTTTATTTCGTAGTATGAAATTGTGCGCTTCGTCAATTATAATTAATACTCTGTCTCTTTTGTTCTTATAATTTTCTAATTTTCCTTTAAATTTAAAAAAAAACGTTATTATCATTATAATGTAGTATCTCAACTTTCTTATTACAATAATCAGATACTCCTTCCTCCCAAATTTTGTGTAAACTAGCTTTTACAAATATAAATTTTCTCCACGAAGGATATATGTATGTGATATTCTTAATTATATATAATCCTAATAAAGTTTTTCCAAATCCAGTGTCCCAAAATACAAGTAAACTAGATAGTGTCTTCAATCCTATGAAAACTCTAGACGTAAAAGATTGATATTCTGTCAGTATTTTATCTTTCATATTAATGTCTAGACTCTTTGTGTTTTTTATTGCATAATTAATGTGTTGAGCAACTATCTTTTCCAATTCACCCATTTAATGATATTAATATTTGATATAAATGCTATTTCTAAATATTTTCAATATTATTTTTACATGTATATCTATAATATTCATTATACTTAGTGTATATCCACTAAGTATTTATGAACTTGTAGTAAGATCTGTTGTTATGAATATGGATAATAAGATAAAAAAAAATTATAATCTACCCATTGTCAAAAAATTTACAGTTTTTAGTAGTAATGATAATATACATAGTTCTGATGGTATAATGGATATTGTAGGTGATAATGTTATATTTACAATAAACGGGACTAGAATAGAGTTAGATATTGTTAAAGAATATGATAAAATTGTACCTATGATATACAGTAAATGAATGACATCAATCTAATTTGTTATCATATAAATGGATAAGTACTCTAGTGCTATATCTGATAATGTAAAAAAATCATCAAATTTTTTACGCGAAAACACAAGATGGATTACATTAGGAATTATTATTTTAGCTATATTTATAACACTCATAATGGCAATATGCGATAAATATGTTGAAAATGGAGATAATTATCTCTTAGGAGCCACATACTTTGATATATTATCAGTAATATTATGTATGTTCTTGTTCGTTAATTTATGCATAGGATACGGATCTGTAAAAATGTAGAAGCTTATTATTTATATAAATAATATGAATAAAAATTTTTTTATTCCAATAACTTCTGTAGTAATCATAGTCATAATTATTATAATATTTCTTTTTAATTATAATGAACATCTTATTATAAAAGAAACTAGAAAGGAAATAGATAAATTTAACGACGAATATTTTAAGGATTTAAGACAAAAAGAGACACAAATATTTGACTTTAAAGTTGAAAATATAGAAGAATTGGAAGATTTGGTTAAAGATTTAAATGAATTATCTCTAGATTTAACATCTCAAATAACACAAGTGTCAAATAAAATAAATGATGCAGAAAAAAAAGTTAATGATATAGAAATTAAAATAAATGAAAAGAATGACAATATTAATGTGCTTAAAAGAAAAATTTTAGAGGAAAAATAAGCTTTTGTAATTATTCATTTATATAAATGAGCATTTTACTAATTGTATCTATTGTTGTGCTAATAACAGTGATTTTATTTTTGTATATCAAGATTACATCAAGGGATATTATAAATGTTCAAGATAATTTTGTTCATACAAAAGAATTTTTCAAAGAAAATCCCAAACTTTACGAAAAGTACATTAGTGACTGCAGCAAGGAGTCAGATATGGATGATAAACTAGACCCTGCTTAAAATAATAGATAGGAGATGAATGGATTTCATTACTATAACATAGAATCTTTATGTTGATTGATACGACGAGTTTTTAACCAATGTCACAATACATACACTTCCAATATAGTTTAATGATATTTTATAATATTATTTCTTTTAATACTATTGAATATGAAAATTTGTATATCAGTTAATATTCTTTTATATGTAAAGAAGTTTTGTCATTTATTTATGATTATTCTATAATAAACTGCTTATGATATTTTTTCATAAAAAACTTGAGCTAAAGCTATTTCATAATAATCTATAGAAAGTTTAATCATAATCTATATTTTAAAATCTTTAGAAAATTTTAATTCTCAATAAATCAAATTTAATGTAAAGTTACTTTTCCATTTTGATGCCTCTGTTTCATGTAATATTGTTAATAATATTTAGTCATAAAAATATACTGTGCGATATACACTTTGTATCATAATGTATATTTTTAAAATTGTATTCTGATTATAAGTTACATGATGCATTATTTATTTTAATACTTCCGATTTTAATATTTTCTTATAATAAACAATTTATAATATTCTATAATAAAAAAAACTTGTTTAAATCTCATCATATTGAATTAATATATTTAATTATATAGAAATCATCTATATGTAACACTCTGATATCATGTAAGTATTAAAAAAGCATATTTAACATGTAAATAATTTTATGTTACTTTACATACTAATATGGGACTCTATGTTACTTTATATACATGTGTATATGTGATTCTATGTTACTTTATATATGTGCGTGTATGTGATTCTATGTGACTTTACTTATGTTTATATGTAATTCTATGTTATTTTACATACGTGTGTATATGTGATTCTGTGTTACTTTATATATGTGCGTGTATGTGATTCTATATTACTTTATATATGTGTGTGTATGTGAGTCTATATTACTTTACAAACGTGTTTGTATGTGATTCTATATTACTTTATAAACGCGTTTATATGTAATTCTATATATGTGTGTATGTGATATTATGTTACTTTACATATCTGTGTATGTAACTCTATGTTACTTTATATATGTAATTTTATATTACTTTATACATGTGTGTGTATGTGATTCTATATTACTTTATATATATGTATATATATATATATATTTAAAACTGTCTTAATATATAAACCAATCATAAAGTCGAATTAGCATCTAAAGACATTACTTATAAGATAGTAGTCATCAAATAAGAACGGCCTATATCTAGAAACTATGTATATATAGAAGGCACAATAATACATGATATAAAGCAAGAACAACTAATATGATATGGTCTGATATGGAGAATAGAGAATGATAAACTACTTAAGCAAGTAATGGAGTGGACCAATAGAATAAGACAAGAGAAAAAAACCTAAGTAAACAGATAAAAAAAATAAAAAAAAATTAATAAATAAAAGGAAGAGACAATTGGAATAAATAAAGATTAGGTATTGTATAACATTGTAAGACGAATTATTGCATAAACCAAAAAATATATATTTATAATTATAAAGTTTTTAAACAAAATGAGATTTATGACATATTAAATTATATATATATATATATATATATATATATATATATATGTACAAAGAATTTATCGAAGACATTTTTTCGAGCGTGCGTATACTTTGAAGACATTTTGATACTTTGGGGACTGGTCTCAAAAAATTAATTGGACCATCGCATACTTTGGGGACATTTTTATACATTTGTGCAACATATATTTTGAGGACTCTAATTTATATGATTTTCACTGGATAGTGGCGCCACCCAGTGTTATCTTTTAGCACATTTGTCCTCAAACTATACATTGACTGTCATACAATCATTTAACGAATATATTAAATGATTTCTGCTCAACATGAGAATGCAAAATATGAATATTTTGAAATACATCCATAAAATAACTGTCCACAATAAAAAAATTTATTAATAATAAACAAATATCTTAATTTATATATCTATACTTTAAATGCATTATAACGTCAGTTAATTAAATTTATTTTATTTTTTAATATAAATTACGTGTGATTAAAATGTAGGATTAATGGTAAAATAAAATTGTGCAATGAAAATTATATAAATTTGAGATTTCAAAATATGCGTAAAAGAATAAAAATATCCTCATTGTATCGAAATGTCCTCAAAGTATACAGTGCCTCGAAAAATGTCCCCAATAAATGCTTTAAGTATATTATAAATATTTATATAATAAGAAATATATATGTATTGTATGTAATTTTATATAAATTAATATAATATTAGTAGTATAATATTTAAATTAGAAAAATATCAATTAAGAAATTTGTTTTAGGGAGGGCCCCAACTGCCTACAATTCGATAGCCTACAGTGTCGATAGCCAATGTACGTTTATCCACAATTTTTTCATACACAAGAATTTTTGCCTACAGTTCGATAGCCTACAAGCTCTATTGCGCACGAATATTAAATTGAAAAACGAATGTACGTTAGCACACATGACATTATTGCGCACAAGTCACATAACACACAAAAATTTTTGCCTGCAGTTCGATAGCCTACAAGCTCTATTGCGCACGAATATTAAATTGGGAAACGAATGTACGTTAGCACACATGACATTATTACGCACAAGTCACATATGTGACTTGTGCTGTTGCTAATAATAATGACTTGGGACTGTTGCTAATCCCAAAGCTTTCCACCGTCTTAATGCGGCCTACACAAAAAATAATATTGAATATAATCTAGTAAGCGAGTTGGAAAAAGCCTCCAAGATTACTAAATACTTCGTTTTCGCTATTATAAAAATTCTATATGCACCTGGTTGAAATGAAACCAGCAGCCAGTTAGTCGCGATTCCGGGAAAATCTGTCTTGCAATTGTGATCGCCGCGCGTTCATAGTCACCCATTACTAACTGCTCTTGTTGCAACGCATTAGGTCGCAGCTCTTTTATTTTTCGATAAAATTGCGCTATACATCCCCGTTGTGCGTTTCTCGCACAACACAAAGAGAACAGCTATACCCTGAAATAAATCGATGTCATTTTATTGATAAGTAAGGAAATTGACAGCTATTAAGTTAGATTTCCACGATGGAATATTTTCATAAAAATTTTATTTTATAAGAGCCGGTTATTCCAACTTCTTGATGGGTTAATCCGTCAGTTATTTATTAATAAATATCAGTAATTCTTACTTAATGGTTGGCGCATCGAGTAAAATTACCGCTATTATTATTATCAAGAGGTAATTTTATTTCGGTATTCATATCACCGAGTAAGGATTACTGATATTTATTAAAATGTAACTGACTGATAACCTACCAAGAAATTGGAAAAATCAGCTCTAACTCAAAAATAAGAAATATCAGAAACAGTAACTTATGTGAAATCATTGGTAAAATACATAATGATGTATATATATATATATTTTTTAGTGTGTGCGTGTGTAAGCGCGCGCACGCGCAGGTACGTGCTTGCACGTATACGCGGGCGCGCGCACACACGCGCGCACACACACGCGCGCACACACGCACACGCACGCACAAACGCGCACACACACACTAAAAAATATATATATACATCATTATGTATTTTACGAATAATTTCACATAAATTACTGTTTCTGATATTTCTTATTTCTGTGTTAGAGCTGATTTTTCCAATTTCTTGGTAGGTTATCAGTCAGTTACATTTTAAGTAATATCAGTAATCCTTACTCGGTGATATGAATACCGAATAAAATTACCTCTTGGTAATAATAATAGCGGTAATTTTACTCGATACTCCAACCATCAAGTAAGAATTACTAATATTTATTAATAAATAACTGACGGGTTAACCTACCAAGAAGTTGGAATAACCGGCTCTTATTAAATAAAATTTTTATGAAAATATTCCATCGTGGAAATCTAACTTAACAGCTGTCAATTTCCTTACTTATTAATAAAATGACATATCGATTTATTTCAGGATATAGCTGTTCTCTTTGTGTTGTGCGAGAAACGCACAGCGGGGGTGTATAGCGCAATTTGGCGAAAAATAAAGGAGCTGCGACCTAATGCGTTGCAACAAGTGCAGTTAGTAATGGATGACTATGAACGCGCGGCGATCACAATTGCAAGACAGATTTTCCCGGAATCGCGACTAACTGGCTGCCGATTTCATTTCAACCAAATGCATATAAAACTTTTATAATAGCGAAAACGAAGTATTTAGTAATCTTGGAGGCTTTTTCCAACTCGCTTACTAGATTATATTCAATATTATTTTTTGTGTAGGCCGCATTAAGACGGTGGAAAGCTTTGGGATTAGCAACAGTCCCAAGTCATTATTATTAGCAACAACACAAGTCACATATGTGATTTGTGCGTAATAATGTCATGTGTGCTAACGTACATTCGTTTCCCAATTTAATATTCGTGCGCAATAGAGCTTGTAGGCTATCAAACTGCAGGCAAAAATTTTTGTGTGCTATGTGACTTGTGCGCAATAATGTCATGTGTGCTAACGTACATTCGTTTCTCAATTTAATATTCGTGCGCAATAGAGCTTGTAGGCTATCGAACTGTAGGCAAAAATTCTTGTGTATGAAAAAATTGTGGATAAACGTACATTGGCTATCGACACTGTAGGCTATCGATTTGTAGGCAGTTGGGGCCCTCCCTTTTTTTATTATCAATATTTTTATTATGAATATTTTTATTGAGGACAGTGATTTTAAGGATATATTTTAAAAAGTTTATATTACTGACTATATTATTGTTTTTATTTTCACAGACAATTAAAATTTTTTTGCAGAAAATATGACTTTGTTTACTGTGGCAAGTAAACATTCAATAAATAAATAATAGAAAAATATCAAATAATAAATATTTTTTAAATATATATATATATATATATATATATATTAGTAATTATACATCAAATGTACTACATTATACATATTTCAAAAAGTCTTAAAATACAGTATAAATAAAATTTTATATTGTACTATAAGGTGATATTAATATACACAAAATATTTATTAAAAACATTTTTTTTTTTGTGCATATATTTTGAGAATATTTTGATACTTTTGTCCAACATGTATTTTGAGGAGTGCAATTTATAATATTGACTAAATATAGGCGCAAACTAGTATTATTTTATAGTATTTGTATGTCCTCAAACTATACATTAATTATCATATAATTATTTAATGAATTTATTAAATGATTTCTGCTTAACATAAAAGTTAAAAATCATTATGTAATAATAAATGGTTTTATTATTATTATAAATTTAATAATCAGCATAAACAAAAAACTTTTGATATATGTATTTTTTAACTACTTAAAATATATATAATTTAATATATTTAATATATAAATAATAAAAATTTTTAAGTTTTTATTATTTATTCACTAAATCTAAGTTTAGCTACAGGAATAAACAAAATAATTTTCTCTGCGATTAAATTCTAATTGTATGTATATGAAAATAATAAGAATGTTAAAATTGATCATATGAATCTTTTGAAATAGTCCATAAAATAATTGTCATCAATAAAAAGTGTATTGATAATAAATAAATATCTTAATTTACATCTAGTACTTTAATTGCGTTATAAAGATATCTCAAAATATGCATAAAGGAATAAAAATATTCTCAATGTATTGAAATGTTCTCAAAATATACAGCCTCGAAGAATGTCTCCAATAAGTGCTTTAAGTATTTTATAAATATGTATATTATAAAAAATATATATGTATTATATATAATTTGAAATAAATTTAACAAACTTGCATATAATATATTTAAATTAATAGATATAAATTAAGATAAGTTTTATTATCAATAAATATTTTTATTGAAGATAGTAATTTTAAAGACATATTTCAAATAGTTTAAATATGTCAAAAATCTTAAAGTATAAATAAAATTTTATATTGTACTATAAGGTGATATAGTCTCTATAAAATCAATAAAAAAAGGCACAAAACATGCGTTGTACATATAGTATATGTATATATAAATATACAAAGTACTATTTGGAGACATTTCTTCGAGCATGCGTATACTTTGAGGATATTTTGATACTATTGCCCAACATATGTGTACTTTAAGGACTGCAATTTATGATACTGACTGGACATAGACGCCAACCAGTATTATTTTATAGCATTTGTCTTCAAACTATACATTGACTATCATTCAATTATTTAATGAATTCATTAAATGATTTCTGTTTAACATAAGAATGAAAAAAATTATATGTTTAATAATAAATAATTTTAATATTATTACATATTTAGTAATCGGTATAAAAAGAAAACTGTGGATATATTTGTCTTTAACATCTATTAATTAGATAATTTAAGAAATGTCTTATATTAAGTTAGAGAGAGGTAAATTTTAAAATATTCTAATTTGGTGAAAAAATGTGTTTTTTATATTATTCAATTAAAAATCGTACTTATGCCCAACTTCAATAATGCATTTTAAGATGTTCTTAAATAATAAATTTTAGCTTTTGAAAACATTTTATGTTCACACTCATACATTTGATACATAAATATTTATATTTAAAAAAATTTTTTATTATTTCATATTTTTTATTATTTATTCACTGAATGTAGGTTTAGCTACAACAATAAACAAAATCATTTTTTCTGTGATTAAATTTAAATTATAAATGAAAATAATAAAAATATTAAGGTTCCTGAGTAGTCGCTGCGGCCATACTAGATTTGTGACGTCATAAGCATTCTTGCTTATGACGTCACAAGCATTCTTGCTTATGACGTCACAATCATTTCTATGATACGTAAAGGTTCTTGCATGCTATTTGTAAATAAAGACAATTTGGATAAGACAAAATAATAAGAACTATTCTTCCTGTCGCTTATCATCAGTAAATAGTCGTGAAAAAGTGAAGCCTAGGAGGAAAGGATAGTTTTGGCCCATTTTTATAAGTATTTTAAAGTAATCACATTATTTTGTTTTATTCAAATTGTCTTTATTTACAAATGTCATTTCTTGCTTCTGACGTCACGATTTCAACATGGTTGCGGCGAGTACTAAAGAGCCTTAAAGTCAGTAATATGAATTTGGAATATATCCATAAAATCACTGTCCTCAATAAAAATATTCATTGATAATAAATAAATATCTTAATTTATCTCTACTAATTTAAATGTTATATATATACAGGGTGTTTCATAATGTCCGTGCCAACGCTTGTGTGCGAATAGAGTGCGGTAAACTGAATAGAAAAGTCCTTTACCGTTTTGCAAATTTCGCAATAGTAATTGAGATATTAATTAAAAGGGATTGACGAATAATCGCGCGTTGATCACGGCTAGATCGTAGGCTGTACGCTCTAGGCGTGACAGCAATGAGAATCGCATGGCAACGTAAAATAACAACGCATATCACTCCTGCTCTCGCTACTGTTATTTTTCGTTGCCATGCGATCCTCGTTGTTGTCACGTTTAGAGTGTACAGTCCACGATCTAGCTACGCGCAACGCGCGATTATTCGTCAATCCCTTTTAATTAATATCTCAACTACTATTGCGAAAATTGCAAAACGGTAAAGGACTTTTCTATTCAGTTTACCGCACTCTATTCGCACACGAGCGTTGGCACGGACATTATGAAACACCCTGTATATAAATAATATATATACTATTAATTAATTTTCTTTCATATATATTCCGTCGTATGCCGATCATATAATTTGAGGACAGTCGATCGTACACAATTTGAGTATGTCGATCGTAATGTGAGGATAGTCTCCGATCAATGCCTTTGTTCAAGAAACCTTAAAGTATAAATAAAATTTTATATTGCATTTTAAGGTGATGTAGTCCCCATAAAACCAATAAAACGGAAATATCCCAAAATATGGGGTGTACACATATATATATGTATATTGTATATATACATAGAGTATTTATTGGAGACATTTTTAAAAGTGTGCGTATACTTTGAGGACTTTTCGATACCTTGGGGACATTTTTATTATTTTATGGATATTTTAAGATTTCTTTATATGATTTTTATTGCACGTTATTTTGCCATTAATTTTGCATTTCAATTACACGTAATTTACATAATGAACAAAATAAATTTAATGAATCAAAATTATAACCCATTTAATGAAAATATTTTAGCAAATGGCAGAGCGATGGCATGACGTAATCAAAAATTTAATTTTGTTATATGATTATTAATTTTGCTCATTTTCTATTACCTTCTTATATTCACTCATTTTTTTTAAAGAAATACGGATACAAAAAATATATTTAACAAAAGAAATTCGTACTTTAATTGCATAAAATATGCTTGAAAAACTTTGAAATAAGACACTTATTTTGACAACAAAATATACTCTAAAAGTTGAGATAAAACGTTTAATTTAAGGACATTTCCGTCGTATGCCGATCATATAATTTGAGAACAGTCGATCGTACATAATTTGAGGTATGTCGATCGTATAATGTGCGGATAGTCCCAATCAATGCCTTTGTTCAAAAAATCTTAAAGTATAAATAAAATTTTATATTGCATTATAAGGTGATATAGTCTCCATAAAACCAATAAAACGCAAATATCCCAAAATATGCGTTGTACATATATATTTGTATATTGTATGTATATATATATATATATATATATATATACATAGAGTATTTATTGGAGACATTTTTTCGAGCGTGCGTATACTTTGAGGACATTTTGATACTTTTGTCTAACATATACTTTGAGGGCTGCAAATTATGATATTGACTGGATGTAGGGGCCAATTAATATTATTTTATAGCATTTTCCTCAAACTATACATTGACTGTTATTCAATTATTTAATAATTCATTAAATAATTTCTGCTTAACATGGGAATAAAAAATCATTATGTGATTAATAATATAATAAATAATTTTAATATTATTACGAAATTAGTAATCAGTGTAAACAGAAAGCTTTTTATATATTTGTCTTTAAGTTTTATTTAAAATATGTATAATATTTAATATACTTTATACATAAATATTAATAATTTTTAAGTTTTTTTTATTATTTAATTTTTTTATTATTTATTCACTAAATGCAAATTTAGCTACATCAATAAATAAAATAATTTTTACTGCAATCAAGTTCTAATTGTATATGTAAATAACAAGAATGTTATAGTCAAGAATATGGACTTTTTGGAATACGTCCATCATTATCCCCAATAAAAAGATTCATTGATAACAAACAAATATCTTAATTTTTATATACCAATTTAAATGCGTCATAATATAAGTTCGTTAAACTTATTTCATTTTTTATATAAATTATGTGTAATTGAAATATAGGATTAACTGTAAAATAATGTGCAATAAAAACTATATAAATTTGAGATCCCAAAATATGTATAAAAAAATTAAAATGTTCCCATTGTATTGAAATGTTCTCAAAGTATACATAGCCTCGAAAAATGTTTACAATAAGTTCTTTAAATATATTATGAATGTATTATTATAAAAAACATATATGTATTATATGTATAATTTCATATAAATTTAGTTAACTTATATATAATATATATATATAGGGTGTTTTATAATGTCCGTGCCAACGCTCGTGTGCGAATAGAGTGCGGTAAACTGAATAGAAAAGTCCTTTACCGTTTTGCAATTTTTGCAATAGTAATTGAGATATTAATTAAAAGGGATTGACGAATAATCGCGCGTTGATCGCGGCTAGATCGTAGGCTGTACGCTCTAGGCGTGACAGCAATGAGAATCGCATGGCAACGAAAAATAACAACGCATATGACTCCTGCTCTCGCTACGTGTTATTTTTCGTTGCCATGCGATCCTTGTTGTTGTCACGTTTAGAGTGTACAGCCCACGATCTAGCTACGCGCAACGCGCGATTATTCGTCAATCCCTTTTAATTAATATCTCAATTACTATTGCAAAAATTGCAAAACGGTAAAGGACTTTTCTATTCAGTTTACCGCACTCTATTCGCACACGAGCGTTGGCACGAACATTATGAAACACCCTATATATATATATATATATTATACAGGGTGTCCGACAATTGCTGAATCACCTTTCGGGTGTAGGTAGAGCGGGTTAAACCGAGTAGAAAAGTCCTCTACCGTTTTGCGATTTTGGCAATAATTAATGTGAAATTAATTAAAGAAGATCGGCCAATTTCCGCGAGTCTAAGCGCGCAGTGAGAAGAGACAGCCCACTGTTACGTGGTCGCTAGAACGCAAGGATCTAGCGTTCAGCACCGCTCGTATGTTGCCGTTGTCAATTGTAGAGCGCTCCTCCCAACGCTTCATCGTGTGCCTAGTAACCAAATAACAGTGGACTGTACCGCCACGGGTTTCTTCTCGCTGCGCACTTAAACTCGCGCGAATTGGCCGATATTTTTTAACTAATTCCTCATTAATTATTGCAAAAATCGCAAAATGGTAGAGGACTTTTCTACTCGATTTAACCTGCTCTACCTACACTCGAGAGGTGATTCAGCAATTGTCGGACACCCTGTATATAAGTTAATTAAATTTATATGAAATTATACATATAATACATATATGTTTCTTATAACAATACATTCATAATATATTTAAAGCACTTATTGTAAACATTTTTCGAGGCTATGTATACTTTGAGAACATTTTAATACAATGGGACCATTTTAATTTTTTTATAAATATTTTGGGATTTCAAATTTATATAGTTTTTATTGCACATTATTTTACAGTTAATCCTATATTTCAATTACACGTAGTTTATATAAAAAATGAAATAAGTTTAACGAACTTATATTATGACGCATTTAAATTGGTAAATAAAAATTAAGATATTTATTTGTTATCAATGAATCTTTTTATTGGGGATAATGATGGACGTATTCCAAAAGATCCATATTCTTGACTTTAACATTCTTGTTATTTACATATACAATTAGAACTTGATTGCAGTAAAAATTATTTTATTTATTGATGTAGCTAAATTTGCATTTAGTGAATAAATAATAAAAAAATTAAATAATAAAAAAAACTTAAAAATTATTAATATTTATGTATAAAGTATATTAAATATTATACATATTTTAAATAAAACTTAAAGACAAATATATAAAAAGCTTTCTGTTTATACTGATTACTAATTTCGTAATAATATTAAAATTATTTATTATATTATTAATCACATAATGAGTTTTTATTTCCATGTTAAGCAGAAATTATTTAATAAATTCATTAAATAATTGAATAACAGTCAATGTATAGTTTGAGGAAAATGCTATAAAATAATACTAATTGGCCCCTACATCCAGTCAATATCATAATTTGCAGTCCTCAAAGTATATGTTAGACAAAAGTATCAAAATGTCCTCAAAGTATACGCACGCTCGAAAAAATGTCTCCAATAAATACTCTATGTATATATATATATATATATATATATATATATATATATATATATATATATACATACAATATACAAATATATATGTACAACGCATATTTTGGGATATTTGCGTTTTATTGGTTTTATGGGGACTATATCACCTTATAATGCAATATAAAATTTTATTTATACTTTAAGATTTTTTGAACAAAGGCATTGATTGGGACTATCCGCACATTATACGATCGACATACCTCAAATTATGTACGATCGACTGTTCTCAAATTATATGATCGGCATACGACGGAAATGTCCTTAAATTAAACGTTTTATCTCAACTTTTAGAGTATATTTTGTTGTCAAAATAAGTGTCTTATTTCAAAGTTTTTCAAGCATATTTTATGCAATTAAAGTACAAATTTCTTTTGTTAAATATATTTTTTGTATCCGTATTTCTTTAAAAAAAATGAGTGAATATAAGAAGGTAATAGAAAATGAGCAAAATTAATAATCATATAACAAAATTAAATTTTTGATTACGTCATGCCATCGCTCTGCCATTTGCTAAAATATTTTCATTAAATGGATTATAATTTTGATTCATTAAATTTATTTTGTTCATTATGTAAATTACGTGTAATTGAAATGCAAAATTAATGGCAAAATAACGTGCAATAAAAATCATATAAAGAAATCTTAAAATATCCATAAAAGAATAAAAATGTCCCCAAGGTATCGAAAAGTCCTCAAAGTATACGCACACTTTTAAAAATGTCTCCAATAAATACTCTATGTATATATACAATATACATATATATATGTGTACACCCCATATTTTGGGATATTTCCGTTTTATTGGTTTTATGGGGACTACATCACCTTAAAGTGCAATATAAAATTTTATTTATACTTTAAGATTTCTTGAACAAAGGCATTGATTGGAGACTATCCTCACATTACGATCGACATACTCAAATTGTGTACGATCGACTGTCCTTAAATTATATGATCGGCATACGACGGAATATATATAAAAGAAAATTAATTAATAGTATATATATTATTTATATACAGGGTGTTTCATAATGTCCGTGCCAACGCTCGTGTGCGAATAGAGTGCGGTAAACTGAATAAAAAAGTCCTTTACCGTTTTGCAATTTTCGCAATAGTAATTGAGATATTAATTAAAAGGGATTGACGAATAATCGCGCGTTGCGCGTAGCTAGATTGTGGACTGTACACTCTAAACGTGACAACAACGAGGATCGCATGGCAACGAAAAATAACACGTAGCGAGAGCAGGAGTGATATGCGTTGTTATTTTCGTTGCCATGCAATTCTCATTGCTGTCACGTCTAGAGCGTACAGCCTACGATCTAGCCGCGATCAACGCGCGATTATTCGTCAATCCCTTTTAATTAATATCTCAATTACTATTGCAAAAATTGCAAAACGGTAAAGGACTTTTCTATTCAGTTTACCGCACTCTATCCGTACACGAGCGTTGGCACGGACATTATAAAACACCCTGTATATGTATATGTATATATGTATAAAAGAAAATTAATTAATAATATATACATATACAAAATAATCATTTAGATATTTAAAAATACGTAAACATACGCATAATACGGGAGCGCGCTCGGGGCACGCGCCTCAGTCACGCGATTCAACCGCCCGGCTGTCCAGCCGACCGTATTGCTCTCTCACTCACTCTACCCTACTCGAGTGTCGAGTGAGTGAGACAGCTATTGGACGGCATTAACGCATAGCACGTCGCATATCGCTTTCTCTCTCCATCGTCCGTCTTGCGCGAGGGATGCAAGATAAAAGCGCGCCCCACTACTATTCCCCCACTACCCTACTACTGTCCCCCTGCCCCACTACTCGGCCCCTCGTGTCTCGCGTGATCGCGTCAAGCGTTGGTCCGTCCTAGGTAGTCCCAGTGCTGCCAGAAACGAGCGGCAGCATCACACAAATACAACCGAGAACCGATGACGTCACTCTATTCGTGTGAGCTCGACCCGGTCGACCAATGGAAGAGAACGCACGTCTCCCTTCCACCGAGCCGACGAAACAGACGATAAATGCTAAGAAGTAAGTGTTTCTAAGGCAAGTGGCTGGAATATGAAAAATCCCGTGTTCGAGATTTGCTTCTCGTAACTTTCTTTTCTTTTTTTCCGCATTTGTTTCTAACAGTGTAAATTATCAAATAATCTTTTTTTTTGCTTAAAAAATAATAGTTTATATTTATTAATAATATTCGCATATGTTAAAATTAACAATTTTTGAAATAATTCAGATTTGCTATTGTCAATAGAAAAATGAAGTTATTTTTATTTAATATTGTAACAAAGTGTAAATTTAACATATGCTATGTTCTTGCCACTCGCCTTATCCGTTTAGCCATGTTTGCTTTGACATTTATGTCTATCGACTCGAAAGATTTTACATACCTGTAAAACTTTTAATTATTTCCCAACTTACAATTACTCACTCGCGTTCTGATATTTTTTCTCCCGTTCAATAATTTTCTATTCGTACATTCGGAGAATCCGAATAGTGAGATCAATAATGTACTTAATTTTCGTACACTCTAGTATCTCAATCTGAGATCGGTGTACATTTTAACATCTCAAATGTAGACAAATTATTTCTATATGAAAAATAATTAAAATTTTCACACCAACAATCTATGATATATCCTCCATATGCCATATTATATTTTATTCCATTTTTAATCATTTATTTTAAACTACTGCATATTAGCAAGAGTTACTGTACTATGGAGATTAGTGGAGGAAACGGTAACATATATTATAAATGCAGTCAGATTTATTGTACTCTTGTTAGTATTGTTAAAATATTGTAAAAATAATGTATTATTAGTTTATTAGTAATTATAATAGTATTATTAATAGTGGTCTTCCGCACCACCTTCGAGGTTCCACTAACGGCGCATTTAGGTTTTTTTAGTGGACCTTCGCCAGGAGCCCTATTATACCACATTTCATTATTCTTTCTATATTTTTTTTATACATATGTGATGTCATTTGCAGACAAGATACTCTTTTTATTCTTGTCATTTACAAGTGTGGTGTCATTTGCAGACAAGATACTCTTTTTACTCTTGTCATTTACAAGTGTGGTGTCATTTGCAGACAAGATATTCTTTTTACGCTTGTCATTTACAAGTGATGTCATTTGCAGACAAATAACTTATTACACCTCTGTAATAAAATTAGCAGTTACTTTTTTGTGTTATATAAAAAATACTATTTATTTGTAACATTATTATTGCGTATCATTAGATGTTGAGGGACCAGCTATATCATCAACGTCTGCAGCATGTAGATTAAGACAACTTTTATGTTTTTTAGGACATGTAGAATATAATTTGTTCGATGACATGAGAGACAAATGTTTTTCATTAATCTCCATCTTTAAAATAGATTTCTTTAAAATAGATTTAAAATAGATTCTTTTCTTGCGTTCAAAGCTGATTTTAAAACGCAAATGGCATTTACAGAGACGGATGAAAGACTATTTTGTTTTTTCGTTTTTATGTATGATAAAATTGAAAATATTCTTTCTGGATCGGCATTAGAATTTGGAAGTAATCTAATAGAATTTATAAGGGATTTAAGATTTGGATATTTCACAAGATCTCTGGAGCTTTTACTTTGTAAAATCTGTTTCCACATGTTATCAAAACTTAATTTTTTAAGATTTGTTTTTTCTGTTTCTGTAAAATTGAGATGTACAATAAACTATTCTTTTTTTAAACCATTTTCGTCAAAACCACCGAGAGTTTGAACGATAAAAGAAACGTCATTGAATGATGTTTCTCTGTGAAAATCAAATAAAACAACGTCTGAATCAAAAACTTTATATTTTGACAAAAATTTGTCATTAATTGGTAATCTTTTACTAATTTCCTCGGCAGCTGTCACATAAAATTGTAAACAATTTTCTCGAACATTCGCAACTATGTCTAAGTATCCGTTCTTTGTCAGTTCGTCGAGGTATCCTTCGCATTCTAATCCTAAATTTATTTCATTTAAAAATTTTTGATTATTTTTGTCAGAAAATTGAATATTATTGCATACGTTTTTTAAAAACTTAGGTTTTAGAAAGTGTTTACAAACTGTGGTTAGAAACTCTACTGATTTATAAATACAAATAGCAAAATACAAATAAAAACATAGAAAGCATCCAACAAGAGCAGCAGCAGCCGGAGGAACAAACAAGTGGTAAATTATTTTTTTCTTTTATTTTTTGTAACTAAATGATTAATTTATATGCATGATTGTTTTATTTAATATAGTACTTATCTGTAAATGTGCTTATTTTTTAGAAAAAAGAAGAGGAGGCGGAAAGTCTCGCGCTCGCTGGTATCACCAGCGAGGTGGAAGAAATGAATGGGGAGGCAGAGGTGGATGGAAAGGCAGAGGTGGATGGGGTGGCAGAGGTGGATGGGGACAGAGAGGTGGCCAGGGTGGAAGAGGCCCTATTATAATAAAAAAATATTATATAAATAAATAAGATATTAAATAGATATACAAATAATTTTATATATTAATTTAATATTAATATTAATTTTATTTTTTTAACAATGAAACTTATTTTTTAATATCTTTTTTCTATTTTTTATTTATATTTTTATTATTTTTTAACTATATTTTTATTATTTTTTAATTTTTTATTTATATTTTTATTTTAAATTTTTTATTATTGATTTATTATTATTATTAATAATAATTTTTTTAATCTAATTTATGTGATAACATTGTAATAATATATTGACTAGTTATATTGTGATAATTTTATATTAAGATTTATTCTACATATATATTAAATAAAATTTAAAATAAAATCAATTATCTCGTGCTAACTCTCTATCCCGTCACATATTTATAGATAAATAAAATGTTACTAACATGTCTGCAAATGACATCACATATGTATAAAAGAAATATAGAAAGAATAATAAAATGTGGTATAATAGGGCTCCTGACGAAGGTCCACTAAAAAAACCTGACGCGCCGTTAGTGGAACCTCGAAGGTGGTGCGGAAGACCACTATTAATAATACTATTATAATTACTAATAAACTAATAATACATTATTTTTACAATATTTTAACAATACTAACAAGAGTACAATAAATCTGACTGCATTTATAATATATGTTACCGTCTCCTCCACTAATCTCCATAGTACAGTAACTCTTGCTAATATGCAGTCAGATTTATTGTACTCTTGTTAGTATTGTTAAAATATTATAAAAATAATGTATTATTAGTTTATTAGTAATTATAATAGTATTATTAATAGTGGTCTTCCGCACCACCTTCGAGGTTCCACTAACGGCGCGTCAGGTTTTTTTAGTGGACCTTCGTCAGGAGCCCTATTATACCACATTTTATTATTCTTTCTATATTTCTTTTATACATATGTGATGTCATTTGCAGACATGTTACAGTCACATATTTATAGATAAATAAAATGTTACTAACATGTCTGCAAATGACATCACATATGTATAAAAGAAATATAGAAAGAATAATAAAATGTGGTATAATAGGGCTCCTGACGAAGGTCCACTAAAAAAACCTGACGCGCCGTTAGTGGAACCTCGAAGGTGGTGCGGAAGACCACTATTAATAATACTATTATAATTACTAATAAACTAATAATACATTATTTTTACAATATTTTAACAATACTAACAAGAGTACAATAAATCTGACTGCATTTATAATATATGTTACCGTCTCCTCCACTAATCTCCATAGTACAGTAACTCTTGCTAATATGCAGTAGTTTAAAATAAATGATTAAAAATGGAATAAAATATAATATGGCATATGGAGGATATATCATAGATTGTTGTGAAAATTTTAATTATTTTTTATATAGAAATAATTCGTCTACATTTGAGACGTTAAAATGTACACCGATCTCAGATTGAGATACTAGAGTGTACGAAAATTAAGTACATTATTGATCTCACTATTCGGATTCTCCGAATGTACGAATAGAAAATTATTGAACGGGAGAAAAAATATCAGGACGCGAGTGAGTAATTGTAAGTTGGGAAATAATTAAAAGTTATACGGATATATAAAATCTTTTGAGTCGATAGACATAAATGTCAAAGCAAACATGGCTAAACGAATAAGGCGAGTGGCAAGAACATAGCATATGTTAAATTTACACTTTGTTACAATATTGCAAAATAACTTCATTTTTCTATTGACAATAGCAAATTTGAATTATTTCAAAAATTGTTAATTTTAACATATGCGAATATTATTAATAAATATAAACTATTATTTTTTAAGCAAAAAAAAGATTATTTGATAATTTACACTGTTAGAAGCAAATGCGGAAAAAAGAAAAGAAAGTTACGAGAAGCAAATCTCGAACACGGGATTTTTTATATTCCAGCCACTTACCTTAGAAACACTTACTTCTTAGCATTTATCGTCTGTTTCGTCGGCTCGGTGGAAGGGAGACGTGCGTTCTCTTCCATTGGTCGACCGGGTCGAGCTCACACGGATAGGATGATGTCATCGGTTCTCGGTTGTATTTGTGTGATGCTGCCGCTCGTTTCTGGCAGCACTGGGTAGTCCTAGGGATCCCCCGAAATTTAATTACGGACGGCATTAACGCGATATTGGCGGTATTAACCGATTCGTGTACACAATTGCAATAATGTGCCGCAACCCCAAAGAAACGATTCTAAAAAGTGAATCAGTTTAATTGTTAAACTTTTTTTCAGAAAGTGTCTGCACAAGATAACCACAATCTTAATCAAAGAAAGTCGATAATATATACTTGCCAAACATTTCTTGCAGTCATGTATTCATTAATAAAATTTGATAACCAAGAATGCCTTGTAACTCTTTCAAAAAAAGTAAAAATTATTGAAGGAAAAGATTGTCTTGTTAAAGTAAAGGGATCGTCATATGAATGCTGTTTATTAAACACTGATGGTACGTTAATTCTAATAATCTATAAATATAACCTATTAGATAAGTTTTATAGTAAGTATAGTTTAGGGACGGATGACTGTTTATTTTGTATTTTGATTATATTTATTATTATTATTACTATTAGCAAATATTTTACATATATTTTGATATCAAATTTTAATTATTAATTTTTAGATTCATATACAGTTTTACAAAGAAAGCTAGACGATATTAACAACGGTATGAGTAATAGAAAAGATGAATTGAGATCACTGCTATCACCTAATCAAACACGATATTCTAACTTTATAAAAGACACTAATTGCTCGACACCTATTAAAATACCACCAACGACAGAGAATCAATTTGATATGCATTTATCTGCAATTCATCAAAATTCAACCGACATATTTATTGAAAGTAGTTCGCCTAGCGGTGTGTCAGAAATTATGAAAGTTGTCGGAGATGATTGGCTAAAAAATTTGAGTATGGAATCAAATGTCACGGAAAAAAATATTTCCTCCATTACTGAAGAACAAGTTATCGAAAATTCTGATAATATAATCAAAAACGGGGAAAAATCTTGCGATCACATTGTGAATTTTTCATATCAAAATAACATGGAATCTAACATTATTGGAAAGTCTAATTCAAAAGAAGACAATGATACAACGGCAGATAACAAATGTGAAGATAGTTCGAATTATGTACCAAGCAGTAGTATCACTACAATAAATGAAACAAATTCTAACGTAAATGATAAATTAAATTTTTCCATTAATAATAATGCACCTTCAGTTGATATTCGTGACATTTATGTACCTGTTTCTCAAAGCAAAGATCATTTACTTAAACAATATTTTTGCCCTTATTGCAAAAAGCTCCAAACAAAATTTGCTCGGCATTTGGAATTAAAACACAAAAAAGAACTAGATGTTAAAAAATTTATGCATTTTCCAAAAGGCAATCCAGAACGACGCAAAATTATTGAAAAAATTCGGAAATATGGAAATTATCTTCATAACACCGATGCCAATTTAAATACAGGAGTTCTCATAACTTGTCGACGTACTCAAACAAAATTTAAAAATACGGTTGAAAGCTACGTATGTTGCAGTCATTGCAAAGGATTTTTTTCTAAGAAAACTTTAAGAATACATTTCAAGAAATGTAACCCAGCTTATGAGAAAGGTCAAAAAAATCAACTTGTGAAAGGGAAACAGTTAATGGGATATATACATTGTGATGCTAACGATGTAATGCGTCGAAAAATTTTTCCATCATTTCAAGATGATGATGTTTCAAAATCGATTAAATACGATAAGCTTCTGATTTTGTTCGGAAATAAATTATGCAATACATACACACTTTCTCATCAGTACGATATGATCAGAAATTATCTACGTCTTCTTGGTCGTTTTAAATTGGCAATCAAAAAAATTAACAAGGAAATAACTGATTTTGCATCCATTTTTCATCCTCGATACTATGATGACGTTATAAAGGCGGTTAAAGTATGTGCAAATTATGATTCAGAATTACAGATTTTTCAAACACCTTATAATGCCACTACTCTGGGAACAATGTTAAAAAAATGTGCTCGCATACAAGCTGCTGAATATATTAAACAAGAAGATTTTGATGGAAAAAAAGCTGTTGATCATTTCATGGTATTGTTTGATGATGATTATTCAGTAACAATTAATAAAAAAGTTATAGAGGATCGGACAAATAAACGTCGAGAAAAACAAATTGTCCTTCCATCAAAATCAGATATTCAAAAATTGTATAATTATACGAAAAATATGTGTGAGGAGGCTATGAAAATTCTTGAAAAAGAGTTTGATCTTAGTGCATGGAAAATGTTAACAGAAGGCAGTCTTATTCTCGTCCAAATGTTTAATCGACGAAGAGCCGGTGAAATTGAAAGACTCTCCATTGAAAGCTATGAAAATCAAGAGACGATTGACAAAATTTTCAATCTTGACGTATTTGACAACATATCAGAAGAGTCTCAAAGACAAGCCAAACAATTTGTTCGATTAACTATACGAGGCAAGTTAGGAAGAACTGTTCCCGTATTATTGCATACATTTTTAATTTCGTACATCGATGTTTTACTCAAATATCGTTTCGAAGCTGGAGTAAATTCAAAAAATAAATATGTCTTTGCTGTACCTCGAGCAGATTCTCCAAAAAAAGGTTATGTCAGAGCTTGTGCTGTAATGCGAAAGTTTGCTGATGATTGTGGTGCATCAATACCTACCAGTTTGCGAGGAACTATGCTTCGAAAGCATATTGCTACTTACACTGCTATGTTGCGAGTAGAGGAAAATCAAGTTTCCGATTTAGCAAATTTTATGGGACATGACAAACAAATCCACAAGGATGTGTATCGTATCCCTAATGGACTGATTGATATGACTGAAATATCTCGCTTACTGCAAGCTGCAATAGGTGATAATGATGAAAAAGAAGATAGCAATGAAGAAAATGATGAAACTGATTCCAAAGACGATAATGTACAAACAGAAGGTTCGTTGATTATCGATGATCTTTGTAGGAATAATAATGTTAGTATTAATAAAATACAATCAGGATCTTCAAGAAAACGTATTTGCACACGTCAATTAAATTATGATGACGACAGTGACGATGAAATCTTAAATTCCAGTACTCATCTCTCAAGCTGTAAGTTTGTAAAAAAATTTTTTAATATTATTGATTTATTACTTTTTAAATTTATACCTTTACTTTTTATCTAATATAATATTAATTTTTAAAAATTAATAATTTATATAATAAAAATTTATAATTTATAATTTAAAATCTTTTATTAATATATAATAAATTATATTTTAATTACAGCTTTACAGCAAAGATCAGTAACACGTATTAGATGGACGGAAAAAGAAAAAAAAGTAATTAAAAAAAAATTTGGTGATATTCATAAGCTGCTTAAATTACCATCATTAAAGGAATGTAGAGCTTTAATTTATCAAAATAATTGCTTGAAAAAGAGGACTCCTGAACAATTAAAATCCTGGATTGACAATCAGCGCAAAGAAAAAGCTAGAAAAAAGAAATACTTAAATAAGAAAAACGCTGAATTTACTACAAAAATATAACATATTATAAGTTTATTATCATTTCAAGAAGTTTTCTCAATGTTTTCAATTTCATTTTTGTGTCTACAATTAAAATTTTATTTTCTTATTCTTAATAAGTTTAACTATTTAAGAAAAAATAAAACTATCGTTAAAAATTTGTAGGTTATAGTGTTTAAATTATAATATTAGATCTGTGTGTGTTTAAATTATAATATTAGATTAGATCTGGATTTGATTACAATGTTTTTGTTTAATTTTTGCTTAACTACAATGTTTTTGTTTAATTAGATATTGATTGTGTTGAGATCTAAAGCATTTAATCACATGTTTCAGATTTTTAAAAAGTTTATATTTAAGTTTAAAAGTTTACATATATATATTATGTAATACATAATAAAAAATAAGAAAAAACACATTTAAAACCCTTGCAACTAATTTTTTTCTTCTTATTATTTAGTCACCACATGCTACTAAAACAATCTTTCTCATTCCAATTCCTTGCTGCTTCATCAGCTATTATACTCGTTAATGTTCCTTTCATTAGATTTACTTTGTCCGCTCGAACATGGGCCTACTAATCTTTTTAATACTATACGGGATGGAACCTTACACAGAATTTTATCGCGGAAAAAGTAATTTGGTTTATTATTGCAGCTAAACTTACATTCAGTAAATAAACAATAAAAAATTTGTTTAAATATATATTATATATTATAGTAATATTTATATATCAAATGTATTAAATTATACATATTTCAAATTGTTTAAGTATGTCGAAAGTCTTAAAGTAAAAATAAAATTTCACATTGCACCATAAGGTGATATAATCTCTACAAAATCAATAAAAAAGGAACAAAACATGCGTTGTGACACAAAATACTTATACTGAAACATTTTTTCGAGCGTGCGTATACTTTGGAACATTTTAATATTTTTGTTTAACATGTACTTTGAGGACTGCATTTTATGATATTGACTAAATGTAGGCGCCAATTAGTATTATTTTATAGCATTTGTACTTAAACTATACACTGACTATCATACAATTATTTAATGAATTTATTAAGTGATTTCTGCTTAACATGAAAGTTAAAAATCATTAGGTAATTATAGTTTTAATGTTATTATAAATTCAGTAATCCGTATAAACGAAAATTTTTTGATAATATAAACAAATATCTTAATTTCTAGTACTTTAAATGGGTAATAATATAAATTAATTAAATTTATTTTGTTTTTTATATAAATTACGTGTAATTGAAAAGCAGAGTTAATGGTAAAATAACGTGCAATGAAAATCATATAAAGAGATCTCAAAATATGCATAAAAAAATAAAAATGTCTCCAAGGTATCGAAAAGTCCTCAAAGTATACGCACGCTCGAAAAAATGTCTCCAATAAATACTCTATGTATTGTATATATATATACAATATACAAATATATATGTACAACGCATATTTTGGGATATTTCCGTGGGATATTTATTGGTTTTATGAGGACTACATCACCTTATAATGCAATATAAAACTTTATTTATACTTTAAGATTTTTTGAACAAAGGTTTTGATTGGATACTATCCTCACATTATGCGATCAACGTACCTCAAATTATGTACGATCGACTGTCCTCAAATTATATGATCGGCATATGACGGAAATGTCCTTAAATTAAACGTTCTATCTCAACATATTTTATACAAATAAAGTACGAATTTCTTTTGTTGAATATTTTTTTTGTGTCTGTATTTAAAAAAAAAAAATGTGTAAATATAAGAGGGTAATAGAAAATGAGCAAAATCAATAAATATGTGACAAAATTAAATTTTTGAATACATCACGCTGTCGCTCTGACATTTGCTAAATTATTTTCATTAATTTCTATTCTTTTATATTAATAATTTTGTGTGAAAATTTTAAATTTAAAAAATTTAAACACATATATGTGCCTATTAGTGTCCCTTATTTATAATAATAAAAAAAATTTTATATTTTTTTCGGTCTCACCCTTTAAAAAGTTTACAATTGGTTTGCAATCTAGAATCTAGAGAGTTGAAATTTTATGTAATACCAATTGCAAATTTTTTAAAGGGTGAGACCGAAAAAAATATAAAATTTTTTTTATTATTATAAATAAGGGACACTAATAGGCACATATATGTGTTCAAATTTTTTAAATTTAAAATTTTCACACAAAATTATTAATATAAAAGAATAGAAATTAATGAAAATAATTTAGCAAATGTCAGAGCGACAGCGTGATGTATTCAAAAATTTAATTTTGTCGCATATTTATTGATTTTGCTCATTTTCTATTACCCTCTTATATTCACACATTTTTTTTTTAAGAAATGCAGACACAAAAAAAATATTCAACAAAAGAAATTCGTACTTTAATTGTATAAAATATGCTTGAAACACATTGGAATAAAACATTTATTTTAACAATAAAATATACCCTAAAAGTTGAGATAGAACGTTTAATTTAAGGACATTTCCGTCATATGCCGATCATATAATTTGAGGACAGTCGATCGTACATAATTTGAGGTACGTTGATCGCATAATGTGAGGATAGTATCCAATCAAAGCCTTTGTTCAAAAAATCTTAAAGTATAAATAAAATTTTATATTGCATTATCAAGTGATGTAGTCTTCATAAAACCAATAAAACGGAAATATCCCAAATTATGCGTTGTACATATAAATATGTATATTGTATATATAGGTATATAGAGTATTTATTGGAGACATTTTTCGAGCGTGCGTATACTTTGAGGACATTTTGATACTTTTGTCCAACATGTACTTTAAAGACTGCAATTTTCACGGACTTGAAATTCTTGTAATTATTTTTTTTTTTTATTATTATTTGTCACTGGTACTATAGCATATAAAGCAGTCTTTCACAACTTATTTCTCGCCAGATTTGTCTATCTTGTTTCTCAATGCTCTTTTCGCTAGATTCGCTTTATTTGCTGGAATATGGATCTACCAATGTTTTAAGTACTATAGGTACATATAGATATTTGGTGAAAATTATAAGTATAGACTATATGGGCACATATATATCCAACAATTTTTTTTAATTTATATTTTTACACAAATTATCAGTATCAAAAAATAAAAGTTAAAAAAATTAAAATTAATAAAAATTATTCCTAGCAATAATCAGAACGACATCAGATTGCATGTTGTATTCAAAGGATTATTTTTATTATATATTTATTAATTCAGCCCCATTCCTTTTACTTTCTTATTCTTTTAAGAAACATAGACTAAAAAACAGATTTAAAAAATACGTTCAACAAAAGAAATTAGTACTTAATATATTATATTTATAAAATATGCTTAAAAAACATTGGAAAACAATTATTTTGAGGAAAAAATATAATATTCTAAAAAGCAAAACGGTTGAGGCAAAACGTTTAATTTGAGGACATTTCCGTCAGGTATGTCGACCGTATAATTTGAGGACAGTCTTCAAATAATACCTTTGTTCAAAAAATCTCAAAGTATACGATGATTATAAAATTGCCAATATTTTTTTTGTTATTGCTCTATAAACAAAATTTCAAATTGCCTGTTGTTTGTAAAGTGATGTAGTCCCCATAAAACTAATAAAAAGAAGATGTCCCAAAACATGCGTTGTACATATATATATTGCATATATATGACACACATTAATAACATTTATACATAGATGTTAATTTGTAGTTTATCTTTCAGAACATAAAAATTATATTTTTGATGTGTAACAAAAATAAAAAAATACAAATCAGAAAATTAGAAGTAATAAAATACAAAAAAAAATATGTTTTATCGGAAAATACTTGGCAGCAAACACTATAAAAAATGAGAATTACTAAATTGGTAATTCATCGAAGAAAAGTTTTATAATATTTAATCTGAATCAGTATCATGTATATATATATTTTTAAACTACTTTTCTTGGAAGAAAATAGTTTGGAAATATTGTTAATGTAAGATGATAGAGGACATAAAGCATTTAATAAAGCGGTTTACAATATTTATGGAATTATTGAGTTTCGTAAGTGTTCGGCATTCGGCAAAAATATCCATTTTCAACGTTTATATATACAATTTGTTTTTTAATATTTTGAAAAGTAAACAAATTTAAACTAGAAGATTTAGATGTTACTTCGAATATTGAATCAATTATCACGTTGCCAATACTTAGACACTTTACATTATATTTATATCCTAAAATATAAGGTTTAGTATTATATAAAACAATTTTAAATATTTCAATTATGTCACCAGTTTCATCTTCAAAAAATCTGTCATCGGTTTTTTTTTCTCGTTTATAACAAGTAGTAGTGTATAAAACATTTTTGTAAATCGCTTTATTAAACGCTTTTACGTCCTCTAATCTTATATCAACAATAGCATTCTTTAAAACTTGTGTGATATTTTGATTTATATTATTATCGTTCGCTAAGAGAGTCACACTTGAATTGACTTCCAAACTATTTCCTTTCAAGAAAAAATGATTACGCAAAATACTTTTACAAAAGCGTGAAGAATTATTGTCGGACGTATTTAACAATTTGGTTTCTAACATTGTTTTTTGCACTAAACGTTTAGAAAGCTGTATTAAAGCTCCTTTCGGACCTGACAATTTCTGCTTTAGTACAAAAATTCCATTTTCGTAAGGAAAAGCTGAAGTCAATGGAAGTGGACCACTTTTATATACGTGATTAACAACATGAAGTAATGCATGAGTATTGAAATTCATACTACTTTTTCCATATAATTTTTCACATTGTGCAGTGAAATATATAAAATCAATTTCGCACTTTTTTAAATCTTCCTTTGTTATAATTTTTTATAAAAGCTTATGAGTACAACGAACTAAAAGTCCAAAAGAGCTTAAATATTTTGTGTTTAGTATTCCCAAAAGACATGGAATACTTAGATATAATACCCAAGATCTCCACTCACTAGCTTTCCATTTTCCACTATTAAAGGATCTCGGTGATCTATGAATTTTACTTGGCATTTTAATATTTAATAATTGCTTTTCAATATTTATTTTATCAATTTTGGATAGATTATACTCTTTTGTACCGATACTTGCCCAAAACTTCGTCCACAAAGTACAAACACACACACACACACACACACACACACACACACACACACACACACACACACACACACACACACACACACACAAGTAAGAGGCCATGCATATAATCATACGAAAATCCCCAAACACAATCAAAATTTTCTAAATTCGTAATTTCTGCAAAATTTTTAACACCTTTAGATGGTCTATGTATTTTTTCAGCGTACTTCATGTCTTTAATGTATGATTCATGGTCTCTTAAAGGCGGATCGTCATCCATAAATGGATATCGCATGGCACCGTTAACATATTCTCCATAATGATAGCACCAACTACAGCCAAAATACAGCCAAAATACAGCCAAAATTAAATTGGAAGCGATTCTGTATTATAGGTCGAGCAACAGAGTCTACTGATGAACAAAGTGGTTGCAATATAAAATTACATTTTTTACCATTTTCTAGACTTATAACTATACCATTTTTCATCAAATCACGAATCTGCTCAATAAACACATTCATATATAGATTCATAAATTGTGAGTTAGGTTCAGATTTTGTGATACATATTCCTGCGAGCAATATATATCTAAAGCGTATATTTTTTGGTAATTCGTTAATTATTAACTGGATAGGCCACATTGAACTCTTGCTACTTTTAGAAATAGGTGCACCATCTACATTAAAATTAAAAGTTAATAATATTGTGTTTTTGCGTTTACTATTATACAGTGTCTTGTATATTTCTCCATCATAAACATCAACAATGGTATTCAAATTTCTATTTGTTAGTTTGCTCTCAATATTCTTAATGTTTCGAAGCAATAATTTGCATACATTTGAATTTCGTAAAACAGTCTGTAATTGAAATTTTATATCCGTACTTACAAAATATTTAGAAGAATTAGTACTTATTTTATATTTTTGCTGACATCCATTACAATGGCGGTAACTACGCGATAACAAATCTTTTCTATAAAATTTTCCTAATACACTATTACACTCGGTACAATAAAATACATATTGATTTAATTCTTCTGGAGGATCCAAACGCTTGCTTATCATATATTTAGAATTCATGAATGTTGAAAAATTTGAACCTGCCCAAATAGTTGCCATATTAAATAAAGCTAATCTTGCTTCATCGGAACAATTAAAGCGAACACAATAAGTGTGTATCATTTGTACAACTTCATCAACTGTTGTTTTTGAGCTTTGAAACATTATAATATTATTGCGTTTTATATTCGCATCATTAGTAATCCTTACATCATCAGTATCAAATATTTCGCAAGTAGAATTATCAGTATTAATTTCTTCTTCCTCGCTTTTGTTCTGATATAAATCTTCTTTCACAGAATCAATTTTGACGTCTTTGTTGTTATTGTGTCCATAACAATTCAAACTACTATCACCAGTTTCTTGAGGTACAAGGATTTGTTTGTTAATTTTGTGAATAGTATGTAAAGTAGTTTTGTTTATATTTGATGTATCAATATAATTTGTTTTGAAAGGTGAAAATACATATTTTGATATATTTTTGCTTTGATTGTCTGTAAAAAAATTATTAAACATATAAAAAATTAAAATATTTATAACGATACAAAAATTAATATAGATATTTATTATAATAATGTTTACAAGTAAACATAAAATTATTAACTTAAATAAATAACATATATTACATTTGTATTTATCAAATTTTTAAGTTCTTTTTCAATAAAATATAGTATATTATATATATATATATATATATAATATAATTAAAATTTTATTTTGGAAATATAAAAAAATTAAAGCATAAACATTAATGTAGTATTCTAATATTACTTTTAGTTTAATTTTTCAATATAAAAAGGGTAGACCGAGACGAATTGATCAATATAAGTTTTGAGATAGTTGATATTAGTTTTTTATTTCAAACGGCAATTGTCTCCCTTACAGAAATTTATTAGTTACATTTATTTGTTTAAATATATATTTTGCAATTAAAGTATTAAAATTGAGTATCTTAAAATATTCAATTTTAGTATTTTAAATACATAAAATAAGTATTTAACTAAATAAATACAAATACTTTTCTGTAAGGGCTCAAAATTTATATTGATTCAATTCACCTCGGTCTATAACCTAATATGTCTATGGGCGGAAATTATTTAATACTGCGTCACTTTTATGTATAATAGATATCTCAATTACACTTTAATTATTTTTTTATTTATTTTTATATATAATAGATATCTCTCAATTACATTTTTCTACCACAGATTTTATATATGTTTATAAAATTACGTACAATTTTAAATTACTCACTTTTGTCTTTACTGTAAATCTGCCATCGTTTCCAAGTTTGTTTGGATACCAAAGGAATTCCATTTTTTTCATTCAAAAAAAATTTGTTATATCTTTTTCTTTTTAAAATTGGAATATTATCTTCGTTTGTTTTGTTTAATTTTGTACAAGTTATCTATAAATTAAAAAGAACCATTTTTATAAACATACTTTGATATTGTTCACTGAGAATGTCTTAAATGTGTTGATATTTATTATGGACAAAAATTAAAAAAAAAACAATCGTGTTAAAAAAGAATTATAACACATAATAATATTTGACATCACATATCCGTATGTGTCCGATATGTTGATCAGACTGGGATGCTGGAACATCCTTATCAAAAGAATCAGAGTCAAGGAGGAGGTGTTATAAAACTGAAGTTTTTGATTCAAAAACGAGTGGTCGCGTCTATAGTTGTAAAACAGAACTATAGACCTGGAGACCTGGACTGCATCATCCGTATTAAAATGTGCATTAAAAGTAGTTGGAAAAAAAGAGAAAAAATGCAAAGACGGCCATCCCTATCACTTTCTATTCAACGCTGTATGACAAGATAGAAAGAGAAAGAGATTGACTGTCTTTGCGTTCCCTCTCTTCCTTTCTTTTTATTTTTCCAACCACTTTTACATATATGGATAGCGCAATCCAGAGGTCTCTAGGTCTATGAGTTGAACGCGTTTATTGTTGCTGCTCGGATTCTAAGACCGAACAATGCAAATTAATTTTGGTCGCAATCGAGATCGTATCGTGGCGGTATCGCTATTTGCTTGAATCCCAAGAGGGCAGTCATCATCAGAAAAAAGAGTAACTTGATATTAAATTGCTCTTAGACAAATATTCTCTTAGTTGAAGATTAATTTTCACGAAAAATTGAAAACAAATAGACAAGAAACAATAGCCTTCCCCTGGAAGAAATCAATATTAATCCACACTTTAAGACATGTATTAATAATTGTTGCCAGAAATTCATATGTTAAGTGAAATTTGAATTTTAAATTAAATGTTTTGATTTTTTTATTCAGTTGTGTGAATCGTGATTGACATTATATTGATAATCGTAATTCAACTGCAAATTTACATCTAACTTTCAATTTTAATCTGAGCGTCTCGTTTGCAATGAGTTATTTCAATCAACAACTATTAAAACGAATTAAAAAAATTAAGTTCAACGGTTACTGATAAAAAAGACTTACGTCATCTCCACGGTCAAGGTCAGATTCAGTATCAACTTCGGTTGCTGAAATACATAAACTAAAAGGCAAAAACTCTACTCTTCTGGATTGTATTTTTTCATCCACTGCTTCTTTACTTTCTGTCGTACGATAAGAAAATATATTATTAATACAATATAATTTTTTGCTTTTTGTTAAGACATAAAGCTTACTTTTATGAAAAAAATGCAAACTTCTAAAGAACATCGTAGGAACATTCTTAACATTTTCTGGGCAGCAATCATATATGCTTTTTCCCCCTTACTATTAATTTGTAAAATGTTTCATCGATAAATAATGTTGAATTTGTCAATGAAACTTAATTTTTCACGAGTTTATGTTAGAAAAAAAGATACATGATGATAGCTGCTTTGAACGTCTTTACATTATTAGGGTTGGACATGTTTCTTTGAGATTTATGTTATTTGATAGCAATATAAATAAATGGCTCATTAATATTACTTTTTAATCTCTTACCTTCTAAAATTACTTTTTGTTGCATTTTTCCTAATATGCCATAATAAAAGTGTCCGTCGTCCCACTTCACTTGATATTTTTTATCAAATAGTATGTTTTGAATGTCAAAATCCACTATATCGTCCGTATTAACAATAGCTTTTACACCATCTTCAAATTTGATGTAAGTAAACATGTTTGTATGTGCACTAGCTCTCGGTGATCGGTTACATTGCCATATTGCAATATCCTTAGGGTATAATACGTACAACGCTTTTTACTTGATGTTGCGTCGATGCGAGCGTCGCATTTTCTTTGTTTCTCACTTGTCTCTCTTTAACGTCTAATGAGAAACAAGTGAGAAACAAAGAAAATGCGACGCTCGCATCGACGCAACATCAAGTAAAAAGCGTTGTACGTATTATACCCTAAGGATATTGCAATATGGCAATGTAACCGATCACCGAGAGCTAGTGCACATACAAACATGTTTACTTACATCAAATTTGAAGATGGTGTAAAAGCTATTGTTAATACGGACGATATAGTGGATTTTGACATTCAAAACATACTATTTGATAAAAAATATCAAGTGAAGTGGGACGACGGACACTTTTATTATGGCATATTAGGAAAAATGCAACAAAAAGTAATTTTAGAAGGTAAGAGATTAAAAAGTAATATTAATGAGCCATTTATTTATATTGCTATCAAATAACATAAATCTCAAAGAAACATGTCCAACCCTAATAATGTAAAGACGTTCAAAGCAGCTATCATCATGTATCTTTTTTTCTAACATAAACTCGTGAAAAATTAAGTTTCATTGACAAATTCAACATTATTTATCGATGAAACATTTTACAAATTAATAGTAAGGGGGAAAAAGCATATATGATTGCTGCCCAGAAAATGTTAAGAATGTTCCTACGATGTTCTTTAGAAGTTTGCATTTTTTTCATAAAAGTAAGCTTTATGTCTTAACAAAAAGCAAAAAATTATATTGTATTAATAATATATTTTCTTATCGTACGACAGAAAGTAAAGAAGCAGTGGATGAAAAAATACAATCCAGAAGAGTAGAGTTTTTGTCTTTTAGTTTATGTATTTCAGCAACCGAAGTTGATACTGAATCTGACCTTGACCGTGGAGATGACGTAAGTCTTTTTTATCAGTAACCGTTGAACTTAATTTTTTTAATTCGTTTTAATAGTTGTTGATTGAAATAACTCATTGCAAACGAGACGCTCAGATTAAAATTGAAAGTTAGATGTAAATTTGCAGTTGAATTACGATTATCAATATAATGTCAATCACGATTCACACAACTGAATAAAAAAATCAAAACATTTAATTTAAAATTCAAATTTCACTTAACATATGAATTTCTGGCAACAATTATTAATACATGTCTTAAAGTGTGGATTAATATTGATTTCTTCCAGGGGAAAGCTATTGTTTCTTGTCAATTTGTTTCTAATTTTTTATGAAAATTGTTCTTTATTTATAACGGAATATCTATCTAAAAGCAATGTAGTATCAGGTTGATTTTCTTTTTTTGATGAAGTTATCTAATGTATGTGGAATATTGAAAACAAATCAACAAGAAATACTGCTCCAACCTTGATAAGTCGGAAATGACACATAGGATTGACTTAACAATGACAACTTTCCATCGGCATATTTTGAGCTATCTTTTGCCAGAGTTTCAGCCAATTTGTATGAAACTCATTTTGCCCTAAGAAAAGTGCGTGGTCCTTTACTTTTCAAAGCAACAAAAATTAAATACGAACTTTTATTAAAATTTAAAGGGAGAGGATATGAAGAATAAAGTTACTGCAAAAATTAGGAAGCTAAATGTACAATTAGTAAAAAAAGATAATACCAATAATTTTACATCAAGTATTGAAAATGGAAACAATAATATGAAAACAGCCAAGTTAAAGAACCAAAAATTGAACACTTTTGTGAATGTTTTGGAAAAAAAAGGAATGCCATCTAAAGAAGATATTAAGAATCAAAAACAGAATGAGATAAATGTAAGCATATATCTTTTAGTTTATATTAAAAAAAACAAAAATTTTAATCCATTATTGATATTATTTACAGGAACCGTTATTTATAGAAAAAAATTTAACTAGTAACTCTTTGAAGCAATCAGATCAAAATTATCAAAATTAATAAAAACGACAAGCGATATAAATTGAAGTCAAGCAAAACGGGAAATTGTGTGCAAAATGATAAAAGCGACACCGATTTGGTTTCCTCATGTATAGAAGAATTAGTTGATTCTAATAATAACCCAGATAGACAAATGTACATAAAGTTTGCAGCAACTTTATGTTATATTAAATCATATAATGCATAAAGGTTGTGTCCCTTATGAGTGCTCAGGTTGCAGTTATAATTATAAAATCAAATGCGAAATAGAAATATAAAATATATTAGCAAAATTTAATCAAAAAGATGTATAAATTTACTTATTGAAAAATTAGAACATATTTAGAACATCTCTTTTTTAAAATGTTTAGAATAAATTTATATAAAATTTGCATCATATCGTGTGATAAAGATTTGTCTATCATATTTACATCATATGTTTATTACATTATGAGAAATTTTTATCTCTTATATTACATCATGTGTTTATCATACAATGACAAATTTTGATCTCTCATATTGACATCATATATATATCATATCATGACAAATTTTTGTATGTCATATTACATCATATATTCATCATGCTTTAAATATATTTATAAATATATTGACTGATTACAAATTCTCAAAAATTATATAAAATAAATATTATTATTATATATACAGTAATACATATAATAATTAATATTTATTTTACATAATTTATTTATTTCTTTGTAATCAGTCAGGATATATTTATAAATGTATTTAAAACAAAATAAATATATGACATATATATGAATTTTATAAAAGAGACGGATAAAAATTCATACAATTTATGTATTATTAACTGTGAAACAATATTTATTAAACGATTATAAAAATTGATAATAAACAGAAACTAAAGAACCAACTATCAATTAAGTATTATCAATTCAATTATATATATCAAGTAGATTAAGTATAATACTAAACATTTGTAATATATTTATAATATTTATATGTATTACGAACAAAAACAAGGTGAATTATTTTTAGCGTTTTTATAATTTTGCTTAATCATTATCCGGAAAATTTATTCTCTCTTCTTCCTCAATTCTTCGACGAATTCCTCGATTTGTTCCCAGACGAGCATTTCTAGAAGTTTGTTTATAAGATCGTAGAACCTCAGTTATATCTCTGACAAATTCTTGTCTTGTAAATTTCTTTACATGAGGAATATTCTTGGCAGCATCTACAATTTTAATAAATATATAAATAAAAAACATTAAGATTACACACACATAAGGCTTGTTCGCGTCGCATGCTCCAACTCGCTCCAATACGCTCCAAATTATAGTATTCGTAACGTAATACTAATAGATTGGAGCATATTAGAGTGAGTAGGAACATGCTGGGACATGCGACACAAATAAACCCATACTGTAATATTACACATATTTTAATATATATAATTACATAATTATATATATTATATATATTAAATAATATATATAATTACATAATATTAAAATACTATACACAAAATATTATCCATAATGATAAAATAAAAATAATTTTTATAAAAATTTTTACTGTAGAAAATAGTCATTAATTTAGTTTTGTATAGAGCTGATTTTGCAATGCCATTTGCACTTTTTTTTCCAGTCCATGAAAAATTTTCAGCTAAAATATTTGTCATTGCTGCTCGGATAAAGTTATTCAACGCCTCTCTTAAATTCTGTCCTCCGATAAATTCCAAATGTTGTTGCTGTTATGTTAAAGAAATTAAGTATTACATTTCTACATGTTAAATTTTATTTATTTACTTATTATATAATACATTTGTATATATATATATATATATATATATATATATATATATATAATATATATAATTTATTATTTTACTTACAAAAATGTTATGATTTGAGTCATCATTTTCGAAAGCTTCGAAATTTTCCATGTTATCAAGAGGAAAACCTATTGGAGATTCAAAAATGCTTTCTTGTCTGAAATTGTTTGCATCCATTTTGTTTTCAAGACTATCGAGTCGTTTTAAAATATCTGTATTTAAATCTCTAAAAAAATTAATATTAACAAATTATTATATTTTATTTATGTAATGCAAAAAATATAATTAAACTCACCGTAACAATTTTAATTCTTCAAGTACTTTTGTTTCAAAGTTTAAACATGTAGCAGAAGTTGTATTATTAATATTCTGAAGTTCAGTGTAAGATGTTATATTTTGATTATTTTGTTGAGAAATATTTGAGTAATTAAATAAATTAGATGTTGATTGTTCTGTTGACGGGGAAACAGAAAATGCAGGACTTGCAGATAAATTTGTGGATAAATTTGGTATTGTAGCATTGTTCATATTTATGTGGCAATTTTCAAGTGGTTCATTGAAAGATAAACAAGTATTTCTGTAAAAAGATTATATATTACCATTATTTTATGGGAATTAAAAGTACAGATTTTTATTCGTTAATTGTATTTATTTTTATAAATTTTATATATAATTATATTTGTTATTATATATTTGTACCTTATCATATTTCTTTCAGTAATATTTAATAATAAAATTCTATAAATAATCCTATAAAATCTTAAATATGTTACGAATAAAAATTCTAGCTCTCAAAATCTGAAATAAAAATATCAATGTTAAAATGTTTGTGTCTGCACAATATATTATATTATACATATACATATATGTGCGTGAAACTTTTTTTAATGTTATTCACCATTTTTTTAAATTTGTAAAACGGAATTCTAATAATTTGATAATAAGGCCGCTGCAATGTATATCCCGTCTTGTAATTCTCCATTATTCCAATATGGCATTTTATAACACTTTGCAAAAATATCTTGCAAATTTACAATCGCCATTTCAGATGATAAATTAGAACACTTATAAATTCCAACAAAAGATGACAAAATTCCGTAAGGTATATTATAGAAATCAGTAACAGTTAAAAATTTGTTTACAATAAGTAAAAAATTATTAGTTGAAATGTTAATGATGTTCAATACTTCACAAATTTCTCCTGTCTTCAATAATAAGCAATTGTCTCGATTTTTACTTATTAATCGAAAATGTTCAAATTGCAATCCTTTATATTGTATCACTAATTTACAATTAAATATTTCCATTAATGGTCCATCAGTATGTCTGTACAGTGGTTTAATTTGTGATTCGTTAAATTCTTTTGTTGAACAATTATGTTGTTCTGATAACCGATGATGTAATTGTTGGAGGAGAAGATGCGGTTTCCGTAAATATTTTCGAAAAAATCTCATGTTATCTTCAAAAGGAAATGCTGAATATGAATGTAAATTGTCGAAAATTTTGACGTCTTGAGTAACATGCAGCAAACCGTGTACATTGTATGTTACAAAAGCTTCTCCATAGATTTCAGCGCTAATTTCTACATATGTTTTTAAAGCAATTTCCGCATAATCGATATTCGTTTGGCTAGGACATGATACTGAAAGAGCTCGACATGCTGAATGAATCAGTAAAAAATGTAAATAAGTATCTTCTTCTAAAATCTCATAAAAAACAATTGGTCCAGTATACAAAAGTAATTGTCGAAATTCAGTCGCTTTAAAATGTACATAATCTTTAAGACACCGTGGACGACGAGCGAATTCAGTTGGACAATATGATTGCATTAATAATAATCTAGTAGATATTGTTTGTATATCTGATTTAGACAAATTTTTAAAAGCGTATTTCTGATCTATAATAGCACTAACAAATTTTTTTATCACACTAAGGCAGATGAGATGCATATACTCAAATGGTACACGAGTCACCATATGAAATCCTAAAGATTTTAAAGCGGATTCATCATTAGGAAGGTGATGGGTTTTATCAATAGCATTTAGATAATCAATATCGGTACGAAGCTCATTGTTATATATTAAAAAAGTCATCCTTCTTTTAAATGATTTTCCTGTAACTCTTTACATTTAGAACAAGGATTTGTAATTGTATTCGATTACTGTTATGAATGGACATTCCATCTGTATGAATATCAATTTCTAAATAATTTGGTATATATGAAAACGGAAGTACTTGAAGCTTTTTAATAATTTGTTTTTGAAAACCAATATGATAATATTCGCCTTGTCCCATTTTAATTATTTGTACAATTTGACGAGGTGTTTGTAACAAAGTTTTTGTTAAACGAGGTAATTGTTGGAAACAGAAATGAGTGCGTAAAACTGCAAGTATTTTATCGCCTTGAGAATGATTAATATTCGCACTTAAAAACATTGAAGCGAGTTCATTACGAAATTGAGTGAGATTATGTTTTTCTACAATTTCATTTTCACTTTCATTATCGTTACTAGATGCACTGTAGCAATGAAGATTAAATTCATCATTGCTATTGTTCTCAGAATCGTCATTTGCAAAACCTGTTTGTTCACAGTTTGTATTAATTTTGATTAAACTTAATTTGTTGTTTATATTGTTTTCTGTAATTGGTAAAGAGACAGATGATGTAGTTTCCAAATTCGTTGCAGGAGACACAAGCTTTTTCATCAAACTTTTTTTCGTCCATTGATTTCTTAAATATTCACGACGTTTTACTATCGGAGATTGTCTACATTGTTTTTTCCCATGGTATCTTATCATGGATATAAATGTAATTATTAAAATTATAATTAATGTAGCAATGAAGAACATTTTGGCTAAAATATACAAATGTTAAGCTTTATATCTATATATGTACACATATTATATGTTAGAGATAAAATGCTAAATACTTTAACTTTATATATTCAACATACCTTTTATTATATATTTCACCCGTGCATTAATTTATCATGCACTTGAATCAAACACAACGCACTAATCAACTTCAACAATTCACTGCTATACTGCTTTCGACAATTTAGTTATTCTCTTGCTTTGCTGTCCACGCGCGTTGTCCACCATGTTACTATAAAAAATGAATGTCGTAGGCCGCGACTCGCAGCCTCACCGAAAAGAAGATCGAGCTAGGACTGTGTGATCAGCGCTACACTGACAATGAGTGATTCCTCTTCCTAGACAGCACAACATATCCAAAAGACGTCCAGAGAATCTTTTTGGGATTACAAGAGATCCTCTAGATATCCTTTCAATGTATTTTGGACATGTGTGCTGTCTGGGTTAGGGCTTATCCAGACAATTTTGTCTGAAGGTCTAAAGGATCACATTTTACATACGTATTTATAAAATAAATGCGATTAAATAATTTTCTTTATGCATATGATTATGCGGCTATGGAAGTTTGTGTAGATATAGGCTCTTACGTGAATTTTCCGAGCAAATCTTTCAGACAAAATTAGTACATTGAAATCAACATTTATTTACCTAAACTTTACAATAAATTTATTCTACTTATTTACCTAAACTTTACAATAAATTTATTTTACTTTATGCGGCATAAAATAAAGAAACAATTCATAAATTTATTCACATTTGCTGACATCACATAATGTTGCTAAAATGCATCATTACATAATATATTGAATTTAATTACATATGATGTAAATGCTTTGCATAGTGATGTCGTAAATGTAATATAATAATCTGAAAATAACTTTATATCATATGGTGCTACAGCAGTATGACATAAAATTAAATAATTGCATGACATAAATTTTATAATTAGTTTAATGTAAAAGTTGCTATTTTTTAAATAATAATAAGTAATAATACAATAATTCTAAATTTTCAATAAATTAATGTTGCATATCGTGATAATCATACAAGTCTATCTGGGAAAGTAAATTATGTTTAATATAAAAATTGAATTCTCTTCTTAGATACACGATTTAAAAATAGTAACAAACTACAACATATATGGTTTTTAATGATATATTATTTTTATTTATTTTTCAGGAAATAATATCACCAGCTACGATTACCAAGAGTGTTTCTAAATTGTGTTCTAAACAAAACTTAACAGATTACTCAATTGCTCATGATAATACAAAAGCATTACATTCATCTATAACTAAGGGTCAAAGCTGTACAAATAAAAATACAGCTAGAAGTAAATCTTCGCATAAAATTCTACATGAAAATAATAATTTTATTGCTACTGGATTTAAACAGAAAACTAAAGAAACATTGTCGACAAAGGTAAGAAGCATTAAAAATCTGTTTTAAAAAATACTCATTTTTACATATTTTACGTCTAAAAATTTTGTTTTATATCTATAAATTATGAATAGTATAAAAGTTAAATTCAAAGTAATTAATGAAAAATAGCATGAATGTGATATGTGTAGCTTTGCAATGAAATATAACGTATAAACTAATAAACAACATAATTGAAAAGTAAAATTATTTATTTGATATTGCAGAACAATCATGCTCACTTACAACCTAAAACTAATCAAGACGATATCTTGAAGAAAAAGGTAAATTTTAATATTGAGATAATATATAAAAACACAAAGCAATTAATTATACTACACATTATTCTTTAGATGGAGAAACTGCAGAAAACAAACGAAGATTTAGAAACAAAATATTTGAAATTAAAGAATCAAATGAAAGATAAAGAAAGGATCATTAATGATTTAATGAATTTTAATATGGAGCTTCAAAGTAAAGTGATAGATGAATATCCCAAACTTTATCAGATTAATGAGGAAATTCAGATCAAGGTCTTAAGTAATTTCAATGAACTCATGCGTAAGTACATCCAAATAGAAGGATGTTACAAGTAATATGTCCATGTTCTCAACTTATTTTTATTAATAAAAATGCCTCTGAAACTGGCTTAGAAACTATCTGATTGGCTGAGAAACCACATTTAAGACACTTTTATTGATAAAAGTGAGTTGAAAATATAAGCCTTTATGTACACTTTGTGATTTTATTATAATACAATGTGTTTAAAATATGTTGGTTTTCAAAAATGCTTATTAATTGCACTAAATTTTAATTATAATGTTTACTTTATTACTATTAGAATTCCGGGTTAATTTCGTTTTCTATCCAGCAAAATAAGTAGCAAATTTCCTAACATTATATGACTTTTTTATATACTAATAAAATTCTAAATGTTGTATTAAAACATATAGCTTAATATTTATATATCTTTACATATTTTTGCTAGTCATAAATAGCGCACTGTATTTATTATGTGTTTTGTGACTAGTACACAAATGTAAAGGTGTCCTTTACACAACACTTAGAATTTTATCAATATACAGGGTGTCTGGCAATAATTGCCCCACCGGTCATATACAGGTAGAGGAGGTCAAATCGAGTAGAAAAGTCCTTTACCATTTTTTAATTTTCATAATAAGTACTGAGTAATTAACGAAAAAAGATCGGCGAATCCGCGCGAGTAAAGCGCGCGCGGTGAGAAGGACGTCTCACTGCTACGCGATCACTAGGACACAAGGATCTAGCGTTACGCGCCGCTCGTATGTTGCCATTGTCATTTGTAGAGCGCTCCTCCCAACGCTTCATCGCGCGCCTAGTGATCGCATAGCAGTGGGATGTCCTTCTCGCTGCGCGCGCTTTACTTGCACGGATTCACCAATCTTTTTTCGTTAATTACTTAGTACTTATTACAAAAATCAAAAAATGGTAAAGGACTTTTCTACTCGATTTGATCTTCTCTACCTGTACATGACCGGTGGGGCGATTATTGCCAGACACCCTGTATATTTAGTACCGGAATTAGTTTTGTCCTCGTAGTACGAAAAATATTTGTCTGTACCTTTAACATGTCCCCATTTTATTTCTTTTCCAAATCCTTTGTTTCCTCCTTTTGTGAAGTTCATTTTTTTACGAAAAGCAGGCATCTCTGCTATAACGTTCAATCTCTTAATGGCCAATGATTGTTTGTCTATTTTTTCTTCCATTTATATATATTAAATAAGTTAATATTTAACTAGTCTCTCTTAAAATAATTTCTTCTTTCACAATCTTATTTACAGATGATAGAATTTCTTCTTTCATACTATTGATTTTTTCATTAATATCTTTTATCTCTTTTACAATATTTATATTAATCTCTTTCTTTAAACTATTCGGTAAATATATGTAACACATTCATCGTCGTCTTAATTTAATATTATTATTTCAAAATAATATTATTAATCATATATAAAAATTAAACACACTTTATTGTACACAATTTTTATTAGGAATTCCAAGTGACATTTTGTTTTTTAGTGCAGTAGAACTATAAGGGATGTGCTTATGAAGCATTGTGTTTTAGCATTTTGACATTACTATTCTATGCAGCAATTAAATTTTTTTATTTTTTTAGGTGTTAATTCATTGCTTGTCTGGTTCAGCTGTTGTTGTTGTTGTTGTTGTTGTTGTTGTTGTTGTTATCTTATTCAAGTTTCCTACCAAGTATATGTATACCATGTTCCTTTGCACAGAATAATATATCGTTATTATCGAAGAATTTACGAATAAGCAATCAAATTTAAGTTAAAACTTACAGACTCCTGAACCAAGGCGGCAACCACGATTAGCACAATCAGACACAACAATGTTAACTTCATGTTGCAATCTTGCACGTACAATGATTGCTTTACAGTGCAGCAGTAGTATTTATACCGCATTAAATGACGATTTATCTATTTGATAAGTATTGACATTGAGTGACATTGACATATCGCATATATTTTTGGCATTTAAGTAGCACACGTCATACGTATACTGCTTAATGAGAGTCATTGTTGATTTCGCAAAGTGTGCAGATATCGAACAAGTGTATCAAATAATTGGTCTTACAAGAAAAACAACTTTGCGAAAAAATGTATGGCCTTCATATAATATAAAATTGTACATATAATTGCTGTACAGTGCAGCAGTAGCAATAGCAGTTATATCGTATAGTTAAATGACGATCTATTTGATAAGTATTGATGATGAGTGGTATCGCGTCTATTTTGCCATTTTAGTAGCGTCATACGCATACTGCTTGTAATGAGAGTCATTATTGATTTCGCAGAGTGTGCAGATATCAAACAAGTGTATCAAATAATTGGTCTTACAAGAAAAACAACTCCGGAAAAACCGTATAGTCTTCGTATAATATAAAATTGTACATAAATTACGTTACTTTTTCTATTCTAAATGTTTTAACAATTAATTAATAATTTTGGTAGCAATTTTGGTCTTAATATTACATTGTGGACACAAATATTTATTTATTGCTATTATTGGCTGCGCCGAATAAATCAGATAATAAGAAATTTTTCTCGCGCGCTCTATTCTGCAATAAATCTCGCGACTTGTCAGAAAAATCGCTTTATCTTCCTCTGCGCGGGCTCTCGCGTCGAATTAAGTGAATGCAGTTTGTTTGCTCGTGTCTTCAGTATTTTAGGGACGGTGCAAGGTACAGGGGGGTTGAAAGGCCAGCCGACGGCGTCGGGTGGGGGTGCGCTGTGCATGGGCTCGCGAGATACGAGAAATAATGGCAGCACGTATACGCACGCCGCTTGTACACACGAGGCCACATTCGCCGAGAGAAACTGACCGCTGAACAGTTCCAATGGGGCCTGGTCACCACTCCGGCGGTAATAGCCCCGACAATAATCATTTATTGTTCCTCAATGGCACCGACGCGGTGGGTCGACGCTTGGCTCGCCGGATAGGAAGGAATAAAGAGAATAACAATTCTTTGCCGACATCTTTTTCAGTCTTACGACTGTAACAATGTGTTCTATATACGAGGGTAAATTTGAAATTATCCGCAATTTTTTTAAGTAAAACATAATTTGGATATTGCGTATAACGAAATATTATTATGTGTAACAAATATTATATTACACAAAAATAATTACTTCTATAAAAACGATAGAAATTAGCGAGCTGAAAGACCAAACGCTGGTTATTCGCGATGGTATATTCTCTAACAATGTTTACTTACTCGACTGTATACAGATGTTTCGGTCATTCTGCTGTTTGACTCTATTTTCGTCGTTTTATATCTCATGAATATTTAAAAGTGATTTCTGCTTTAAAATATTTGCATTTTTTAATCTTAACGTATTACATATTGCATAGATTTTAATCTCCCATAAACCGGTTTTGTGTATGCTCGCCAAAGAGTATTTCTTGACCATATTTCATAGAACAAAACTGTATAATTTGATTTATGATGTGGTCTTTATCGAACCAAGTTGTAGAGCAGAAAGGTGTCAAGTTCAGATCAAAGAAACTAATGTCATAGTTTTATCTATCGCATAAGAGCGGCCGGCATTACGTCGTAGATCGAATTCCTTCCCCCTTCCACAAGCGCTTGTGGAATCAGTCTGAAGATAAGCTTAACCCCTTCACTTAACATTTTTTTCGTCTGGAAAACGACCCGTCATATTGAGTTTCTCGAGATAGTGTCTTACCGTCTCGACCTGTGTTTCCCAGTGATAAATAGTCCCTTTCCTGAACGACTATTGCACCAAGCGTATTCTCAAATGTAAGGTGTATGAAGAGTTAAATACGATTCGATATTTCACGTTAATATATTATACACGAAAGAAACATTGTTATAAATATATTAAATCAAACTTTAAGACATTCTTTTACAAGCTACTACGTTGAATATTACATTATTATTTTGTGCATTGCGATTAATTCTGATTAACTGGCATAAACCTGTTGATCGCGTTTATTTATTTGCAGTTTATTTAAGTATTTGATACGTTATCATTACTGGATTTACAAAATAATTTTGAAATTTTACTTTAATATTAAATAAATTGTCATTTTTTAGTTTTAAAAACCAGCATTCTAAGTTGCGTAGAATATTTTACGTAAACAATTTATATTCAGAAAGTCAAAATTTAAAAATTAATGAATCAGTTGAAAATTTAATATAATTACATTTCTCTTTTACCAGTCTGGCGGTACATCTTTTGTTTATGCAGAGGAAACGCGTGGCGTCCGATACATCTTAAGTAATGCTAATTCGTGTTCTTGGTCTGCATTGCTCTCTACGTAGTGACGGATTATTAATGCAACCAAGCATGTGTACGTTTCCGTAGAATCAAATCTATGTGTGTATATACATAGGGCATGGGCAATAAACACTCGATGAGCAAACGGTGTGCGCTCGACATTTGATTGGGCGAACCGCGTAATGACGGGGTACTGTCATGCAAATCTTGTCAGCACCCCGGCGCTTATGGCTGCGGGCCTATTACGCCCGTAGGCATTCACCCATCATCCTGTTTGGTGACTGTAAATCGATGATTTGTGAATCCTAGAAACTTAGCGCGCCTCCGAACCGACGGTTTATCGACGTCGCATTTGCACAAAGTTACATATAACACGATTATTATATTTCAGATATAAAATAAAGAAATTCAAATACGAAATAAATCGTTCAGCGCGAAAGCAGAGAAAGGGACGATTTTACTTGATTCGTCTTATCCAAATTAAGTTTTTTGCTATTAATATGTGTAACGTTATTGTATTAGTATTTCTGATATCGCATTGCAGGGTGAAACAAATTACTACGATTAAATGAATAACAATGACTATTTCAATTCACGGTCGAACGGCCGTCAACGATTCAATGCTTTTGCACCGCGCCGTGCATCGATTCGCTCTTTTTCATCTATTCCTCGCGCGCGCGGATCGACAAAACCCACCGGCCGCCTAAAATACCGAACCATGTGGTGACCATGGCCGATGTCCAAAGTAGAGGAATGGCAACGCGTTTATAATTTTTTTTTCCTATCATACGCATAGGCACGAATACAAATCCGCACACACGACTGGTGCCACCCCCGCCACCGCGGTCGGAGGGAATTTATATTTGGCTCGGCGCGTTATCGTTGATTTATCGCGAGACCCAGTTTTCCACATTCCTCCGCACCTCGCATAACCATTTTTCCACCTGCACGTTTTGGGAAAGAGGAAAAAATGGCGACAAGTTATCGCCGCGTGAAAGCACATGCCCGGTGATCGGTGGTTTTCGATATGTCATGTGTAATAATGCGACTCGTATACCGTAAAGCCGTGACAGGAATGACAATGCTGCGCGATATTTTAAAAATCTAACGATCGCATCGCGTTTTATTATAAAATGCGCACAGAGACGAATCAAACTGAACGATGATTCGTTCGTATGGAATTGCATGGTTAATTCGAATCGATAAATATTTATTGCTATATTATTTGAAGGGATACATTCTGGAATAGTCATATTTGATTATTATAATGAAAATAGTAAGAAATTGTTACCAATTTATATAATTAATACTTTGAAAGAATGCTGCATTAGTTTACGGAATTTTTTCATGGACATTAAATTAGATTCAATCAAATAATTTGCAAAGATCTAATCTATCTAATTTATTAATATGCTTAGTGTTACAAATCGAATCATTTATTTTGTCAAAGGCATCCAAAAGATGAATTAAGCTGGCATAATATTCTTCAAAATTACTGTTCCGAAAAGCCTGTGAAAAAGTAGGCGAGTAAGCGGCATAAACGCTGCTAGGTTTCAAAGGTCTTTAGGAAATGAAAAAAATTGCACGTATAATCAAATACAACCTTGACCGTTCTTACGAAATAACGAATTTTATCGTGATAATTATGATAGTTTAGCTTTCAAAGGCCTTTTAATTGTAAAATACGTACTAAATTTCCAGGCAATTACAACGAATTTTATCGCAGTAGCAACGATAACTCGGCTTTTGAAAGCCTTCTGAGACACGTGCTAAATTTTTCTAAAATTAAAAATATGTCTTTTTATATAATAATAATTATATAAGATATACTATTGCTACTGTATCATACACAATGAACTTAATAATTCTATTTCAAGCGATATTACACATGATGTGAGTTTTTCGATATGCAGTACAATTTTTTCTCGGTTTGTTCTTCGCGGTTCAGTGCAAATCTTGATTAGAATATACGTATTTCGGAATGTAGGTGAGTTTATTGGTACCAGCGCCCATGCGTATCTGCAATAACAGGATCATGAGCTTATAGCCGGAGCTTAAGGGGTTCGATCAATTATTGTTCGCCTCCTATCTACGTCACGCTGAGCTAGAGCATCGGCTGACCGATAACAGGCACACTCTAAACTGCATTCACGCATACACTTTCCGTTATCAGCAAGTCGTCTTCAAATTCAAGGAATAATTATTATTCAATTCTCTGACAAAAATTTCTAAGGAAGGAAATTAATTTTAAAAAACCTTGTGAAATTAGTAACATGAATTGAAAATAAATTTCTATATTTATTTGAAAAGTAATATACAGTATAAATTTGTAGCATAATTTATATAATTAAAATTTCAACGAATATATCACATAATTTTAATTTGAAATACATAAGACACACGTTTTTGTCTGTACATTATTATTTATCGAGAATTTATATTTTTTCTTTTAAAATATAAATTTGCATCAAAAACTATTGAAAATTCTAATTTTTTTAATACACTTTTGAATATTTTATAGAGGCTTTCTTAATATTGCTATAACAATCATTGTATTGATCCGTTAATGTGAAATAAATAGAAATATCTGCTTTTCGTAGATTTCATATATTATTTTATAATTTCCGCTTAGCTGCGTCATCCTTCTTTTGAGAATAGTTAGAGTGCAATGTCAGGCGCGTATTATGCAAGACAGTAACGGTCACGACAAAGCGCGGATTATCGCGTGTGAAACGTTCTATAGGAGAACCAGGATCGGTTAGTTGACTATATCGTCACGGCTAGGCCGCTTATCTCGGTGCTGTGGCATGCTAATCAACGAGCTACTACGCCTACGCTTGCATATAGGACAAGCGCGTTCCGGCAGTTATCTCGATTTGTCCAAATAATCCCGGAACAAATCGCCGTGGCAGCGATTAACTTCCGCTTCGTTTCTATTTCATGCAGTGCACGCCTGTCGGCAGCGCCCATTCGTTTCTGCTTCCTCCAGTTAGCGCAACAGCGGTATTGATAGCGAAGCTGACGCGTATAAATTCACTGTTTTAAAACGGCCCCACCGAAATAATCCCATCCGGTAATTAATGCACTTGCCCTCTCTGTGCGCCGCGTAATTGATTTCACATTTACGAGCCGCGGAAATCAGTTTTATCCATCCGATTGCGAAACTTTTTTCTCGTAACTTTTGTTTTATTGCTACAGATTCAGCAAAATCGAAACTCGACGGTCCGCAGTTTTCTCGCACAGTTTACGACTATAAAATGAAGCGGACTCGCAAATCGCGACAATTTAGACGCGTTTTTCCATCAGCCGAAATCTTCGCGAGTTATCTGTTTGCGCCAGCGCTGATTACACGTCAGTCATTTAAGAGAATGCAAGAAAGGAGGAGCAAGAGAGGCGCGGCGGAAAGAAATAAAGTTGCACGAGAGCGGAGCCTAAAGACAAGTGTCGCAAAAGTCCTTTACAAGAGGTCTGCGCTCCACGAGCGAGTCCGCGGACGAGAGAGTGCGGAGGAGAGGAATAATATCGTCCCACGACGAGATTCTTCCGGTGAACTCCCTGGTGGCGCACCTCCCGCTGCTTTTCTCGAAACAAAGAGAAAATTGGAAGGGACTGGAGACGACTGGTTCCAACCGGCGTGCGGCAGCGGCCGGGACGAGAGGCGAGCCGAAGAGATCCGCTCCGCTCCTTGAAATGCGCGCGCGCGCGCGCGGCTCCTCGGGGATTCACGAATGAAATTTCATTTCGGGAGCGCAGTAATCCCGGAATTGTTACTTGACTTCGTTCGCGGAACGAGAGCATGAAAGGGATCCCGTAGATTCGTCCTGTAATCGGCGGAATACCCTCTTCCTCCTCGCTCTCGTCCTTGCGCCGCTACGCACCGCGCGCTACTTACTCTTCTTCTTTAATCGATGTAGGAGCCTCATTGTTTCGTGCGCACCTGTGTTTGCACTTGGCTCGGCTCGAACTCCAAGGGGATCAGCCGCACAGTTCTTGATTACGCCTTTGAAGGTGTTATAACGAGTGAGAGTGAATCGATGTAATTTGCGTTTACGATTCACAATGGAGTGCGTACAAAATCGCAATTTGCCAATCATTAAAGAAAGAGACGAGGCGAAAGACGGGAAATTATTCCAGTGTCTTAGAATGCGAACTGATCAATGTTTCAAACGATGCAATCGTCAGCTGGATACAACGAAATATTACTTATTTATTTATTAGCTTGCATCAAAATTTTATAAAAGAAATTCTGTAAACGAATAAGTTTTCTAAAGATTTATGATGATTTAGTGAATAATGTATGCGATTAACGAGATTAGTGGAAAAATATTTTTCGGAAATCTAGCGATAAATTTTCGCTCAGAGCCTCAGTCGGTTGCAAAAACTCAATTGCGAATTTAGATTCTCTGCATGATCTTAATTCTTCGCTTATCTCACGCGCGACAGTTCTATTTTTATAATCTGCTGTTTAGTGCAAGTTTGGAATTTTCTTGTCGAAAATGGACTCTCTTGTGGTTTTTGCTAACGATCAGTGCAATCTTTTCCGAATTGTCGATTAGTAAAATAGCGAAGACTTTCTTGTTTTTCAGATATGATAAATTTCGTATCTCTCATTTCGAGTCTGTAGTTCCTTCGTACAAATATACAGTATGACTATTAATTGAGAGAAAATTATCGTCAGAACATTCAGAAACTCTGGCTTCTCCGCCTAATCCAATTCGCTCCCGTTAAACGGCGCTTCCTTTCTTCCTCACTACGGAACTAACATACGCTGTGATCTCACTCTGCTAACCTAATTTTCAGTAAGAGATTAATCGCATAATTCAACGTCGAGTGACGTGCAGACGCCGTCGATAGCGCGAATGCGGGCCAAATGGCATTATAGCCGGATTCGAGGGAATCGATTCCCATCGATGTGATCGTTCCGATCCCCGGAGCGCGCAGAAGGAACAGATAGTAAGAAGCATAGAACTTGGATCGTGAATGCCTCGAGGAACGTCAATTAATCATTCATATCGGCAATATGTGAGATTGACTCGAATTACAGACAACGATTTAATCCATTTATACGAATTACGTCTTGACTCGAGCGTTATCAACGCGCAAGGATAATATAACAGTGTAGCGTAAATGTCATTGTATTATATAACCATTTTTCCATTTCTCTGTATGTGAAGAATATTTATAAATTGCTAATGTGTTAAAAAAAAATTGTTGATACTTTTAAAAAGAGGAACTTTATAAAAACTTAGCGCTTGCTAAATTATCCGTCGTGCAGCCGTGATTGTCGGCGTGAAGGAGAGCAGCGGAAAGGAAGAATTGTTAGTATATGAGAAAAGTGACACGCGCCGGATGAAGAAGGAGAGAAAAATGAAGACTACGATTGTGGGCAGAATGAAGGAGGAGAGAAAGGGAGAAGGGAGACAGTACTCCAACGCGCGATTAGATGACTTGTCAACCTACGAGAAAATTGCGTTTTACAAACTTGTTTCGAGAAAAGAATTGGAGGGAATTGCGGACGCGAGGATGGGCTGGCTGGTCGTAGGCAGGCAAGGCAAAGGAGGGAAGAAAGGACGAGTGAGCCGCACGTTAGGAGAGAGGGCCGAGAAGGAAAAAGGAAGAAGGTCCCTCCTCTTTCTCGGCGTTAGGGCAAAGTAGTCTGAACTGAGCTTCGAGCAATGCAAAGTCGCTACTTCTGTCGTATCTGTACCGCTCCCCTCTCCTCACGTCCCGATTTTCCCTCGCCCTCGTCTCGTCTCCACCTACTCCTTACAAAGAGAGACACAAATTGCCTTGGAACTTAGTTTCGTCGGATATAAAGGACTTTCCGATTACGTTACCCGTATTCCGTGATTGATCCGAGATGACGATTGCGAGAGCAACTCGACGTGACCTCTTTCCCGACACTATGCGCTCATCCTTCGTATTGCCGTCTAAGGTTGCACGGATTTATGCGAGGCGCATTATTTGCAGCTTTCAGCCCACGATACATTTCCTTCTACGTGCTGTACCGTTGCTTTCTCACTGACTTTCCGGAAGTCCGTGTCACGAGCAAAAAATTTATAAAGATCACATTATCATATTTTATATTATCAGCAATATTGTATTGCACTCTGCAGCAAAGTGTGTAGATAAGATTTTACTATCGCTTTGTGTACACGTCAATAATGCAATAAGATATTGACAAATTCATAGCCGGATTTGCGTCTGACTGGCAATGCGTTTGTTCATTAGCCTGTTTTCGAAGAACGGTATTACGTAGCAGACGTAGCCGAATGCGAGAGACCAACTAGACGCACATAACGGGAAAAGTCTACATATGTACAGATGTTCATTTAAATAAACAAGACAAACATCGGACCGCGGCACGGCCGAAATCGTTGAGGCGGAAGCGGGCTCGGTCGGACGTAGCAAGTGTTCGAATTACTAGGTTCAACAGTTTCACCGAGAAGGTCCTGCGGCAAACGACCGATCGACAGCGATTGATCGGTCTTTCGGGACACTCTTCGAGCGCGGTTTATGCAGTTTACATACGCTGGATGAAGCGAGGCTTTACGAACGGCGAAGATAAGCTGCGTCCGAGCTCCGCTCGGACCCGTCCATCCTTACATCCCCCTTTTTTTCACCTAATACGACGATAAAGCAGGAAAGTCTCGGAAAAAAGATGAATCTTACCCTGTGATTCTTTCGGATTTCACGCTTCACGGGAGGATCGGCGTTGTCCGCGACAGAATTTCCACCCCAATTGGTTTCCACTCAGCTCTCGCACTGTAATAAATACGAAGAATCGGCCTGTTCTTGCTGCGTGAATATATAGAGAGAGGAATAAAGACGATATTTATGAACGGTTGTTATTTGGCAAATAATTACAGTTTGTCCGAACGAATATAACTGATTCATTGTCATTTTAATCTAATTATTTAATTTTACTATGTGTAATTTTCCACATACTGCACATACAAAAAATATATTTGTTTTCTATTTAGAGATTTTATATATATTATAGTAATGCTTATTTAAAAAAGAATAGATTAATCACACATTGTAGTATTACGTTTATTTTTTTATAAGAGATGATAGTTTTGCAAATATTTGATTTTTGCAAATAATTTCTGTTACAAAAATGTTTTATAATTTACTGACAATTTTGTTGATTAAAATCAATCATTTTAAATTTAATTGTTCCAATAAAAAATGTAAAAACAGGTATCACGCTGTACACGTTGGTTAAAGACATGGAAAATGGTCGAGAATTAATGATTCTGATGCCAATTGCCTTTTTCTCGGACTCGTCTGGTTGATTTTACCGTCGCATTTGCCGAGTGAAGGAAATTTAGGCAAAACCGACAGAGGCGTTTGATTTCTGTGTTTATCGGTGCAAAATGTACATACGGAAACGGTCACATGGACGCGATAACGAGGCGCAAGGGCAAAGGACTGGACGTACGTGTCGTTCGAATTTTCCAGCCGACCGCGTCGATCCAAAGGGCGCGCAGGCTAATGATTCTCGCTCCCGGTCTCCCCCTTCCCCCCTATTATCCTCTCTTATGTATAGCATACGACTCTTCTCTCCCTCCTTTGCCATCCCCGTCGTCGTCGTCGTCGTCGTCGTTGTCTATTCCAATTTGCGCACGGAAGCCGATCCATAGTTTCAGGTCGCGGTCGCAGGGCCCGGCGCGAGTACAGAGAAAGCATCAGGGGAAATTCGAGGGAAAAACTCCTACTGAATGAAATATTTCACGGGGCCGATTGTGAGTTTGGACGTTTTCCGGTTGATCGGACGATGCACCACGTGAGCACCGACGTGGAAACCTCCATCCTCTTTCCGACAGACCGTGCTGCAGCCGTCACCCCGTAATCTCTCACGCTTTCTTTTATTTTCGTACAGGGGGATAAAAAATTGGTTGATATCGAGCCTTCATCGTATTCCTCGTATTAGCCTCGTTGACGGACGAGATACTGGTCACTTATTTCGTATTGTTTTGGTCTCCGCGACAGCGTTAGATTAAATCCATTAAGTGATTGCAATTTAATACAGAACTTTCAGCCACTGAATAAAGCGGCCAAAGATTTTTACATTTTTTGTTATAAACTTTTTTTGGTTTTTTATGCAGCTTTCTTATGTTAAATGCTGGAAATTAAAACTTAAATTTTGTTAAAATAGCATCTACTTCGATCAATATATAAATTTTTTTTGTATTATATAAAGATCTCTAATAAATGTCTGACATATATTTTTTATTTTTCCATTAATTTTTTCTGATAATACTATCGCACACAATCGCCATGTTTCACAACGCATAGAAATCGAAGGATCTTCGGTAGTTTCTTCATAACGAAAAAAGCAGGACTGAAGAAAGAAAGAGAGTAAAAGTCGATTGATCGCGAAAAGGATAAAAATCAAGATTTTACTTGCGGAACTTACCAACACCTTTGTTTGATTTTCTAGCTGCTCTCCGACGTTCTTCCATTCGCGAGAGAGCGTTCTTGCTCGTTTTTCAATCGACGGATTCACTCTAATCTCACGTGTAATCGCTCGGAAAGATCGCGAGTCGCTTTGCGGTCGCACATTCCAATAGGTTGATTGCGATGCCGCAAGGAACGACGTCAGGCAGGTATTGACCAAGATGTACCTCGCTTATAAAAGGGTCATGGATGCTATTGTGTGCAAGTAGAAAGCAACTGTTACAAAGCAACGCTTTTAGCCGGACGTTTTTTAATCATAAAATATTATTTGACATAAAAACGAAAACCGTCGACGTACCAGATTTTTGTACAACATTTTATCAATAGTTCCATTGACGATTATAGATTACATTTGATGATCATTCATGTTTTATAAAAGCTAAAATATTCGAAAAATTATGACATTATTACAGTAGAATGACAGATTGCAGGGAGAAGAAACTCTTTCTATTTGATGAAGGATCTATCACAATGAGGCCAGAAAAATTCCGACTTGTCTGAGCAATCAGTCGCCCGCATGTTTGGATTACTAACCCTCTACTTCATTCTTTTCTTCTTTCTGCTTCTACAGTTTTTCTCTTTCCTTGTTTGAAAGACTTGTCTTCATTGATCTTTCAAAGAACTTTACGTAATTAAGGAAATGGGATAATATTACTGCAAATAATCCGCTATTAATTAAATTACTAGTAAAAAAGATCTATTCGCAATGTTTGAATATCTAACTTTCTTAATATCTAAATTCTTGATTTGTGGTGAAATCTAGCCTTGTTGTTGGCAAATTTTTAACGATAAGAAATATTTATAATAGAAATAACAGCTGCGTGAGAGTATACACATATTTAGCAATAATACAAGTTTGTATCAATAAATAGAACACCGGATATAGGAAATAGCTTGAAAAGGCCTGTAGAAGGGCGAAGTCGGAGTAACAACGCCGTGTCTCTCGGCAGCCAAACGTTCGGAATAACGCGAAAACGTGATAACTGCTACTTCGACGGTAGAACTCGCTCGTCCGAACAAAAGTCTAATTCGCGCGGTGGCATTAGCGACGAGAGGCGGCGTATCTACGTACATATATAGCGCTTGTACGTACTCTGAAACGGTCGGACTGGCTGGTCGAGGCAAAATTTACCGTGTGTCGAAGGCAGGAAGTTTCACGGTCCTCCCACACGCGAATGACAAAGGACAACGGCCGGGCGATGCGCATTCGTACGGATTCTACGGGCAAAGTTTGTTGAAGCCAGAACCGCTCGCTCGCGCGGGTGTACCCGTGTGCATCTGGCGCGGTGTCCATGCGTGTAGACTCGAGCGCGCATGAAGCCACTCCCGTCTGAGAATACGCGGATATTCTATTAGAGACTTAGGTGCCGTGAGAGAACGAGGAGGTCGAGAGATAGCTGGAGAGAGATGTGAGAGGGAGAGAGAAAGAGAGAGAGAGAGGGGGCAGGGGAGGGAGGAGAGCAGGAGAGACGCGGAGAGACTAGACATAAGTGCGTCCTGTGCGGCAGGACGAGAAAGGGATTAGTTGAACTATTCGCACGGAATTGTGGCTCGAGAGCGCGCATGCTGCTGTCCTATCGGGCTGCTTTACGTTGCCTTCCTTCAGGAAACGTCGCATTCTGTAGGACGACGATGATGCCTCTCTCTCTCTGTCTGACTATCTGTCTGTCTGTCTGCTACGCCTTTAGTTCCTGATGGAGAGACTCGCGAGAGAAGAGAAACGCGCCGGGCAAAGTCAGTATATACCGCGTTTGATTACGCTTCTCGATCCGATTGTACCGAGCGTCAACGAGAGTATAGGTACTTTGTACGAGTTCTGTCTCGTCGTCCGACGAATTCTCGATGAGAGTCATCGGAATTGCGCCCGCGCCCCTGCTTTGGAATACACCGCGTTTGAAAACTGCGTCAAATAAAGCGTAAATATATCCCTTTTCATTTGCACGTCTAAAGGTTCCGAAAGCGATTTGCGTGAAAATTTTCATTACTGTTGAAACCGTGTGAGCTTCGGCGGACGCGGATTAGCTCGCCGGAATCCAGGTTCGGTCGGTTGGGGGTATGTCAAATAAACCAAATACTCGTTTATCAGAAAAATAATGAAACAGTGTTTATTGAGAAAGATGTTGATACGATTTGCCTCGAATGATCTGCTACAATGCTCGTGCATACATGCGAAGCGTGTGCAAGATGAATTTGAAATAGTATATAAATTAGCCAAATATCGGTGAAGAAATTAACAAGTGATAGCGGAATAGTTCTTTAAAGCGGCGTGAAACGAATACAGAGTAGCGTGAAGATAAATGCGGAGTTTCGTTACTGGTAAAATAATTATTTGAGCAACGGTGGAATAATTATTTTAAAGCGGCGCAAAATATAAGTGAAAGCAACGCGAAAATAAATGCAAGATATCGGCAAAGGCGAAATAATTATTTAAGCAATGGTGAAATAATTATTTTAAAGCGGCGCAAAATCTAAAAGCGAAAGCACGTGGAAATACATGCAAGATATCGGCAAAATGAAATAATTATTCGAGCGGCGGCGAAATAATTATTTAAGGCGGCGTAAAATAAATGCGAAGTATACGTGAAAATCAATGCGAAGTATCGTAATAAAGAAATAATTATTTGAGGCGACGGTGGAATAATTATTTAGTATGACGTGAGGCGTCCTGGTGCGGTCGGCGAGAGCGCAAGCGCGGGCGATCGTGTCGCAACGGTTGGTACGAGACGGAGCGCTCGTCGGTGAGTGCGTTCGTAGTATCGCGAGTCTGTTCGATCGTAGATCGATGCGGACTATTCGGCGGCGCGGATTGGTCGACGCGGTGTTGCTTGCCGGACGGATTATCGTTATGAAATCCCGGCGAATAAACGCGGTGTGCGGACTTAGGCTGCCGATTACGTTCGGCGGGAGTACGAGGATGCTCGTACGAAGACGGAATTTAGAATAGCGACCTGGCTAGGTATGCGGAAATGCCCGCAATACAGAGTTCGGTGGCCTGGAGGAACCAAGTACGCTTGGCGGGTATACGAATATATTCGTATCCTGGAATCAAAGAATACCGAGGACGCTCGGCGGTACACGAGGATTCTCGTGTGCTGGTAAAGGCATAGAGTCCGAGTATGCTCGGTCGGGACTACGAGGACACTCGTAGCAGGTTTGTTCGCTGTCGATCAGCGAACGGAGTCTGGTGAGAAGACGTTCAGCCGGGCCTCTTTTATACCCGGCTGGCGGCCGAATGATTTCGAATCGGCAAGCATCGGCGGTTTCGGCGGCGAGTCCCCCACAATACGGAATTTCGGAACGGTCGGGTGTGGGGGATTTTCGGCGGTTGACCGCCGCTGTTTTTGATGCGAAATTTATCGGCGCGCGATGCGCCCTTGGTGGGCTACGGACGATGTACGGTCCGTAGCCGTAACGATGCAGCGGGCTGCATCGTTACACTGTTGCAAAACCTAATTTTATACCTTGTTCAGCATTCGCAGCCTCAGCGTGATAAAATCGCTGACAGCTTGTAAAAAGGATTATTTAATGCACACCAATTTTTATACAATTCTGCAATTATATAATAAATATTTTATTTTGCAAATAAGATTAAGATTTTTAAAAAATATGCGTATGATAAATTTCTAAAGATATAGCAGAGTGATCAAACGCCGTGCCGGCGCTGTAAATACATTTGAGGACTAAGCCAATTAGGAAGTAAACTCAAGCGATATCAGTTGTTAGTAATCTGATCTTTGATACGCTTGTCGAATCATAACGCTATGCCAGGATCTTGCTTATGTACGCGGATAACTCGCAAATGCGACTAAAAAGTATATCGCCCATTGCCGTGTCTTTCTTCTGGCGGTGCATGTCGATGATATAATCGGATTCTGCCAATAACAGCCACGGCAATTGCGCTGATAGCCGCGGACATTATTAGAATATTCTGGACGTAGCCCAGAAGCCGGTCCTGCGGCAAATGGATTTTCATTCAAAGGTATCGCGGGCAGTCGAAGCCGCGGGAAATCGCCGATACTTTGAAAGCATTTTCATAACTTTGGCCGACCCGGAATCTTGGAATCAACGATACCAGGCCGATCCAATTAACTGTCAAACTCACCAGAAAACGTAAAGAAACGTCGAATTAAATATTCGCCAATGCTGATACATGCTCTGCGAGGTTGAATCCAAGAATCTTTTTAGAAAGTTCTTATTAAAAGATACACTGTAAAAAAATTTTGTGTAAAATTACACCTATTATTGTGGGTAATTTTAAGACCCATTATAATAGGTGTAAATTTCCACTCATTTGTAAATTTGCAGTATGCAAGTAAAATAAATTCTTTAATTTGTAATTAAGCAAATTACAGAAATAAATTTACAATAGCATGCAAAATTACAGAATAAGAAATGTAATAAAACTTCTTAAAATTGGAATATTAAACATTCAAATATTGAATTTACACAACAGAATGTAATAATACTTCACGCATTTCAGTTATTACAAATAAAAATATGAAATTTATGTTTTACGATTACAAGTTTACATTATTTTTGTAATAATATTATACAGGTTTGCGATATTACACTTTAAAATGTGATTTTTACAAAAATTATTAAAGAAAATTACTTGTAAGTAAAATTTTCAATACACTCTGTTGTGTACATTTACTATTAAAAAAAATATTAAATATTTTAACTTTAAAAAGTTTTATTACACATTATTATTTTAATTTTACTTTTATGTAAATTCACTTCTGCAATCTGCTTAATTATTATTTAACTGGTATCACTAAGCTTGACGCTGAAAAAATAGATATATTTTCAATTTTTTTTTTTTTTTTGACGCTGATATTGGCATGACAAAGGCTTTTGCATACTTAAAACATATAAATTTTACTTGTAAGTTTCATTTATTGAAAAACTTATAAGTTTCATTTTTTTAAATAATATACTAATATATAAAAGCCTGATTTTGTCAATACCAACGTGAAAAAAAAAATTGAAAATCGACCTATTTTTAAACGTCAAGCTTAATTGACACCCCTTATAACAAATAAATTTATTTATATACACTAGATGGCTGAAGAAATAAATATTTATGCTTTAAAATAATTCAATCATTTTCTACAATATTAATAATTGTTTTATTATAAAATGTTAAGTTTTACATTTACAATGTCAAGTTTTTTATAACGTTTCGATATTACGAATGTTGCATTATAAAAAAGAAAAAAAAACAATGCAATCTCTTTTTAGTAAATATATCATCGTAAATCTATGTCTAAAGTATCTAACGATTTTTTTGTGGTGGATTATAATTGTCGCAAATAATATTGATTCTTTAATATTTATTGCAAGAAAAAAATAGTAATCGTGTTATTGACATGTCAGAATATAAATGGAAAATTAAAAAAAAAAAAAACATGGTAAGTACGCAGTTTTCAAAATTTGCTCGAAATAAAAATCCAATATGTATCTAAAATGGACTTAACAAATCTCTCTACTTTTATCGCACGTTATATCTAAACTCAAATACATACTTGTATCAAAAATCTTTGGAATATAATCTCATTATAGATCACTTAATAAAGCATAAAAGTACAATACGTATCTTAAATTATAAGCTCCTTTTATAATCATCTGAAAAGCAATGAGCTTTTTGTAAGTAAGATATTAAATATCTTATGTCTAAATTATTGTCTGTTGATAATAGCATATTGTTTAATCGAGTTGCCTCAACCTTTTAAGATTTCTCTCATTTAAACGTATTATCTTTGGAAATTGCATTTAATCCTAAAATCACGAAGTTGTAATACTGATGTACCCGCTAAATTGACTTAAATCACGCAATTTCCGAAATGCGCGTAAACTTTTTTTTCGCTTTAAATCGAAGTTGTTTTTTATCAGCATGGTTCTGCCGCATGACATGAATTATAATATAGTGCTCTATGCAGAATGTATTTTATTACGAAAAATTACATAGATAGGTTAAATTATAATATAAATAGAAAGAATGCGATAAACCAACTGATAAAGTCAAATTTCGATCTCAACTTAAAATCAGATATAAAAAAAATCTTCTTTTTTCATGAAAAAATGTCTTTATTTTAACCATGTATCCGAAATGTAACTCCTTTGCAATCAATTGACAGTATTTATGATAAATTAAAAATTTATTTTTCTTAGAAACTAAACTAAAAAGTATATCATAGGATGCTATAATATAAACTGCTATAATATATAATATAAACTTTATCTTTTTCTGAAAGAAATAAAAATATTAATAAAGATTATAAAATGATATAAAAATGTACCATAAAGATACAATGTGTGTATATGCCATTATTACAAATTTGATATAAATAACATAATAATGCTTACTGTTGTTGTACATACATATGTACATACACACTACACTATTTGTGTGTAGCAGTATTTTCTTTGTTCGACGTATCTCTTAATTTATTAAAGAGTGATAATACTTTGTATTTTGTTGATATCCTACGAGATTTTGAACCAGCAAGTGGATGAATATTTAAAAAGTACTTTTGTAAAAATTCTAAAGTACATGTACAATTTATGGGATATTCCATGTTGAAAATGTAATATACGGACATCAACATTTTCAAAGCTTCATAAAAGCAAAATGTCCTTTCAATCAATACATTTTCTATATATAAATAAAACATCCGACATGCTGCGTCATCTGTAATAATATAATATACGATAATGAAAGCAATTACAAACATATAACAATAAAAATTTACTAAAGTTAAATTTAGTATAACTACATATAGTGAAATTACTTATGATTATGATGCATGGTGCCACAGTTGGTGATTTTATATCCTGCAACAATGTTCCTTCCTGTTAAATAAGTTATATTCAGTATTAATTAAGTCTATGACATTCATATAAGCAAAATAAATATATTTAAAGAAAATATTTACAGGATATGTTTTAAATAATCCTTCAAAATCTTCTTTAAAATGTCTCATTATAATTTGTATCAATTTTATCTCTGTTGGATTATTAGAATCATTGATATCTTTATATTTTTTATGTTGTCCATAATTGAGAATTTTTTCTTGTTTTTTTTATAATTTCTTCCTTTAGAAGATCTATAGAATGTCCCATTAGTTTTTCATAATGCCAAAACATAAATGTTTTTTGTAAAAGTATCGGCCATGTGGTTTTAATATTTTTGATACTAGGTATTTCATGAACATTGTTTAAAAATAATCTTTGCGCAGGATATGTCGCTTCAAGATAGGAATAAATTTTGTGTTGAATTTTAAGATCGTTTTTTGATGAATCATCGTCAACTATTTGACATAGAAATTTAGTCTTTTCTTCAATTGTTTCCTCAGTTTCTGTATCATTATATTTTTCTGGTTGCCAATTACTACATCCTGCTTTAGCGGATAATACTTTCTTTTGTTTTTTTATAGGTATATTTAAACTTTGGCTTAGACTTCTTTTCATATGTGGCCTATTTAAGTAACAATTTCGGTCTCGAAGTTTTAAATATGTGGTATGAAATCCATCGCCAAAACATGTACCATCTTCATTTATATCTTTAAAAGTTTGTGGGTATTTATTAACAATTTTTTCAGCTATTATTTTAAACGCTTTGGATGGTATAAATTCTTGAATGTTTCTCATTTCAGAAACGGTACGGTTCACAACTGCATTTATTACATATTTGCTGCGACTTCTATTTTGCAGTTCTTTAAGCACTGTTGATTCTAAATTATTCCATGGTATTTGAAAATTTATCCAAAATTCAAGTTCTACTTGTTTATTATTTGATATTTGATTTATTGGAGATAAAATAGATAGCGAACTTGATGATGGCGAAAAAGTTTCCTCATTTAAACTAGATGTGAGTGAAGCAGTATCAGAAGACATAACTGCAGTTTCATTTTGTACAGACCAGGATTCTTCTGGTCGTAGTAACATTAAAATTTCACCGGAACAAAATTTTAGAACCTCATTGTCATCAATTATTGTGCCATCTTTCTCTATGACAAGAACAGAACCAACAATTCCAAGTTTAATATTATTTTTTGTAATAAGATCTGTTAGCATATCATCTGATTCACGAAGTATAAGTGATATTTTATTTTTTCTATCGGCAGACCAGACTTTATAGAGATACGACATCTAAAATAAAAGAACATATATATACATGCATAATGTAACAATTTACGTTGAAGTATAAATTGCTTACATCATTTTAAGATCCAAATTTATGAATCAAGAGGTGCATATTTGAAGACATATACAGGAATAGAATTTAAATTAGTTTCCAGGATAGGATGTGGTGCAAGTAAGGAAGTGTATGGGAACAACAAAATTTTCTCTACATTGCAATCTATACCTTTCAATTCGAACTGTTCATATATGCCAAAATCAGGATTATATGTAATTTTTGTTATGGTACCTAAAAAATAAATGTTTGTATAACAGTTATTTATCAAAATGTATTTAATTTTACATAGAGTGAAATAATCAAAACAATCTTTACCTACACAGATACACATATTTTTTTTATACGTTATACCTTTAAAAGTAACTTGTGAGGATATGTACTTTATATTTTCATTTTCTCTTTTATGAAAATAATCTGTTATAATAAAAGAAACTTGATCATTAAAGTTTTCAGAAATATATTCTTGTGCATCATCTGCTATTACTAAAGTACGATAATTATTATTGAAATATTGATTTTGCAAAAATTGATGTTTGTGTGATAATAATTTAATTACGTTCTTAAAATTTTGGGAATGTTTAACAATGTTTTTAAAATACCTATGTTTGCTTTCAAATCTCAAGGTCCATAAGTGTTTCAATGGACCAAAACATGTAGTTAAAATGGGATAATGAGAAATATAATGATGCTTCGGCCTTAATTTGATACTTGGAAAACATTTTACTCTCAATGATAAGTAATCATTTATCTTTTCTTGTAATAACGCAATCTGACCAAAGGACAAAGCAGGAGCACAAATTAAAGAACATATTTCTCGAAGATATAACATTAATATCCAAACATCATCCGTAATATTCTTAACTACATCAAAGATTGCTAAGGGAAATATTAATAATATTTTTCTGATTTGACTTGCAGTGCCTGCAATTTTAGTTGAATCTCTTATAAGAGGAATACTATTACGTACATTTTCGTACAAAAACTTCATTTTTTGCAATCTATGATTTAGAAATTGATAAGGAAACCAACCTTCTTTCACAAAATATTTTATACAATATATAAGATCATATGAAACGATTTCTTCAAAAAGATCATGTGCTATGCAGGGTGGTAATCCTGGATTACAAATGTGAAAATAATTAAGTTTATTCAGAGGTGAATCATTTTTTATTCCCTTTACAGCTTTCATGATATTTTTTGCTTGTGTGACACACAAATTGTAATTATCTGAATTTCTGTTTATATTAGTACATGCATACTTTGATTGGAATTCATTTTGAGTTATATCACAAAAACGACAAAAATATTCAGAATTAAAACTTTCGGTAAAACCACCAATTTGATGGCTTCCTAAATTATCCCCCAACATAGCAACAACAGTGTCAACAAAATTTATTGTTTTATTACCAACATTAATATCTATTCCTTCATTTTCTAAACATTTTAAATCATTTATAAGATATTCCATTATTTTTTCCCAACCAAAAAATGTTACATGTTTTTCATAGCATAACATAACAAGCTGTATATTATCAACTTTTGATCTGAGGTAAGGGGGTAAATTTCCTAGCACCATATATACGCCAACAAGTTTAAATTTTTTTTTAGCTGAACCCAAAGGATTACATATTTCAAATGCATCTTGATACAATAAAATTTGTAATGTATATTTATTATTACGAAAGAAATTGTTGTTTTTTAATACACTACCATCTTTAATATCAAAGAGCGCATTACTATTAGAAATCTGAAATAAATTTAAACAAAAGTTTTGAATATCAGAATTTTGTAATAAAACCTTAATAGTTTTCAAAATTGGAATATAATAATAAAAACATTGTTTGTGATTGTTATCAATTCCTAAATTAATTTGTACAGGCATCACAATGTGAAAATTTTGTTGAAAATATATATTTCTTGAATACGTATTTCGAAGACTACCATTAATGGAATTATGAATATTTTCAAAAAAAGAATGACTGTGTTGAAACATATCTTTAATTTTATCTTTTATATCATCTTGAATATCACTTTCATTTAAAGACTTAATAAAGTGTTCATGAATAAGTTTCAGTATAGATGACATACCATCTATTACAGCTTGTAGAGCAAATTCTGTTAGAAAATATTTTGCAGTCAAATTTAAATATAATTGTGAAATAGCTTTTTTAGTATTTTCTATATCACCAAAAACTTGATTTGAAGTTATCTCTTGAGAAACAAGATTGAAATTGTTACTCACATCAAAATTAAATTCTTCGTTATTAACAATAAACTGCTTATCAAAATTGTTTTCATTATTATTATATGAATGATGTCTACATATGTGCACTGCATAAGTATTGACTGTCTTGAAAATTGTGTTATTTAGAAGACAAGATCGATATCCACAACAAATCCCAATTTTACTTTGCCTAATATGATTATATAAATGTTTATGAAAATCTACTCTATTTGTAAAATAATTGTTACAGTTTTTTTCTTTGCAACAATAAGTAACACATGTTCTTTCTTTATAATTTTTTGTGTGGCATCTAAGAATATGTTTTTTAAAATTAACATATTTATTAAAATGTTGCCCACAGTTTTTGAACAGACAAATAATTTTTAAATAAGGCATGTTTTTATGAAAAATTTGATGCTTGTTATACAAAAGAATGGATGAAAATGTACTGTTGCACATTACACATTTGAACATTGTTCAATATTTAATCTTCAAATAAGTAAATAAAGAAATTTATAATTGTGTAGGAAGGAGTTTGTGTGAAAGGAGAAATAAAACTGGACTGAGATAGGATTCATATAAGGATATTTCCTTTCAAAGTAGTAACTGCAACATATTTTATATGAAGAATTATTGAAAAAAAAGAAAATAAAATTGAATGTCACACAAGTGAATGATATTACAATGACAATTATAACATTTGTATACATGTTTTGAAATCAATTAATAAAACATATCATATTATGATCATACCTTGTCCTTGGCAAATTTCTTTTGTAGACTCACTCAACTGTTTGAAATGTTGCTTTAGAAAACGTTATATGAGGAAATAAACAGAACGAAGTTAATAGTTAGAGATGATCTGCTCAAGGTTATTAGAAGAATCCTCTTTCTTTTATTATATATCACTGCAAATTTTAAGTTAAAAATATGTCAGATTACATAGCACAAACTTGGATTTTAATAAATTTAGAAATTAATATTTATAAAATTAAAAATACAAAATTATATGTATGTAAAACTGTGATTTTTCAAATAATTTTTACGATTGTAAGTTGAATTTATGTAAAAACAAAAAAATTCTATTTAAAAAGCATGAAAGATTCTATTAATTTACAAATATATATGCAAAAAATTTTTTGTTTGAACATTACAATATAAAAAATAATGATATTATAAAGATTTAACGAAATTACAATAAACAGCTATTCTTTATAATGTATATGTTTCGAAACTAATTATTAAAATATTTTACTTACCTATCTTGTGAGACCAAAAGATTGCGTGATCGAACAAACAATAACGATTTAGGCAAATTGAACAAAGACGATAATCTCGATGAATGTTATACGGATGTTCTCTCTCTCTCACAGAGAAATATATAAAAATTCATGCACTTCGGGATCCGGACAATCGGACAATGCTTAGGGCAGAAAGTACAATGGCTAATGGCTGGATGCAATCACGCACGAACACGAACTGACAACTTTTCGATAATCGTCATTTCGACGGTTTAGCCAATTCGTTACTAGTACGTCAGACTTATAAACGCATGCGACAACGCTGCTTACGCGATCGCTAACCAATCAACTACGAGTAGCTGCTGCGCGCCTATCTCGAGATATTAATGCCATCACATCGCGCATATTCTGCAGCGAGATATTACCATTATATTTTGGTAATATTACAAAAATTAGGATAATTACATAAAATATTTGAAATATTATATTATTTATGTAATTTTTCATATAAAATAAGATATATTTACACAATAATAGACAAATCTACATAATTTTTGTAAAATTACAAAATTTCTGTAAAATAATATAACTTTTTTAAAATTACATGATTTTGTGTATTTACTGCATTATTTATGTAATTTTTACGTCTATTATTTGTGTAAATTTACCGACTTTTTTTACAGTGTATGTATTTATTAAAGATTTAACCGGTGACTCGTTTTTCTACAAAATTATCATATTTTTTAATGAGCTTCTTTCAGTAATCTGGCAGTTTTCTGATTTTTCAAAAAAATTTTTCGCTGGGAAATTACCTAGTTATGCACCGCAGCTGTAAGCTCGTTATTATTAGAAAAATGCGTTTATATGCTCTACACAGATTCTTTCAGATTTTTTTTAATGTTATGAATATGTAGTAATCTGATGGCATCCACTCTGGATTAAGTAGACGATGTGGTAAAACGCTTTTTTAATGATTACTTTTAGTCAAGATACATAACTTTTCCAACGAAAAGATATTTTTTTCAAAGAATCTGGAAAAACTGCCGAGTCATTAAAACGAGTCTTTGAAACGTATCAATAAACATGATAATTATGTAAAAAATTTAATTTATAAATAAATATCATATATTACTTATTTTTTTTTGTAACAACTTGTTGAAAACTTATGTTTTAAGATTGCGTAGAAAGACTTTTATTGATTAGCATCTAATTATAAAAATAATCAAGAAAACTTTTTTCAAAATAATATTAAAAAATCCAATATTTTTGGTGTTTTATCTCGCGAAATAAGTACTCTATTAGTCGTTATAGCTTTATACAAGATTTCATTTACCTTGCTTCATGTCGAATCTCTCTCTCGAAAGAAATATCCGTATCTGCTAAAACTTCGCTGAAATCACGCGATTTCCTTTCATCGAGTAGATTGCCCGCGCGCGTAATTCCGCGGGATTTTGCAGAAATTCGCGGAAATTTCTCGCAAAGAGATCGAAGCTCTTTTTTTTTTATTCGACAGAGCGGCTCCGAACTGTTTTAATAATAACGCTCGTTAACGCGCGACATGTCGATTTGCGGGCTCAATTAAATCTGTGTCTCTCGAATTGACACAGGTCGTCCGCCAGTACGTAAAACGTGTCACTCTGGCGCCAGATGAGGCAGAATAACGCGCGCCAGTTCGACGATAATTTATGTTATCGTAGGGACGCCCGCACTCCCGAATCCTGATCCTGGCGCAAGAGTTATAGACTAATTAAATCGGTGACGGAGCGCGTGTTAGTGCTTTCACCGAATGCACGCGGCTAATTACCAGTTTACGACGAACCAATGGCACGGCGGGCGATTTGTCGGTTCCCTTCTAATTGCACGCATCAACGTTCGTTGTCAGCTTGTAATTCCGCCGGGCGCAGGCGCAACTGCGATTGATTAAGCGCTAACACTTCAAAACAATACAACTTCTTGCTGCGGTGGTGAACAGCGATGCCCGAAAACCGGTACTAGATCCCGTGATTAAACTGTACCCATAAGAGCGACTTAACATATCTCTTTAGATATTTCTCTATGTTTCCAAACCAAATACATATTAATTTATTTACAAAATTAAAGCAGTCTTAAGACCTACTTTTGCCCCTGTATAATATTGTTAAATTAACTACTCTCTTTTTCTTTCTCGGATGCTACTACACGTAGCAAATTTTAAACTATTTTTCGGATCATAAATTTTATTCATAAAAAATGGAAATGAAGATTACGAATTTGATACATAGACAAAATTAATTCAATGGATCAAAACGTTTTCGGCTAAACTAAAAAATCAATTGTAATCGGTCTTTTGGCGATAGCCGAGCTATCGCAATGCGACAACCGACCCCGAATCGATGCGTAAACGTGAGCTTCAAAGTCGAATCAGTTTAGCCGCCGATCCCATTGAATGAATCTAAATCGATATTGCGGGGCTAGATCTCCGTCGAGTATTGCCGATTGGTTAGTTGAAAAGAGTCACAGACGTGGAAAAACAGTTGCAATTTATTCAATGCCAAATCGCGGCGGGATTGGGACCGATCTCTTTCCCGCCATCTCCGCTCGCCGTTAGAATTGGACTCTATCGGGCCATAACAATTATTAGCATTGCGACGCGCGGCGTGGTAGTGGCACAATAATATGCATAGAACATAGAGGGCTTACAGCATTTCCATTACATTAGCCCTCGCACGAATGCGCGAGCGCGCCAAACGATCCGGAAATAAAGCGGAATTGCATATCGGAAACTTGGTTGCCTGGCCCGCTGCCAGTCGAGTGCCTCCTAATTCTGTTCTTTGGAAAAACCGACACTTTATTCGCGCCGTGCAACTTACCTTCGCAACTTTGTCATCGCGACGGACCGACGACGAGGTTCAATCTGGAAGATGAGGCGAGAAATCTGCACCTGGAAAAAATAAATATAGCTGTAGCGAAGACTGAAAAATGAGCGCGCCTTTAAAGATAAGGTAACGTTCAATTATAACATTTGTTTTTTAAAATATTCTTCCTATTCTCAACTATTAGATTGGCCGGAAAATAATTGCGGTTTTCAACCGTTATCTTTAATTGAAAATATCTCAGCTTCTAATAAAATTTCTCAAATAAAAACCATTAGATTCTACACATTTTCTCCAATGAGAAATAAGTTTATTTATTCCAAATCGATAGAATTCTGGCGTTCTGGAATCGACGAATTCCTTAAAAGTGTTTTCAGCAGCCACTTCGTTGTTGAAAGTTTCTAAAGACCATTTCGAAAATGATTCTTTTGTTATAAGAAGATTCCTCGTTTAAGATTCGTAAATTCTCCCAAAATCTTCCTCAAAATCAGGATTCTATTCAAGAGATCATCAATGGAGAACTGCTCCTTTTAATGATATCCGCCCTATGTTCCTTCATTCTGGTGCTGAGTTATCTTTTAACTTATCCTACATATTGCAATTTCAACAAGAAATCATGTACATAACACCGCGATGAGATAAAATATTTCATTAATTTTTTCCAGTTTTAATGAACTGTTTTGAATTGTTAGGGATCAATTAACAATATTAAACATTACTCTAAAAAATACAAATTACGAACGAATCGACTACATTTTATAAGTGTGGTGTATAAGTATAGATTCAGATTCTTTTTTAAAAAGGTCGTCAGCAAGAAAGAAAAACTGACTTCACTTTGAAATCGTTTACGCATTGATTCGAGATTACTGCATTTGACTGTTTTTCTCGTAGATATTTTAACTGCATCAAATACTATTACGCCGTCTAATAACAGACTCCGTGCGCAGCGCGGATTTTTCATGAAATCGCGGTACAAAATGGGACGCCTTTCTTTATTAATCCTGTCGGAAGTAACGATAACGTTCCGTGCGAAGTGTTCTCAAGTTAGGTCGATAGCGTCGTTAGAATTTGAAACGCAAATGAGAAAGTCTCCTCGCCTCGATAACGTCGAAATCCCGGCAAAAATCACTTGGCGCGCTCGTGCTCTCGCGCGGCAAAGGCTACGATTTTATTTCCACGAGCCAGCTTGCGCTGCCTCATGGACGCCTCTGTAAGTCCTCGGCTCCATTTCGCGTCTCGCAGCACTGCCATGTAAACGAGGATATTCCTCGTCGTAACAAGCTGTAACTAAATGCGTAAGACGGAGGCGTACACATCGGGCGGCATGCTGCCGGCCCGGTTCAAGCTCGACCATTGGTTTAACGAGCGCGTAAAAGTTAAAACAGTAAGTGCCTCTTATAAGCGCTTTTCTCCACCGTGGTTTCAAATGGCAAACATCACCGTATTTTATATCTTGTTCCTACTCACGCTTTCTTCTTAACTTAAGTTTATCCCGATATTCTATGCGCGGCGATCTTTGCGAAGTTGCGGTCGTTCACAATTATAGTCGAACTTTCGTATTTCTTCTTCTGATTTCTTTTCCTTTTCTTTTTCCTTTCCTTCTTACGCTGTTCTGTCATTGTTCCGTATTTGTCCGATTACATAATCGTGTTAAAACACAAGAGAAAAACCGCTTAATTAATAAGTCTGACAATTTTGTTATGCAAAAAGTGAGTAGCAACAGCAACAGTAATAAAAAATTAAGTGGAAGGCTAAAAATTTATTTAATACTTAAAATTTGGAAGATTAAACTATATGTAATGTTTTTTACGTCTATATGCATGCCATTCTTTTCATAATCAATGTAAATTATCCGTGCATATTTTATATTTTTAATATTTTTATATTATCTATTATTTTTATACAAAGTATTCCATTGGATAATAAGGCATTAAAACAGGATGTGTCTTCGAAATTATTTAAGTCTTACATAAAAACAGGACAAGTATATTATATTAAAAATACAAAAGTCTATATATGTGTATATATATTTCAGTTATAAATAGGAAAATATAGACTATTTAAAGTACAGCTGCATTCTATGAAGTTCTTTCTTCCTCTTTCGCTTCTTTGTTATCTTTCTGTAACTGTACCGGGTCACGTGACAGTCTCATCTCCTTCGCGTGCAAGTTTATCTCATCGTCTCTTTATCTCTCTTGCAGTATAGAATCAGCGCGATGTTCGTGGAGTTCGCGGTATTCCAATTTCCAGGGATAATGTATCTTCCTAGTTGGCTCCAGCCTCTCAAGAGCGAGAGCGGGAGCTTGCCAACTGGAAGTTCATTAATGAACTAAATTACCGTATCCGTTACTTTTATCGTGCCACTACGATCGTATAATACACCCTCCAATTCACGAAATCGTTCCTGACGATATTTGGCTTCTGTGCATACTTGTCGCGATGATAAGCAAAATTCGGTAATGTACTTCCGCGGACCGAGCGCAATGCTGGAGAAAAGCAAGTGCAAATGCGACTGTGACTTCTCCAAATGACTTTGGAGAATTTCTTCTCTCTTTTTGTGGCTACTGTTTTTACATATCCTTTTTAGTAATTTACTCTTTTTTTAAAAAGGCGATATTTTTATTTCTTAATATTTTATAGATTTTATATTAAATTAATTATTACAAAAATATAAAAGTTTAAGCAGTATATGATTCAGATAATATATAGTGAAACTGCATATACATATATTGAAGTAAAATGCTATCAATATTTTAGCAATGATTAGAATAATTCATATAACGCGAGAGTAATTTATATAATCTGAAAAATCATAGTAAATTTATTCTTAATTATAAAAGAATGATAGTCATATTTGCACGCAGTTCACATGAAATTATATGGGGGTTGCCAATATTTTTGATCATCGTTGATAGGATGATTTGTCATTTGAGAATTTACGCCGATGCCTTCGCGCGTTTAAATCCGAATGTATAATGTGGTAATAAAGCCGTCGGCCATACGTTACGTCCACGCACGTCACATATGGTGCGTACAACTAAACTGTTATTTTTTAATTTATGCCTTCAATTTACTAGCTCAACGATGCTCGGCGCGGGTACCAGAATAATTAATGCTAACCTGGCCGGTTGCACGAAATTATTTACCCGATAATTTTTGTTAAAATCCGCCATTAAACTATGCGTACGTTGGTAATTGCCGTTGCTCACGCACTCTCTCATTTTCTCCCTCTCGCGCGTAATGATACCCATTTTCACACATCTTGTTTATTATCTTCGCTACCATTTCCCCCTTCATTGATATAAACTTCCTTGTAACATCGTTGGAATTATGGTATGTCACGGTTAATTTAACATATTTTTGTAATGATAGGCACGCATCGTCGATTATTAGGGACAATTAATTATATATTTTTAGGTTCAATAAGCAATAAGATACATAAGTAATAAATATATTGTGCTTTTATTTTAAAGTTTTATTGAATGTCAATATTTTTTTAATGTACAGACACTATTAACAATATACATTTGTATATTGTTTTTTATCATCCATTTATCAAAACATAAATCGGACATTCCCTTCTTTTTTCAGTTTTATTTTTATTCATATTTGTTCTAAAATAAAATGACAGAAAATCATACATATGTCAGAAGGAAAATCTCAATAAATCTATCGAACGAATAATATAGACATTCAATCGCCTTTAAATTATGAATAAAGTAAGAATATGTGGTAACGAATTTGCTAGGATTTAGGGAATCCATTCCACGTCGTTGATCTTTAATCTTCCGCCGTTCATAACTTTCCACGTGACGCGGCTATTTTGTTCCATCGATGTTTGATTATCGTCTTTTTGTTATTTTACATTATTTTATGCGATACGGCAAACTTTTGTATCTTTTTGCTGACTTTTTTCTTCAGATTACACGAGGCACTTACAAGACTGTTCTAAATTAATGGTAACGCATAATTGAAGATATTATTTGTAACAAGCCATCAGATCGCGCGCGCGCGTGAAAAAGATCTCTCGGGATTTAAATATATTTTATGTACCGTGCACAAGTATTTCGGCTGACCGTGGGCGGACATCTATATAGCGGGCTATAAATTACGGTGAATCTTATTGTTCTCGTAAACCGCATCACTCAGCGCCGCATTTCGAATCACGATCAGCAGCATTGAGAGATTCTTGATATTTATAAAAAAGATTAATGATTCGGAGATGTCATGTCCGATTATAAAAGTTCGCGAGGTATCGGCTTAGAATTTGACTACAATGTGGTCATTGTGTCGAAACTTTCAATTTTAACAACAATACAAGTTGCTTTACGGTATCACAAACGGCTTTGCATCTCTTCGTGGTTGTAACGCGTGCTTACGCGCTATTCCCTTTTTCGCGAGCAGATTGCATCCGGAGTCCAATTCCATTCCGTTACAATCTCTCGGGAGCTAGAACTGTATCTCCGCGTATTCACATGCTTGGATCTTACGCGACTACGGTCCCGTATTGACCCCGATACGGGCTTGGCCGGTCGTCTTACGTTATTTCGGAATTTCTCGGAATGACGTAAACTGTGTTTCGTGCCGTACGGAAAATCGCACGTAATATCGTATACTGCAATAAAGACTTTCAATCTGTTGGTACACGTTTCAAGTCGGAAAGCTGCTTTTCTACTTGCAAATTCTTATTTACTTCTCTGTAAACACGGAAAATGTCTTCTCTTATCGCTTCTGTAATAAAATAATTCTAACGTTTAAAATAAGTTTATATGGAAAAAATTAAAGAGCTTTCGCATCAATTTTGTACCGGGAAAAAATTTATTCCATCGTCGGTTTGAAAAAACACCAAATTTTGTTGTCCAGTTGCATAGCTAATTACATTCTTCAGGGGAAACTTTTATCTCGTGAAAACGATCGGAAGCTTATAATGGTAATCCTTTGATTGTGCGCGAACACGTTGGTATAAGCCAGTGATTTTTTTCCTCGTTCGCGCGTTTCACGTGCCATCGATGTCCGCCGAATTCTTTTTGTTCTCTCCTCTTAGTCGGACTAGTCGGATTAAAAACCGACGGCCGGACTATTCGTTAAAGTCTATTTGAATGATAGAGACGCGCACGCCCCTCGACTTCAGTTTTTTTAATAAAAGCAAACTCGTAGGCATACGTGCATGTACCCGTGACGCGGGCCCCGTATATGACTGCAAAAAACTCGCTTCTCACCGCCTCCACTATAAAACGAAATTCACGCCCCGCAAGCAAAATATTTGCTCTCTATCCCACCGCTATTTTCAGCTTCGTACTGCATAGCCCGCAAGCTGGAAATTGCCAAATATGTATTCATTTTTTTTTCTGGGTATCGTAGCATATGGGCGATATAGTACGATGTTGAAGCGCGAGAGAATTTACACTGCTTGTCCACGTTATACCTGTTACACGGTGTACAACACGGTATCGAACAACAATACCAAACTATTGCGATCTGTGTGCGTTTCGCTATTAAAAAAGATTGCGTGGAAGCGCAACATTGTTATGGTGCAAATGACCCAGTTCTTCATAAAATAAACTTTACAAAATCGCGCGGCATAAATCCGTGACATCGCGCGAAGTGTTCGTATCTCTCTCGTGGGTTTCTCTTCTTGCTTTTTCTCGTTGCTTCGTTTTCTTTTTCTAACGCGCATTGCTTTATTTACGTTCCTTCATTCCGATTGTCTCTTCTTGTTTCCACCGGCTTTTCTCTTTCTCGCTCTCCCCTCCTCTCTCTGTCTCTCTCTGTCTACTTTCGTCCTTTCGTAGTTCCACCAGGCTTGCGTTCGTGCCCGACTGGCTAATATATGGCTCCTTGTAATTGCTCCACGATAAATTAATACGATTTCGCACGCATGTGCCGCACGATATATAGGCCCATTGTTTCGGGTGACGGTACCCTCGAGGAACGAAAGGGTACGAACGCTTACATACGTATCCCAGAACACTTATCCGCGGTTCGGAAATAATGCATCTCTTCTTTTTGCTTACGTCAATCTTGGAAGGGAAACAATTTAAAGCTTACATTTTTCGTTGTAACAGAATTGACAATTTGCATTTTATATTTATATTTGTTATATTATGTACAATAATTGCAGTAGTTGTACTGCTACATGAAATACCAACTAATAATTATAACTAGATAGACTTTTTTACATATTTAAAATCTTGCCAATTAGTGGAATTTTACATTTTATTTTTTGTAGTAAATTTATTATGTTTAAGAGATTTGGTATATACTTTCTTAATTAGATAAATTGTTAAACAATTTTTTATTTTTCTTTGTTGTAGTTTAAATAACGTCAGAATATATGATATTTAACGTAAAATTGTTGCGTATGCGCGTTTTTATGTATTTATTTTGGCTTACGTTTCTGTCATCAACGTGATCCTTCGGTGTTTTAGTGAGATATATTCAAATTTAAAGCGAGAAATTTATGGACTCCAAAGAAAATAATTTTTATATTTGTAAAATCTCGATTTCGAATTAAAGAAATTATCAAAGTAAAATTTTTGTTTGTTCTGATTATTTAGTATATTTCCTAAATTGCTCTTTAATATTTCGATTTTAAATGACTTTTGATCAAATTAAAACGTTTAATCTCTCAAACTTGGGACTTTTTATATCATTGGGAATTATTGAGTGGAGCTAGTTTTAGTTTTCGATCAAGAACTTTATTGCTTATAATATTTTTTTATCAGATAGGAGCCAATTTATCGTGCGTTTCTTCTCGCGCGGTACTCGTAACGGCATCTCTTAGAATATGCCTACACCATTATCGTTGGTGCTTTATCTCTTATACTTTGTTTCTGCCTTTCATTATTACTATAGGCGACATATGTAGTCATGTAACGAAGTACAATATTATATTTGTTCATTACGTCGACGCGCTAAAAATCGTATTGTCCTCGACATTGATCTATCGACATTGATTTATCTCGAAGGTTTGTCATTGCGCGCAACACAGAGAGTGCCAAAGAATGAAAATCAGAAAGGGAAATCGTTAAATTTGTTTCGTGATTTGATTGATGCGAATGTTCAATCAGCGTTGCCGCGCGTTTCGCTAATTGCTTTGATCACTCAATGTAATTCAATGTAATGAAACATGTGTAACCTATAGACCTCGACAACAGGGCCCGAGAATGCAGTTGAAACTGTGACGCACAATAGCATATTATCGGGGAAAATCGTATAGAGCATTATACACATTGAATCAATATACTAATATATTACTTTTGCGCTAAACCATAAATTGAAAATTTGCGGTCAAAAAAAAAAAAAAAAAAAGAGAGAAAGAGAAAAACACGAGTAAGATGAGAGAAGATCTCAGTAATGGTTGCCGACCGACGGTCAATTTAGACTTCAAAGGGTTGTCCGGTATAAAAGATGTATAAAAAAGGGTATGGCCTCTTACATCCCGAAGCGAATTCCGTTTCAGAGAGCGAGAAGGAAAGAAAGAGAAAGGGTGTAAGCGATGCCTACGACCTGTAGGAGAGCAAAACGCGCTCCATTATTTCCCAATAAATTCCCAACACCGAAAGAGACCGGTCTCTCGCCTTTCCGTCGCAAGCCGGGACCGCCCACTACCTTTTCTCCGTTTCACGTACACGTGCGAATCCGGTCCGAAGTTTTAAGGTGGTTTTAAAGTGTCATCGCACACTCTCGAGAGTGGACGACGGCCAGTCCACTCGGCTCATTTCATCCGTTGTATCAGTAAACTATAACGAGACAAATGGATGTAGGAGCGGGTCGTCTCGCTCACCCCCGCCTTCGTTCTCTCTCACACTCGCTCAGACTCACATCCGTTCCAGCTAGACCCCTCTTCTCCTCTTCTTTTTCTTAATACTCTTCCTTTTTTTTTTCCTTCTCTCGCTCTTTCTCTAACGCGATCACTTTTGTCTCTCGCCCGTCCACGTAAGCGTCGTCCCTTCCTCGAGCACGAGAACGAAGAGAGAATCAAAGTTGTAACTGCATGTGGCCCCCCCCCACGACCATTCTCTTTCGCCGTCCCTTATTCCCCCCCCCCCCCCCCCCCTACGTGAACACGTACTTTAGCCAAAGTTGCCTCGCCTCTCGTCGCAATAGATATAAATGAACTTGGTACTTCCGATCGTTTCCAGTTCTTTTCCTCGGGTCTGCTCCGAACTACAGCGCGTAAAGCAGCTTAGTTCATCTTTCGGTACGTTCGCAACACTCGGTGCTTTACCCAAATAAATAAGTAAATGCTTTGTTCCATGCATTACGACGGATGTAGGATTTCGATGTTTTTCGTCTATCTTGTCGAACGTGCGACATACAAATCTTATTCCACTGAATTTATTTTCAATCAAATTTTGTGTTTTAGAATTTTTATAAAATAAGAAATGTTGATTAAAAAATACTTGCGTTTAGAAACGCTTTATCTACATTACACATTTAACGAACTAAATAATTTTCTTCTATCCTCTTTCCGGCCTGTTATGCTTCTCTCAATTGTCATGGAATCAAATTACCGATTGTTGCATTTTACAGTCTATGTTATGAAAAAAATTTCGTAAAATTATATTTCTTGAAATGCACAATAGTTTACATTTACGCTTTTGATCGTCGACATTACGCACCTGATAATTAAATTTAATAATTAAAAGATATAATACCTTTTTTGTCAAAACATTAACATTAAATAAATGTTTTGTCACAGATAAATATATATTAACGTATAAATTTAAATATATTAAAATAGAACGTCAAATTAGTAATATAACAAAACAACCAGTATTTCTCTACTGTCTTTAACATGGTCAAGCCCATTCACCGCAAGTGTGCTTCCTAGTAATGCGAAGCGTCGGACAAAACAGCGGTCATGATGCTATTAAAACGTTCATTGTGGGTAGGTTAATGCCGCTCGTAATGACTTCAGAATTGTTATATGCTTTTACCACCGAAGATCGGTAATAAAGTTCGTTTATGTTCATCTAATTAACCACTTTCGTATTGTCGATTACTATTTTAAATACAATTATAGTGGTACGATTTTGCAATCGCTTGAAACTTTGCGTTATAATCGCATACGTAGCAGAAATATATGATAATTTGTTTTTGGTGCGGTCGAAAGAGTAACCGGATTACCAAAACTTTATTAAAAAATGTCCAATCTTTTTAGAAAAGAGAAAAATTGTTGTATTAAGAATATAATTATATTCTTTAATAATAACATCTATGTTTTATCTGCGATCTACGTTTAAAAAAAAACAAGAAATATAGTTGAAAAATTTTTATACGGACGTGTTTCGTGATCAGTTTTAATTTTATCCGAAAGTTGTAGCTATCAAAGAGAAAACATACGTAATTTCCCAGATGAGCATTAATATCGCCTGCGCTCCCTTGACAGAACCCGAGATTCGTGGACGATCCATTTCGAGGGTCGCCTGGAATGCGTTTGCGCGCAGATTCCAATTTGCCAAGGTGCTCGGAACACGTACGCTCGCTGAGGGGCCGTTATTTCTAATAGGAGATTTTCAAAAGTTGCATCTCCGCGACCCTTCTTGTTAGGGGGTCAGTAATTGCGCGGTAACAACGTGCTAAGATGCTGTCCGTTGGAATCGGCCAGACGCCCTCGAGATGATGTCGGCTTGGTGAGGAGCGTGCGAAGGGCGGCGGTAAGTTAGCGAATGGGTGGCAGACGGTGGGAGGGGGAAACGAGAGGAAGAGGAGATGGGGCAGAACGTTATCACTGGAGATCACGCTAATCTAACGCCTTCATCCCCTGCACGATCGTGCAACCCTCGGTCTGATCCGACTTGACTTTTTGTAACGACTTCTTCTTCCACCTCCTACATCGACCGCCCGTTTCTCCTCCGCCGTCGCTCCGCGCCCTCTCATCCTCGTTCAAAGCCTCGTTCCGACAGTAATCCAGCTTTCATTCCAATCCACAGCCAGAAGAACCTATCTCCGTAATTATCCGATAAGCGAAAGGGAACGCCCGGTTATCCGGCGGCGGGTTGTTGATACATAGGACGATCTCCGGGCCTGCTTCCCCAAACCCCTGTTTTGTTGGCGTTTCCACTTTACAGAAATAAAAAAAGACTTGGAAAAAAGCTATTTACTTCCTGCAAATTAAAAATGTTGAGCTTGTTACATTTGACAGTAATTTAATAAGATAAATGAGATTAATGACCTCTGTGAAATTAGCACCTCGAAATGCGAGTTTTTATAAAACTGATATAGAATTTAATGGACTACGATTTGACCATATTTGTCCATATATAATTTTTTGTCGACCAGTCTACCTTTTTGCAGAGAAAAGCCATACATAAACAAAAAATTGGATAAAATTTAGTCACGAGCATTTCTAAATGCATTTTTTTAAATTACACGGCATTTGATTATTCACAATTTGATCATATTTCTTCATACATAATTTTTTTTGTTCATTTTATAAATCACTTTATAAACCACTTTATAAAGTTACACACAAATAGAAAAAATTGATCAAATTTTGTCACGAATATTCTAAATGCGTTTTTTAAAATCATATACGGGATTTTTAATTATGTGTTCATAATTTTATCACGTTTGTCTCTAAATAATTTGTATCTATAAATAATACATGAAATTTTTACATCAGAAATAGATGGAATTTGGAAATAAATTTAGAAATTTTATTATATATTTAGATACGGCTTCAAATATTTTTCTATCTAGCAATTAATTCTACTTTTTTTATTTTTATTATTGCGTAGTGCATACTTTAATAAAAGAACTAATTTTTTCGAAAATGAGATGCTAAGTTCACAGAGGTGCTTGAAGTGTGTTTTATGGTAAAGACAGAAGAATATAGTTCAAAAATTAGGGTGCACATATTTAGTGAGCCTAACACATTCAGATAATACTGTGTATATTTAAAAAAAAGTCAAATTAGTTTTGTGAATTTTAATGTATAATATTTATTTTATACAGAATTATTTTCATGTTTCTTCTGTCTTATATGTATATGCAATATGATTAATGAAGTTTCCTTGTAATAATTATTTTTTAATTTTGAGTAATTTTTGAATTTGCAAAAAGAAATCGGCGACGGCAGGCACGAAACACGCGAGCTGTAAAAACTCCGGATGTTCATGAAACATTTACGCGATCATAAAGACAGTTCATAAAGTTTATATGCGCGGATGTAGTCGTTAAACTATCGCACGTAGAGTCTTCGAGTCGACATTGTGTGACCAGAATGTCCGCAAGGAGGCCGCATCGTATCGGTGCTTTTACTACTGGAAAAACTATTATCCAGTCGTCTTTTACCACCAACACTAGCGGATCGTGTAAGCTGGCGTTACATCTTTTATTAGACGTCACATATATTATTCCTGCGGCCGAAAGAAATGGTATCAGCTGACGCTTTGTATTTGCTATGATAGTTGCGTGTGATAGCAAGTGTGATAGCAAATGTGACCAGAACATTTTGCAATTAATTTTCTGCGACTTTTAAAATAAATAATTGTGCGCTATATATTTAGTCGAAATAGACATTATTGCAATAAACTCCGTTTCTCGCAAAAATGGAAAATGGGGAGACAATAGGAATTCACGATATTATCGTTTGCGTCCGTTTTTAGATGAACCACGTCAAAGCGGAACAAATTGGCCCCGTAGAGCTCGTCGTAACGAGTGTTCATAGTCCGATATTCCAATAATATAAATCCTCTTTCGTTATCGGAGCAAATTTATTGGAGGATATTATCGAACGTCGATTATCACGATAACATCATGACGGTACCGGCCGGATTTCGATGTGGATCGTGTTTATTTGGAGCAAAAGGTCCCAGGTGGCTGCGTGTTTATTACAAAAACGTTATTTATTGACTGGCTTCTTCGAGTAAATGATTTGCTGCGCTTCTATATTTGTGTAGTAGAAAGAGATGAGTTTGTGGAGACAGTAATGTCTCATATGTATGTGGTATATATATGTTTAATTATAAAATTAAAAGTTATTGAAAATAGAATATGGTCAAAACATTATCCAAATATTGAAAAAAAATTTACTTGAAAGAAAACAAAATAAAAACTGTAAATACTTAATAGAAAAGCTTCGAAAATAAATCGTCAAAAGAACTCATTTACTGGTACACTAACAAAGTGTACTAAAAGGAGAAGAAGAAAAAGAAATAATGTAGAAATACGTGTAAAGCACGCGGAAATAAAACCAGGGCGAGCGAATTCGGTCATTTTTTCTTGTCCTACGACATAATTGGAAACTACTCTGTTCAACTCTGCTCTCTTCTTCTATCTTATAAAAAAAGAAAAAAATGTTTCCGAGGCTATTTATGAACTTTTACAAACTGCAAATTAATAATTTTGGATTGGTTAAAAAATATATTTTTGGATTAAATTAATATATACTTTTAACTTTTCTACTGCTTAAAAATGACAATATGGGAACAATACTAGCGGTAGAAACACGAGCTATTTATAAGCTGTCAAAATTGATAACATTTCAAGTCATTGCCAGAATCAAAAATGTACTCGATATCCTTCAGTCCATTCATCTCAGCTGTGAAACGCGATGTGTAGGAACATACATATTATGAGTGTACATTGTAGAATCAATCGTTGAATTTATATCGTTTTATACTATAATTATATGTATGGATGTGTCGTGGCACAAAGTACGTTTAACTTGTATTCGTTTCGCGGACCGTAGCGTGTCAAATTCGTGATGTAAATTCGCATAAAGTATACGGGTTAATTTTCTTCCGATAGTCGGTTTCGAAACAGAGCAATTATCAAACATTTATTTATTCGAAACCGACTCGTAGCGTTGGGGTTGTTTTCGTCGTTACGCTTAGTATGCGCGCACATCCTCTTTCTCTCTCTCTCGTGCGCACGTTCGTGTATCAGCGTAAACATTGTTGCCCCCCACTTCTCGCATTCCTTTAAGTCGGAATCGGCGCGACCTTGTGTTTCCTATTATACCGTTATTATTCGCACGGCGGCACTCATACGAATGGTAAATCGGCGTATCGGCGCGTTATTATTTTCAATAATACCTTTACTATTTCTCACAGTTTTCCATGTCATGCTTTTCCGTCTTAATCTGTCGCGCAGAGTGTCAAACATGTAATATTTGAGTTACATCTTTGTCTTAAAATGACAAAGTACACGTCGGGAATCTCGTTTAAAATATCGGGCGATTTTCATATACGCGACGCGAACGCGAGTGAGTGCCTTGGACTGCGAGAACTGAGAAGAGGAGGGGACTCAGGAAGAGCATCGAGCGCGGGGGGACAACGTTTGCGTAATTAATCATTTATTTCTTATTTCTTATTTGCATAAAATATTGCATATAAAATATTAATATAATGTAGCGCACATAAAATATTTAAAATACTTTAAATATATAGTAAAATATTTACAATAGTTGATATTCACTATTCTTAGAAATATTTTACATATTTATTATTATTCAACTAATTAAACTTTTTTCTTTATTCAAAAAATATATTTTTGAAAATTTTAATTCTTTGTTTAGACGTATGCATAAATAAACGAATATAAAGTTTAATGTGCGCAGTAATTATTTTATAAATATTAATTTATAATTATTTCAAACACTAATCTGCATTTATTTTTTTATTTTACAGATCAACTTTGTGCGCGTAATCGGTGCTACAAAATATATTCGTTCCGTCGTATAGTGTAACAAAATGCGCGTCGGGAGTGCCGTTAATGCCGAGAGTTATAGCGAATCTATAGATGAACGCATTTTTGCCGTATGACAAATATTGGGACACGATTTTTTTTGACTTTAGGCTTGGCTCGGGGGAGGGAAAGGTCGGTTTCAATCATAAAATCTCCACTACGGCAGGGCAATCTTCGGTTCTACGTGCAGCGCGCTAGTTGTACAGATAGCCGGACTGTCGAAGGTAGTCGAGGACGGCTACCGGAGTTAGTCAAACGCTACCGATTGCTTTTCAGATGTCTTGTATCTAGTCGGTTGATTGGATGACTAATCACCTCATCTTCTTCGAGCTTATCTTTGCCTTCTGTTTTGAGAGAATCGTGCCCCAATTGGTAAATGTGGTCGTCTGAAACGCGGACGGAATTCGCGCGTAACGTCACAGCTTGGACAATTCGGTTCGATTCGCCTGTGATGTCGGGAGTGCCGTTTTAAGTATCGCGCGATTTTCGTATTCAGGTACGCATGCGAGCAATGCATGCGCCGCGAACGCGTGAGATTCAATGTGAGTGCTTCGAAGGACTACTGAGAGAAGGAGGAGGCTCAGGAGGAGCATCGGGCGCCGGTGGAGCAACTTTAAAGTAAGTAATTATTTGTTATTTATTATTTGCAAAATGCGCACAAAATATTAGAAATATTTAATGAAATATTTGTAATGTTTAATATTTATATTTAATTATTAGAAATTTTTGATATAATTAACCTTTTTTTCAATAAATTTTTTATTAAATATTTGCTTAAATAAATAAGTTAAAAAGTTGAATGTGCACAATTATTATTTTACAAATATTAATCATTTTGAATGCAGCTTTAACCGATTTACTTTTCTGTGTTACAGATCAGCTTTGCAGATCAACAGAACAACAACTCCGCTGCTGCGCATCGATCGGTGAGTCAGTCCAATTTGTCTTATTAAAATAGTGGATCGAACAATGGTACAATAAATATACTTTTAAGACATTTTGCAGACTTTGCCGTTTAATTTTTCATATTATTCATATTATTATTCATATTATTCAACATATAAATTTGAACACGGACAACTTGTATTGGCCTAATAGTCTTTTGAATTAATATTGTTAGTGTGTTAAAATTTAAAGGCTTATTATGAATAGGTCTATAAATAAGTAGAACGATAGCAGAATATTAAAAATATAATCATATATAAGAATATTTTACATAAAATTATAAGAAATAAAACTATTTCTTTGATCCATTATTTTAAAATGGAGAGGCTAGGACTTAGATTAGTTGCTCGTAATTTAACCCTGGAATATGTGCACGTTATAATGCACATACAAAATTATAAATTAAAGCGTATATTGCACGCCAAGAAGGCTGTACGTACGCCAAATTTTAATATGAAGACCATGAAAAAATATTAATTTTAATATGATACATATATTTTTATTTATTTGTATAATAGATTAAACATTTATCTTTAATTCATGAAATTTTCTAGTTTATTGCATATTTAAATTCTTTTATAATATTGTACAATAAAGTACTAATTTTACACAAGGTTTATTTAAGTTTTTATTTATAATTTTTCATGATATTCATATTACATGTATGTACTTTTTTTTATTTATTTATTTATAGATCAAACTCGAATATATTGGGCTAGTAAGTCGTAAAGTTTGTAGATCTTTTTTAGGACAAAATTAAAAACAATCGTTACATGTTTATATGTCGATTTTTATTCACTAATGTATGCTCTGTTGTTAGAGATGACTCAAAGTTGCCGAAAACAACGATACATACATTGTTGAATAAAAATGGACTTAAACATATAAAAATTGCTTTTAATTTTGTTATAAAAATTACTACGAACTCTTCGAATATCTCAATATATTTTGATTAACTTGAATCATATTTAATTTTTATATACTATTTAATTTTTTTTATATAATTTTTTATATAATATTTATTTTTATAATATTGAATTTTATTCGTATATTTATTTAAATTTTTTTCATATTTTTTTATGTATGAGGAAATAACAAAAAGAGAGAAAAATAATATAATAATAATCTTAAATAAAATTTTATTTTTATTTTTTTTATTTATATATTTTGCTATATATATTTTTATATGAGAAAATGAATGACAACAAATTTATTCCCTTCTTCCTTTTCCTTCAACACGGTAATTTGCATGTGATTTGCGGTGATTTGCATTTTTATATCCAGGGTTAAATTTTGTTCAAATTGGCGTAGAAAAGCAACCCATGTGGGAATTTTATACATTAGACTAGTATTAGATACTGGCAAGATACAGATCCAGTACCGAAAAACGAGTTTTACGTTTCGGTACTGGCATAGTACAAAACCAGTATTAAAATAACAATGGTTTAGTACTAACCCATTATCTAAATCAGTATTGAATAATGGTACTGAAATGGTATACTGCCGGTAAATTTACGGTACTGTATCTGTACAAAAATTAGTAAAAGAAAATGTCAAATGTCAAGTACCGAGACGGTATACTGCCGGTAAATTCAAGGTACTGTGCCCGTACTGGAATTGGCAAAAGGAGAGCGTTGAATGCCAGTACCGAAATGGTACATTGCCGGTAGTTTTTTTTGTACTATACCTGTACAAAAATTAGTAAAAGAAATGTCAAATTACAGTAACGAAACGGTATACTGCCGGTAAATTCAAGGTACTGTGCCCGTACTGGAATTGGCAAAAGAAGAGCGTTGAATGCCAGTACCGAAATGGTACAATGCCGGTAAATTTTTTAGCACTAAAATTGGCAAAAGAAGAACATCGAATACTTAGTATACATCATAGGAGGCAGTGTCAAAGAGTATAACCGTTGTATATTTTAATGTGACAGAAAGTGAAACTATATTCTAGTCCATTGCGTTATCAACAAAACGGATAAACTTAGTAAAAAAGAATTATATTTCTTTACGAAAAAGGAGAACCTTGAATAATTGGCCGAGAAACGGAGTAATAACAGTTATTGTGAGTGATAATTCTGTTATTTATTATTTTTACTAGTTGTCAAATTCTCTCTTTTTTTTGTATTATGGAAAATAATTTTTTAATTGCAATTATATCAATTTCATAACTCATAATTACAGCTATATCCAGTGGTAAACATTGAATAGAAAATGCTGAAAGAAAAGTACTTTTACACCAAAAAATATCAAGATTTAAAGAAACTAAAGACTATATCATCATCATCGTTATTATCAAGATGAAATGAATCCAGTTTCTGCTTTAAAACAGATTATTGAACTTACATTACCGATATCTATATTAGATGATTTTAATATTTTGGATGCTTTAATGGACGTTGAGGTCTTGGTAATTAATTTTTTTAGATTGTTTTAATATTTTATTTAATAAATAAAATATTTTATATTAATTATTAATTGATATATTTTATAATGTAATTAATTTATTTTATATGTGTATAATAAATAATTCTAATAATAATACTGTAATTTAATTTAATTATCGCACACAAAATTGATACTAATTATTGGAAATTGATACTGATCTTAAATATTGTTACAGTATTGAGAATCAGTATTGATTTTTGATACTATAATAGTATTTGAAAACAGAACAGATATTTAATACTGTTACTGTATTGGGGATTGGTATTGATTTTTAGTACTGTTATGTTGAGAATCGGTACTGATTTAATACCGTAACAATAATGGAAATCGGTACCGTAACAATAATGGAAATCGGTACTGCAGCAATACTGAAATTCTGTACCAAAGTAGTACTGTAATTCGAGTCTTGGCCCAATTCTATCATCCCAGTATTTCTCCAGTATCACATCAGTACTGGCATCTAGTAACGCGCCAATACTCAGTACCAGAAATCGGTACTGGGCCATTATCTCGCCGGTAGTCATTTCCCACATCGAAAGTCAAAGAAATTCAAAATTCATATACATTTATTGCAAATGAGTATAAATTAAAAATAAAAAGCATATGTTTTGCAAAAACATATGCCCTGAAAAGACGAAAAAAAAAAAAAATTACTGAACGTACGAGACTTATGACTGTGCCTTCCTCAGTGTCGAATATCAGCGGCACTGCTTTTATTTCGGCAACGAGCGCCGTCCGCAGCCACGGTCATCGTCGTCGGTATTAAATAAATCAGAAGAGTCGCCATCACGACTCGCGTAGGTGATGGGGGGGAAAAAAAGAAGAAATGCGATGAATGCGTTTCGTACGACGCACAAAAAATAAAATAAAAAAAATTTAACACATCGGCCGGTCGGTCACGCAGTGATACTGAAACAGCGGAGGAAAATCGTATGAAGGATACCTCGATCTGCAGTTCGTCTAACTAGCTAGAAGTTTTTTAAACATTTTTCTACGCAGACTACACGTCCACGGTATCCTTCTTATGATGTAACGCTAAAAATTGAGGAAAAAAGTGTAAAGTGAAAAAAAACGAGATTACGACGGCATATCGCCTTACGGCTCTTACGGTATCACTACGACAATCTTAAGCAACGACGATACGTCATTAACACGGTCGAGCGTATTCTAGATCGTTTATTCGGGTCACATTACTGAAGTTTGCTGACGTTTGCGCACTTGAACACGATCGAGATTAATGGATCGGCATAGCCAGCCGACCGTGCTTCCAGTACTTTTAAGCCGTGAGGATCCGAAGATCCTAGTCGTTTTCCTCTAGAGGAAAAACTTCCGATCGAGTCATCTTTCTTTTTTAATTGATCTGCCAAGCGTACGTATACAGTGCCAACGATCGTGTTCCAGTGCGCGTGCGAGTGTGTGTATGAGCGTGTGTGTGCATGATGCATATAATATGTTGAAGGATGAAAGAGGAAGCAAGAGAGACGAAAGATACACGCATCTCAAAGCTCAAACAGCGGCTCGCGCGGAGGACCGATCCGTGAATTTGCTTCTCCGGCGAGCTGGCGTCATTATATATAAATATAAATATAAATATATATATAAATATAAATATATATATACATTTATATATAATTCTTTATATACTCTGTACCCTCCTGATAATAATACTTAACGATAACAATGTTCTATACGTTTGTACGAAAGTATAGTTATCTAAGACGGGATAATAATTGCCCACGCCGGTTCTCCAGTCTCAAAGTGTCGCGCTAAAAACGAAAAAGCGATATCAACCTATGAGATTTTTTGGATCATCTTAGGTTAATTATTTATCTTAGTAACGATGATACACGACTTGCACGATATCATTGTCCAAAAGAAAGGAGAGCTATCACGCATCGTCACGCTTTGAGACTCTGGAACTTCGCGGGCTCTCTTTAGTATAATAAATAGAACGAATGCTATATCGTCACACAAAATACTGCGCATACTGTCTGTATTTATAATAATCGGACGAAGACGAGTCGAAGTTCGGTCTTCCTGATATCAGCGGCCCGTTAGTTCTAGTACTCGTTTATTGATAACTAATTAAGCTCATATCCCAGAAGAAGTTTCTTGCGGAGAACTATTACGAGAGTGTTTTCTTTTTTTGTTCACGCAAAGAATCTCGCTCGACTTAAAAAAGACCAACGAATAACCGCGGCGTATTCATATGGCTTCCAGGACAACTCGGTCGTGATATACAAAGTGGCCATATTGTTACTGTCACTTGTCAGCTATGAACAAAACAAACCTTCTATGCAGCATCGATAATAAATGATTGATATACATATTAAACAATTTTGTACTACAATTATAACAAAGTTAAAATATAAAAATGATTAGCGCCTTAACATTTTTGTTGAAAAACATTCGAAATTCCAAATATTTGTAAATAAAAATAAAAGCGAGAGTAACGAAAGACCTTGAATATTTAACACAGTCAGGCGATCAATTTGTATGATTTTTTTGATTAAATCGAGAAAAGTAAAGATCAGTGAACTGAAAATTGATGAACTAGCGCGATTTGTTTGCCTTTTATCAGAATTAAATTTATTACGCTGGTATTATTGTAGCAAGCGACGTGAAAGATTTTTGATAAATAATTTGCTCAAAGCTTATTGAAAGTTACGCGACTGATAACAACGCGTATAATCGATCGTTAATGCGCGCCGGTGCAACCGGTACGATGATATCATATGTATAAGCAATCGATTATCGCGGCTATTGTTTAAAATAAAGTCGAGTCAGTTCTTTCCAAGCCAATATTCTAGCGATTATAGTCTGAATCTAGTATTTATCTTGATATTATCGCTCCTTTCATTCATAGCGAGTAATATTATCGAAGGTAAATGAATGTCGAATGTTTATGAATAAGTACGATATTATGGTATGCATATAGCTGTAATAACGTAAGATATATGACCATGGTAAATACATAGAATGCATGTAAACTAATGTCGAAGTTGAGAGACAGCAAAGTGTCCGCGAGGCGCTTTTGCATCCAGACTTGTGCAACTTTAGAAAGATATATTTACACATTATATTTACGTACAAAGCGACCAATTTTTTATTCACTTATGTCAACTGCCTTCGTACAATTTCTATAAAAATATTCACGTTACGTTCTCGACATATATTTGTGATTCTTCGATATTGATCAATGTCGAGGAGGAATATGATAGCAATATTTAAATTGGTTATGTGTGTGTGTAACGCAAAGGAAAAAATATAGCGTTCGGTATGTGAAGATACTCGATCCTCGCGATGGATTTCCCGACTTTCTTTTTATATGATCACAGTGGCTATCGCGCTCTTATCCCGCATTATGCATATAATTTGATATCATTTGCCGCGTATTATGATATGTGATAAATGGATAAACGAGAGCGAGCCGGAAGAGTCCCGGCAGTGCCGACTGTATGGAAGTAGGCTAGATTTGACAGTACGTGCTAGTATAAAGTGTCCTTTTATATGAATAAAAGATTTTGTATGTCAATCTATGTATCTTTGTGCATTATTTCGCCATTTAGATATTTATCATCTTTACTTGTTCTTCAAAGAAAAAATTTCTGTTTAATAAAAGAATAACAATCATGCTATAATTAGATCATTGTACTGAAAATTAATTAATAATTATAATGATAATTATAGTGATAATTATAGTCATAATTTTAATAATGTAATAAAACATGAAATTTAATTTACTGCAATAGATAATGTTTTTTCTTAAATCAAGCTAGAAAGAATTTAAAAATATCAGAATATATTTTCTTAAGGCAAAAGTTTAGTTTAAAATTATGAAATATCACGCGGTTCGTTTCCAGTGTTCCGATGTTTAGCACAAGCAGTCTCGTAACCAGCATAAACACAAATGTAATTGAACATATGGCACTATTTATATAAGATGCTTAAGTAATAACAGAGAGAAACCTGAGAGGGGCACCACGCTGCTGTTTTTCGTAAGACGCTTTTTCTAGGCCGTACACTAGCGACGCGTACATCTTTTTATTAACCAGGGCTCTTTTACCGTCCCGGAAAATGGATGTGGCCATGTAGTTCCAGGCAGGCTGTAAAATGGATGTACGCGCCGCTAGTGTACGGCCTAGAAAAAGCACATTATATTTATGAATATTAAAAAACTATTTTGTTCATATATTTTCGATTTTGAGACATATCCAGCCATTGGTACATTTAGCTCATTACAATTTTTCTTAATATATTATCCTGTATTCTATCGAAATAATATACAAGATAATACAAAATAAAAATAATATGTCAATATGTCAATAATATGCCAATAAAATCATTTAAACGTTTAAAAGTTTTATGAATAATGGAAAAAACTTTTTAAAAAGACTAGTTAAAAAGAGCTGAACAATACAATTTTTCATTTATAATCGAAAGTATCTTTTATAATTCAAAAAGTAGTAATATTTTATTAGTGAAATTTATTAATCTAAACATTTAAACGTCTAAACGTTCAAACTTTTTCATAATTTACGCAAGAAACATCTTCCGTTTTTTGAAAGAGAATCTTGCTGTTTACCCACCCGAAGTCTTATCATTATCTTTGTCATCAATAAACTACAAACTAACTGCCAAAGCAGAAGTTCCAAAATTTATTGACAGCAAAGAATTAAAAAAAAAAAAAAAAAAAATATTTTAAAACCCTATCTATCCGAAAACTCTAATGGAAAATCCTACCTAAGAGAAATTCTATCTAACAGAAAAGCTTACCTAATAAAAAATTCTATACCGAGGAGTTCGTAAAAAACTTTAAATCGATAAGGTTTAATAAGATTGAACGAGTTTTTCGCGGAATCATTTGAAAGTTTCTCGCGGAACCGTTTGGGAATTTTTCAGGATGCTAGCGCAGAGCTCAGCTCAGTTTCCGCTAGGCGCGTCTGAAATTTATGTTGATAGTCAACCATTAATCAATGGTTGATCGTATCAACGTTATTTCGAGATTCGTGCTCGACCATCATTGATAGGACCACGAATATCGAATTTCCGTGCTCAACCATGGGATCAATTAAGCCATAGGACCACGGATGCATGGATAAGCTAGGAAAGATTGCGAGGAAATTGGCGTATAGCAAAAAATCATACATACAATATATTTAGTACTGTAATTGCGTTATTTATTAATTAAATCATTTCAAATATGATGTCAATTCTTAAATTATATGTTTTTGCAAAACATATGCTTTTTATTTTTAATTTATACTCATTTGCAATAAATGTATATGAATTTTGAATTTCTTTGACTTTCCATGTGGGAAATGACTACCGGCGAGATAATGGCCCAGTACCGATTTCTGGTACTGAGTATTGGCGCGTTACTAGATGCCAGTACTGATGTGATACTGGAGAAATACTGGGATGATAGAATTGGGCCAAGACTCGAATTACAGTACTACTTTGGTACAGAATTCCAGTATTGCTGCAGTACCGATTTCCATTATTGTTACGGTACCGATTTCCATTATTGTTACATAATTGCTTTTCTACGCCAATTTGAACAAAATTTAACCCTGGATATAAAAATGCAAATCACCGCAAATCACATGCAAATTACCGTGTTGAAGGAAAAGGAAGAAGGGAATAAATTTGTTGTCATTTATTTTCTCATATAAAAATATATATAGCAAAATATATAAATAAAAAAAATAAAAATAAAATTTTATTTAAGATTATTATTATATTATTTTTCTCTCTTTTTGTTATTTCCTCATACATAAAAAAATATGAAAAAAATTTAAATAAATATACGAATAAAATTCAATATTATAAAAATAAATATTATATAAAAAATTATATAAAAAAAATTAAATAGTATATAAAAATTAAATATGATTCAAGTTAATCAAAATATATTGAGATATTCGAAGAGTTCGTAGTAATTTTTATAACAAAATTAAAAGCAATTTTTATATGTTTAAGTCCATTTTTATTCAACAATGTATGTATCGTTGTTTTCGGCAACTTTGAGTCATCTCTAACAACAGAGCATACATTAGTGAATAAAAATCGACATATAAACATGTAACGATTGTTTTTAATTTTGTCCTAAAAAAGATCTACAAACTTTACGACTTACTAGCCCAATATATTCGAGTTTGATCTATAAATAAATAAATAAAAAAAAGTACATACATGTAATATGAATATCATGAAAAATTATAAATAAAAACTTAAATAAACTTGTGTAAAATTAGTACTTTATTGTACATTATTATAAAAGAATTTAAATATGCAATAAACTAGAAAATTTCATGAATTAAAGATAAATGTTTAATCTATTATACAAATAAATAAAAATATATCCCATAAAACATTAAGATATACTTAGTACATACAATGTATATACATTTATGTATATTGTATATTCTATGTATATACTTCCTTATGTAATTTATATATAAAGAATATGAAATGTATGTGCAAATGAAACCGGATTAATGTACATAGGAGATCCATGATACATACATATGTATATGATAAGTACAATCTATGTACATGTATTATGTATATACATTTCCTGTATATACCATGTGTATACAAAGTGTACATACATTAGATATAAATCATAAAACATTATAATATACCTAGTATATACATTTATGTATATTCTACGTATATACTTTTTTATACGTGTTGATACATAGAATATGAAATGTATGTGCAAATGTAACCGGAACAACATACATAGAATATCCAGTACATACATATGTATGTACGTGTTATTAGTACAGTTTATGTATATACTTTATATACATTATTTTTATATATAGCATGTATACATATACTAATTATAAGGACACGCATTATTCCTTCAGTTAATAAATACTATATATTTATATTTACAAATATAAAATTATTATAAAATAAGATATTCTGTATGTTCATATGCACATTCAACATATAATATATATATCATACAAGCTCACATGTATATGTATTACAGATATATACCCTGATATGCGTTTAAATTCATTTATTAAGATATTTCTGTATGCATACATCTGTACATACATATATGTGAGCTTGTATAATATGTATTATTGTATGTTGAATGTGCATATGAACATATGGAATATCTTATTTTATAATGATTTTATATTTGTAAATATAAATATATAGTATTTATTAGCTGAAGGAATCATGCGTGTCATATACATACATGCATTATTATATGCGTTATGTGTGTGTGTGCGTGCCTGCGTGCGTGCGTGCGTGCGTGCGTGCGCGCGTGTGTGTGTGTGTGTGTGTGCAATAGTCATATAGAATGACAAAAGGAAAGAATTAATATAACAAACTAGAAAAAAAGACAAGTTTGGAATTGAAAAGAATACTATAATTAATAATAAATCATACATATTATTACACTTTTTTTTTCTTTCTATCTGTCTCATAAAATAAAAAAAAGGCTTACAGTATTAATTGCTTAAAGCATTCTTTTTCTTCTTTTTGTTTCATAAAATAAAAAAAAATTGCACATTTCTTCTTTGTTTTTTATCATAATACAATTAGATATAAGAATCTATCTATATAGTATTGTAACTTAACACAAAAATAAATAGAAGAACTAATGTTTCTCTATTATAATATAAAAACATAAATTTTCATTATATTAAATATATTATACACACATGTATAATCTCGAACATAGATTAAAGCTAAAGCTTAACATATTTTGAACCTTGAACATTATGCATCTGGATTTTTTATATTGTTAATGAGTTGATTCTTCAATTTCAACTCTTTGAGGAGCTATATTTTTGCCTTTGTTATTATTGTTAAAGCGATCTTTACTCCTTACAAGCCACGCTTTTATAAAACATATTATTTCTGAATCTGTACATTCTTGAGCGTTTTTATTAAGGCGTACAGCAGCTGTAAATATTTTCACAAAATATTATAAAAAATATATTTGTATATATATATATTTCAAAAATATTATAAATTTATTAATAATGTCGATGTATATATGTGTATATATCAATAAATAAATAGTAAAATATACTATAAATATAATATATATATAATATAAATAAAAAATAAAGATAATTATTTACAATTTTTATAAATATAAATGATATTTCTTTAAACAATTCTTTAAACATTCTTTTTGTTTCCTTTGTTTTTTAATTATACATACATTAAGCAATATTATTTTACATAGTTCCATTCAAAAAATATACTTTATTATATTTATTTATGTTAAAATTGAAAAAGACAAAAATAAAAATAATTATAAAAGAATTATAAAACTTATAAAAATAATTTAATAACTTACAGAGAATAACAGATGCAACAGCTAAATTTTTGAAAACTTTCTTTTTCTTAGCTCCTTCCCAAGAATAAGACATACCAACTTCATTGGTAAACACACGATACATTATTCTCCGTACGATTTCTTTAATACAAGACCCTCCAATACGGCTTAAATTTTGAGACTAAAATAATAAGATCATTATTTATTTATATTTTAAATATAATAGTATATAATATAATAGTATAATATAATTAAATAATATTATCAAATAAAATAGTATAATTTTTACAATCTTTTTAAATGTAAAAAAAAGTGACATATAGAAAATATAAAATATACAAATAAAATATATTACAAATTATTTATATTTTTAAATATATTGTATATATAATCTTTACAGATTTTGTTAAATATGAAAAAAAGGTTAGACATAAAGTCAAGTTAGACATAAAAATTTAAATATATTAAAAAATTATAAAATATTAAATATGATATAATATTATTATTTTTTTGACACTATTGTACATTAGTAGAAAAATATTTTGATTTCTCTTACCAAAATTGTCTTATTATCTTCTGAATTCATTAACCAGTCTTCCAATTCAGCCAAAGAATTTTCATTTAATGGAAATGATTGTATAATTTCGGGTATTTCATTACATACAGATTGTTTTACTTTATCTGCTTTATTTTTTAATAAAGCATTTATACCTTCAGAAATATCATCAATTTTTAAACTGAGAAGATGCAACTCTCTGAAAACTCGTTTTTCAAATTCTAAAATGTAAATAATTGATTCTAAGTATTGTATAGTAATATTTTTTCCAGAATTTAATTACAAAATTATATTTATTTATGTAATTATAGTGTAATAAATTGTGAAATATATCAAATACGAACTATCTCTCTCGAAAGTATTTTGTTCTAAAGTCGAGCCAGATTTATATGATAATGCAGTATTAGAAGTAGGAAGAGTAATACCACATGTAGAAGTAATATCATGAGTAATAACTTTTGACTGATTATTCTTACGAGTGTTATTTTTTACTCTCATGCCTAAAAAAGAATTAAATATATCTTTTTTATATAATTATATACTTTTTTAATAGATTAATAGCTGTTACAAATATTAAATTAGTATTAATTTAAAGAAATAAAAAAAAGTGCAAATAGAATTTTAAACTTTTCTTATATGTTTTATATATTTTTGCATTTTTTAATATAAATTATCTTTATTAAAAATACTTTTCATTAAAAATATTTAGAATACAGATAATAAATAAAATTTATAATATTTATTAAAATATTTTTTAATTTTTTTTTATTACGTAAATGTAATTTTATGTTAGCATCATATTCTTTACTATTGCTTCTTACTATTTCTTGAATTTATTTGTTCAATTGGAACGTCAGGGTATACTGAATCGTCTGATGATATTTCTGTTTCAGAGGACAGTTCATATTCACTATTAGATTTATTTTGAGGCCTTCTATTCTTTTTCCTATCATGTTTCTTTTTTTGTTTCAATTCTTCATTGTTGGAAGAAAGAATGTTTGTATTTCTTGCTTTATTAGCTTTCTGTTGTGCTTTTTTATAGTTATCTAAAAAATTATTAAAAATTATTAAAATTATTAAAAAATTATTAAAAAATTATAAAAAATTATAGAATTTTAAATAAATAAAATAACTTATAATTCAATTAAAATTAGATTATTTATTTATTTCAATTAAATTAAATAAAAATGAGAAATAAATGCGGAATTTGTATTTCTCATAGTTAAATAAATTATCATAATAAGCAATAGATATCACTAATACTTATACAATACAGTTATATAAATATATACATAAAAGATTTATGAAGTGTAAAATATATATTTGCCACATATTTGTGTGTGTGTGTGTGTGTGTGTGTGTGTGTGTGTGTGTGTGTTGTATATATATATATTTTTTTATTTATATATATATATATATATATATATATATATATATATATATATATATATATATATAAATGTGTGTTTTTACCATAAATGCCCAAAACACTTGCTTCATAGAGCATCCAATTTGCTGCAGGTTGATGTTTCTTTTTTATAAAGTCTATTATAACATGTTTCACAGTGCCTTCAGGTGGCCAATAACATTGTGAATTTTTTTCGATATACCATGTTTTCGGTACAGCTTCTACTGTTTCTTCACCATCAAATTTTACGACAATCCAGCTCATCTTGTCATCACGATTAGGTTATTGTAGAATATTTTACAACAAAAGAAATACATATTACATATTACAATATGTAAATAAACAAGTTTATAGAATACAACTAATTTCACATTTTTACTTATTTATAATAAAGAATAAAATTTTTATGCATGTAAAGATTTTAAAACGTAAAACATGAAAAAAATTAATCTAATAATAATTAATAATAATTAATAATACACATATTTATATATTATATTAAAAAAAAATTATTACAAATTTTAGCACAATTAATGTTATACATTTTTTAAATCAATTTAAAATTAGCAATAATTTATATATGTAACAATGGAAATGAAACAAGTTTGTGTTTGTAAGGTAACACTACCAATTTTCTTTTGATAAAATCAATGTTCCATACCTCAAGTGAGTTATTTTCCTTCTTTATATATTGGATATTAAATAAGGATGATGAACATGGCTTTGAATAAAAATTACCTTGCTTACTATATCTATAGCCTAATAAACATATAGAGTTTTCACAAGAAGCAAAATTTTCAATTTTAACTATTACATTATTCTTTAATTCTACAAATTTATCAGCTTTTTTTGAAATATCTAAGTAATAATTATTTATTTGTATTCTTTTGTATTGTGGAAATGTGCAATTATTTGTCAAAGGACCATTGGAATGTTCTATCAATAGCTTTACAGAATCATTGTTCGTAATAGAAAAACTATGTTGAATATTACTTTCCTCAAACACACGATGTATGATTTGTTGTAAAGGTAAAGCAGATTTGCGAATCTTTTTCTTTAATTGTTGCATGTAATTTTCAAAAGGAAAAGCGCTAAAATTATCAAGTGAACCATATAATTTTACACAATCACTTAAATGCAAGAAGTTATGTATGTTGTGTGATACAAAGTCTGGACCGTAAATTTTAATAGATTGGCAAATAAAATGTTTCATCAAATTATGAGCATATAATACATAGTTTTCAAATCTCGAATAATATTGACTTATCATTATGGAACTTGCAAGATTTAATGTAATAAAATTATTGTAAATTTTAGATGACAAAACGTCTTTTAAAATAATAGGACCAGCATAGAGCAAAAAAAATCTAAATTCCGTAGCTTTATATCTCTTACAATCAAGTATAGAACGTGTTTTTCTTGAAAATTCATAAGGAACATATTGCTTTAATTTTAGAAGATTTTCCGAAATTGTATTTACATTAGAAGCTCGTAATTTATGAGGTGGTTTACCATAAATCCATCCATACCGTTTATGGCAAAGAAGTCTTTTCATGCCACCTAATAAGAGATGCATATAATCTATTGGTACACTGTCTATCATATTAAAGTTTGGTATATCTAATAATATACTTTTGCCAATATGATGTTCCTCTTGAGCAGCAGTTCTAAATAAAATATCGGTTCTTTTGCAAAAACGTTCTGTTTCCGTAAAGCATAGTACATGATTAAACATTTCACCCTCTTCATCACATTTTGTGCAAGAAAAATAGCCTGTATGACTTTTAATAGCTAAAGCATATGATTTTGCAGGTGAATCACAAACTAACATAAAAATTCGGAATTTATATCTAAAAGAATTTATTAATATTCCATTATTTGATAGATGAATACATTCATTTACAAAATCTTTAAGAAAATCATTAGCAGATTTCGGTTTTTCTGAACCATGATATAAAGCAACTAAAAATACTTGTTTTATAAGAATTTTTATTGATTTTACCGAGCATAAAATAGGCCACAACGAGCTATTAGAACTTCTGCTTAAAGGTAAACCATCAATATTGACTGCTAATAAAAACTCTTTATTTTGTTCGATATTGATTCCATGCTTTATACAAAATAAATTTAACGTTTTTTCTATACCGAAATAAAAATATGTTCCGGAACCTAAAGGTGTTACAATTATTTTATTAGGTGTTTTTAGAAGCGTTCTCGGATCTTTCGGAATATTATCACATCCCGGTATTTCTCGTATTATCGAAAGTAGATTTCCTAACGCCGATAAAGTTATATTATCTTTTACCGCCCATGTAGCTAATTTTGAAGTTAACGATACATCATTTTTGGCACTATTATTATTATATTCAATATTATTTGATGATTCGGCATCATTAGATAACTCATTGTAATATGGAACATTGACGTTAATATCATTATTATAACAAGAGTTTGTATGCAATGTTGTACTATCAGTAGCAATATTATCAATTGTAATTTTTCTAACGTTATCATTGATATGAGAATTATAAAGTGATACAGAATTATTGTTAATTAGTGCTAGAGATCGATTTAATTTATTTTTAAGTTTTCTGTGAAACTTTATTTTATTTTTGTTCTCTAACTTATCCATGGCTAAAATTAGAGGTTAGACTAAACAGGATAAATAAATATTTAAGTTATAAATATATGTATTGTAGTACTTACTCTGAGAAAGATTCGTCTAATAATCGAAGAGAATAAACTAATAATATGATGTAAAATGTTGAAATGTATTAGTATGTATCATTACTACACAGAAACTTTGACGCGAAAGAATACAGACCACGTGGAGTGTCACTGCAGGGATTAATATGCCCGACGAAACGTGCATGCGTGATTGAACACGTGATCTGATACTAAGGCCGGTATTCATAGTCCGTTCTTATATTCAAGATCGTCTTAAATACGGACTTATATTCGCTCTCTTCGTCACACATAGATTGTGTCTGACGAAGAGAGCGAATATAAGTCTGTACTTAAGACAATCTTGAATATAAGAACGGACTATGAATACCGGCCTAAGGTCCAACGCATAACAGAGAAAATATTAGGAATAGGAATAAATATTAAATAAGAGAAAAAGAATAAATTCTTCTTTTCCTTTTCTTATATTATTTAATATTTCTATCTTTAAATATTTTTCTTTATTGCATTGGGCCTAATGCAATAAAAAAATATTCATTTTGTTAGTTGAAAAGTTAATTAAAATTGCCAGAGCTTCACACATATACAATAATATAATAAATAATAAAATAAACTATAATATCTATTAATAAATATACATAATACACAGTATAGCATATATAAATTATGTATGTGCAATGTAATAGCATAATGTATGTATATATAATGTACAGCAATATATATACACATTATATACATCAAAGTATATACACTCACCCGAAAAAAAAGCGGTACACTGAAAATGTGGGAAAAATTCATCAAATTTCAACTGACGATAACTTCGTAAATAATAAAGATAGAAAGTTCTATAAAATATGGAAATGAAGCTAAAAATCTCTACTTTAAGAATCAATTTATTTCAATGTTGCAAAATAAATTTATTGAAAATGGCGGATGACAAAGCGCGAGCATGCAAAATTGAAAAATAATGGTTCGAGTTTGCGACGGTGCACGGTATAAACAAAAAATTGTAGCTTATTGGGATCAAAAGCGTACGAAAGTACAGAGTCTCCTCTTTAAAATGCTTTTTTATGCATCTTGATACGATGATTTTTCGCCGAGAGATTCGCATTTGTAGAAAAAGGCAGATTCTTACTTCAAATGCGAATCTCTCGGCGAAAAATCATCGTATCAAGATGCATAAAAAAGCATTTTAAAGAGGAGACTCTGTACTTTCGTACGCTTTTGATCCCAATAAGCTACAATTTTTTGTTTATACCGTTCACCGTCGCAAACTCGAACCATTATTTTTCAATTTCGCATGCTTTTGCTTTGTCATCCGCCATTTTGGAGAAAGTTATCACACATTATTGCGTTATGAATTTTCGAACACTAGACATCCAAACTTTTAAAATGGTTTTTAAAAAATCCTGCTAGCTGTATTACGTGCCGAGATATTCAATTTTGAACCAGACCGAATTGCAAGAATAAGAATTCTGTGGTTATCAGCTCCGCGGTATTTTAAAACTCCAAACTCTCCTTACGGTTATAAGTGTCAATTCTGCTCTTGGCGTTACCCAGGATCAACGGCGTGGACGTGGCAGAAATCTGATCCCGTGTGCACATGTTGGCACGTGTGTATGTGTGTGTGTGTGTGTGTGTGTGCGTGCGTGTGTCCGTGCGTCCGTGTGTGTGTATGTGTGTGTGCGTGCGCGTGCGTGCGTGCGTGCGTGCGCGTGCATGCGTGTGTGTGCGCGTGCACCACTGGGATAAGGACCTCATGGCTCGTTAGATCCACGATATTTTACGACTCCAAACCCTCCCGGTGGTGCGTGTACAATTGTGTGTGCGCGCGCGTATATTAATAATGGGTATGACCTCCTCGTGCGCGTATTACCTCATTCATGCGACGAGGCATACTTCTTATTAGTGTTCTAATTTCAGTCTGCGTAATGTCATTCCACTCTATTTCAAGAACTCTTCGAAGTTCTGGCAATGACTGAGGAGCAGGTATATGATTTCGTACTTTTCTGTTAATATTGTCCCATAGGTGTTCAATGGGATTTAAATCTGGACTCATTGCTGGCCATTCGAGTCGATTTATGCCAACTTCATCGCAGAAATCAAGCACTTTTCTCGCAACGTGCGGTCGAGCATTGTCTTGCATAAACAAAAAGTCCTCTCCGATGAAGTGCGCATACGGAACAACGTACGGTATGAGTACGTCTTCCACGTATACATCTGCGTTCATGTTTGCGTCAAAAAAGTGGAGATCTGTGTGAGCATTCGCAGAAATTCCTGCCCAAACCATTACAGAGCCACCATTGTAGCTAGGCCTCTCACTTACAGTACAGTCTGCAAATCGTTCTCCAACGCGACGGTATACTCGTTCTCGTCCGTCTGAAGAATACAGACAAAAACGAGATTCGTCGCTAAAAAGAACGGTACTCCATTCTGCATATGTCCAGCCTGCATGCTCGACAGCAAAATTGAGTCGAGTTACGCGATGGCGACGCATAAGCGAAGGTACATTTGCTGGCCTGCGCGGAAAAAGACCGTGTTCCGCTAATCTGTTTCGAATAGTGTCAACGGATACATTACATTCGCGGACATCTCTTAAATTGTTTCGAATTTGAACAGCCGTTCGATGTCTGTCTCTTAATGAATTTAAAACAATAAATCGGTCATCGTTTTCATTCGTACAACGAGGACGTCCCGAACCAGGTCTTCTTTGGACAGAATTAGTCTCCAAGTACCTAGCATAAGCACGTTGCACGGTTGACACTGATAAATCAAGTGCCTCAGCAACGTACCTTCGACTTTTCCCATCTTCAATTAACGCTACAACTTGAGCAGCTTTTTCAGGACTTATCGTCGCCATAATTGACCAATAATTTCAATGCGAAAAGATTAATTATTGTTTACTTTGACGAAGTCGTACAAATAAGTAACGCGTCTCGAAAGAAAAAGATCAAGAGAAATCAAGCACTCTTCTCGCAATGTGCGGTCGAGCATAAACAAAAAGTCAGGGCGGAGAAATCACAAAAGATCTGCAGACATCTCCTTCGGATGCAAAACAATTGATTGAAAAATAATGGTTCGAGTTTGCGACGGTGCACGGTATAAACAAAAAATTGTAGCTTATTGGGATCAAAAGCGTACGAAAGTACAGAGTCTCCTCTTTAAAATGCTTTTTTATGCATCTCGATACGATGATTTTTCGCCGAGAGATTCGCATTTGAAGTAAGAATCTGCCTTTTTCTTCAAATGCGAATCTCTCGGCGAAAAATCATCGTATCGAGATGCATAAAAAAGCATTTTAAAGAGGAGACTCTGTACTTTCGTACGCTTTTGATCCCAATAAGCTACAATTTTTTGTTTATACCGTGCACCGTCGCAAACTCGAACCATTATTTTTCAATTTTGCATGCTCGCGCTTTGTCATCCGCCATTTTCAATAAATTTATTTTGCAACATTGAAATAAATTGATTCTTAAAGTAGAGATTTTTAGCTTCATTTCCATATTTTATAGAACTTTCTATCTTTATTATTTACGAAGTTATCGTCAGTTGAAATTTGATGAATTTTTCCCACATTTTCAGTGTACCGCTTTTTTTTCGGGTGAGTGTACAAATTATGTATGTCTAATCCCAGCAAACACAGAACATTGCAGCAACATTGTGGCAATTTTGCAATATTGCTGTAATGTTGCTACAATGTTGCAACATTGCCGCAATGTTACTGCAATATTCTGTGTTTGCTGGGATGTATATACATATTACGTTTAATAAAGTATATACAAATTATGTATGTGCAATGTATGTACTTAGCAATAGCATATTGTATGTATATATAATATACAGCAATATATATACACATTATATACATCAAAGTATATACAAATTATGTATGTCTAATGTGTATACATATTACGTTTAATAAAGTATATACAAATTATGTATGTGCAATGTATGTACTTAGCAATAGCATATTGTATGTATATATAATGTACAGCAATATATATACATATTATATACATCAAAGTATATACAAATTATGTATGTCTAATGTATATACATATTACGTTTAATAAAGTATATACAAATTATGTATGTGCAATGTATGTACTTAGCAATAGCATATTGTATGTATATATAATGTACAGCAATATATATACATATTATGTACGTCAAAGTATATACATATTATGTATGAACATTTGACATACATTGTACTATATATACATATAAAGTACATTAATAAATATACATGTCATATATTGTGATATACATCCAAATTATGTACATGTAATGTATAAACATTTGACATACAAGATATTATTTTCATATTATGGAACAAAAATATATATTCATAGAATGTCCGATGTTATATGGGATGTATCATATTAAAATTAATATTTTTTCATGGTCTTCATATTAAAATTTGGCGTACGTACAGCCTTCTTGGCGTGCAATATACGCTTTAATTTATAATTTTGTATGTGCATTATAACGTGCACATATTCCAGGGTTAAATTACGAGCAACTAATCTAAGTCCTAGCCTCTCCATTCTAAAATAATGGATCAAAGAAATAGTTTTATTTCTTATAATTTTATGTAAAATATTCTTATATATGATTATATTTTTAATATTCTGCTATCGTTCTACTTATTTATAGACCTATTCATAATAAGCCTTTAAATTTTAACACACTAACAATATTAATTCAAAAGACTATTAGGCCAATACAAGTTGTCCGTGTTCAAATTTATATGTTGAATAATATGAATAATAATATGAATAATATGAAAAATTAAACGCAAAGTCTGCAAAATGTCTTAAAAGTATATTTATTGTACCATTGTTCGATCCACTATTTTAATAAGACAAATTGGACTGACTCACCGATCGATGCGCAGCAGCGGAGTTGTTGTTCTGTTGATCTGCAAAGCTGATCTGTAACACAGAAAAGTAAATCGGTTAAAGCTGCATTCAAAATGATTAATATTTGTAAAATAATAATTGTGCACATTCAACTTTTTAACTTATTTATTTAAGCAAATATTTAATAAAAAATTTATTGAAAAAAAGGTTAATTATATCAAAAATTTCTAATAATTAAATATAAATATTAAACATTACAAATATTTCATTAAATATTTCTAATATTTTGTGCGCATTTTGCAAATAATAAATAACAAATAATTACTTTAAAGTTGCTCCACCGGCGCCCGATGCTCCTCCTGAGCCTCCTCCTTCTCTCAGTGGTCCTTCGAAGCACTCACATTGAATCTCACGCGTTCGCGGCGCATGCATTGCTCGCATGCGTACCTGAATACGAAAATCGCGCGATACTTAAAACGGCACTCCCGACATCACAGGCGAATCGAACCGAATTGTCCAAGCTGTGACGTTACGCGCGAATTCCGTCCGCGTTTCAGACGACCACATTTACCAATTGGGGCACGATTCTCTCAAAACAGAAGGCAAAGATAAGCTCGAAGAAGATGAGGTGATTAGTCATCCAATCAACCGACTAGATACAAGACATCTGAAAAGCAATCGGTAGCGTTTGACTAACTCCGGTAGCCGTCCTCGACTACCTTCGACAGTCCGGCTATCTGTACAACTAGCGCGCTGCACGTAGAACCGAAGATTGCCCTGCCGTAGTGGAGATTTTATGATTGAAACCGACCTTTCCCTCCCCCGAGCCAAGCCTAAAGTCAAAAAAAATCGTGTCCCAATATTTGTCATACAGCAAAAATGCGTTCATCTATAGATTCGCTATAACTCTCGGCATTAACGGCACTCCCGACGCGCATTTTGTTACACTATACGACGGAACGAATATATTTTGTAGCACCGATTACGCGCACAAAGTTGATCAGTAAAATAAAAAAATAAATGCAGATTAGTGTTTGAAATAATTAATATTTATAAAATAATTACTGCGCACATTAAACTTTATATTCGTTTATTTATGCATACGTCTAAACAAAGAATTAAAATTTTCAAAAATATATTTTTTGAATAAAGAAAAAAGTTTAATTAGTTGAATAATAATAAATATGTAAAATATTTCTAAGAATAGTGAATATCAACTATTGTAAATATTTTACTATATATTTAAAGTATTTTAAATATTTTATGTGCGCTACATTATATTAATATTTTATATGCAATATTTTATGCAAATAAGAAATAAGAAATAAATGATTAATTACGCAAACGTTGTCCCCCCGCGCTCGATGCTCTTCCTGAGTCCCCTCCTCTTCTCAGTTCTCGCAGTCCAAGGCACTCACTCGCGTTCGCGTCGCGTATATGAAAATCGCCCGATATTTTAAACGAGATTCCCGACGTGTACTTTGTCATTTTAAGACAAAGATGTAACTCAAATATTACATGTTTGACACTCTGCGCGACAGATTAAGACGGAAAAGCATGACATGGAAAACTGTGAGAAATAGGAAAGGTATTATTGAAAATAATAACGCGCCGATACGCCGATTTACCATTCGTATGAGTGCCGCCGTGCGAATAATAACGGTATAATAGGAAACACAAGGTCGTGCCGATTCCGACTTAAAGGAATGCGAGAAGTGGGGGGCAACAATGTTTACGCTGATACACGAACGTGCGCACGAGAGAGAGAGAAAGAGGATGTGCGCGCATACTAAGCGTAACGACGAAAACAACCCCAACGCTACGAGTCGGTTTCGAATAAATAAATGTTTGATAATTGCTCTGTTTCGAAACCGACTATCGGAAGAAAATTAACCCGTATACTTTATGCGAATTTACATCACGAATTTGACACGCTACGGTCCGCGAAACGAATACAAGTTAAACGTACTTTGTGCCGCGACACATCCATACATATAATTATAGTATAAAACGATATAAATTCAACGATTGATTCTACAATGTACACTCATAATATGTATGTTCCTACACATCGCGTTTCACAGCTGAGATGAATGGACTGAAGGATATCGAGTACATTTTTGATTCTGGCAATGACTTGAAATGTTATCAATTTTGACAGCTTATAAATAGCTCGTGTTTCTACCGCTAGTATTGTTCCCATATTGTCATTTTTAAGCAGTAGAAAAGTTAAAAGTATATATTAATTTAATCCAAAAATATATTTTTTAACCAATCCAAAATTATTAATTTGCAGTTTGTAAAAGTTCATAAATAGCCTGGGAAACATTTTTTTCTTTTTTTATAAGATAGAAGAAGAGAGCAGAGTTGAACAGAGTAGTTTCCAATTATGTCGTAGGACAAGAGAAAATGACCGAATTTGCTCACCCTGGTTTTATTTCCGCGTGCTTTACACGTATTTCTACATTATTTCTTTTTCTTCTTCTCCTTTTAGTACACTTTGTTAGTGTGCCAGTAAATGAGTTCTTTTGACGATTTATTTTCGAAGCTTTTCTATTAAGTATTTACAGTTTTTATTTTGTTTTCTTTCAAGTAAATTTTTTTTCAATATTTGGATAATGTTTTGACCATATTCTATTTTCAATAACTTTTAATTTTATAATTAAACATATATACCACATACATATGAGACATTACTGTCTCCACAAACTCATCTCTTTCTACTACACAAATATAGAAGCGCAGCAAATCATTTACTCGAAGAAGCCAGTCAATAAATAACGTTTTTGTAATAAACACGCAGCCACCTGGGACCTTTTGCTCCAAATAAACACGATCCACATCGAAATCCGGCCGGTACCGTCATGATGTTATCGTGATAATCGACGTTCGATAATATCCTCCAATAAATTTGCTCCGATAACGAAAGAGGATTTATATTATTGGAATATCGGACTATGAACACTCGTTACGACGAGCTCTACGGGGCCAATTTGTTCCGCTTTGACGTGGTTCATCTAAAAACGGACGCAAACGATAATATCGTGAATTCCTATTGTCTCCCCATTTTCCATTTTTGCGAGAAACGGAGTTTATTGCAATAATGTCTATTTCGACTAAATATATAGCGCACAATTATTTATTTTAAAAGTCGCAGAAAATTAATTGCAAAATGTTCTGGTCACATTTGCTATCACACTTGCTATCACACGCAACTATCATAGCAAATACAAAGCGTCAGCTGATACCATTTCTTTCGGCCGTAGGAATAATATATGTGACGTCTAATAAAAGATGTAACGCCAGCTTACACGATCCGCTAGTGTTGGTGGTAAAAGACGACTGGATAATAGTTTTTCCAGTAGTAAAAGCACCGATACGATGCGGCCTCCTTGCGGACATTCTGGTCACACAATGTCGACTCGAAGACTCTACGTGCGATAGTTTAACGACTACATCCGCGCATATAAACTTTATGAACTGTCTTTATGATCGCGTAAATGTTTCATGAACATCCGGAGTTTTTACAGCTCGCGTGTTTCGTGCCTGCCGTCGCCGATTTCTTTTTGCAAATTCAAAAATTACTCAAAATTAAAAAATAATTATTACAAGGAAACTTCATTAATCATATTGCATATACATATAAGACAGAAGAAACATGAAAATAATTCTGTATAAAATAAATATTATACATTAAAATTCACAAAACTAATTTGACTTTTTTTTAAATATACACAGTATTATCTGAATGTGTTAGGCTCACTAAATATGTGCACCCTAATTTTTGAACTATATTCTTCTGTCTTTACCATAAAACACACTTCAAGCACCTCTGTGAACTTAGCATCTCATTTTCGAAAAAATTAGTTCTTTTATTAAAGTATGCACTACGCAATAATAAAAATAAAAAAAGTAGAATTAATTGCTAGATAGAAAAATATTTGAAGCCGTATCTAAATATATAATAAAATTTCTAAATTTATTTCCAAATTCCATCTATTTCTGATGTAAAAATTTCATGTATTATTTATAGATACAAATTATTTAGAGACAAACGTGATAAAATTATGAACACATAATTAAAAATCCCGTATATGATTTTAAAAAACGCATTTAGAATATTCGTGACAAAATTTGATCAATTTTTTCTATTTGTGTGTAACTTTATAAAGTGGTTTATAAAGTGATTTATAAAATGAACAAAAAAAATTATGTATGAAGAAATATGATCAAATTGTGAATAATCAAATGCCGTGTAATTTAAAAAAATGCATTTAGAAATGCTCGTGACTAAATTTTATCCAATTTTTTGTTTATGTATGGCTTTTCTCTGCAAAAAGGTAGACTGGTCGACAAAAAATTATATATGGACAAATATGGTCAAATCGTAGTCCATTAAATTCTATATCAGTTTTATAAAAACTCGCATTTCGAGGTGCTAATTTCACAGAGGTCATTAATCTCATTTATCTTATTAAATTACTGTCAAATGTAACAAGCTCAACATTTTTAATTTGCAGGAAGTAAATAGCTTTTTTCCAAGTCTTTTTTTATTTCTGTAAAGTGGAAACGCCAACAAAACAGGGGTTTGGGGAAGCAGGCCCGGAGATCGTCCTATGTATCAACAACCCGCCGCCGGATAACCGGGCGTTCCCTTTCGCTTATCGGATAATTACGGAGATAGGTTCTTCTGGCTGTGGATTGGAATGAAAGCTGGATTACTGTCGGAACGAGGCTTTGAACGAGGATGAGAGGGCGCGGAGCGACGGCGGAGGAGAAACGGGCGGTCGATGTAGGAGGTGGAAGAAGAAGTCGTTACAAAAAGTCAAGTCGGATCAGACCGAGGGTTGCACGATCGTGCAGGGGATGAAGGCGTTAGATTAGCGTGATCTCCAGTGATAACGTTCTGCCCCATCTCCTCTTCCTCTCGTTTCCCCCTCCCACCGTCTGCCACCCATTCGCTAACTTACCGCCGCCCTTCGCACGCTCCTCACCAAGCCGACATCATCTCGAGGGCGTCTGGCCGATTCCAACGGACAGCATCTTAGCACGTTGTTACCGCGCAATTACTGACCCCCTAACAAGAAGGGTCGCGGAGATGCAACTTTTGAAAATCTCCTATTAGAAATAACGGCCCCTCAGCGAGCGTACGTGTTCCGAGCACCTTGGCAAATTGGAATCTGCGCGCAAACGCATTCCAGGCGACCCTCGAAATGGATCGTCCACGAATCTCGGGTTCTGTCAAGGGAGCGCAGGCGATATTAATGCTCATCTGGGAAATTACGTATGTTTTCTCTTTGATAGCTACAACTTTTGGATAAAATTGAAACTGATCACGAAACACGTCCGTATAAAAATTTTTCAACTATATTTCTTGTTTTTTTTTAAACGTAGATCGCAGATAAAACATAGATGTTATTATTAAAGAATATAATTATATTCTTAATACAACAATTTTTCTCTTTTCTAAAAAGATTGGACATTTTTTAATAAAGTTTTGGTAATCCGGTTACTCTTTCGACCGCACCAAAAACAAATTATCATATATTTCTGCTACGTATGCGATTATAACGCAAAGTTTCAAGCGATTGCAAAATCGTACCACTATAATTGTATTTAAAATAGTAATCGACAATACGAAAGTGGTTAATTAGATGAACATAAACGAACTTTATTACCGATCTTCGGTGGTAAAAGCATATAACAATTCTGAAGTCATTACGAGCGGCATTAACCTACCCACAATGAACGTTTTAATAGCATCATGACCGCTGTTTTGTCCGACGCTTCGCATTACTAGGAAGCACACTTGCGGTGAATGGGCTTGACCATGTTAAAGACAGTAGAGAAATACTGGTTGTTTTGTTATTACTAATTTGACGTTCTATTTTAATATATTTAAATTTATACGTTAATATATATTTATCTGTGACAAAACATTTATTTAATGTTAATGTTTTGACAAAAAAGGTATTATATCTTTTAATTATTAAATTTAATTATCAGGTGCGTAATGTCGACGATCAAAAGCGTAAATGTAAACTATTGTGCATTTCAAGAAATATAATTTTACGAAATTTTTTTCATAACATAGACTGTAAAATGCAACAATCGGTAATTTGATTCCATGACAATTGAGAGAAGCATAACAGGCCGGAAAGAGGATAGAAGAAAATTATTTAGTTCGTTAAATGTGTAATGTAGATAAAGCGTTTCTAAACGCAAGTATTTTTTAATCAACATTTCTTATTTTATAAAAATTCTAAAACACAAAATTTGATTGAAAATAAATTCAGTGGAATAAGATTTGTATGTCGCACGTTCGACAAGATAGACGAAAAACATCGAAATCCTACATCCGTCGTAATGCATGGAACAAAGCATTTACTTATTTATTTGGGTAAAGCACCGAGTGTTGCGAACGTACCGAAAGATGAACTAAGCTGCTTTACGCGCTGTAGTTCGGAGCAGACCCGAGGAAAAGAACTGGAAACGATCGGAAGTACCAAGTTCATTTATATCTATTGCGACGAGAGGCGAGGCAACTTTGGCTAAAGTACGTGTTCACGTAGGGGGGGGGGGAGGGGGAATAAGGGACGGCGAAAGAGAATGGTCGTGGGGGGGGCCACATGCAGTTACAACTTTGATTCTCTCTTCGTTCTCGTGCTCGAGGAAGGGACGACGCTTACGTGGACGGGCGAGAGACAAAAGTGATCGCGTTAGAGAAAGAGCGAGAGAAGGAAAAAAAAAGGAAGAGTATTAAGAAAAAGAAGAGGAGAAGAGGGGTCTAGCTGGAACGGATGTGAGTCTGAGCGAGTGTGAGAGAGAACGATGGCGGGGGTGAGCGAGACGCCCCGCTCCTACATCCATTTGTCTCGTTATAGTTTACTGATACAACGGATGAAATGAGCCGAGTGGACTGGCCGTCGTCCACTCTCGAGAGTGTACGATGACACTTTAAAACCACTTTAAAACTTCGGACCGGATTCGCACGTGTACGTGAAACGGAGAAAAGATAGTGGGCGGTCCCGGCTTGCGACGGAAAGGCGAGAGACCGGTCTCTTTCGGTGTTGGGAATTTATTGGGAAATAATGGAGTGCGTTTTGCTCTCCTACAGGTCGTAGGCATCGCTTACACCCTTTCTCTTTCCTTCCTTCTCGCTCTCTGAAACGGAATTCGCTTCGGGATGTAAGAGGCCATACCCTTTTTTATACATCCTTTATACCGGACAACCCTTTGAAGTCTAAATTGACCGTCGGTCGGCAACCATTACTGAGATCTTCTCTTGTTACGTCTGGTCACTAGACGTGTGTAGAGAATTCTGTAATATCGACTATTAGCGCGAAATATGAAATGTCTCCTTATTTTTTTTAGTCACCCTGCATTCACCGGGTTTACTAGGGATACAGGAGGTAACAATCTATCGTATGAAAAGGATATGAATAAAATTAAATAAAATAGATTAAATTAGCTTACCTAATTTTAATTAGGAACAAAGCCTTATAGATACGTCTTAATAATGCAGATATTACACTGCTAAATATAAACCAAATAACTCAGTGTTTTCAACTGAACAATGCAGAGAAAAATAGTATGTAGAACTTAATATGACCTAACAGTGAGTCTGCTGGAAGAGAACTGTCTCACGAGCGATGATGTACGTTGGTCCTCTTGTGGTGGGGAGTAGGCCCTCGAGAGTATCGCATAGATTTTTAATCGTCACATTGGCTTCTTGATACGTTGGAATATCGTTTGGCTGGAAGTTGATATGCAGCTCGTTTTCGTTTATAGAAGATAGCCGACGGATAAGATGGGTGTCTGGTAACCTTTGCTTATTTTATTCTTATCTCTTCACTTATTTGTTCAATGCATTGTTCAATTATGCAGTATTCTTATAGCTATAGTATAATTAATATTTTTATAACTAATAATACAGTTAACACTAATCATAACTTCAATCTTGCTCTTTGGATGAATTTTAGATGGACTTGTACAGATCTCTTTTATAATGTTCTGTTTTTTGAATTTTACCATTGTCGGGACATCACACCACCCCCCTTAAGTAACAAATACCGATAGTACTTTACTAAGGGATTTGTTCACTTCCATCTAATTTAGCCCGTAAATCTCGAAACGAATAGACTATGGGTACGGCTTGTGTAAGTTGTGCGTGTGTTTCTGTTGGTTGTGCATTTATTATCGTTGGCGTATTATGTGTGGTTTCATTCGCAGCGCTCTCGTTTACATGTGTTTCTTGCTTTGGTTCTGATTGGTTCTGTTTTTTGTTAGCGAGATATAATAACAAGTGTGTGAAAGAGCTCCAAATAGCTGCTAGTAAATGCAGACTACATCCGTATGCTGCATGTAGTGCATAACCATGAATTAGAGTATCGAATATTATTTTGATTAACCTGATTATTATAAATATTCCAAATATTCCGGCCGTTGCAGCGCCAAAAGTAGTAAATCCGTTCCATATTTTTGACAAAGTATTATTGTAAATTTTATTCAAGGAATTTTCATCTAACAAATTTTGTAAAGAAACGGTATCGGAAGGGATTGATTGTCCTGTAAAGCCTCGAGCGATGGTATGTAAAACAGCGCTTTTTTCAGCGGGGAACATAATATGATCTCTTAATTCTTCTAAGTCTTGTTGAGAATAAATACCGCTAGTAGCCAAAGATTTGGGTGCCAAGTATTTCCAAGAGAGTTTTGTTAATGGTTTAATTTCTTGTGGCGGTGTTGTCATAGCAGGTGTTGGGTTTAGCTGTATCCAGTTTTCGTCAATATTGTAAAGTATTGGAAGAAGGGAGTTGCAGTCTCTAAGTGTATGATGTTTAGTAATGATTCGTGATTTTGGAGTCATGTATAATGAGGTGTTTTTAAAAGTGATCGGTAGTTCTGTATGACAAGTGTTTGATTTTCGGACAGTTACTTCAATAGGTATACATTTAATTACATGGATCGCCTCTCCAGCTGTGACTGCCATATAGCCAGGCATCTTCATAAGCCTGAATGCAAACTCATCAGGTAATATTGTTGCTAAAGATAAGGTATTTTGAATTACCTGTTTCTCCAGTTCACATTTTTGCAATATTATGTCCTGGTAAAGAGAGGTTATCTGATTTCTGATATGCCTCTCCACATACACAAATTTTGAGTTTACATAGGTGAACATGTCCAAATTTGTTACGGCAGTCTTTGACATTGTCTTAAAGATGTTTCCTTTCTCAGTCTCGAAGATGAACAGTTTGGGATGTTCTGTTCCAAGTAATGTGTATCCGCAAGTAGTATGTTTACGTGTTTGTGTAAGAGCAAAAGTCGTGTCTTGTGTCTCTAAAGTGAATATAATAGTGTGTTGTGCGCCTAACAACCCTTGAAACTTGGTAGCAGTCCCTTCAAATAAAACATCATATGCTTCAAACCCGCAAGCTGTTATTGGCATGCTTTGCCAAAACGTATATCCATCATCCGAGTCTACACAGGTTTCTTCGCTCAAATCGCAAATTGTGCCAGATTTTAGTATTATTTTTCCTGCGTTTAGTTTTACTGATACATAAGCGGTTTTTAACAATATTTTTACTGTGGCTTGAACTATTACATCATCCCAGGTACCGTAATAGTCTGAGTATTGAACGCCCTTACAAGTTCCGTCTACTTTTATCTTTCCTGCGATAGTGACACTACGATAGTAAGTATTATTAGGTTTTAATCCGTCTATAATGTCTGATTCTCCTATCCTGAGAAGCCCTTCCCTATGCATTTGAACGCATCTACTGCGTGATGTTTCTTGTAAGTAATTGGCGTATCCATTATGCACAGCCGCAATATGAGAGTGCATGCCGCAGTGGTATATGGTTCGCATGATCTCAACTTTACATTGTATAACTTCGGTGTGTGTGTAGCTGGCTAATTGTAGTAATTGTATATATGAAGTCGTAGTTATCGGTGTGTCTATATTCAAATCGCATTCACCTGATCTTAGTAAAGAAATTGTGGTTACGTTGAGGTAGGTTCCTCCGCAATCGTATGCAATAATGGCATTCGTACCAGAGAGCAAGGTTGAAGTCAGTAGGATGGCGAAACTTGCCTGTGAGTAAAATATTTTAATTAATACAATGAATTGGTAACAATTAATAATTAATGATTTTAAATGGTTAACTAATGATATTATAACGCGTTTCTATATTCTTATTATACGTAGATCCGGGAATCTGGGCTGTGTTTACAACTTAAGTCATGATTAATTATCACTTTCCTTCATCCCGGTTCAATTGTATGCGCAGATTTGGATAACTTTAGTTTATTAACATGTATCACGCGATGTTTTCCTTTAAAGTTAATTCTTACATTGTTCATAGGTAACATTTCAATGATCTCGTAGGGTCCCGAATATTGATCAGAAAAAATTTGCCCTTCATGGGTTTTTTTAATAAATAAACCTTATCATTAATCTTGAATTTTTGGACATTTACTTTTTGATCGTAATATTTTTTACTTTTTTCTTTTGATTTTATTAGATTTCCTCTGGCTATTTCTTGAGATGATTTTAAAGTATTAAAAAGATTGGTCAAGTAATCTTGATAAGGTAATTCCATATATTCTTCTAAAATAGTGGTAGAGGAAGGTACCCTAGGGATATGTCCAAAGACCAAAGCGTATGGTGTATAGTTAGTTCCTTCATGCACAGAGGTGTTATAAGCAAACATAGCTGTCATTAAATGTTCGTCCCATTCATTATTATTGTTAGTATACATTTTTAAGTATTCTGTTAACACGTGGTGTGATCTTTCGATCGAACCATTCGACTGAGGATGGTAAGCGGTGGTACGGCACTGTCTAATTTTGAAATGTGAAGCGATTGCTTTCATTAAAGAAGTAAAAAAGGTAGGAGCTTGATCGGTTAATAATGCTCGCGGGGCCCCATAGATGCAAATAAAATTTTTTACAAATGCTTCAGCTATTGAAATGGAATCTGCCCTCATCAAGGGTGAGGCTACTGAATATTTTGTTAAAAGATCCTGTATGGTTAGTATGTATGAATTATTATTTTGTGTAGTAGGCAAAGGACCCATAATATCCATTGAAATCTTATCGAATGCGGCTCCCGGAGTGTCGGTTATCAACATGGGCTGTTTAGTCTTAACTCTGGTTAATTTTTTGATTTGGCAGTTTCGGCAATTTTGAATATAGGTTTGTATGTCCTGTTTCATTGTAGGCCAATAAAAATTCTGACGGAGTCTATTATAAGTTTTATTCACGCCTTTATGTCCTCCTACTTTGGTTGCATGTTTCTCATATATTAAATTTTCCCTCTCGTTTATCTCAGGAAAACGTATCAAGGATTTGCAGATTGTTAATGTTATTGGCTGATCGAGTAAAAATCTTTTTAAATTTCTATACACAAAAACCCATGGTATGTTGTCATAAAAGTCTGTTTGTGCTATACTAACAGAGGTTATTTGTAGTTCTTGAATTACGTCAGTTAAAGATCTCATGCAATTTATTATTTCGTCACGTTCAATTTGGATGTGTTTATTTGCTTTGACCGCGAGGGCTATTAAAATTTTGTTACCTATGTCGGTTACGCGGGCTCTCCCGATAGATAGATTACTATATTGCGGAAGTTTATTTGCTTTTTGATAGTCCTTAGAACCCTTATCGAAAGGTGTACCGTCTAAATTTACAAAAATGATATGATTATCTTTCTGCATTAACAAAGAGTCGCGAGTCTCTCTTATCCTTAAAAGTTGTTCATCGTCATCATCATCAACGGAGTCGGGTTCCGTACTTGTCGATTGCTCATCATCCGAGTTCATTTCAATGTCTGAGTGTGGAAGATCAGAAGGGAACGACGGGAGTTCGTTAATGGTTATTGGACATATCGGTAAGGCATTTTCCATTGGATTTTCTATAGCTAAAGAAGCTAAAGAGGATGTTTGGTTAGTAATTGGTAATAGAGCAGTATTATCGTATTTAGAAGCTATAGGAGGCCTAGAAGATTGTATAGCAGTTTGATGAAAAGAAAGCGATTCATTTAAAGGAAGTATTATAGCATTTGGCGGGTTTCTGGATAAAGCATCAGCGACAGTATTAGTTTTCCCTTTTTTATAATTTATCTCAAACTCATACTCGGATAGTTTTAACCTCCATTTCCATAGCCGAGAGCTTGGGTCCTTTATGAAATGCAGCCAAACCAAAGGTTTGTGGTCCGTTAGGATTGTAAAATGCCGTCCGTATAAATAGTGCCTGAAGTAGGTTACACAATAGACAATTGCAAGGCACTCCTTCTCTATAGTCGAGTAATTCCTCTCCGCGCTGTTTAAGATTCTGGAAGTGTATGTTATCGGCAGATCTTTTCCAATGGATCCTTGACTTAACACACCACCAATAGCATATCCACAAGCATCTACTGTGAGGATAAAAGATTTGTTAAAATTTGGGTATTGGAGAATAGGTTCTTTACAAAGTTCGTCCCGTAAGATAGTGAAAGCCTTTTCCTGTAAGGGAGTCCATGTAAAAGGTATATCTTTTTTTAATAAATCGGTTAAAGGTTTGGCAAGTTTCGAGAAATCTTTAATAAACCTACGGTAGTACCCAGCTAGGCCCAAGAATTGCTTTATATTTTTCTGATTTTTTGGTATAGGAAAGTTTTTTACTGCTATGATTTTGTCTGGATCTGGTTTAACCCCCATTGAACTGATCACATGGCCTAAATATACAACTTCGTGTCTCAAAAATTGGCATTTCTCGGGTTGAAGCTGTAAGTTAGCTTCTCTTAGTCTTTGCATTAATTTTTCAATTTTTATTCTATGTTCCTCCAAGGATCTGGCATACACAACAATATCGTCTAGATAGACAAATACTTCGTTTCCTTGTAAACCCACCAGCACACTGTCCATAAGTCTTTGGAACGTGGCTGGTGCGTTTTTTAGACCGAATGGCATTCTTAAATATTCGTAATGCCCATACGGGGTGGAAAACGCTGTCTTAGCTCTGTCATTCGGATTCATTGGAATTTGATGAAAGCCCTGTGCTAGATCAAATATGGAAAAATATTTAGCACTTCCTAACTGATCCAAGATCTCTACTATATTTGGAAGGGGGTATGCATCCCCGATAGTTTTTTCATTTAACTTCCTAAAGTCAATTACCATTCTCCATTTTTTTTCTTTTTCTCCGATCGATTTCTTAGGCACAATCCAAAGAGGTGCATTATATGGGGAAGAGGAAGGTTGAATAACGTTATCTTTCAGTAATTTTTTCACTTGTTTATCTATTTCTTCTTTATGGACTGGCGGGTATCTATATTGTTTAACATGAATAGAAATGTCGTCAGTGGTAGGAATGGAATGACTGGTGATATTAGAAAATTTTAATTTATCTCCTGGTAAGAAAAAGCAGTCTATATTCTTTTCTAATGTTGTTTCTACATGTCTCCTCTCTTCTTCATTTAAATGACTCAAGTTTGTTAGATTTTTTAATTTATTATAACGGTGTTCAATTGCTGGAATTGTATCTTCAATGTTTGATTTATTGAAATAGCAAAGCGCAGTGGAATTAGTAGGCTTAGTGAGGTCACTTAATTCAGTGGATTCAGAGAAATCAGTGGAGTTAGTAGAATTGACACAGTCAATTAAATTGGTAGAATAGTAATCTATCAAGTGCATGGGCTTTAGTATTATTGTGTAGTCACGCTCAGTGACGTTATATACTTTTAAATACCCTTTGCCTTGTGAATTAGTAACAAGTGCCTCACCAAAATATAATCCTTTAACGGGTTCACAACGCGGTACGTATCCTTCCGTTCTTTCAGGATTAGTGATATTAAAAGAGACTGGTAACACAGTTCGGGCTGGTACTATTATTTTCTCTTCGTTATAAAATGGAATTGACATGTTTCCAATAATCAAACTTTCTTTATCGTAATTTAGGATAGCATTATTATTTTTTAAAAATTCAGAGCCAAGAATTCCATCGCTCGGGATGGGTACTTCATCCTGCACTACGTAAAACTTTGTTATCTTACCGGCTACTGCAAAAATTACGGCTCCCTGTGTTTCAACAGGAACCTTAGTAATGCCTCTTAAAATTAATCTATCATCTAAATCTATGGGAGTGTTTCTTAAGATTTTAGACTTAATCATATTTATGGCAGAACCTGAATCAATCATAAATTTGCAATATCCTTGTAAATTTTTACAAGTTAGTATTATTTTTGGCAAAAAAGTAGCTGCCTCCGGGTTTGCCACTATTATTGTTGCATCCGGAATAAATTTTGAGACCTGATTATTTGCGTCAGAATTATTCATCCTTCGCTTATTATTGGTTCTGCCTGTACACTTATCGGATGCGCTGTAACATGAGCCGTATCCCGGGCCGCGCTCGCTATCGGGCGGCTTTCTAAGTTTTCCGGATTCTGTACAGAGTTTCGGTATGCTAGCTTTTTGCAGTTTGATATGTTATGCCCCGGAAATTTACAGTATCGACACACATCAGGAGAATTTGGACCTGGTACACCCGGAATTAGTGGTCTAATCCAAGGGCGCGGAATCAGTGTGTTAGGATTTTTCAAAATTGACTTTGGTGGTTCAGCGTGCGGTGATTCTATATTTTGTATGTCAGAGCGTAGTAAAGGAGCAGTTTTCTGCGAAGATTGACGTTCGCGTAATTTTTCTACTTCTAAATTATTTGAAATTTTGACGGCCCACTCAATGGCTACATCTAAATCGGTTATTTGCCGGTGTTCCATACGAGTTATTATATTAGACGGCAATCCATTAATAAAAGCTTCTAATACTTCTCCATCTATTTCTTCTATGAAAGTACGGCTTATGCTTTTTCCCTGACGTCTATTTCCATCCAATATAGCAAATTTCAAATCTTTTACTCTCCCCGCATATTTAAGAATTGTTTCAGCCGGCAATTTGTAAGTATTAGCAAGTTCACCTCGATATTGTGCAATTGACTTATTCGGTGCAAAAATAGCTTTTAGTTTGTCTAATAAATCGACAACACGCGTATACATATTTCCTTCAACAACTTGGTGCGCATCACCCTCTAATTTATTAATAATAAACTGTACTAACTGAGGCTCCTGTACAGAGGATAATAGATCACGAGCACGTTCACAAGCACGGGCAAATTGAAATACCGAAATTTTATAACCGTCATACGCAGGGATATTGGAAGCTACATCCTTTAATTTTAAAATCGGAAATGATGCTGGCACTTCGTTCTGCGCCGGCATGCTTTGATATTCTTCGTAGGCCGATGCGGCTCTTGAAGTTTCGTTCACGCGTTGTTCTAACATATTTATTTGTTCCGGCAATTTTTGTAACTGAGAGAGTTCACTTTGTATTTTAGAAAGCACTTGCATAAGTGAATTCGCGTCAATAGCTTCAGTAGCGCGTTTTTCTATTTCTTCGCGTTCGCGTAGCAAAGCTTGATGCTGTGCGCGTAATTGTTTTTCACGTTCATCGAGATGTTTTTGCCTAATGTCTATTTCGGCGTCGGTCGACACCGGTCCCTGCGAGCGAGTACCGTGCGACATTTTAAATTCACAAATCACGACACAGTGGAATATAGTACTTACACTGAAATATTATTATTAAACAAAATTATTGAACGATAGATCGTTATCAAATCCCACCGCTGCCACCAATTTTTATGTTACGTCTGGTCACTAGACGTGTGTAGAGAATTCTGTAATATCGACTATTAGCGCGAAATATGAAATGTCTCCTTATTTTTTTTAGTCACCCTGCATTCACCGGGTTTACTAGGGATACAGGAGGTAACAATCTATCGTATGAAAAGGATATGAATAAAATTAAATAAAATAGATTAAATTAGCTTACCTAATTTTAATTAGGAACAAAGCCTTATAGATACGTCTTAATAATGCAGATATTACACTGCTAAATATAAACCAAATAACTCAGTGTTTTCAACTGAACAATGCAGAGAAAAATAGTATGTAGAACTTAATATGACCTAACAGTGAGTCTGCTGGAAGAGAACTGTCTCACGAGCGATGATGTACGTTGGTCCTCTTGTGGTGGGGAGTAGGCCCTCGAGAGTATCGCATAGATTTTTAATCGTCACATTGGCTTCTTGATACGTTGGAATATCGTTTGGCTGGAAGTTGATATGCAGCTCGTTTTCGTTTATAGAAGATAGCCGACGGATAAGATGGGTGTCTGGTAACCTTTGCTTATTTTATTCTTATCTCTTCACTTATTTGTTCAATGCATTGTTCAATTATGCAGTATTCTTATAGCTATAGTATAATTAATATTTTTATAACTAATAATACAGTTAACACTAATCATAACTTCAATCTTGCTCTTTGGATGAATTTTAGATGGACTTGTACAGATCTCTTTTATAATGTTCTGTTTTTTTGAATTTTACCATTGTCGGGACATCACACTCTCATCTTACTCGTGTTTTTCTTTCTCTCTCTTTTTTTTTTTTTTTTTTGACCGCAAATTTTCAATTTATGGTTTAGCGCAAAAGTAATATATTAGTATATTGATTCAATGTGTATAATGCTCTATACGATTTTCCCCGATAATATGCTATTGTGCGTCACAGTTTCAACTGCATTCTCGGGCCCTGTTGTCGAGGTCTATAGGTTACACATGTTTCATTACATTGAATTACATTGAGTGATCAAAGCAATTAGCGAAACGCGCGGCAACGCTGATTGAACATTCGCATCAATCAAATCACGAAACAAATTTAACGATTTCCCTTTCTGATTTTCATTCTTTGGCACTCTCTGTGTTGCGCGCAATGACAAACCTTCGAGATAAATCAATGTCGATAGATCAATGTCGAGGACAATACGATTTTTAGCGCGTCGACGTAATGAACAAATATAATATTGTACTTCGTTACATGACTACATATGTCGCCTATAGTAATAATGAAAGGCAGAAACAAAGTATAAGAGATAAAGCACCAACGATAATGGTGTAGGCATATTCTAAGAGATGCCGTTACGAGTACCGCGCGAGAAGAAACGCACGATAAATTGGCTCCTATCTGATAAAAAAATATTATAAGCAATAAAGTTCTTGATCGAAAACTAAAACTAGCTCCACTCAATAATTCCCAATGATATAAAAAGTCCCAAGTTTGAGAGATTAAACGTTTTAATTTGATCAAAAGTCATTTAAAATCGAAATATTAAAGAGCAATTTAGGAAATATACTAAATAATCAGAACAAACAAAAATTTTACTTTGATAATTTCTTTAATTCGAAATCGAGATTTTACAAATATAAAAATTATTTTCTTTGGAGTCCATAAATTTCTCGCTTTAAATTTGAATATATCTCACTAAAACACCGAAGGATCACGTTGATGACAGAAACGTAAGCCAAAATAAATACATAAAAACGCGCATACGCAACAATTTTACGTTAAATATCATATATTCTGACGTTATTTAAACTACAACAAAGAAAAATAAAAAATTGTTTAACAATTTATCTAATTAAGAAAGTATATACCAAATCTCTTAAACATAATAAATTTACTACAAAAAATAAAATGTAAAATTCCACTAATTGGCAAGATTTTAAATATGTAAAAAAGTCTATCTAGTTATAATTATTAGTTGGTATTTCATGTAGCAGTACAACTACTGCAATTATTGTACATAATATAACAAATATAAATATAAAATGCAAATTGTCAATTCTGTTACAACGAAAAATGTAAGCTTTAAATTGTTTCCCTTCCAAGATTGACGTAAGCAAAAAGAAGAGATGCATTATTTCCGAACCGCGGATAAGTGTTCTGGGATACGTATGTAAGCGTTCGTACCCTTTCGTTCCTCGAGGGTACCGTCACCCGAAACAATGGGCCTATATATCGTGCGGCACATGCGTGCGAAATCGTATTAATTTATCGTGGAGCAATTACAAGGAGCCATATATTAGCCAGTCGGGCACGAACGCAAGCCTGGTGGAACTACGAAAGGACGAAAGTAGACAGAGAGAGACAGAGAGGGGAGGGGAGAGCGAGAAAGAGAAAAGCCGGTGGAAACAAGAAGAGACAATCGGAATGAAGGAACGTAAATAAAGCAATGCGCGTTAGAAAAAGAAAACGAAGCAACGAGAAAAAGCAAGAAGAGAAACCCACGAGAGAGATACGAACACTTCGCGCGATGTCACGGATTTATGCCGCGCGATTTTGTAAAGTTTATTTTATGAAGAACTGGGTCATTTGCACCATAACAATGTTGCGCTTCCACGCAATCTTTTTTAATAGCGAAACGCACACAGATCGCAATAGTTTGGTATTGTTGTTCGATACCGTGTTGTACACCGTGTAACAGGTATAACGTGGACAAGCAGTGTAAATTCTCTCGCGCTTCAACATCGTACTATATCGCCCATATGCTACGATACCCAGAAAAAAAAATGAATACATATTTGGCAATTTCCAGCTTGCGGGCTATGCAGTACGAAGCTGAAAATAGCGGTGGGATAGAGAGCAAATATTTTGCTTGCGGGGCGTGAATTTCGTTTTATAGTGGAGGCGGTGAGAAGCGAGTTTTTTGCAGTCATATACGGGGCCCGCGTCACGGGTACATGCACGTATGCCTACGAGTTTGCTTTTATTAAAAAAACTGAAGTCGAGGGGCGTGCGCGTCTCTATCATTCAAATAGACTTTAACGAATAGTCCGGCCGTCGGTTTTTAATCCGACTAGTCCGACTAAGAGGAGAGAACAAAAAGAATTCGGCGGACATCGATGGCACGTGAAACGCGCGAACGAGGAAAAAAATCACTGGCTTATACCAACGTGTTCGCGCACAATCAAAGGATTACCATTATAAGCTTCCGATCGTTTTCACGAGATAAAAGTTTCCCCTGAAGAATGTAATTAGCTATGCAACTGGACAACAAAATTTGGTGTTTTTACAAACCGACGATGGAATAAATTTTTTCCCGGTACAAAATTGATGCGAAAGCTCTTTAATTTTTTCCATATAAACTTATTTTAAACGTTAGAATTATTTTATTACAGAAGCGATAAGAGAAGACATTTTCCGTGTTTACAGAGAAGTAAATAAGAATTTGCAAGTAGAAAAGCAGCTTTCCGACTTGAAACGTGTACCAACAGATTGAAAGTCTTTATTGCAGTATCAAGAGACACGGTAGTGTCTCGCGCCAAGTTCACGCGCAGCGCGCAACGCAAGCGCAAGACCGACCGTGTATCTTTACGCGAGCCCGAAAGTTGAGACGAGCCGAGATTATCGGATCTCGATAACGGCTGGGCCGATTGAGTTGGCAATAGGCTCAATCGATAGCGCATACCCAAATTACATAAGAAAAGTCTGCTTGTTTTTGCTCTGTGTGCTTTATAAAAATAAATATATGCATTCAAAGTCGAGAAATCTAGAAAATCATCTCGCTAGGATGTATGTCGCGTTGATATGTATGTCGCTCGTGTCTTATTGGTCAGCGTCATTCTAACATGGCGGCGCTCAGACCTGTCAGCTCGCAGTTTTGATGTATATATTAATTACATTTATATATTAGTATCGATCGTAAAATGTATATATAACGTGTTGTGGAGACGAATAAAGATAGTGTATATCAAAAATAATAGTATTCTTCATAAAAAAAATTTTTTTCGATCTTAAAGTGCAGAAGTGTACACTCTCAGTATTCTGTAGTTAGTTAATTAGTGGACAGAAAGTGTACTTCGTGCAGATGGTGGAATCTGCAAGTTTCTGACGTTAGGTGCGCTGATGGCGCTGAGAAGCCGCGCGGCGCGCGCTTACGTTTGTTTGGCTATTTGCTCATTTAAATTTTTAGATGTTACATAGAAAAATATTAAAATTTTATAGTTATTTGAGTTATTAATTACTAAAGATGTCCGAATAAGCACGTATCAATCCAGCCTGCCGCCGAATGCAAGCGCGCGAAGAGATACAACCGCTCAGCGATTATGATCGCTTTCAAGCGTTTCAAAAATCCTCCTCCCTAAGTGATAAAAATATCGAAGTTGTTTTAATAGGCTTGCCATATGATTAAAATGTTTATAATCAGTACAGCAGCGTTACAAACTTTTGTTCTAGGTTTCCACGCACACAATCGAGGGACCATGTTTATGTGCTGCGCAGAACGCTTTACGCAGCACATGAACATGGTCTTTTGATTGTTGCGTGGTAACCCAAGCCAAGAATTGGTAACGCTGGAATACAGACTAATGCAGGCAGAAAATTATTAAAATTTTATAGAAAGAAAATTTAAGCATTTGTTATTGGCATTTAAAAATGTAATAACTATACAAAAATGAGTTAAAGATTTTTGGAATTTTAAAACAATCTATTTCTCTTATTTCATATAAAACACTAAATAAATTTTTACTATACGAACAATTACAATATCATTAACATTAATTTAACTTTTTTAATAAAAAAATTTCCAATTAATGCATCTCAATATAATATTTATTTATTAAAACATCTTTTATTTACTATCTACATTGAGTTTACATTTTATAAAGTACAAACATTGTTTTTTTATCTAAATAAATTTTCATTAAGTTTTATGAATACTATTCGAACTCGTATTAAAAGCTTTGCATTCTAACACACACGAAAAATGGAGACATCTAATTCTACAGCCGGCAAAACTTCGTCGAATAACAATACCACGCGTGGTGAGAAAGTAAGTGCATTATAGCAAGTCATTTTATAAAATTAATTTTATACCGAAATTAATTCGTTTGGTGAAAACATTGGAAGATAGTTTTTCATTTACATTATACTCGTGCACAAAAATAAACTATAATATTACAAATAGAGAACATGAACTTTAAGGTACATCTAAATATACACGCAAACCTTCCAAAAAAGTTGTTGTATATATAAACACGCAAACCTTACAAAAAAGTTGTTGTGTATTTTACCTAACAAAAAAGTTGTTGTATATTTGAAAATCAACAAATTACCTTTTTAAAAAAAGGTAAAGAAAAGGCGCCAAGTGCACGCAAATCTTCCAAAAAAAAGTTGTTGTATATATAAACCTTTCAAAAAAAGCTGTCGTATATATTATATATTAACCTTCCAAAAAATTTATCTTCCACAAAAAAATGTATATATATTAACAAATAACAAACCTTTCAAAAAAAGTTGTTGTATATATAACCAAATAAAAATTTGCTATATATTCTGCCTATAAAAGAGGTGATATCAGAAAATGACGCCAAGTTTAAATAAAAAACCTTTCAAAAAAAGTTGTATGTATATATTTAAAAAAAAGTTGTATATACCAAATAAAAATTCGCTATATATTCTGTCTATAAAAGAGGTGATATCAGAAAATGACGCCAAGTTTAAATAAAAAACCTTTTAAAAAAACTTGTATGTATATATATTACGAAAAAGGATTATATTTATTATATTTAATTATATTTATTATATTTATTTATTAAAAAATTTTTCAAATTTAATCAAAATAAAAAAATATTACAAAATTTCGCAAAAAACTTGGCGCTGCTGTACTGAACTACATGTTAAATACATCTTAAAATATTATAGAGAATGAAAATGAGCAATAATTTTACAATTTACATGATTAAGTGTTATAATGACTCAAACTGATCAGAGCGGCAAACGGCGACGCGATAGCCAATTAAACTCTTGTTCTTACGGTAAAATTGTAAGTTGATTAGCTATAGCATCGCCACTTGCCGCTTCGTCGCTCTAGTCTGTTTGAGCCGAAATTTGTTTGCATCGCTTGCTCTAACATGCTCCTACTCGTTCTAATACTTCAAACTAAACTATAGTATTACGTCACATATACTATAGATTAAAGTATGTTGGAATGATTAGGAGCATGTTAAAGTATTGCGATGCAAATCTTATGTAAGTTAATAGTTTAGTACAGCAGCGCCAAGTTTTTTGCGAAATTTTGTAATATTTTTTTATTTTGATTAAATTTGAAAAATTTTTTAATAAATAAATATAATAAATATAATTAAATATAATAAATATAATCCTTTTTCGTAATATATATACATACAAGTTTTTTTAAAAGGTTTTTTATTTAAACTTGGCGTCATTTTCTGATATCACCTCTTTTATAGACAGAATATATAGCGAATTTTTATTTGGTATATACAACTTTTTTTTAAATATATACATACAACTTTTTTTGAAAGGTTTTTTATTTAAACTTGGCGTCATTTTCTGATATCACCTCTTTTATAGGCAGAATATATAGCAAATTTTTATTTGGTTATATATACAACAACTTTTTTTGAAAGGTTTGTTATTTGTTAATATATATACATTTTTTTGTGGAAGATAAATTTTTTGGAAGGTTAATATATAATATATACGACAGCTTTTTTTGAAAGGTACGATATTACGTGCGATTTTCCGTACGGCACGAAACACAGTTTACGTCATTCCGAGAAATTCCGAAATAACGTAAGACGACCGGCCAAGCCCGTATCGGGGTCAATACGGGACCGTAGTCGCGTAAGATCCAAGCATGTGAATACGCGGAGATACAGTTCTAGCTCCCGAGAGATTGTAACGGAATGGAATTGGACTCCGGATGCAATCTGCTCGCGAAAAAGGGAATAGCGCGTAAGCACGCGTTACAACCACGAAGAGATGCAAAGCCGTTTGTGATACCGTAAAGCAACTTGTATTGTTGTTAAAATTGAAAGTTTCGACACAATGACCACATTGTAGTCAAATTCTAAGCCGATACCTCGCGAACTTTTATAATCGGACATGACATCTCCGAATCATTAATCTTTTTTATAAATATCAAGAATCTCTCAATGCTGCTGATCGTGATTCGAAATGCGGCGCTGAGTGATGCGGTTTACGAGAACAATAAGATTCACCGTAATTTATAGCCCGCTATATAGATGTCCGCCCACGGTCAGCCGAAATACTTGTGCACGGTACATAAAATATATTTAAATCCCGAGAGATCTTTTTCACGCGCGCGCGCGATCTGATGGCTTGTTACAAATAATATCTTCAATTATGCGTTACCATTAATTTAGAACAGTCTTGTAAGTGCCTCGTGTAATCTGAAGAAAAAAGTCAGCAAAAAGATACAAAAGTTTGCCGTATCGCATAAAATAATGTAAAATAACAAAAAGACGATAATCAAACATCGATGGAACAAAATAGCCGCGTCACGTGGAAAGTTATGAACGGCGGAAGATTAAAGATCAACGACGTGGAATGGATTCCCTAAATCCTAGCAAATTCGTTACCACATATTCTTACTTTATTCATAATTTAAAGGCGATTGAACGTCTATATTATTCGTTCGATAGATTTATTGAGATTTTCCTTCTGACATATGTATGATTTTCTGTCATTTTATTTTAGAACAAATATGAATAAAAATAAAACTGAAAAAAGAAGGGAATGTCCGATTTATGTTTTGATAAATGGATGATAAAAAACAATATACAAATGTATATTGTTAATAGTGTCTGTACATTAAAAAAATATTGACATTCAATAAAACTTTAAAATAAAAGCACAATATATTTATTACTTATGTATCTTATTGCTTATTGAACCTAAAAATATATAATTAATTGTCCCTAATAATCGACGATGCGTGCCTATCATTACAAAAATATGTTAAATTAACCGTGACATACCATAATTCCAACGATGTTACAAGGAAGTTTATATCAATGAAGGGGGAAATGGTAGCGAAGATAATAAACAAGATGTGTGAAAATGGGTATCATTACGCGCGAGAGGGAGAAAATGAGAGAGTGCGTGAGCAACGGCAATTACCAACGTACGCATAGTTTAATGGCGGATTTTAACAAAAATTATCGGGTAAATAATTTCGTGCAACCGGCCAGGTTAGCATTAATTATTCTGGTACCCGCGCCGAGCATCGTTGAGCTAGTAAATTGAAGGCATAAATTAAAAAATAACAGTTTAGTTGTACGCACCATATGTGACGTGCGTGGACGTAACGTATGGCCGACGGCTTTATTACCACATTATACATTCGGATTTAAACGCGCGAAGGCATCGGCGTAAATTCTCAAATGACAAATCATCCTATCAACGATGATCAAAAATATTGGCAACCCCCATATAATTTCATGTGAACTGCGTGCAAATATGACTATCATTCTTTTATAATTAAGAATAAATTTACTGTAATTTTTCAGATTATATAAATTACTCTCGCGTTATATGAATTATTCTAATCATTGCTAAAATATTGATAGCATTTTACTTCAATATATGTATATGCAGTTTCACTATATATTATCTGAATCATATACTGCTTAAACTTTTATATTTTTGTAATAATTAATTTAATATAAAATCTATAAAATATTAAGAAATAAAAATATCGCCTTTTTAAAAAAAGAGTAAATTACTAGAAAGGATATGTAAAACAGTAGCCACAAAAAGAGAGAAGAAATTCTCCAAAGTCAATTGGAGAAGTCACAGTCGCATTTGCACTTGCTTTTCTCCAGCATTGCGCTCGGTCCGCGGAAGTACATTACCGAATTTTGCTTATCATCGCGACAAGTATACACAGAAGCCAAATATCGTCAGGAACGATTTCGTGAATTGGAGGGTGTATTATACGATCGTAGTGGCACGATAAAAGTAACGGATACGGTAATTTAGTTCATTAATGAACTTCCAGTTGGCAAGCTCCCGCTCTCGCTCTTGAGAGGCTGGAGCCAACTAGGAAGATACATTATCCCTGGAAATTGGAATACCGCGAACTCCACGAACATCGCGCTGATTCTATACTGCAAGAGAGATAAAGAGACGATGAGATAAACTTGCACGCGAAGGAGATGAGACTGTCACGTGACCCGGTACAGTTACAGAAAGATAACAAAGAAGCGAAAGAGGAAGAAAGAACTTCATAGAATGCAGCTGTACTTTAAATAGTCTATATTTTCCTATTTATAACTGAAATATATATACACATATATAGACTTTTGTATTTTTAATATAATATACTTGCCCTGTTTTTATGTAAGACTTAAATAATTTCGAAGACACATCCTGTTTTAATGCCTTATTATCCAATGGAATACTTTGTATAAAAATAATAGATAATATAAAAATATTAAAAATATAAAATATGTACGGATAATTTACATTGATTATGAAAAGAATGGCATGCATATAGACGTAAAAAACATTACAAATAGTTTAATCTTCCAAATTTTAAGTATTAAATAAATTTTTAGCCTTCCACTTAATTTTTTATTACTGTTGCTGTTGCTACTCACTTTTTGCATAACAAAATTGTCAGACTTATTAATTAAGCGGTTTTTCTCTTGTGTTTTAACACGATTATGTAATCGGACAAATACGGAACAATGACAGAACAGCGTAAGAAGGAAAGGAAAAAGAAAAGGAAAAGAAATCAGAAGAAGAAATACGAAAGTTCGACTATAATTGTGAACGACCGCAACTTCGCAAAGATCGCCGCGCATAGAATATCGGGATAAACTTAAGTTAAGAAGAAAGCGTGAGTAGGAACAAGATATAAAATACGGTGATGTTTGCCATTTGAAACCACGGTGGAGAAAAGCGCTTATAAGAGGCACTTACTGTTTTAACTTTTACGCGCTCGTTAAACCAATCCAAAAAAAGTTATTGTATACCAAAAAAAAGTTGTTTGTATACACGCAAACCTCCCAAAAAAAGTTGTTGTATATATAAACCTTCCAAAAAATTTATCTTCCACAAAAAAATGTATATATATTAACAAATAACAAACCTTTCAAAAAAAGTTGTATATATAACCAAATCAAAAAAAGTTGTTGTATATATAACCAAATAAAAATTTGCTATATATTCTGCCTATAAAAGAGGTGATATCAGAAAATGACGCCAAGTTTAAATAAAAAACCTTTCAAAAAAACTTGTATGTATATATTTTAAAAAAAGTTGTATATACCAAATAAAAATTCGCTATATATTCTGCCTATAAAAGAGGTGATATCAGAAAATGACGCCAAGTTTAAATAAAAAACCTTTCAAAAAAACTTGTATGTATATATTTAAAAAAAAGTTGTATATATCAAATAAAAATTCGCTATATATTCTGCCTATAAAAGAGGTGATATCAGAAAATGACGCCAAGTTTAAATAAAAAACCTTTCAAAAAAACTTGTATGTATATATTTAAAAAAAGTTGTATATACCAAATAAAAATTCGCTATATATTCTGCCTATAAAAGAGGTGATATCAGAAAATGACGCCAAGTTTAAATAAAAAATCTTTCAAAAAAACTTGTATCTGTATATCTTTAAAAAAAAGTTGTATATAAATAAAAATTCGCTATATATTCTGCCTATAAAAGAGGTGATATCATCAGAAAATGACGCCAAGTTTAAATAAAAAAACCTTTCAGAAAAACTTGTATATTAATATATATATATATTACGAAAAAGGATTATATTTATTGCGCTTATTGCGCTTACAGCTTTTTAACCAATAAGCATCGATAAGATTGTATTTAGTTATTTTTGCATCTTTATCTAGTTATTTATTTAAAAATTATATTCATATCTACAATTAGTTAATTTTTTTTAAGTATACATTTTAAAATAATTGCATCTGTATCTAGTTACTTTTGCTTCTATATCTAATTATTTAAATTTAAAAATGATATTTGTGTTTATATCTATCTAGTTAATTTTTCTTAAGTCTGTATCTAGTTAAATAAAATTTTTATATCTGTATCTAGTTAAATAAAAAATTTTTAAAATAAAAGTATTTAATTCGAAAATAAAAAAATTTTTCAAATTTAATCAAAATAAAAAAATATTACAAAATTTCGCAAAAAACTTGGCGCTGCTGTACTGAACTATTAACTTACATAAGATTCGCATCGCAATACTTTAACATGCTCCTAATCATTCCAACATACTTTAATCTATAGTATATGTGACGTAATACTATAGTTTAGTTTGGAGTATTAGAGCGAGTAGGAGCATGTTAGAGCAAGCGATGCAAACAAATTTCGGCTCAAACAGACTAGAGCGACGAAGCGGCAAGTGGCGATGCTATAGCCAATCAACTTACAATTTTACCGTAAGAACAAGAGTTTAATTGGCTATCGCGTCGCCGTTTGCCGCTCTGGTCAGTTTGAGTCATTATAACACTTAATCATGTAAATTGTAAAATTATTGCTCATTTTCATTCTCTATAATATTTTAAGATGTATTTAACATGTAGTTCAGTACAGCAGCGCCAAGTTTTTTGCGAAATTTTGTAATATTTTTTTATTTTGATTAAATTTGAAAAATTTTTTTATTTTCGAATTAAATACTTTTATTTTAAAAATTTTTTATTTAACTAGATACAGATATAAAAATTTTATTTAACTAGATACAGACTTAAGAAAAATTAACTAGATAGATATAAACACAAATATCATTTTTAAATTTAAATAATTAGATATAGAAGCAAAAGTAACTAGATACAGATGCAATTATTTTAAAATGTATACTTAAAAAAAATTAACTAATTGTAGATATGAATATAATTTTTAAATAAATAACTAGATAAAGATGCAAAAATAACTAAATACAATCTTATCGATGCTTATTGGTTAAAAAGCTGTAAGCGCAATAAGCGCAATAAATATAATCCTTTTTCGTAATATATATATATATACATACAAGTTTTTCTGAAAGGTTTTTTTATTTAAACTTGGCGTCATTTTCTGATGATATCACCTCTTTTATAGGCAGAATATATAGCGAATTTTTATTTGGTATATACAACTTTTTTAAAGATATATACATACAAGTTTTTTTGAAAGATTTTTTATTTAAACTTGGCGTCATTTTCTGATATCACCTCTTTTATAGGCAGAATATATAGCGAATTTTTATTTGGTATATACAACTTTTTTTTAAATATATACATACAAGTTTTTTTGAAAGGTTTTTTATTTAAACTTGGCGTCATTTTCTGATATCACCTCTTTTATAGGCAGAATATATAGCGAATTTTTATTTGGTATATACAACTTTTTTTTAAATATATACATACAAGTTTTTTTGAAAGGTTTTTTATTTAAACTTGGCGTCATTTTCTGATATCACCTCTTTTATAGGCAGAATATATAGCGAATTTTTATTTGGTATATACAACTTTTTTTAAAATATATACATACAAGTTTTTTTGAAAGGTTTTTTATTTAAACTTGGCGTCATTTTCTGATATCACCTCTTTTATAGGCAGAATATATAGCAAATTTTTATTTGGTTATATATACAACAACTTTTTTTGATTTGGTTATATATACAACTTTTTTTGAAAGGTTTGTTATTTGTTAATATATATACATTTTTTTGTGGAAGATAAATTTTTTGGAAGGTTTATATATACAACAACTTTTTTTGGGAGGTTTGCGTGTATACAAACAACTTTTTTTTGGTATACAATAACTTTTTTTGGAAGGTTTGCGTGTATACAACAACTTTTTTTTGGAAGATTTGCGTGCACTTGGCGCCTTTTCTTTACCTTTTTTTAAAAAGGTAATTTGTTGAAACTTTTTTGTAAGGTTTATATATACAACAACTTTTTTTGGAAGGTTTGCGTGTATACAACAACTTTTTTTTGGAAGATTTGCGTGCACTTGGCGCCTTTTCTTTACCTTTTTTTAAAAAGGTAATTTGTTGATATAAAATATACAACTTTTTTGTAAGGTTTGCGTGTTTATATATACAACAACTTTTTTTGGAAGGTTTGCGTGTATACAACAACTTTTTTTTGGAAGGTTTGCGTGTACTTGGCGCCTTTTTTTTACCTTTTTTTAAAAAGGTAATTTGTTGATTAATGGATATCATTTCTTTTTTTCAGTAATAAAATATACAACTTTTTTGTAAGGTTTGCGTGTTTATATATACAACAACTTTTTTTGGAAGGTTTGCGTGTATACAACAACTTTTTTTTGGAAGGTTTGCGTGTACTTGGCGCCTTTTTTTTACCTTTTTTTAAAAAGGTAATTTGTTGATTAATGGATATCATTTCTTTTTTTCAGTAAAAATATTACTAAATATATAAACTTTATTAGATTTTACTAAAGAGTCCCACCACCACCCCCGTCATATAAAACGGTCCTCTTTGATTAATGTTGTAATAATACAAAGTTATATATAATTATGTAAATATCAAACAAATCGTTTCTAGGCCATTGTATTTGTCTAATTAAGCGTCATTGGCTTAACTTTCTTTATTTTCTTTTTTTTTACATATATTTGATTATCTATAAAGATTTTCGTCATCAGTGAACATATTTTAATAAAATATTTGATTATATATGACAATTCTTTTTACCATTTATTATCAAAAGATATGATCAAATAATACCACCAATTACTTATCAATTTTCTGTAAGAAAATGATACAGATATCTTTAGCGCCTCTAGGCCATTGTCTTTTTCTAATTTGCGCATCGTCAGCTTCAATCCAAGTATTAGACATTTCTTCTCTACATATACTTGTGTAATGACCATTTTCGATACATGATCCATGATGGAATATAGCACTCATAACTTTGTAGAATTGTCCAGCAATATTTATTTTAGTTGTTGGGATAGCACGTAAAGTAAACTTATCTGTTTTTGTTGATATACCGTCTTGAATTGCTATTAAATGCATGACAATTATATCTCCGGTTAATATTAATTCACTTTTACATAATATGTCATTTCCTGTACAATTTTCACATGATTCGTTGTGTAATTGACACCAACGAGAAAATGTTACATTTAATAATTCATTAAGATCAAAACTTTTTTTCTTCCGTTTATTAACAGGAATTGAAAGAAGGATATTTTTATTAACAATAGTCGTCGTATTATGACAATTTTTACATCGTTTAATGGAAGTGACTTGATGCTCAACTAAATTTTTTATATAATCGTATTTCGTGCAAAGAGCTATAAGAAATTCACATGCATCTCGTTTAACATTTTTGGAGAAAAATTCTCCTAAACTTTGTCGTATTACATATGTATTCAAGTTAGGCAGTTTGTTTTCATATTGATTTATTAAAATACCTAAAATACTTAATTTATCATACTCAAATATTAGTTTTCTAATAACATTTAAATGTAAAAAGCATTGCAATACTGCATTTGCATAACACGAACCCTTATCTATATTTTGAAAACCATGCGTGACCCAAGTAATATTTTTCCGAACTTTTTTATGTGATTCTTGAACAGAACTAATTATTTTGGGTTGTACCCATAAAATATCTTTTATTTTACGATACTTTTCTTTTGAAACAGAAATTATATCTGTTTTGGATTTGTGTATTCGTTTTAATCGATTATATTCAACAATAGCTTCTTCACTAGCTTCTATAGATGAAGGGTCAAAATTGATCAAATGCAATCCATCTGAAGATGTTACTCGTGACAATGCAACATAAACTTGGCCGTGACTAAATACAGAATTACCTATGTCCATAATAGCATTCTGCAAACTCAGGCCTTGGCTTTTATGAACAGTAATTCCGTAACTTAGACACAATGGAAATTGTTTTCGAATAACATATGCTTTCTCCATCACCGCAAATTTGACATTTACTCTTTCAATTAAATATTCTAAACCTGATGGCAAAAGAAGCTTAATTTTTTTTATATAACCGTTAGAAATATCTTGTACAACTGAAATGACTTTAGCAATTGTACCATTAACAAGACCCAAACTAGCATCAATATTACGCCTTATCATAACTTTTGCCCCAATTTTTATAACAATTTGTTTCGAAAGCCCAGCTGTTTTAGAATTATCATCATCATTATTTTCCAACACTTTTAATATTTTCTTTTTTATATATGGAATACATTCGATTGTATCTTCAGCAATTAATAATATTTCTTTCGAAGCAATACGACTTAACATTGCAGCATTCAAAACGTCACACATGTGACAAGTGGGCAATAAACAAACGGTATCTGATGGCAAATTGTTAATAAAATCACATAATTCATTTAATCTAGATTCGAAGGAATCTTCTGTAAAAGATATTTTCCTATTTTCCAAAATTTCATAATCAGACTTTGTTAATAAACCAATACGAATTCTTGACAATAATTCACGATAAGACTCATCTTCTTGCTGGCGCATATTAATTGTCAACTCATCGTAATCAAATAATGTAGTCCTCAAATTTACAGTCTGTAGGCAACCGATATATTTGTTAACTTTTTCATTTGACAAATCTTTAAAGACAGAATCTTCATGTACAGGAGGCAATTGAAGCAAATCTCCAAACAAAAGAATATGCCTTTTACCAAACCAGCCATCATCACAATCACTTGAATCAAATATTTCAGACAATCGAAGATGTATGTACATTAAAGTCAAATTAGATATCATTGATACTTCATCGATTATAAAAAGAATAACATCTTTAAGTTCCGCTCGTAAAAGTTTTAACACATGATCAGACAATCGTTTATATTTAGGAGTATTACCATGTTCAACAGGTAATTGAAGCAATCTATGAACTGTCAAACCGTCTATATTAAACGCTGCTATGCCAGTAGGTGCTGCTACAGCAGTATCTTTTTTGAGATTTTGTTTTATCCAGCACTTAACAGTTTTAATTAAATAACTTTTTCCAGTACCACCTTCTCCACTAACATATAATCGCAATATTGATTTATCTGACTCTATAATAGTAATAACTCTATCGAATACTCTTTTTTGATCTATATTTAATTTCGCAATCATTTCTGATACATCAATATCTTTAATATTTTTATCACCGAGATCCTTAAAATCTTGCATCGCTTCACCAGCTTCTATATTTTGAACACCTATTGGATTGTCAGGATCATCTTGCGACTCATGTTTTTGTACTTCATCTAAATGTTGCTGCACTAACTCTTTAGCATTTTCAAATGCTTTTTGCAATTCTTCTAGTTTTTCGTGATATTGTAATGCTTCTGTTAAATGTAGTTTTACCTTGTGAAATGATTCTGCATAAGTATCACATCCATTTCTAAGCTCTTCTAATTCTCTCCACGGTTCGAACAGAAGTAATAACGCAAAGAAATACTTTTCCGGTTGTGTATTAACATTATATCTATAATGATTAATAAGATATCCACGCTGTCGTCGTCTAAGATATCCATTTTTAAATTTATAGAATTCAACAAACTTATTTTGTGGTTTGATTTTTGTAATATCATACCATTTTGCAAACTCATAAAGAGACATACATTCTAATTCTTTTGGTCTCTGTGGATAGTGGTTATCTATCAAAGATTCACAAAATATATCTGTCGATTGATCATCAAGTACTTCAATCTCTTTACGAGTTTTCAATTTTCTACATCTTATTCGATTAACATCTAACCATCTAATAGTTGTATTTGGATCAGTTCCATATAAAGCAATACCCAGTAATGTATCAGCAGCTTCAAGAGCTCCACATTCTCTATTACTCGTGAATCGCAAGGCAATACTCCAAAGATAGCTCATCAATGATTTATTCGTATTATTTTTAGTATTAATAATAGTATCAGACAACTCACATTTTCCCGCTTTATTCATATATTTAGTAATGTACCAGGTAAGCAGTGACGACTTTTCGCCAATAAATTGTATATCCATATTTCCTTCCCATGCAGTAAGAAGAACAGGATTATAATCATTTATATTACTTTCATCTTCAGTTCGCGGAAGATCATAAAGCCTGCTTCTATGTTTTAATTGCTTTCTACCTGCTATGGCAGTTGTGACATCTCTTATACTTAACGTCTCAGTGACAGGACGAGGAAATCCAAAACGACATCTCCGAACAACTTTACGTCCAACTTTTTTAGAACGGAGACAGTAATCATTATGTTTGTGTCGTTGATGCGTATTAACACGTCTGTACAATAATGGTGAAATATTTTGATCTGGCATTTTACAGCTTATATATTGTAAAATAAATTTGGAAACTTCTTCAATAGAAGATTCACCAAGAATTGGAGCATTTTTTATCCAAATTAATAAATGAAAATGTTGTATGCCTCTACCTTGGTATTCTCGTCGCCAAAAATAATGAGTGACTTCTCCGATCGGATGATCTTTGGAACAAATAAAGTCAAGCATCGCACGAAACGTATTATCGAGAAATCTCGATGTTGACACAGGATCTCTAGCAACAAGTACACTGGTGCATGCCGAAGAATCGCACCATCCATTTACTTCACGAATATATTCACCTAACTCTTCCCATAACCATTCAGCGGGACTTAATGTTAGAAACCATGTTGCAGGTCCGTAATGTTGTGTCATACAGTTTAAATTATTTCGCGGTTTACTCCAGAATTGTTCCGTATTCCTTAGTGTCGAAAATATTGTGGTTAAATCGGATTCTAACAATTCTTTGGACATTGCTTCTAAATATTCCGCAGCCGTATAACGAACTTGTGGATTAGTTACATTCATCTTATGAAAAATTCCACGATTTAATTGACGGATATTCGTATTATTTAACAAAAAGAATAGGTATTGTTGATTTAATCTATACTGTGGATGTTTAGACATCAAACGACATTTAACAAATTCATGATCATGAAGCTTGACCTGCCTAGTTTCGTGCTGTCCATTAATACCAAAAGAATATAAATCTGGAAAACATAACAAATCCAAACATTTCTCACGATTATCCAAAGGTAAATCATAGACTTTTAACATTTGATATAAAGCTGTTGCAGTTTTATTTGTTCTCTTTTCATATAATGGATATATAGTATATTGCTCATAATAACCATCATTTTCATCATTAATAACCTGAGTTAGCATTGCCTCATGCTGATTGAATGCAGCATCTCCAAGATTTTTTGTTCCCTGTATTTCAGTTTCTAAATTATTACTTAATGACACATGCTCCTCATCCAATACATCTTTTGCAACATTTTCATCCTCTTGCATCTGGAATTCCAGATTATTTAATTTTTCCAAAGATAATTCATTATGACTATTTGGTAATATTATTTCAGAATACAAAGGATTATTATTCTTTAACCATATTAATGCATCAAATACTTTTTTAACATTTACCATCTCTTCCCATATAATTTTTGATTTTGTGGGAATACCTCTGACTAAGATATATAATTCATGATTAATATTTATCGCATCGGTATTAGAACATAATTTGTTTAATGTCTCTTGTATAGGAAGTGGTAAATGAAATGTTCTACCTTTAACTTTTTGTATCATTTGCCTTTCAGGTAATTTTTTGTTCATAACAGTTGTCATTTTAACAACAGTTTGAAATGCTTTAGCTCTCTGTATAAGAATCTTTTCAAATGTATTAAGAGATGATATTACTTCAGGCACATTATTTGTAAAAAGATTATTCAAAATGCAATACGCAGGCATTAAACCTTGACAAAATTTTTGTTTACAATAAATACATATATATTGTGCATTAATTTGTTGTTTCTTCACATGTACCATTAAATCTTTCCAAACTGGATTATCTATTTTTGCTTTAATGATTTCAGAAACATTTTTTTTATAACAAAGCTTTTCGCATGATACACAAGCATAACGCGGTGTATCCATTAGACGTTTTTTCAAGGCTTTAAACGCATTCTTATACTTAAAAAAGATATCATCATCACTTATAATTGCATCGGTTTGTTGATGTTTGTATATATCTGCTTTCTCTTGTGCAGCAATAACAGTTTTATTTAATGCTTCCAAATCAGCACAATTTAATGCTTCATCTAAATTCAACATTTTTTGATACAAATTTATAAGTTGATAAATCAAACGCCTTATATTTCTCACTTTCGGAAAATGGGGCGATAACAATAGAATTGGTAGGAACATCGCTCCACAAATAGTGAAATTAATATAGCAACTCTGTGCATGACCAAGTTTCGTATTTGATGTTTTTACTGTACATGTACGAATACTTTCTATCAATCTAGGAACATTCTTTACAGTACATGTACTAACAGTTTCAAGAAATTTTTCATATCGTTCAATCAAAACTGGATTGTCAATTTTACATGAGGTACTGCACGACCACGATTTTTTTGCTAGTGCTGTTATCAAAGGTAACACATTTACAATTTGCCCTTCCATGTTCATTACTAAAGATTCTTCCAAAATTGCATTACGATATGTAGACTCTACAAAATAATTTTCAGATGATGCTGTGTGTCTAGATATCCCACATAACACATCTAATTTTTCATTAATTCCACAACACTTATCAACAAGAGTCAAGCATACTTCTGATTTCTTTTTAAGTACAGCTAATATATTATACATCTTGCGAATATAACCGTTCCTAATATGTATACACCAACGTATTATTTTCTCGGCTTCTAATTGTTTTTCGATCTGACCTGTAATATTTAATTTATTTGAAATATTTTTAATAATTATTGTCAAAGAAGTATGAAGTTTTATTGTTGAATTCTGACACCGAAAATTTTTATATTTTTTAATAATTTTATTTGCAACATTGCATTTATTTATTACAAATTTGCTTTTATTCTCTTTTCTTCTTTCTTCTCTTTTCTTCTCGTAATATTGTCTGTTACAACATTTACGCTCTAATATTTTTTGTTTACTTTGTTCGTTTTGCATAACTATAGCACAACGTTTGCGTTTTTGTGCGCGTTGTCTTACAAAATCTATTCGTCTTCTTTTTTTAGCGCAATTATTTTCTAAATCTGTATATCGTTTCCGTTTTAGAGTACAAATGTTTTCTACATTTTCTTTATATGGAAACTTTTCTTTTTGATTTTTATGTTTATTTTCATTTTTCTTACTTAAATCGTTTTTAAATTCACGATTCTTTTGCAACCGATTAACTTTTTGTTGTTCTGCCTTATTCTGATATATGATACGTTTACGATTTGCTTCAACTTCTCTTCCTCTTATTATCGCTAATGGAAGCACTTTTTGAGGAACACCATATTTAGAATCCTGAGGGAAATGCTCAATCACATTAGATTCAAAAATTTTCATTAAATGCGAACGCATTAAACTGTGGTTATATCTCACTTTTTCGGGTTTAATATTAAATAACAATGAAATTGCAAAAGCTATTGCAAAAACACCACAATCGTAATCATTCGGTTGACTTTGCACAGTAGGAAATCTAACAGGCCGTTTATCAAAAGGATAAGTTGGAAATAATCGTCTTAAAAATTGTTCATGATCTTTGTGCAACTTTTTTATGTTTAACGAATCATAGATAAATAAGTTTTTTCTATCATAATGACTACATATCCAATGTTTATTTGAGCTATATAATATCTGTATATGTTTCTTATGTTCTGATACAGGTTGTATTTCATGAAGAAGATTTAATTTCCACGTTTCAATAGGTTTATAATCAGAACAATTTGTTAAAAGTTGTGCAAAATAATCCATATGTGCATCGTCTAACATGTCGTTTCGAGCAATAATATTTTTCTGATCTTTAAATTCATGATTTTTTTGTAATAATTGCTTTGCTTTTACTTGCTCTGTCTTATTCTGACGTATGATACGTTTACGATTTGCATCAACTTCTCTTCCTCTTATTATCGCTAATGGAAGCACTTTTTGAGGAACACCATATTTAGAATCCTGAGGGAAATGCTCAATCACATTAGATTCAAAAATTTTCATTAAATGCGAACGCATTAAATTATGGTCATATCTCACTTTTTCGGGTTTAATATTAAATAACAATGAAATCGCAAAAGCTATTGCAAAAACACCGCAATCATCACCATTTGGTTGACTTTGTACAATAGGAAATTTAATACGCCGCTCATGAAAAGGATAAATTGGAAATAATCGTTTTAAAAACTTGTCATGATCACTGTGCAACTTTTTCAAATTTAATGAATCATAGATAAATAAGTTTTTTTTTATCATAATAACTACATACCCAATGATTATTTGAGCTAAATAATATCTGTATATGTTTCTTATTTTCTGGTACAGATTCTATGTTATCAGGAAAATACAATTTCCACGATCCTTCAGGTCTATAATCAGAGCAATTTTTTAAAAGTTGATTAAAATGATCCATATGTTCATCATTTAACCAGTGACCTTGAACAATAATATTTTTCTGATCTGGTTTCAACGCCATCTGTTTTTCTGTTTCTTTAGACATTTTTGTCTTATTAAAATAAATATATATATTATTTTCTATTATATATCTTTATAGGCGCACAGCAGCCTTTTTTTATAGGCGCACAGCAGCCTTTTTTTATAGGCGCACAGCAGCCTTTTTTTATAGGCGCACAGCAGCCTTTTTTGCAGGCGCACAGCAGCCTTTTTTATAGGCGCACAGCAGCCTTTTTTATAGGCGCACAGCAGCCTTTTTTTACAGGCGCACAGCAGCCTTTTTTACAGGCGCACAGCAGCCTTTTCTTGCAGGCGCACAGCAGCCTTTTCTTGCAGGCGCACAGCAGCCTTTTTTGCAGGCGCACAGCAGCCTTGTATCGGCGCACAGCAGCCTTTATTAAAATAAAATAAAAAATATACTTTACCAAAATCCTTGAAACACCTTGATCCTCCAGGCACCTAAACCCTCCAAGAGTCCTATAAAATAAAAATATTTAACAGAAATAAATACACACCTTGGTGATTATACAATTGACATAAACCACTTAATATAATTATTTAAATAAAAATCTTACCTTCTTCCAAATCTGATTTTTTTATCACTGCAATAATAAAAATAATATAATAAAATATTAACTAATTATAATAAAATTAACTAATAAATACGTTATTAGATTTGAACATACCTCTATAAGTGTACTGCTGTTTCCTCTTCTTCCAAATTTTATTATTATCACTGTAAAAATCAGATTCTTTTATTACTGCAATCATTAATTTGATATAATAACTAAGAATTATGTATAAATACAAACAATCAAAATAGAAAAAATCGTGCATCGTTGTTTGTCAACTATTAATATTTTAATACATTATTATTAATTTTACACATACCTCGAAGTGCGTTAATATACAGCTTATTCTTCTTTTTCTCTTATTCTCTTATAAATACACTTGATGACTGTCAAGAGACAAACTTGGCGCGAGACACTACCGTGTCTCTTGACATTAATAACAACAGAGTTAATAAACACAACATAGAGTCATATCTACATAGATAGACTACTATTTGTTGACAAACTGTCATATATATAAAAGTATCCAATTGGGTTTTAATAATTGCATAGAAAAGAAATGACATATCAATCTATCACATTCGCGCTGAAAGTTGGACCAATCACAAGGCACCGTTTGCGCTTATAAGATTTTAGGCAGACGGGGCCCATACACAGCCAATCAAGAATCGCGTATGTGTGGTGTTATACAGAACGCTTCGCGCATAGGTATACGCCACTCTAGATTGAATGTGTGTAAGCCTCGGTGTTATATTTGGCCATTTTATTCGATGACGTGTGTGGTGCGGTCGGCTTGGCGCGAGACACTACCGTGTCTCTTGATTAATAAGTTAATAAGAACACGTGGTACGAAAAGTAAGTAAAAATTAACTGATAATTAAAAATTAAAATGTTTTTTTATTAAATTATTAATATCTTTTTTAGTCATGCAGACGGAAGAAAAGTTGTCAAAAACACTGCCGTCGCAGCCTCCACTGCCTTCGCAGTCGCCACTGCCTTCGCAGTCGCCACTGCCGTCGCAGCCTCCACTGCCGTCGCAGCCGCCACTGCCTTCGCAGCCGCCACTGCCGTCGCAGCCTCCACTGCCTTCGCAGTCGCCACTGCCTTCGCAGTCGCCACTGCCGTTGCAGCCGCCACTGCCGTCGCAGCCTCCACTGCCGTCGCAGCCGCCACTGCCTTCGCAGCCGCCACTGCCTTCGCCTTTGCAGCCTCCACTGCCGTCGCAGCCGCCACTGACTTCGCAGCCGCCACTGCCTTTGCCTTTGCAGCCGCCACTGCCTTCGCAGCCGCCACTGCCGTCACTGCCGTCGCAGCCGTCGCAGCCGCCAATGCCACAAAATCAGGCTGCAGCACAACGTAAGTATAGCAACTAAAAGTTACATAACTTAGTTTTTGTAGCAAATTGATCAATAATTAATTAATTATTTAATTTTAAACAATTTTTTCTGTTACAGCCAGAAGATGGAAAAGAGCGGGCCAACGTGGCAGCCGCAAATATTTTCGGAATCGTGGTCGGGGCGGAAAAAACAAAAGCGGAATATCCGTAACAAATAATTATTACAATTAATGTAATAATTATGTATTAAGTGCATTAAGATATGTTCTGATATAAATAACTGATATATCGCGTATACAATAATAATAGGAATTTCGAGACAGAATTATTTATATTTGTTTTTCACAGCATTTTTTAAGTTAGATTTTTGTTAGTAAATCCAATTTTGTTTTGAACATGTAATGAACTTTTAGTTTTTATTTTAATTTAATTAGTTTTAAAGTGTTGATTCGCAATGTATTTGCAACAAGTTTTTCTTAAAACAGATAATATATTTATATGTGCGGAAGGTGTACGTGATGTATTACAGGAAAAATCTAATGCAATAGTAGTCTTTTATAAAAGAAATAATTATTATCGATTTAAAGCATTGTCACATAATTTTTATTCTTAGTTATAGTACATTAAAAAAATATTATTCGTAAACACATTACAAAATATTCAAATATCATAGAAATATTAATACTAGAGCAACATATTAATGGAAATGAATATGCTATCTGACGTACATATTGTATCGTACACTCTCTCTTGTTGATTATGTTGTAAAAATTGTTCTATTAAAGTAATAAAAGAATGTATAACGATTGTCAAAGTGTATAGACTGGTATTTTACTTCTGAATGATACTAACTATTGAGAAATCTGTTTTATTTATATATATTTGAATTATATATAGTTGGAAATTTGGTTAGTATTGCTGGTACAAATTTTGAAACCTCCAGCGTATCTATCCCCGGTTCTTTTGCTGGTAATATTAAGAGTGCATTAGCATTTATAATATTGGATAATTTATTACTGATCACATAATTTGTTCTGTAAGCAATTTCTGCAAATTCTTTTTCCTTCCATAATAAAGTTGTCCACATGTATCGTGGACGTGAATGTAAAGGCAATTTTTGTTTTATCTGCAACGTTATAACAATATTATTATAAGCATATTCATTGGAAATCTTTTATTTTTATTTAGCTATATAAAGACAATCTTACCTTAACCAACACTTTAGTGGACTTCTCTTCGATATTGAAGTGTAGTATTTTAATAAGAGGTAAAAGAAATAAATGCGCGGTAACGAGAACGGATTCTGGTTTACCTGGCAAACATAAGATATATTTGGTTTTGCCTTCGAAATCGCACGATGCAAATGCCGTTGACTTTCCTGGTCTTATATCAACATTTTCTAAAAAGCACACAATACATCAAATAATATGCATAATAATATGCACTTTTTTATTCAGCATTGATATTATAACAAAGTCTAATATGAAGAAGAAAATACCAAAGTGCAATGCGGCATTAAAGTTGTTCTTTAAAATAGTCTTCAAACAGTCTTTATCATTAGAACAGCCAGTTGTCACAAGTAAATCTACAGTTTTTAGAGCTTCTTTGATTTTCTGTATTATAATTGTCGAACTGCGTAATTGTTTTTTATTAGGAATTATTTTAAAAATGATACAAGTATTATAAATTTAAATATAAAATATAAATATAATTTAGTAAGTTAGATGTAAATCGAAATATTAATTATAAAAATTGTAATAAAATATAAAAAATTTCCATAAATTTCGTTTTACTCACTTTCTAGTGGAAATTCCAAAATCCGAAGAATTAAAACCATTTTCTTTTAATAGTGAAATTAAAATTGCCCGATTGCTGTCATATGAATATTCTGGTTGTAAAGGTCCTCCATGTTCCTGTAACTTATCTCCAATAGTCAATACACCAATAGATATTTCTTTAATAACATTCACTTGTTCCATGCCACACGCTGTCAGAAGTCCTATTTCCATTGAACCCATATGTACATTAGAACGTACAATTACTTCTCCTTCTTTTATATCGCTACCTGGAAATCTTTATACGATGGAAACAAGAAAAAATAATTAAATATATCTGAGTAAGAAATACAGGCTATGTTGAAAAAGGTGTAAAAGAATGTGAATCTATATACTTAATATTTTGTCCATATTTTATCGCGTGTGATGTTGTTTTAATTTTGTTTCCCTTGTCATCAGTAGAAATTGCTACATTGTCCTCTGGTATGACCGCAGTTGCTCCTACATTTAAACGGAAACAATAATTAATTTATCATGATAAGCAAACTAGTATAATTGACAAGTACTAATTGTTGTTTTTACCCGAAGGAATAAATTCTCCACTGTTTACCCATTTAGTAGTGACAGGATCAAGTATAATCGAATTGATTTTGCTTGACTGAAAAGGTTTTGTTTTATACTTCTAGTTCATTGCACATAAGCATTAATATTGCAGCTTACCTCATCTGATATCCCTTCCATTTTTCCTATATTTTCCGTATCTACTACTACTGCATATCCGCGTTTTGTCGCAACTGAAAATGATGGCACATTACTGCGGCATGTTACTGAATCAAATAATTGTTTGTCAAAGGCGTCTTTTATGTCCACAGTTTCAGTCAATAAGCTTTCATCTACATTTGCCATTATTCTCTCTGACATTATTGTTAATGCTTCGTCTGCAGAAATTATGGGAAGACATATATTTTGGCTTGTAGATGCACATATGTCGTGTTCGTTCATCTATATAAAAAAATTTTAATTACATGTATAATTTGTTAAATCATTATTTTATTGTTTTGAAAAGTATTTTACTTGTGAATTTTTAGGACTACTTGAATAAGATGATATGGACATATTTATTTCTTGATCCTCTTTTTCAAAAGAGGATTGTTCGGATCTACTGCACGACATCCCGTCTTCTCTCTGGACAAATATAATGTCACATAAGGCATAGTGATAAATGGTATGATTGTATAAATTTAAATTTTACCATACATTTTGTCAAAAAAGCACATGATTCGAGACTTTAGTGTATGATTTGTCTAAAATAAATAAAATTAAATATCAAAGTTTAATATTTCTGTTCTATGTATACTAAATTAGTTCTAACAATATTTATCATTTCCAGTCAATTTCATTTTGTGTTTTACAAGATTTTTTGTTTAGTTTGTGTTTATAATCTTTTTTCTATGGATAAATAAAATTCAATAATATACCTAAAATATGATATGAACATTTTCTTACACTTAATTCTCTGCCCACATTGTGATGTGGATAATTTTGTTGTCAACCATAGCGTTAATTACAGAAGGCGACTTATGCTATATTTTTTTTAATATAAAATTGACTGAGAATTATAAATATTGTTGAAACTAATCTAGGATACTCAGAACAGAAATATTAAACTTTGAGCTATTCAATTTTATTTATTTTAGACAAATCATCCACTAAAGTCTCGAATCATGTATGAATAATAACTTGCAAAATAAAAAATTTTCAAAGGTGTAGTAGATACTTACTAATTGTAAGACATTCACATTCACCAACATATCACTTATTTCATTTAATACAAATTTCTAACAAATTTGGTCACTCGCACTACACTGCTCTGGATTAATAAGCAGTCTTGAGTGTGCACCAAAGTAACAAAGCAATGTAGTGCGAGTGACCAAATTTGTTAGATCGAATTCATTATTATTACTTTTTTATAACACTTTCTGATCTGAAAGGTTATGTAAAAATGTCAAATCGTAAGCGCGCGGCGCACGGCTTCTCAGCGCCATCAGCGCACCTAACGTCAGAAATCGGAACATGGACATTTTAGCCGGAGATTTTTATCGTACTATTTTAGACATTTCGACTTTGGACTATTATAACTTTTTTTCTACAGCACCTACAGTAAAAACAAGCATACTTTTCTTATGTAATTTGGGTATGCGCTATCGATTGAGCCTAATAACAACTCAATCGGCCCAGCCGTTATTGAGATCCGATAATCTCGGCTCGTCTCAACTTTCGGGCTCGCGTAAAGATACACGGTCGGTCTTGCGCCTGCGTTGCGCGCTACGCGTGAACTTGGCGCGAGACACTACCGTGTCTCTTGATCAATAATGGATTAAAATATTTTTGTTTTTTTTAATATAAACTAAAAGATATATGCTTACATTTATCTCATTCTGTTTTTGATTCTTAATATCTTCTTTAGATGGCATTCCTTTTTTTTCCAAAACATTCACAAAAGTGTTCAATTTTTGGTTCTTTAACTTGGCTGTTTTCATATTATTGTTTCCATTTTCAATACTTGATGTAAAATTATTGGTATTATCTTTTTTTACTAATTGTACATTTAGCTTCCTAATTTTTGCAGTAACTTTATTCTTCATATCCTCTCCCTTTAAATTTTAATAAAAGTTTGTATTTAATTTTTGTTGCTTTGAAAAGTAAAGGACCACGCACTTTTCTTAGGGAAAAATGAGTTTCATACAAATTGGCTGAAACTCTGGCAAAAGATAGCTCAAAATATGCCGATGGAAAGTTGTCATTGTTAAGTCAATCCTATGTGTCATTTCCGACTTATCAAGGTTGGAGCAGTATTTCTTGTTGATTTGTTTCCAATATTCCACATACATTAGATAACTTCATCAAAAAAAGAAAATCAACCTGATACTAAATTGCTTTTAGATAGATATTCCGTTATAAATAAAGAACAATTTTCATAAAAAATTAGAAACAAATTGACAAGAAACAATAGCTTTCCCCTGGAAGAAATCAATATTAATCCACACTTTAAGACATGTATTAATAATTGTTGCCAGAAATTCATATGTTAAGTGAAATTTGAATTTAAAATTAAATGTTTTGATTTTTTTATTCAATTGTGTGAATCGTGATTGACATTATATTGATAATCGTAATTCAACTGCAAATTTACATCTAACTTTCAATTTTAATCTGAGCGTCTCGTTTGCAATGAGTTATTTCAATCAACAACTATTAAAACGAATTAAAAAAATTAAGTTCAACGGTTACTGATAAAAAAGACTTACGTCATCTCCACGGTCAAGGTCAGATTCAGTATCAACTTCGGTTGCTGAAATACATAAACTAAAAGGCAAAAACTCTACTCTTCTGGATTGTATTTTTTCATCCACTGCTTCTTTACTTTCTGTCGTACGATAAGAAAATATATTATTAATACAATATAATTTTTTGCTTTTTGTTAAGACATAAAGCTTACTTTTATGAAAAAAATGCAAACTTCTAAAGAACATCGTAGGAACATTCTTAACATTTTCTGGGCAGCAATCATATATGCTTTTTCCCCCTTAGTATTAATTTGTAAAATGTTTCATCGATAAATAATGTTGAATTTGTCATGAAACTTAATTTTTCACGAGTTTATGTTAGAAAAAAAGATACATGATGATAGCTGCTTTGAACGTCTTTACATTATTAGGGTTGGACATGTTTCTTTGAGATTTATGTTATTTGATAGCAATATAAATAAATGGCTCATTAATATTACTTTTTAATCTCTTACCTTCTAAAATTACTTTTTGTTGCATTTTTCCTAATATGCCATAATAAAAGTGTCCGTCGTCCCACTTCACTTGATATTTTTTATCAAATAGTATGTTTTGAATGTCAAAATCCACTATATCGTCCGTATTAACAATAGCTTTTACACCATCTTCAAATTTGATGTAAGTAAACATGTTTGTATGTGCACTAGCTCTCGGTGATCGGTTACATTGCCATATTGCAATATCCTTAGGGTATAATACGTACAACGCTTTTTACTTGATGTTGCGTCGATGCGAGCGTCGCATTTTCTTTGTTTCTCACTTGTTTCTCATTAGACGTTAAAGAGAGACAAGTGAGAAACAAAGAAAATGCGACGCTCGCATCGACGCAACATCAAGTAAAAAGCGTTGTACGTATTATACCCTAAGGATATTGCAATATGGCAATGTAACCGATCACCGAGAGCTAGTGCACATACAAACATGTTTACTTACATCAAATTTGAAGATGGTGTAAAAGCTATTGTTAATACGGACGATATAGTGGATTTTGACATTCAAAACATACTATTTGATAAAAAATATCAAGTGAAGTGGGACGACGGACACTTTTATTATGGCATATTAGGAAAAATGCAACAAAAAGTAATTTTAGAAGGTAAGAGATTAAAAAGTAATATTAATGAGCCATTTATTTATATTGCTATCAAATAACATAAATCTCAAAGAAACATGTCCAACCCTAATAATGTAAAGACGTTCAAAGCAGCTATCATCATGTATCTTTTTTTCTAACATAAACTCGTGAAAAATTAAGTTTCATTGACAAATTCAACATTATTTATCGATGAAACATTTTACAAATTAATAGTAAGGGGGAAAAAGCATATATGATTGCTGCCCAGAAAATGTTAAGAATGTTCCTACGATGTTCTTTAGAAGTTTGCATTTTTTTCATAAAAGTAAGCTTTATGTCTTAACAAAAAGCAAAAAATTATATTGTATTAATAATATATTTTCTTATCGTACGACAGAAAGTAAAGAAGCAGTGGATGAAAAAATACAATCCAGAAGAGTAGAGTTTTTGCCTTTTAGTTTATGTATTTCAGCAACCGAAGTTGATACTGAATCTGACCTTGACCGTGGAGATGACGTAAGTCTTTTTTATCAGTAACCGTTGAACTTAATTTTTTTAATTCGTTTTAATAGTTGTTGATTGAAATAACTCATTGCAAACGAGACGCTCAGATTAAAATTGAAAGTTAGATGTAAATTTGCAGTTGAATTACGATTATCAATATAATGTCAATCACGATTCACACAACTGAATAAAAAAATCAAAACATTTAATTTTAAATTCAAATTTCACTTAACATATGAATTTCTGGCAACAATTATTAATACATGTCTTAAAGTGTGGATTAATGTTGATTTCTTCCAGGGGAAGGCTATTGTTTCTTGTCTATTTGTTTTCAATTTTTCGTGAAAATTAATCTTCAACTAAGAGAATATTTGTCTAAGAGCAATTTAATATCAAGTTACTCTTTTTTCTGATGATGACTGCCCTCTTGGGATTCAAGCAAATAGCGATACCGCCACGATACGATCTCGATTGCGACCAAAATTAATTTGCATTGTTCGGTCTTAGAATCCGAGCAGCAACAATAAACGCGTTCAACTCATAGACCTAGAGACCTCTGGATTGCGCTATCCATATATGTAAAAGTGTTGTCATGTAAACGCCCCGCTATGCCGTTGAGCGGTGGCGCTGTATGGCGCTGTAGACGGTGAGCGCTTCTCTGTTACACTGTCGGTCTTGTCTATTTTACTTCCGGTTTCTTCCCGTATATACAAATAAAAATCTCGTGCTATTTTTCTTCAAACAATTCTTTTTATTCGTACCAATCCTCAACAGGTTATGGGCCCAGGGAATTAGAAATTAGTGGAATTGTCGGTATTTTGTTGTGCAAAGTAATATTTCGGCAAAATTGCGGAATTACATGGTTAACTTATCGTATTGAGCTCGCGTGTGAAAAGGTTAGAATCGAAACAATGGGAAAAGAATTTGTTATCGAAAAACTCCGCGGCTCGGAAAACTACCATACGTGGCAGTTTGCAATGCAAAGTGTTCTTGAATTCGAGGAACTCGATGGCACGATTGCAGAAGCGAACACTGAAACCGACCCAACAAAAGTTAAAAAAGCGAGAGCTCGGATTATTGTTTCGGTGGAAGAATCACTTTACGTGCACATCCAAGGTCACACGACGGCGATTGGCGTCTGGACGGCGTTGAAACATCTGTTCGACGACAAAGGTCTCACACGGAAAATAACGCTGCTGAGGCATCTCATCACCGTGCGCCGCGATGAATGTAACTCAATGACGGAATACATATCGGAGATTTCATCAACGGCGAATAAATTGGTTGGCATCGGATTCGCGATCACTGACGAGTGGATCGGTGCGATTATGCTGGCTGGACTCGGTGAGGAGTATCGTCCGCTCATTCTCGGACTGGAAAGTAGCGGAGTGGCACTGACCACCGATAGTGTAAAGACCAAATTGCTCGATGTGGACAGAGGCCATCAAGGTGAGTCATCGTCAGCACTCCTAGGTCATCCGAAAGCTGGCGCAAGCGGCGGAAAGAAATCGGACAAAAAGAAATTCGGTTTTAAATGCTACAACTGTGGCAAGGTCGGTCACAAGCGGTCCGAATGCAAATCGAAACCGAAAGCTCAATCGGAGAACGCGAAGCTGACGAATGCATTCATGGTGAACGATCGAATGGTGGCCAGCACGAACTGGTACCTGGACAGCGGAGCGTCGAGACACATGACGCCGCACCGAAACATCCTGCAGAATTTTCGGCCAGGAAATTTCCCGGAAATTTTGACCGCCAACAATCAGAAGTTGAAGGTGCTTGGTAGCGGCATGGTGCTAGTGTCAATCGACGGTGTGAACATCCAAATGAAGGAGGTGCTCTACGTGCCGCAATTGGCGGCAAATTTGCTGTCAGTGGCGAAAATCACAGCAGCTGGAAACAAGGTACAGTTCGATGGAACAGACTGCCGGATTTACAACCCGAGAGGTCAGAAATTACTGCAAGCGCAAATGCGGAATGGTGTGTACGTGGTAGACAGCAATGCGATCGAGTGTCGTCTGGCGAGTGGCGACATGGTTGGTGCCGACGGAATGGAAAAAGATGCAATGGATTGGCACAGGAAGCTCGGACACCTGAATATCGGCGACATGATTCGATTAAAGGGCCTGGTTGACGGCCTCGAGTTCGACGGAAATGGTGAAGACGTGAAGGAATGCATCACGTGCATGATGGGGAAACAATCTCGGGCCCCATTTCACTCGTCGAATACGGAAATTAAATCGACGGAAATTCTGGAGTTGGTGCACACGGATTTATGTGGGCCAATGGAAGTGACATCCAGTGGAGGAGCCAGGTACCTGTTGACATTCATCGACGATTTCTCCAGGAAGGTATTCGTCTATTTTCTAAAATCAAAAGCGGAGGTGAGTGACAACCTCAAGGCTTTCGTGAAGATGGTAGAAAGGCAGACAGATCGACGAGTTAAGCGCATTAGGTCCGACAACGGGACTGAGTTCGTAAACGGCGCCAACAAGGCATTTTTCAAAAATGCTGGAATCATCCACGAGACGTCATGCGCCTACACCCCCCAACAAAATGGTGTAGCGGAACGCATGAACCGGACACTGGTGGAACGTGGAAGGTGCCTACTCATTGATGCGGAATTGGAAAAACGCTTTTGGGCTGAAGCGGTTAACATGGCAGCCTACGTCGTCAATCGATCGGTGAACCGTTCGCTTGGAAGAAAAGTTCCAGAGGAAGTATGGCGTGGAAAACGAATTGACGTGTCAAACTTGAAAATCTTCGGCACGCCAGTAATGGTACTCATCCCCGAAATCTACAGAAAAAAGCTCGATCCAAAGTCGAAGCAGTTGGTGTTCGTCGGATATTCGGAAACGCAGAAGGCAATGCGGTGCCTAGACGTCAAAAACGGAAAGGTTTTTGTGAGCCGTGACGTCAAGTTCCTGGAACCTCGGAAAGCAAAGGTAATAGTCAAACATTTTATTGAAGATGATGTCGACGTCATTCCAGAGAAGCCAGAAAAACAACCGAAAGGAGTTGGGGGCGCACGCCAGAGAGATCCCGAAGATGATCGAGGCAATGATGGTGGCGAAACCGCGGTCAACAACGCTGCAGATGGTCGGGCTACAGGCACGCCGGATAACAACATCGAAGGCAACGAACCCGAACTATCACCGGAAGAGGCATTGCGGAAATCGCGGCGAACCCGGAAGCCACCTGAACGACTCGGAGACTACGTTACCTACCGAGCGGAAGACATCGAGCGTTCTGGCGAACCTGAAACAGCGGAAGAGGCGCTGGCTGGACCGCACGCTGTTGAATGGAAACTAGCGATGGACGAAGAAATGCAAGCAATGGAAGCCAACGGAACGTGGACATTGGAGGAACTACCCGAGGGTAGGAAAGCAATCAAGACCAAATGGGTGTTCAAGAGAAAGCTCGCCGAGGATGGGTCTGTGTTGCGATACAAGGCTCGCCTGGTTGCCAAGGGGTGCTCTCAGAAGTATGGACTTGACTACGTCGAGACATTCTCTCCGGTAGTGCGTTACACATCGATTCGTCTCTTGATCGCACTGGCCGTAAAGTGGAATATGAAAATTGACCAGATGGATGCGGTGACTGCTTTCCTTCAAGGCGATTTAGATGAAGAAATCTTCATCGAGCAACCGCCTTCGTACAGCGATGGAAGTGGTCGCGTGTGCAAGCTAAAGAGGGCTATGTACGGCTTGAAGCAGAGTGGTCGTCAATGGAACATCGTTTTAGACAACGTTTTACGATCGTACGGGCTCGAGAAGTCGAAAATGGACCCGTGTGTGTACCACACAAAGAATACATCACTCATCGTGGCAATCTACGTTGATGACTTTCTAATTTTTTGGCGGGACAAGGAAGTGCTGAACCGCCTGAAGCTTGAGTTGGGGACTCACTTCAAAATGAAAGACTTGGGCCGAGCCCGAACGTGCGTTGGAATCAACATAACATACGTAGATAATGGAATAGCAATTGACCAATCGTCGTACATCAAGAACATGTTGATGCGGTTCGGAATGGAATTTGCGAACCCGTTGCCGACTCCCAGCGTTCCAAATGAAAAACTGTCAATCAACATGAAGAAGGAAGGGGAAGACACAAGTAACATTCCCTACCAAGAGGCTGTAGGATGTCTCTTGTATCTGGTTCAAGGAACGCGACCAGATATTGCATTTGCTGTTGGGAACGTGAGCAGGTTTAACACAAGCCACGGACAAGTTCACTGGACCGCCGTCAAGCGGATCTTCAGGTATTTGAAAGGAACAATTAATTATTCAATTCTTTTTATTCGTTCCGATGACCTGAAGCTCCATGGGTTTGCTGATGCTGACTGGGGTTCGGATGTGGACACCCGCCGGTCATGCACCGGATACGTTTTTATGCTGGGCACAGGCAGTATCTCATGGCTCAGCAAACGTCAACCAACGGTAGCTCTGTCCTCAACCGAGGCAGAATACATGGCCATGGCAACGGCCACGCAGGAAGCAGTCTGGCTGAAGCAGTTTCATGAGCAGTTCGAGGAAGCTGAGGCAATTCACCTCGAATGTGACAACCGGAGTGCCCTCGACATCGCGACTACGGACTGTTATCGGGCCAGAACCAAGCACATTGATACGCGACACCACTATGTACGCGAAAAGGCGATCGACGGAACTATTGAATTACTGCACGTTCCGACTGCCGAAAATGTAGCTGACTGTCTCACCAAAGGAGTGACGGGCCAGAAGCAGAAATTCTGCGCTCAACGTATGGGTCTGCAGAGTATCGTAAGCCAAAGAGTTGGTTTGGACCTTCAGTCCAACTGACCATCATCCTAACTTTTGGGCCATTTGGATGAGTCACTAAGGCTCATCAGGCCAGTGATATTAATGTACCTTAGCTTTATTTCCTTGAGTTCCTTTTTAGATTGTAGCTTACGATAAGTTGGGGTGTTGTCATGTAAACGCCCCGCTATGCCGTTGAGCGGTGGCGCTGTATGGCGCTGTAGACGGTGAGCGCTTCTCTGTTACACTGTCGGTCTTGTCTATCTTACTTCCGGTTTCTTCCCGTATATACAAATAAAAATCTCGTGCTATTTTTCTTCAAACAATTCTTTTTATTCGTACCAATCCTCAACAAAAAGTGGTTGGAAAAATAAAAAGAAAGAGAGAGAGGGAACGCAAAGACAGTCAATCTCTTTCTCTTTCTATCTTGTCATACAGCGTTGAATAGAAAGTGATAGGGATGGCCGTCTTTGCATTTTTTCTCTTTTTTTCCAACTACTTTTAATGCACATTTTAATACGGATGATGCAGTCCAGGTCTCCAGGTCTATAGTTCTGTTTTACAACTATAGACGCGACCACTCGTTTTTGAATCAAAAACTTCAGTTTTATAACACCTCCTCCTTGACTCTGATTCTTTTGATAAGGATGTTCCAGCATCCCAGTCTGATCAACATATCGGACACATACGGATATGTGATGTCAAATATTATTATGTGTTATAATTCTTTTTTAACACGATTGTTTTTTTTTTTAATTTTTGTCCATAATAAATATCAACACATTTAAGACATTCTCAGTGAACAATATCAAAGTATGTTTATAAAAATGGTTCTTTTTAATTTATAGATAACTTGTACAAAATTAAACAAAACAAACGAAGATAATATTCCAATTTTAAAAAGAAAAAGATATAACAAATTTTTTTTGAATGAAAAAAATGGAATTCCTTTGGTATCCAAACAAACTTGGAAACGATGGCAGATTTACAGTAAAGACAAAAGTGAGTAATTTAAAATTGTACGTAATTTTATAAACATATATAAAATCTGTGGTAGAAAAATGTAATTGAGAGATATCTATTATATATAAAAATAAATAAAAAATTAATTAAAGTGTAATTGAGATATCTATTATACATAAAAGTGACGCAGTATTAAATAATTTCCGCCCATAGACATATTAGGTTATAGGACCGAGGTGAATTGAATCAATATAAATTTTGATCTCTTACAGAAAAGTATTTGTATTTATTTAGTTAAATACTTATTTTATGTATTTAAAATACTAAAATTGAATATTTTAAATACTCAATTTTAATACTTTAAATACAAAATATATATTTAAACAAATAAATATAACTAATAAATTTCTGTAAGGGAGACAATTGCCGTTTGAAATAAAAAACTAATATCAACTATCTCAAAACTTATATTGATCAATTCGTCTCGGTCTACCCTTTTTATATTGAAAAATTAAACTAAAAGTAATATTAGAATACTACATTAATGTTTATGCTTTAATTTTTTTATATTTCCAAAATAAAATTTTAATTATATTATATATATATATATATATATATATATTACATATTATACATTTAAACTGATTGAAAAAGAACTTAAAAATTGTGATAAATACAAATGTAATATATGTTATTTATTTAAGTTAATAATTTTATGTTTACTATAGTAAACATTATTATAATAAATATCTATATTAATTTTTGTATCGTTATAAATATTTTAATTTTTTATATGTTTAATAATTTTTTTACAGACAATCAAAGCAAAAATATATCAAAATATGTATTTTCACCTTTCAAAACAAATTATATTGATACATCAAATATAAACAAAACTACTTTACATACTATTCACAAAATTAACAAACAAATCCTTGTACCTCAAGAAACTGGTGATAGTAGTTTGAATTGTTATGGACACAATAACAACAAAGACGTCAAAATTGATTCTGTGAAAGAAGATTTATATCAGAACAAAAGCGAGGAAGAAGAAATTAATACTGATAATTCTACTTGCGAAATATTTGATACTGATGATGTAAGGATTACTAATGATGCGAATATAAAACGCAATAATATTATAATGTTTCAAAGCTCAAAAACAACAGTTGATGAAGTTGTACAAATGATACACACTTATTGTGTTCGCTTTAATTGTTCCGATGAAGCAAGATTAGCTTTATTTAATATGGCAACTATTTGGGCAGGTTCAAATTTTTCAACATTCATGAATTCTAAATATATGATAAGCAAGCGTTTGGATCCTCCAGAAGAATTAAATCAATATGTATTTTATTGTACCGAGTGTAATAGTGTATTAGGAAAATTTTATAGAAAAGATTTGTTATCGCGTAGTTACCGCCATTGTAATGGATGTCAGCAAAAATATAAAATAAGTACTAATTCTTCTAAATATTTTGTAAGTACGGATATAAAATTTCAATTACAGACTGTTTTACGAAATTCAAATGTATGCAAATTATTGCTTCGAAACATTAAGAATATTGAGAGCAAACTAACAAATAGAAATTTGAATACCATTGTTGATGTTTATGATGGAGAAATATACAAGACACTGTATAATAGTAAACGCAAAAACACAATATTATTAACTTTTAATTTTAATGTAGATGGTGCACCTATTTCTAAAAGTAGCAAGAGTTCAATGTGGCCTATCCAGTTAATAATTAACGAATTACCAAAAAATATACGCTTTAGATATATATTGCTCGCAGGAATATGTATCACAAAATCTGAACCTAACTCACAATTTATGAATCTATATATGAATGTGTTTATTGAGCAGATTCGTGATTTGATGAAAAATGGTATAGTTATAAGTCTAGAAAATGGTAAAAAATGTAATTTTATATTGCAACCACTTTGTTCATCAGTAGACTCTGTTGCTCGACCTATAATACAGAATCGCTTCCAATTTAATTTTGGCTGTATTTTGACTGTATTTTGGCTGTAGTTGGTGCTATCATTATGGAGAATATGTTAACGGTGCCATGCGATATCCATTTATGGATGACGATCCGCCTTTAAGAGACCATGAATCATACATTAAAGACATGAAGTACGCTGAAAAAATACATAGACCATCTAAAGGTGTTAAAAATTTTGCAGAAATTACGAATTTAGAAAATTTTGATTGTGTTTGGGGATTTTCGTATGATTATATGCATGGCCTCTTACTTGTGTGTGTGTGTGTGTGTGTGTGTGTGTGTGTGTGTGTGTGTGTGTGTGTGTGTGTGTGTGTGTGTGTGTGTGTGTGTGGTGTTGTTTGTACTTTGTGGACGAAGTTTTGGGCAAGTATCGGTACAAAAGAGTATAATCTATCCAAAATTGATAAAATAAATATTGAAAAGCAATTATTAAATATTAAAATGCCAAGTAAAATTCATAGATCACCGAGATCCTTTAATAGTGGAAAATGGAAAGCTAGTGAGTGGAGATCTTGGGTATTATATCTAAGTATTCCATGTCTTTTGGGAATACTAAACACAAAATATTTAAGCTCTTTTGGACTTTTAGTTCGTTGTACTCATAAGCTTTTATAAAAAATTATAACAAAGGAAGATTTAAAAAAGTGCGAAATTGATTTTATATATTTCACTGCACAATGTGAAAAATTATATGGAAAAAGTAGTATGAATTTCAATACTCATGCATTACTTCATGTTGTTAATCACGTATATAAAAGTGGTCCACTTCCATTGACTTCAGCTTTTCCTTACGAAAATGGAATTTTTGTACTAAAGCAGAAATTGTCAGGTCCGAAAGGAGCTTTAATACAGCTTTCTAAACGTTTAGTGCAAAAAACAATGTTAGAAACCAAATTGTTAAATACGTCCGACAATAATTCTTCACGCTTTTGTAAAAGTATTTTGCGTAATCATTTTTTCTTGAAAGGAAATAGTTTGGAAGTCAATTCAAGTGTGACTCTCTTAGCGAACGATAATAATATAAATCAAAATATCACACAAGTTTTAAAGAATGCTATTGTTGATATAAGATTAGAGGACGTAAAAGCGTTTAATAAAGCGATTTACAAAAATGTTTTATACACTACTACTTGTTATAAACGAGAAAAAAAACCGATGACAGATTTTTTGAAGATGAAACTGGTGACATAATTGAAATATTTAAAATTGTTTTATATAATACTAAACCTTATATTTTAGGATATAAATATAATGTAAAGTGTCTAAGTATTGGCAACGTGATAATTGATTCAATATTCGAAGTAACATCTAAATCTTCTAGTTTAAATTTGTTTACTTTTCAAAATATTAAAAAACAAATTGTATATATAAACGTTGAAAATGGATATTTTTGCCGAATGCCGAACACTTACGAAACTCAATAATTCCATAAATATTGTAAACCGCTTTATTAAATGCTTTATGTCCTCTATCATCTTACATTAACAATATTTCCAAACTATTTTCTTCCAAGAAAAGTAGTTTAAAAATATATATATACATGATACTGATTCAGATTAAATATTATAAAACTTTTCTTCGATGAATTACCAATTTAGTAATTCTCATTTTTTATAGTGTTTGCTGCCAAGTATTTTCCGATAAAACATATTTTTTTTTGTATTTTATTACTTCTAATTTTCTGATTTGTATTTTTTTATTTTTGTTACACATCAAAAATATAATTTTTATGTTCTGAAAGATAAACTACAAATTAACATCTATGTATAAATGTTATTAATGTGTGTCATATATATGCAATATATATATGTACAACGCATGTTTTGGGACATCTTCTTTTTATTAGTTTTATGGGGACTACATCACTTTACAAACAACAGGCAATTTGAAATTTTGTTTATAGAGCAATAACAAAAAAAATATTGGCAATTTTATAATCATCGTATACTTTGAGATTTTTTGAACAAAGGTATTATTTGGAGACTGTCCTCAAATTATACGGTCGACATACCTGACGGAAATGTCCTCAAATTAAACGTTTTGCCTCAACCGTTTTGCTTTTTAGAATATTATATTTTTTCCTCAAAATAATTGTTTTCCAATGTTTTTTAAGCATATTTTATAAATATAATATATTAAGTACTAATTTCTTTTGTTGAACGTATTTTTTAAATCTGTTTTTTAGTCTATGTTTCTTAAAAGAATAAGAAAGTAAAAGGAATGGGGCTGAATTAATAAATATATAATAAAAATAATCCTTTGAATACAACATGCAATCTGATGTCGTTCTGATTATTGCTAGGAATAATTTTTATTAATTTTAATTTTTTTAACTTTTATTTTTTGATACTGATAATTTGTGTAAAAATATAAATTAAAAAAAATTGTTGGATATATATATGTGCCCATATAGTCTATACTTATAATTTTCACCAAATATCTATATGTACCTATAGTACTTAAAACATTGGTAGATCCATATTCCAGCAAATAAAGCGAATCTAGCGAAAAGAGCATTGAGAAACAAGATAGACAAATCTGGCGAGAAATAAGTTGTGAAAGACTGCTTTATATGCTATAGTACCAGTGACAAATAATAATAAAAAAAAAAAATAATTACAAGAATTTCAAGTCCGTGAAAATTGCAGTCTTTAAAGTACATGTTGGACAAAAGTATCAAAATGTCCTCAAAGTATACGCACGCTCGAAAAATGTCTCCAATAAATACTCTATATACCTATATATACAATATACATATTTATATGTACAACGCATAATTTGGGATATTTCCGTTTTATTGGTTTTATGAAGACTACATCACTTGATAATGCAATATAAAATTTTATTTATACTTTAAGATTTTTTGAACAAAGGCTTTGATTGGATACTATCCTCACATTATGCGATCAACGTACCTCAAATTATGTACGATCGACTGTCCTCAAATTATATGATCGGCATATGACGGAAATGTCCTTAAATTAAACGTTCTATCTCAACTTTTAGGGTATATTTTATTGTTAAAATAAATGTTTTATTCCAATGTGTTTCAAGCATATTTTATACAATTAAAGTACGAATTTCTTTTGTTGAATATTTTTTTTGTGTCTGCATTTCTTAAAAAAAAAATGTGTGAATATAAGAGGGTAATAGAAAATGAGCAAAATCAATAAATATGCGACAAAATTAAATTTTTGAATACATCACGCTGTCGCTCTGACATTTGCTAAATTATTTTCATTAATTTCTATTCTTTTATATTAATAATTTTGTGTGAAAATTTTAAATTTAAAAAATTTGAACACATATATGTGCCTATTAGTGTCCCTTATTTATAATAATAAAAAAAATTTTATATTTTTTTCGGTCTCACCCTTTAAAAAATTTGCAATTGGTATTACATAAAATTTCAACTCTCTAGATTCTAGATTGCAAACCAATTGCAAACTTTTTAAAGGGTGAGACCGAAAAAAATATAAAATTTTTTTTATTATTATAAATAAGGGACACTAATAGGCACATATATGTGTTTAAATTTTTTAAATTTAAAATTTTCACACAAAATTATTAATATAAAAGAATAGAAATTAATGAAAATAATTTAGCAAATGTCAGAGCGACAGCGTGATGTATTCAAAAATTTAATTTTGTCACATATTTATTGATTTTGCTCATTTTCTATTACCCTCTTATATTTACACATTTTTTTTTTTTAAATACAGACACAAAAAAAATATTCAACAAAAGAAATTCGTACTTTATTTGTATAAAATATGTTGAGATAGAACGTTTAATTTAAGGACATTTCCGTCATATGCCGATCATATAATTTGAGGACAGTCGATCGTACATAATTTGAGGTACGTTGATCGCATAATGTGAGGATAGTATCCAATCAAAACCTTTGTTCAAAAAATCTTAAAGTATAAATAAAGTTTTATATTGCATTATAAGGTGATGTAGTCCTCATAAAACCAATAAATATCCCACGGAAATATCCCAAAATATGCGTTGTACATATATATTTGTATATTGTATATATATATACAATACATAGAGTATTTATTGTGGAGACATTTTTTCGAGCGTGCGTATACTTTGAGGACTTTTCGATACCTTGGAGACATTTTTATTTTTTTATGCATATTTTGAGATCTCTTTATATGATTTTCATTGCACGTTATTTTACCATTAACTCTGCTTTTCAATTACACGTAATTTATATAAAAAACAAAATAAATTTAATTAATTTATATTATTACCCATTTAAAGTACTAGAAATTAAGATATTTGTTTATATTATCAAAAAATTTTCGTTTATACGGATTACTGAATTTATAATAACATTAAAACTATAATTACCTAATGATTTTTAACTTTCATGTTAAGCAGAAATCACTTAATAAATTCATTAAATAATTGTATGATAGTCAGTGTATAGTTTAAGTACAAATGCTATAAAATAATACTAATTGGCGCCTACATTTAGTCAATATCATAAAATGCAGTCCTCAAAGTACATGTTAAACAAAAATATTAAAATGTTCCAAAGTATACGCACGCTCGAAAAAATGTTTCAGTATAAGTATTTTGTGTCACAACGCATGTTTTGTTCCTTTTTTATTGATTTTGTAGAGATTATATCACCTTATGGTGCAATGTGAAATTTTATTTTTACTTTAAGACTTTCGACATACTTAAACAATTTGAAATATGTATAATTTAATACATTTGATATATAAATATTACTATAATATATAATATATATTTAAACAAATTTTTTATTGTTTATTTACTGAACGTAAGTTTAGCTGCAATAATAAACCAAATTACTTTTTCCGCGATAAAATTCTGTGTAAGGTTCCATCCCGTATAGTATTAAAAAGATTAGTAGGCCCATGTTCGAGCGGACAAAGTAAATCTAATGAAAGGAACATTAACGAGTATAATAGCTGATGAAGCAGCAAGGAATTGGAATGAGAAAGATTGTTTTAGTAGCATGTGGTGACTAAATAATAAGAAGAAAAAAATTAGTTGCAAGGGTTTTAAATGTGTTTTTTCTTATTTTTTATTATGTATTACATAATATATATATGTAAACTTTTAAACTTAAATATAAACTTTTTAAAAATCTGAAACATGTGATTAAATGCTTTAGATCTCAACACAATCAATATCTAATTAAACAAAAACATTGTAGTTAAGCAAAAATTAAACAAAAACATTGTAATCAAATCCAGATCTAATCTAATATTATAATTTAAACACACACAGATCTAATATTATAATTTAAACACTATAACCTACAAATTTTTAACGATAGTTTTATTTTTTCTTAAATAGTTAAACTTATTAAGAATAAGAAAATAAAATTTTAATTGTAGACACAAAAATGAAATTGAAAACATTGAGAAAACTTCTTGAAATGATAATAAACTTATAATATGTTATATTTTTGTAGTAAATTCAGCGTTTTTTTTATTTAAGTATTTCTTTTTTCTAGCTTTTTCTTTGCGCTGATTGTCAATCCAGGATTTTAATTGTTCAGGAGTCCTCTTTTTCAAGCAATTATTTTGATAAATTAAAGCTCTACATTCCTTTAATGATGGTAATTTAAGCAGCTTATGAATATCACCAAATTTTTTTTTAATTACTTTTTTTTCTTTTTCCGTCCATCTAATACGTGTTACTGATCTTTGCTGTAAAGCTGTAATTAAAATATAATTTATTATATATTAATAAAAGATTTTAAATTATAAATTATAAATTTTTATTATATATAAATTATTAATTTTTAAAAATTAATATTATATTAGATAAAAAGTAAAGGTATAAATTTAAAAAGTAATAAATCAATAATATTAAAAAATTTTTTTACAAACTTACAGCTTAAGAGATGAGTACTGGAATTTAAGATTTCATCGTCACTGTCGTCATCATAATTTAATTGACGTGTGCAAATACGTTTTCTTGAAGATCCTGATTGTATTTTATTAATACTAACATTATTATTCCTACAAAGATCATCGATAATCAACGAACCTTCTGTTTGTACATTATCGTCTTTGGAATCAGTTTCATCATTTTCTTCATTGCTATCTTCTTTTTCATCATTTATTTATTTATTATTTTCATCATTCACCTATTGCAGCTTGCAGTAAGCGAGATATTTCAGTCATATCAATCAGTCCATTAGGGATACGATACACATCCTTGTGGATTTGTTTGTCATGTCCCATAAAATTTGCTAAATCGGAAACTTGATTTTCCTCTACTCGCAACATAGCAGTGTAAGTAGCAATATGCTTTCGAAGCATAGTTCCTCGCAAACTGGTAGGTATTGATGCACCACAATCATCAGCAAACTTTCGCATTACAGCACAAGCTCTGACATAACCTTTTTTTGGAGAATCTGCTCGAGGTACAGCAAAGACATATTTATTTTTTGAATTTACTCCAGCTTCGAAACGATATTTGAGTAAAACATCGATGTACGAAATTAAAAATGTATGCAATAATACGGGAACAGTTCTTCCTAACTTGCCTCGTATAGTTAATCGAACAAATTGTTTGGCTTGTCTTTGAGACTCTTCTGATATGTTGTCAAATACGTCAAGATTGAAAATTTTGTCAATCGTCTCTTGATTTTCATAGCTTTCAATGGAGAGTCTTTCAATTTCACCGGCTCTTCATCGATTAAACATTTGGACGAGAATAAGACTGCCTTCTGTTAACATTTTCCATGCACTAAGATCAAACTCTTTTTCAAGAATTTTCATAGCCTCCTCACACATATTTTTCGTATAATTATACAATTTTTGAATATCTGATTTTGATGGAAGGACAATTTGTTTTTCTCGACGTTTATTTGTCCGATCCTCTATAACTTTTTTATTAATTGTTACTGAATAATCATCATCAAACAATACCATGAAATGATCAACAGCTTTTTTTCCATCAAAATCTTCTTGTTTAATATATTCAGCAGCTTGTATGCGAGCACATTTTTTTAACATTGTTCCCAGAGTAGTGGCATTATAAGGTGTTTGAAAAATCTGTAATTCTGAATCATAATTTGCACATACTTTAACCGCCTTTATAACGTCATCATAGTATCGAGGATGAAAAATGGATGCAAAATCAGTTATTTCCTTGTTAATTCTTTTGATTGCCAATTTAAAACGACCAAGAAGACGTAGATAATTTCTGATCATATCGTACTGATGAGAAAGTGTGTATGTATTGCATAATTTATTTCCGAACAAAATCAGAAGCTTATCGTATTTAATCGATTTTGAAACATCATCATCTTGAAATGATGGAAAAATTTTTCGACGCATTACATCGTTAGCATCACAATGTATATATCCCATTAACTGTTTCCCTTTCACAAGTTGATTTTTTTGACCTTTCTCATAAGCTGGGTTACATTTCTTGAAATGTATTCTTAAAGTTTTCTTAGAAAAAAATCCTTTGCAATGACTGCAACATACGTAGCTTTCAACCGTATTTTTAAATTTTGTTTGAGTACGTCGACAAGTTATGAGAACTCCTGTATTTAAATTGGCATCGGTGTTATGAAGATAATTTCCATATTTCCGAATTTTTTCAATAATTTTGCGTCGTTCTGGATTGCCTTTTGGAAAATGCATAAATTTTTTAACATCTAGTTCTTTTTTGTGTTTTAATTCCAAATGCCGAGCAAATTTTGTTTGGAGCTTTTTGCAATAAGGGCAAAAATATTGTTTAAGTAAATGATCTTTGCTTTGAGAAACAGGTACATAAATGTCACGAATATCAACTGAAGGTGCATTATTATTAATGGAAAAATTTAATTTATTATTTACGTTAGAATTTGTTTCATTTATTGTAGTGATACTACTGCTTGGTACATAATTCGAACTATCTTCACATTTGTTATCTGCCGTTGTATCATTGTCTTCTTTTGAATTAGACTTTCCAATAATGTTAGATTCCATGTTATTTTGATATGAAAAATTCACAATGTGATCGCAAGATTTTTCCCCGTTTTTGATTATATTATCAGAATTTTCGATAACTTGTTCTTCAGTAATGGAGGAAATATTTTTTTCCGTGACATTTGATTCCATACTCAAATTTTTTAGCCAATCATCTCCGACAACTTTCATAATTTCTGACACACCGCTAGGCGAACTACTTTCAATAAATATGTCGGTTGAATTTTGATGAATTGCAGATAAATGCATATCAAATTGATTCTCTGTCGTTGGTGGTATTTTAATAGGTGTCGAGCAATTAGTGTCTTTTATAAAGTTAGAATATCGTGTTTGATTAGGTGATAGCAGTGATCTCAATTCATCTTTTCTATTACTCATACCGTTGTTAATATCGTCTAGCTTTCTTTGTAAAACTGTATATGAATCTAAAAATTAATAATTAAAATTTGATATCAAAATATATGTAAAATATTTGCTAATAGTAATAATAATAATAAATATAATCAAAATACAAAATAAACAGTCATCCGTCCCTAAACTATACTTACTATAAAACTTATCTAATAGGTTATATTTATAGATTATTAGAATTAACGTACCATCAGTGTTTAATAAACAGCATTCATATGATGATCCCTTTACTTTAACAAGACAATCTTTTCCTTCAATAATTTTTACTTTTTTTGAAAGAGTTACAAGGCATTCTTGGTTATCAAATTTTATTAATGAATACATGACTGCAAGAAATGTTTGGCAAGTATATATTATCGACTTTCTTTGATTAAGATTGTGGTTATCTTATGCAGACACTTTCTGAAAAAAAGTTTAACAATTAAACTGATTCACTTTTTAGAATCGTTTCTTTGGGGTTGCGGCACATTATTGCAATTGTGTACACGAATCGGTTAATACCGCCAATATCGCGTTAATGCCGTCCGTAATTAAATTTCGGGGGATCCCTAGGACTACCCAGTGCTGCCAGAAACGAGCGGCAGCATCACACAAATACAACCGAGAACCGATGACATCATCCTATCCGTGTGAGCTCGACCCGGTCGACCAATGGAAGAGAACGCACGTCTCCCTTCCACCGAGCCGACGAAACAGACGATAAATGCTAAGAAGTAAGTGTTTCTAAGGTAAGTGGCTGGAATATAAAAAATCCCGTGTTCGAGATTTGCTTCTCGTAACTTTCTTTTCTTTTTTCCGCATTTGCTTCTAACAGTGTAAATTATCAAATAATCTTTTTTTTGCTTAAAAAATAATAGTTTATATTTATTAATAATATTCGCATATGTTAAAATTAACAATTTTTGAAATAATTCAAATTTGCTATTGTCAATAGAAAAATGAAGTTATTTTGCAATATTGTAACAAAGTGTAAATTTAACATATGCTATGTTCTTGCCACTCGCCTTATTCGTTTAGCCATGTTTGCTTTGACATTTATGTCTATCGACTCAAAAGATTTTATATATCCGTATAACTTTTAATTATTTCCCAACTTACAATTACTCACTCGCGTCCTGATATTTTTTCTCCCGTTCAATAATTTTCTATTCGTACATTCGGAGAATCCGAATAGTGAGATCAATAATGTACTTAATTTTCGTACACTCTAGTATCTCAATCTGAGATCGGTGTACATTTTAACGTCTCAAATGTAGACGAATTATTTCTATATAAAAAATAATTAAAATTTTCACACCAACAATCTATGATATATCCTCCATATGCCATATTATATTTTATTCCATTTTTAATCATTTATTTTAAACTACTGCATATTAGCAAGAGTTACTGTACTATGGAGATTAGTGGAGGAGACGGTAACATATATTATAAATGCAGTCAGATTTATTGTACTCTTGTTAGTATTGTTAAAATATTGTAAAAATAATGTATTATTAGTTTATTAGTAATTATAATAGTATTATTAATAGTGGTCTTCCGCACCACCTTCGAGGTTCCACTAACGGCGCGTCAGGTTTTTTTAGTGGACCTTCGTCAGGAGCCCTATTATACCACATTTTATTATTCTTTCTATATTTCTTTTATACATATGTGATGTCATTTGCAGACATGTTAGTAACATTTTATTTATCTATAAATATGTGACGGGATAGAGAGTTAGCACGAGATAATTGATTTTATTTTAAATTTTATTTAATATATATGTAGAATAAATCTTAATATAAAATTATCACAATATAACTAGTCAATATATTATTACAATGTTATCACATAAATTAGATTAAAAAAATTATTATAATAAAAATATAATAATAATTAAAAAAAATCATTGTTAAAAAAATAAAATAATATTAAATTAAATTAATAATAAAATTATTTGTATAATTTAATAAATATATAATATTTTTTTATTATAATAGGGCCTCTTCCACCCTGGCCACCTCTCTGTCCCCATCCATAATAAAAATATACCAGCGAGCGCGAGACTTTCCGCCTCCTCTTCTTTTTTCTAAAAAATAAGCACATTTACAGATAAGTACTATATTAAATAAAACAATCATGCATATAAATTAATCATTTAGTTACAAAAAATAAAAGAAAAAAATAATTTACCACTTGTTTGTTCCTCCGGCTGCTGCTGCTCTTGTTGGATGCTTTCTATGTTTTTATTTGTATTTTGCTATTTGTATTTATAAATCAGTAGAGTTTCTAACCACAGTTTGTAAACACTTTCTAAAACCTAAGTTTTTAAAAAACGTATGCAATAATATTCAATTTTCTGACAAAAATAATCAAAAATCTTTAAATGAAATAAATTTAGGATTAGAATGCGAAGGATACCTCGACGAACTGACAAAGAACGGATACTTAGACATAGTTGCGAATGTTCGAGAAAATTGTTTACAATTTTATGTGACAGCTGCCGAGGAAATTAGTAAAAGATTACCAATTAATGACAAATTTTTGTCAAAATATAAAGTTTTTGATTCAGACGTTGTTTTATTTGATTTTCACAGAGAAACATCATTCAATGACGTTTCTTTTATCGTTCAAACTCTCGGTGGTTTTGACGAAAATGGTTTAAAAAAAGAATAGTTTATTGTACATCTCAATTTTACAGAAACAGAAAAAACAAATCTTAAAAAATTAAGTTTTGATAACATGTGGAAACAGATTTTACAAAGTAAAAGCTCCAGAGATCTTGTGAAATATCCAAATCTTAAATCCCTTATAAATTCTATTAGATTACTTCCAAATTCTAATGCCGATCCAGAAAGAATATTTTCAATTTTATCATACATAAAAACGAAAAAACAAAATAGTCTTTCATCCGTCTCTGTAAATGCCATTTGCGTTTTAAAATCAGCTTTGAACGCAAGAAAAGAATCTATTTTAAATCTATTTTAAAGAAATCTATTTTAAAGATGGAGATTAATGAAAAACATTTGTCTCTCATGTTATCGAACAAATTATATTCTACATGTCCTAAAAAACATAAAAGTTGTCTTAATCTACATGCTGCAGACGTTGATGATATAGCTGGTCCCTCAACATCTAATGATACGCAATAATAATGTTACAAATAAATAGTATTTTTTATATAACACAAAAAAGTAACTGCTAATTTTATTACAGAGGTGTAATAAGTTATTTGTCTGCAAATGACATCACTTGTAAATGACAAGCGTAAAAAGAATATCTTGTCTGCAAATGACACCACACTTGTAAATGACAAGAGTAAAAAGAGTATCTTGTCTGCAAATGACACCACACTTGTAAATGACAAGAATAAAAAGAGTATCTTGTCTGCAAATGACATCACATATGTATAAAAAAAATATAGAAAGAATAATGAAATGTGGTATAATAGGGCTCCTGGCGAAGGTCCACTAAAAAAACCTAAATGCGCCGTTAGTGGAACCTCGAAGGTGGTGCGGAAGACCACTATTAATAATACTATTATAATTACTAATAAACTAATAATACATTATTTTTACAATATTTTAACAATACTAACAAGAGTACAATAAATCTGACTGCATTTATAATATATGTTACCGTTTCCTCCACTAATCTCCATAGTACAGTAACTCTTGCTAATATGCAGTAGTTTAAAATAAATGATTAAAAATGGAATAAAATATAATATGGCATATGGAGGATATATCATAGATTGTTGGTGTGAAAATTTTAATTATTTTTCATATAGAAATAATTTGTCTACATTTGAGATGTTAAAATGTACACCGATCTCAGATTGAGATACTAGAGTGTACGAAAATTAAGTACATTATTGATCTCACTATTCGGATTCTCCGAATGTACGAATAGAAAATTATTGAACGGGAGAAAAAATATCAGAACGCGAGTGAGTAATTGTAAGTTGGGAAATAATTAAAAGTTTTATAGGTATGTAAAATCTTTCGAGTCGATAGACATAAATGTCAAAGCAAACATGGCTAAACGGATAAGGCGAGTGGCAAGAACATAGCATATGTTAAATTTACACTTTGTTACAATATTAAATAAAAATAACTTCATTTTTCTATTGACAATAGCAAATCTGAATTATTTAAAAAATTGTTAATTTTAACATATGCGAATATTATTAATAAATATAAACTATTATTTTTTAAGCAAAAAAAAAGATTATTTGATAATTTACACTGTTAGAAACAAATGCGGAAAAAAAGAAAAGAAAGTTACGAGAAGCAAATCTCGAACACGGGATTTTTCATATTCCAGCCACTTGCCTTAGAAACACTTACTTCTTAGCATTTATCATCTGTTTCGTCGGCTCGGTGGAAGGGAGACGTGCGTTCTCTTCCATTGGTCGACCGGGTCGAGCTCACACGAATAGGGTGACGTCATCGGTTCTCGGTTGTATTTGTGTGATGCTGCCGCTCGTTTCTGGCAGCACTGGGACTACCTAGGACGGACCAACGCTTGACGCGATCACGCGAGACACGAGGGGCCGAGTAGTGGGGCAGGGGGACAGTAGTAGGGTAGTGGGGGAATAGTAGTGGGGCGCGCTTTTATCTTGCATCCCTCGCGCAAGACGGACGATGGAGAGAGAAAGCGATATGCGACGTGCTATGCGTTAATGCCGTCCAATAGCTGTCTCACTCACTCGACACTCGAGTAGGGTAGAGTGAGTGAGAGAGCAATACGGTCGGCTGGACAGCCGGGCGGTTGAATCGCGTGACTGAGGCGCGTGCCCCGAGCGCGCTCCCGTATTATGCGTATGTTTACGTATTTTTAAATATCTAAATGATTATTTTGTATATGTATATATTATTAATTAATTTTCTTTTATACATATATACATATACATATACAGGGTGTTTTATAATGTCCGTGCCAACGCTCGTGTACGGATAGAGTGCGGTAAACTGAACAAAAAAAAAAGGTAAAAAAAAAGGCGCCAAGTACACGCTCTTGTCACAACCAAAACAAAACAGTATTGTTTTACATTTAAAAAAAATTGCCGTATATATTAAACCTATCAAAAAACCAGTCGTATATATTACCCTTTCAAAAAAAGCTGTCGTACATATTAAAACCTTTCAACAAGTAATGCTGTTGTGTATATTAAAACTATAAAAAAATATAATATCAGGAAATGACGCCAAGTGGGATTAAAGAACTATGAAAAAAGTTGTACACTATTTCTATAAAACTCTTCTATAAAACTTTTGTACATAAAGCTGTCGTATATATTAAAAAAAAAATCTAAAAAAATGCTGTCGTACATATATTATTATATTGCATACTATATTTCACCATATTTTACATATACTATACTATATATATTATATATATTATTACATATACTATACGATATATATTATTTATAATATTACATATACTATATATATTATAACAAATTAAACTCATAATTAAAAAAAGTAAAAAAAATATTAAAAAAATAAAAATATTTTAGTAAAAAAAAATTTTAAATATTAAAAAAATTTAATTAAAATAAAAAAATATTTATTAAAAAACGCAAAAAAACTTGGCGTTGCTACACCTCAAAATATTATAAAGCAAAAAAATTCGTAATAATATAACAATTGACGATTAATTGACATAATGTAATAAGTTGACATCATGTAAGTTAACATGTAGTTTACTGTAGCAACGCCAAGTTTTTTTGTGTTTTTTAATAAATATTTTTTTATTTTAATTAAATTTTTTTAATATTTAAAATTTTTTTTTACTAAAATATTTTTATTTTTTTAATATTTTTTTTACTTTTTTTAATTATGAGTTTAATTTGTTATAATATATATAGTATATGTAATATTATAAATAATATATATCGTATAGTATATGTAATAATATATATAATATATATAGTATAGTATATGTAAAATATGGTGAAATATAGTATGCAATATAATAATATATGTACGACAGCATTTTTTAGATTTTTTTTTAATATATACGACAGCTTTATGTACAAAAGTTTTATAGAAGAGTTTTATAGAAATAGTGTACAACTTTTTTCATAGTTCTTTAATCCCACTTGGCGTCATTTCCTGATATTATATTTTTTTATAGTTTTAATATACACAACAGCATTACTTGTTGAAAGGTTTTAATATGTACGACAGCTTTTTTTGAAAGGGTAATATATACGACTGGTTTTTTGATAGGTTTAATATATACGGCAATTTTTTTTAAATGTAAAACAATACTGTTTTGTTTTGGTTGTGACAAGAGCGTGTACTTGGCGCCTTTTTTTTACCTTTTTTTTTGAAAAGGTTATTTTTTGAGATATTATTTCTTTTTTTTAGTAATTTGTTTTGATTGTGACCAGAGCGTGTACTTGGCACCTTTATTTTACCTTTTTTTTTAAAAAAGGTAATTGATAGATATTTTTTTTTAATGATATATATACGACAGTGTTTTTTAAAGCTAAAATAATGAAATATCAGTTAGATTTTGCTAAAGACGGCCCATTATCACCCCAGTCGTACTTTCAGTATACAGCATACGACGGTCCTCTTTAATTAATTAAGTTACAAAAATACAAAATTCTGTAAGTATCATATTGTTTCTAGGCCATTGTGTTTTTCTAATTGAAGCATCATCAGCTTCAATCCAATCATTTTCTTCTCTATGCAGGGTGTCCCATTTAACTTGAGACAACTAAATATTTCGAAAAATAAGCATTGTACGAAAAAATGTCCCAAATAAATTTTTAATATTATCAAGGGGGACGTCTGGCTGTATAAAAATTAACCCGCCCCCACCGCCCCTTGGGGGTGGGGCGGGTGGCAACTTTAAAATTTCAAATAAGAACCTCCATTTTTTTATTACAGATTCGGATTCCTCGGAAAAAAATACGTAAGTTTTGTCCGAGACATTTTTTCGAATCGTGATAGATGGCGCTGTAATCAGTGAAAATTAGTTTTTGCCATTTTCTCTCACCATCGGGGTGCTTTATTTCGGTGAGTCCCCTCGCCTCTCACTATTCAATTACAATAAATGCTCGAAATGATGACTTTCCATTTTGATGCATTTATTAACTCGAGCTTGGAATGCTTGTACACATGTAGAAAGTGTATCTGGCGTTATTTGTGCGCAAGCATATCTAATACGTTCCACCATGTTTTCTCGAGTATTTGGTATTTTTGTATACTCTTTTTCTTTAAGGTAAAATTATTTCAACTTTCAAAATTATTTCAACTTTCTTCTCTAAAGATAAATAATCCATTATTTATTTAATAATGGCTGAAATAAAGAACGCGTCCGTAAAAAAACAAGTAGCTAGCGTACCAAAACTATGAGGCATCTACAAATGTAGTAAATTTCTGAAATACTGAAAATACTGAAAAGGAGAAACAAAATAAATGAAAGAAATTAAGTCAGAACAATTCTTCAATAACTGGATTCTTTAAATTTCAAGTCAAGTAAATTTCAGTAATACGTACGCTAGCTACTTGTTTTTTTACGGACGCGTTCTTTATGTCAGTAAATAAATAATGGATTATTTATCTTTAGAGAAGAAAGTTGAAATAATTTTATGTTACCTTAAAGAGAAAGTGTATACAAAAGTACCAAATACTCGAGAAAACATGGTGGAACGTATTAGATATGCTTGCGCACAAATAACGCCAGATACACTTTCTACATGTGTACAAGCATTCCAAGCTCGAGTTAATAAATGCATCGAAATGGAAAGTCATCATTTCGAGCATTTATTGTAATTGAATAGTGAGAGGCGAGGGGACTCACCGAAATAAAGCACCCCGATGGTGAGAGAAAATGGCAAAAACTAATTTTCACTGATTACAGCGCCATCTATCACGATTCGAAAAAATGTCTCGGACAAAACTTACGTATTTTTTTCCAAGAAATTCGAATCTGCAATAAAAAATAGGGGTTCCTATTTAAAATTTCAAAGTTGCCACTTGCCCCACCCCCAAGGAGCGGTGGCGGCAGGTTAATTTTTACACAGGCAGACGTTCCCCTTAATAATATTAAAAGTTTATTTGGGACATTTTTTCGTACAATGCTTATTTTTCGAAATATTTAGTTGTCTCAAGTTAAATGGGACACCCTGTATATATTACAACGTTTATAATTATCTATTTCATTTAGTCTCTATTAGGCCCTGACCTATTATCATCTCTTTCAGTTTAATAAATAATTTAATTATAGTTGGTATAAATAGAATTACAAACTCGTATTACATAGTTAAATTCAATTTGCAATTTATAAGTGGCTTTCAAAAACGATATTCAAATACATTGAGTACATGAGTTAGATAATTAATTAAATATGTTAGTACGTATTATTCATTTGATTAGTTATTTAAAAACAATATACTACATATAATTATTTTTAACATGTTCACAATTTATACTGACAATGAAAAATAGAAACTAGCAGATATTACATTATATTACCACGATTTGGCCGTTCTGCACGTGCGCGACGTCTGTAGCCTGCGTACGGGATATATGTATAGGTACAACGCTTGCGCACAACGCACAGAGTCTGCTCTAAAGTGAGAAACAAATATCATCCGCACCGTAATATTTTTCAAAATTCTCAAGCACAATCAGCAATGTAGGAGTATTACACATATTTTATTTCACACACGTATACCGCTGTGTGGCCAGATTTGAGACACAAACAGCAGCAGCAGCAGCAGGAATGAAAGGATTACCGCATATATGCGCAAGTCACATTGTACATGTGAGCTCCGCGCTTCGCATGTACATGGCTTGCGCATGCGTTGCCGGCGATACATGCCGATATGTGTACATCTGAGATACTAGCCATCTATCGGCAAGAATTTATAAAGTACATCCCAGACGACTGAAATAATTTTCATAGTTTTCATGACATTTCGACTTTAGACTTTAATATCTTTATTTATACAGCATATAGAGCAAAAACAAACATACTTTTATTATATATTTTGGGTAAGCGCTATCGATTGAGCCTATTTTTAAATCGATCGGCTCAGGCATTACTGAGATCCGATAATCTCGGCTCGTCTCAACTTTCGGTCTCGCGTAAAGAGACACGGTCGGTCTTGCGCTACGCGTGAACTTGGCGCGAGACACTACCGTGTCTCTTGATAGAAAAGTCCTTTACCGTTTTGCAATTTTTGCAATAGTAATTGAGATATTAATTAAAAGGGATTGACGAATAATCGCGCGTTGATCGCGGCTAGATCGTAGGCTGTACGCTCTAGACGTGACAGCAATGAGAATTGCATGGCAACGAAAATAACAACGCATATCACTCCTGCTCTCGCTACGTGTTATTTTTCGTTGCCATGCGATCCTCGTTGTTGTCACGTTTAGAGTGTACAGTCCACAATCTAGCTACGCGCAACGCGCGATTATTCGTCAATCCCTTTTAATTAATATCTCAATTACTATTGCGAAAATTGCAAAACGGTAAAGGACTTTTTTATCAAGAGACACGGCAGTGTCTCGCGCCAAGTTCACGCGCAGCGCAAGACCGACCGTGTCTCTTTACGCGAGACCGAAAGTTGAGACGAGCCGAGATTATCGGATCTCAGTAATGCCTGAGCCGATCGATTTAAAAATAGGCTCAATCGATAGCGCATACCCAAAATATATAATAAAAGTATGCTTGTTTTTGCTCTATATGCTGTATAAATAAAGATATTAAAGTCTAAAGTCGAAATGTCATGAAAACTATGAAAATTATTTCAGTCGTCTGGGATGTACTTTATAAATTCTTGCCGATAGATGGCTAGTATCTCAGATGTACACATATCGGCATGTATCACCGGCAACGCATGCGCAAGCCATGTACATGCGAAGCGCGGAGCTCACATGTACAATGTGACTTGCGCATATATACGGTAATCCTTCCATTCCTGCTGCTGCTGCTGTTTGTGTATCAAATCTGACCACACAGCGGTATACGTGTGTGAAGTAAAATATATGTAATACTCCTACATTGCTGATTGTGCTTGAGAGTTTCGAAAAATATTACGGTGCGGATGATATTTGTTTCTCACTCTAGAGCAGACTCTGTGCGTTGTGCGCAAGCGTTGTACCTATACATATATCCCGTACGCAGGCTACAGACGTCGCGCACGTGCAGAACGGCCAAATCGTGGTAATATAATGTAATATTTGCTAGTTTCTATTTTTCATTGTCCTTATTGTCAGTATAAATTGTGAACATGTTAAAAATAATTATATGTAGTATATTGTTTTTAAATAACTAATCAAATGAATAATACGTACTAACATATTTAATTAATTATCTAACTCATGTACTCAATGTATTTGAATATCGTTTTTGAATGCCACTTATAAATTGCAAATTTAATTTAACTATGTAATACGAGTTTGTAATTCTATTTATAACAACTATAATTAAATTATTTATTAAACTGAAAGAGATGATAATAGGTCAGGGCCTAATAGAGACTAAATGAAATAGATAATTATAAACGTTGTAATATATACAGGGTGTCCCATTTAACTTGAGACAACTAAATATTTTGAAAAATAAGCACTGTACGAAAAAATGTCCCAAATAAACTTTAATATTATCAAGGGGGACGTCTGCCTGTGTAAAAATTAACCTGCCGCCACCGCCCCTTGGAGGTGGGGCGGGTGGCAACTTTGAAATTTCAAATGGGAACCCCCATTTTTTATTGCAGATTCGAATTCCTTGGAAAAAAATACGTAAGTTTTGTCCGAGACATTTTTTCGAATCGTGATAGATGGCGCTGTAATCAGTGAAAATTAGTTTTTGTCATTTTCTCTCACCATCGGGGTGCTTTATTTCGGTGAGTCCCCTCGCCTCTCACTATTCAATTACAATAAATGCTCGAAATGATGACTTTCCATTTCGATGCATTTATTAACTCGAGCTTGGAATGCTTGTACACATGTAGAAAGTGTATCTGGCGTTATTTGTGCGCAAGCATATCTAATACGTTCCACCATGTTTTCTCGAGTATTTGGTACTTTTGTATACACTTTTTCTTTAAGGTAACATAAAATTATTTCAACTTTCAAAATTATTTTAAAATTATTTCAACTTTCTTCTCTAAAGATAAATAATTCATTATTTATTTGCTGACATAAAGAACGCGTCCGTAAAAAAACAAGTAGCTAGCGTACGTATTACTGAAATTTACTTGACTTGAAATTTAAAGAATCCAGTTATTGAAGAATTGTTCTGACTTAATTTCTTTCATTTATTTTGTTTCTCCTTTTCAGTATTTTCAGTATTTCAGAAATTTACTACATATGTAGATGCCTCATAGTTTTGGTACGCTAGCTACTTGTTTTTTTACGGATGCGTTCTTTATTTCAGCAAATAAATAATGGATTATTTATCTTTAGAGAAGAAAGTTGAAATAATTTTGAAAGTTGAAATAATTTTATGTTACCTTAAAGAAAAAGTGTATACAAAAGTACCAAATACTCGAGAAAACATGGTGGAACGTATTAGATATACTTGCGCACAAATAACGCCAGATACACTTTCTACATGTGTACAAGCATTCCAAGCTCGAGTTAATAAATGCATCAAAATAGAAAGTCATCATTTCGAGCATTTATTGTAATTGAATAGTGAGAGGCGAGGGGATTCACCGAAATAAAGCACCCCGATGGTGAGAGAAAATGGCAAAAACTAATTTTCACTGATTACAGCGCCATCTATCACGATTCGAAAAAATGTCTTGGACAAAACTTACGTATTTTTTTCCAAGGAATCCGAATCTGTAATAAAAAATGTAGGTTCCTATTTGAAATTTCAAAGTTGCCACCCGCCCCACCCCCAAGGGGCGGTGGGGGCGGATTAATTTTTATACAGCCAGACGTCCCCCTTGATAATATTAAAAGTTTATTTGGGACATTTTTTCGTACAATGCTTATTTTTCGAAATATTTAGTTGTCTCAAGTTAAATGGGACACCCTGCATAGAGAAGAAAATGATTGGATTGAAGCTGATGATGCTTCAATTAGAAAAACACAATGGCCTAGAAACAATATGATACTTATAGAATGTTGTATTTCTGTAACTTAATTAATTAAAGAGGACCGTCGTATGCTGTATACTGAAAGTACGACTGGGGTGATAATGGGCCGTCTTTAGAAAAATCTAACTGATATTTCATTATTTTAGCTTTAAAAAACAGTCGTATATATATCATTAAAAAAAAAATATCTATCAATTACCTTTTTTTAAAAAAAAGGTAAAATAAAGGTGCCAAGTACACGCTCTTGTCACAATCAAAACAAATTACTAAAAAAAAGAAATAATATCTCAAAAAATAACCTTTTCAAAAAAAAAGGTAAAGAAAAAGGCGCCAAGTACACGCTCTTGTCACAACCAAAACAAAACAGTATTGTTTTACATTTAAAAAAAATTGCCGTATATATTAAACCTATCAAAAAACCAGTCGTATATATTACCCTTTCAAAAAAAGCTGTCGTACATATTAAAACCTTTCAACAAGTAATGCTGTTGTGTATATTAAAACTATAAAAAAATATGATATCAGGAAATGACGCCAAGTGGGATTAAAAAACTATGAAAAAAGTTGTACACTATTTCTATAAAACTCTTCTATAAAACTTTTGTACATAAAGCTGTCGTATATATTAAATAAAAAATCTAAAAAAATGCTGTCGTACATATATTATTATATTGCATACTATATTTCACCATATTTTACATGTACTATACTATATGTATTATATATATTATTACATATACTATACGATATATATTATTTATAATATTACATATACTATATATATTATAAAAAATTAAACTCATAAATAAAAAAAATTTAAAAAATATTAAAAAAATAAAAATATTTTAGCAAAAAAAATTTTAAAATATTAAAAAAATTTAATTAAAATAAAAAAATATTTATTAAAAAACGCAAAAAAACTTGGCGTTGCTACACCTCAAAATATTATAAAGCAATAAAATTAGTAATAATATAACAATTGACGATTAATTGACATAATGTAATAAGTTGACATCATGTAAGTTAACATGTAGTTTACTGTAGCAACGCCAAGTTTTTTTGCGTTTTTTAATAAATATTTTTTTATTTTAATTAAATTTTTTTAATATTTTAAAATTTTTTTTGCTAAAATATTTTTATTTTTTTAATATTTTTTTTATTTTTTTTATTTATGAGTTTAATTTTTTATAATATATATAGTATATGTAATATTATAAATAATATATATCGTATAGTATATGTAATAATATATATAATACATATAGTATAGTACATGTAAAATATGGTGAAATATAGTATGCAATATAATAATATATGTACGACAGCATTTTTTTAGATTTTTTATTTAATATATACGACAGCTTTATGTACAAAAGTTTTATAGAAGAGTTTTATAGAAATAGTGTACAACTTTTTTCATAGTTTTTTAATCCCACTTGGCGTCATTTCCTGATATCATATTTTTTTATAGTTTTAATATACACAACAGCATTACTTGTTGAAAGGTTTTAATATGTACGACAGCTTTTTTTGAAAGGGTAATATATACGACTGGTTTTTTGATAGGTTTAATATATACGGCAATTTTTTTTAAATGTAAAACAATACTGTTTTGTTTTGGTTGTGACAAGAGCGTGTACTTGGCGCCTTTTTCTTTACCTTTTTTTTTTGAAAAGGTTCAGTTTACCGCACTCTATTCGCACACGAGCGTTGGCACGGACATTATGAAACACCCTGTATATAAATAATATATATACTATTAATTAATTTTCTTTTATATATATTCCGTCGTATGCCGATCATATAATTTAAGGACAGTCGATCGTACACAATTTGAGTATGTCGATCGTAATGTGAGGATAGTCTCCGATCAATGCCTTTGTTCAAGAAATCTTAAAGTATAAATAAAATTTTATATTGCACTTTAAGGTGATGTAGTCCCCATAAAACCAATAAAACGGAAATATCCCAAAATATGGGGTGTACACATATATATATGTATATTGTATATATACATAGAGTATTTATTGGAGACATTTTTAAAAGTGTGCGTATACTTTGAGGACTTTTCGATACCTTGGGGACATTTTTATTCTTTTATGGATATTTTAAGATTTCTTTATATGATTTTTATTGCACGTTATTTTGCCATTAATTTTGCATTTCAATTACACGTAATTTACATAATGAACAAAATAAATTTAATGAATCAAAATTATAACCCATTTAATGAAAATATTTTAGCAAATGGCAGAGCGATGGCATGACGTAATCAAAAATTTAATTTTGTTATATGATTATTAATTTTGCTCATTTTCTATTACCTTCTTATATTCACTCATTTTTTTTAAAGAAATACGGATACAAAAAATATATTTAACAAAAGAAATTTGTACTTTAATTGCATAAAATATGCTTGAAAAACTTTGAAATAAGACACTTATTTTGACAACAAAATATACTCTAAAAGTTGAGATAAAACGTTTAATTTAAGGACATTTCCGTCGTATGCCGATCATATAATTTGAGAACAGTCGATCGTACATAATTTGAGGTATGTCGATCGTATAATGTGCGGATAGTCCCAATCAATGCCTTTGTTCAAAAAATCTTAAAGTATAAATAAAATTTTATATTGCATTATAAGGTGATATAGTCCCCATAAAACCAATAAAACGCAAATATCCCAAAATATGCGTTGTACATATATATTTGTATATTGTATGTATATATATATATATATATATATATATATATATATATATATACATAGAGTATTTATTGGAGACATTTTTTCGAGCGTGCGTATACTTTGAGGACATTTTGATACTTTTGTCTAACATATACTTTGAGGACTGCAAATTATGATATTGACTGGATGTAGGGGCCAATTAGTATTATTTTATAGCATTTTCCTCAAACTATACATTGACTGTTATTCAATTATTTAATGAATTTATTAAATAATTTCTGCTTAACATGGGAATAAAAACTCATTATGTGATTAATAATATAATAAATAATTTTAATATTATTACGAAATTAGTAATCAGTATAAACAGAAAGCTTTTTATATATTTGTCTTTAAGTTTTATTTAAAATATGTATAATATTTAATATACTTTATACATAAATATTAATAATTTTTAAGTTTTTTTTATTATTTAATTTTTTTATTATTTATTCACTAAATGCAAATTTAGCTACATCAATAAATAAAATAATTTTTACTGCAATCAAGTTCTAATTGTATATGTAAATAACAAGAATGTTAAAGTCAAGAATATGGATCTTTTGGAATACGTCCATCATTATCCCCAATAAAAAGATTCATTGATAACAAACAAATATCTTAATTTTTATTTACCAATTTAAATGCGTCATAATATAAGTTCGTTAAACTTATTTCATTTTTTACATAAACTACGTGTAATTGAAATATAGGATTAACTGTAAAATAATGTGCAATAAAAACTATATAAATTTGAAATCCCAAAATATTTATAAAAAAATTAAAATGGTCCCATTGTATTAAAATGTTCTCAAAGTATACATAGCCTCGAAAAATGTTTACAATAAGTGCTTTAAATATATTATGAATGTATTGTTATAAGAAACATATATGTATTATATGTATAATTTCATATAAATTTAATTAACTTATATACAGGGTGTCCGACAATTGCTGAATCACCTCTCGAGTGTAGGTAGAGCAGGTTAAATCGAGTAGAAAAGTCCTCTACCATTTTGCGATTTTTGCAATAATTAATGAGGAATTAGTTAAAAAATATCGGCCAATTCGCGCGAGTTTAAGTGCGCAGCGAGAAGAAACCCGTGGCGGTACAGTCCACTGTTATTTGGTTACTAGGCACACGATGAAGCGTTGGGAGGAGCGCTCTACAATTGACAACGGCAACATACGAGCGGTGCTGAACGCTAGATCCTTGCGTTCTAGCGACCACGTAACAGTGGGCTGTCTCTTCTCACTGCGCGCTTAGACTCGCGGAAATTGGCCGATCTTCTTTAATTAATTTCACATTAATTATTGCCAAAATCGCAAAACGGTAGAGGACTTTTCTACTCGGTTTAACCCGCTCTACCTACACCCGAAAGGTGATTCAGCAATTGTCGGACACCCTGTATAATATATATATATATATATATATATAGGGTGTTTCATAATGTTCGTGCCAACGCTCGTGTGCGAATAGAGTGCGGTAAACTGAATAGAAAAGTCCTTTACCGTTTTGCAATTTTCGCAATAGTAATTGAGATATTAATTAAAAGGGATTGACGAATAATCGCGCGTTGCGCGTAGCTAGATCGTGGGCTGTACACTCTAAACGTGACAACAACAAGGATCGCATGGCAACGAAAAATAACACGTAGCGAGAGCAGGAGTCATATGCGTTGTTATTTTTCGTTGCCATGCGATTCTCATTGCTGTCACGCCTAGAGCGTACGATCTAGCCGCGATCAACGCGCGATTATTCGTCAATCCCTTTTAATTAATATCTCAATTACTATTGCGAAAATTGCAAAACGGTAAAGGACTTTTCTATTCAGTTTACCGCGCTCTATTCGCACACGAGCGTTGGCACGGACATTATAAAACACCCTATATATATATATTATATATAAGTTAACTAAATTTATATGAAATTATACATATAATACATATATGTTTCTTATAATAATACATTCATAATATATTTAAAGCACTTATTGTAAACATTTTTCGAGGCTATGTATACTTTAAGAACATTTCAATACAATGGGAACATTTTAATTTTTTTATACATATTTTGGGATCTCAAATTTATATAGTTTTTATTGCACATTATTTTACAGTTAATCCTATATTTCAATTACACATAATTTATATAAAAAATGAAATAAGTTTAACGAACTTATATTATGACGCATTTAAATTGGTATATAAAAATTAAGATATTTGTTTGTTATCAATGAATCTTTTTATTGGGGATAATGATGGACGTATTCCAAAAAGTCCATATTCTTGACTATAACATTCTTGTTATTTACATATACAATTAGAACTTGATTGCAGTAAAAATTATTTTATTTATTGATGTAGCTAAATTTGCATTCAGTGAATAAATAATAAAAAAATTAAATAATAGAAAAAACTTAAAAATTATTAATATTTATGTATAAAGTATATTAAATATTATACATATTTTAAATAAAGCTCAAAGACAAATATATAAAAAGCTTTCTGTTTATACTGATTACTAATTTTGTAATAATATTAAAATTATTTATTATATTATTAATCACTAATGATTTTTTATTCCCATGTTAAGCAGAAATTATTTAATAAATTCATTAAATAATTGAATAACAGTCAATGTATAGTTTGAGGAAAATGCTATAAAATAATACTAATTGGCCCCTACATCCAGTCAATATCATAATTTGCAGTCCTCAAAGTATACGCATGCTCGAAGAAATGTCTCCAAATAGTACTTTGTATATTTATATATACATATACTATATGTACAACGCATGTTTTGTGCCTTTTTTTATTGATTTTATAGAGACTATATCACCTTATAGTACAATATAAAATTTTATTTATACTTTAAGATTTTTGACATATTTAAACTATTTGAAATATGTCTTTAAAATTACTATCTTCAATAAAAATATTTATTGATAATAAAACTTATCTTAATTTATATCTATTAATTTAAATATATTATATGCAAGTTTGTTAAATTTATTTCAAATTATATATAATACATATATATTTTTTATAATATACATATTTATAAAATACTTAAAGCACTTATTGGAGACATTCTTCGAGGCTGTATATTTTGAGAACATTTCAATACATTGAGAATATTTTTATTCCTTTATGCATATTTTGAGATATCTTTATAACGCAATTAAAGTACTAGATGTAAATTAAGATATTTATTTATTATCAATACACTTTTTATTGATGACAATTATTTTATGGACTATTTCAAAAGATTCATATGATCAATTTTAACATTCTTATTATTTTCATATACATACAATTAAAATTTAATCGCAGAGAAAATTATTTTGTTTATTCCTGTAGCTAAATTTAGATTTAGTGAATAAATAATAAAAACTTAAAAATTTTTATTATTTATATATTAAATATATTAAATTATATATATTTTAAGTAGTTAAAAAATACATATATCAAAAGTTTTTTGTTCATGCTGATTATTAAATTTATAATAATAATAAAACCATTTATTATTACATAATGATTTTTAACTTTTATGTTAAGCAGAAATCATTTAATAAATTCATTAAATAATTATATGATAATTAATGTATAGTTTGAGGACATACAAATACTATAAAATAATACTAGTTTGCGCCTATTTTAGTCAATATTATAAATTGCACTCCTCAAAATACATGTTGGACAAAAGTATCAAAATATTCTCAAAATATATGCACAAAGAAAAAAATGTTTTTAATAAATATTTTGTGTATATTAATATCACCTTATAGTACAATATAAAATTTTATTTATACTGTATTTTAAGACTTTTTGAAATATGTATAATGTAGTACATTTGATGTATAATTACTAATATATATATATATATATATATATATATATATATATATATATATATATTTAAAAAATATTTATTATTTGATATTTTTCTATTATTTATTTATTGAATGTTTACTTGCCACAGTAAACAAAGTCATATTTTCTGCAAAAAAATTTTAATTGTCTGTGAAAATAAAAACAATAATATAGTCAGTAATATAAACTTTTTAAAATATATCCTTAAAATCACTGTCCTCAATAAAAATATTCATAATAAAAATATTGATAATAAAAAAAGGGAGGGCCCCAACTGCCTACAAATCGATAGCCTACAGTGTCGATAGCCAATGTACGTTTATCCACAATTTTTTCATACACAAGAATTTTTGCCTACAGTTCGATAGCCTACAAGCTCTATTGCGCACGAATATTAAATTGAGAAACGAATGTACGTTAGCACACATGACATTATTGCGCACAAGTCACATAGCACACAAAAATTTTTGCCTGCAGTTTGATAGCCTACAAGCTCTATTGCGCACGAATATTAAATTGGGAAACGAATGTACGTTAGCACACATGACATTATTACGCACAAATCACATATGTGACTTGTGTTGTTGCTAATAATAATGACTTGGGACTGTTGCTAATCCCAAAGCTTTCCACCGTCTTAATGCGGCCTACACAAAAAATAATATTGAATATAATCTAGTAAGCGAGTTGGAAAAAGCCTCCAAGATTACTAAATACTTCGTTTTCGCTATTATAAAAGTTTTATATGCATTTGGTTGAAATGAAATCGGCAGCCAGTTAGTCGCGATTCCGGGAAAATCTGTCTTGCAATTGTGATCGCCGCGCGTTCATAGTCATCCATTACTAACTGCACTTGTTGCAACGCATTAGGTCGCAGCTCCTTTATTTTTCGCCAAATTGCGCTATACACCCCCGCTGTGCGTTTCTCGCACAACACAAAGAGAACAGCTATATCCTGAAATAAATCGATATGTCATTTTATTAATAAGTAAGGAAATTGACAGCTGTTAAGTTAGATTTCCACGATGGAATATTTTCATAAAAATTTTATTTAATAAGAGCCGGTTATTCCAACTTCTTGGTAGGTTAACCCGTCAGTTATTTATTAATAAATATTAGTAATTCTTACTTGATGGTTGGAGTATCGAGTAAAATTACCGCTATTATTATTACCAAGAGGTAATTTTATTCGGTATTCATATCACCGAGTAAGGATTACTGATATTACTTAAAATGTAACTGACTGATAACCTACCAAGAAATTGGAAAAATCAGCTCTAACACAGAAATAAGAAATATCAGAAACAGTAATTTATGTGAAATTATTCGTAAAATACATAATGATGTATATATATATTTTTTAGTGTGTGTGTGCGCGTTTGTGCGTGCGTGTGCGTGTGTGCGCGCGTGTGTGTGCGCGCGTGTGTGCGCGCGCCCGCGTATACGTGCAAGCACGTACCTGCGCGTGCGCGCGCTTACACACGCACACACTAAAAAATATATATATATATACATCATTATGTATTTTACCAATGATTTCACATAAGTTACTGTTTCTGATATTTCTTATTTCTGAGTTAGAGCTGATTTTTCCAATTTCTTGGTAGGTTATCAGTCAGTTACATTTTAATAAATATCAGTAATCCTTACTCGGTGATATGAATACCGAAATAAAATTACCTCTTGATAATAATAATAGCGGTAATTTTACTCGATGCGCCAACCATTAAGTAAGAATTACTGATATTTATTAATAAATAACTGACGGATTAACCCATCAAGAAGTTGGAATAACCGGCTCTTATAAAATAAAATTTTTATGAAAATATTCCATCGTGGAAATCTAACTTAATAGCTGTCAATTTCCTTACTTATCAATAAAATGACATCGATTTATTTCAGGGTATAGCTGTTCTCTTTGTGTTGTGCGAGAAACGCACAACGGGGATGTATAGCGCAATTTTATCGAAAAATAAAAGAGCTGCGACCTAATGCGTTGCAACAAGAGCAGTTAGTAATGGGTGACTATGAACGCGCGGCGATCACAATTGCAAGACAGATTTTCCCGGAATCGCGACTAACTGGCTGCTGGTTTCATTTCAACCAGGTGCATATAGAATTTTTATAATAGCGAAAACGAAGTATTTAGTAATCTTGGAGGCTTTTTCCAACTCGCTTACTAGATTATATTCAATATTATTTTTTGTGTAGGCCGCATTAAGACGGTGGAAAGCTTTGGGATTAGCAACAGTCCCAAGTCATTATTATTAGCAACAGCACAAGTCACATATGTGACTTGTGCGTAATAATGTCATGTGTGCTAACGTACATTCGTTTCCCAATTTAATATTCGTGCGCAATAGAGCTTGTAGGCTATCGAACTGCAGGCAAAAATTTTTGTGTGTTATGTGATTTGTGCGCAATAATGTCATGTGTGCTAACGTACATTCGTTTTTCAATTTAATATTCGTGCGCAATAGAGCTTGTAGGCTATCGAACTGTAGGCAAAAATTCTTGTGTATGAAAAAATTGTGGATAAACGTACATTGGCTATCGACACTGTAGGCTATCGAATTGTAGGCAGTTGGGGCCCTCCCTAAAACAAATTTCTTAATTGATATTTTTCTAATTTAAATATTATACTACTAATATTATATTAATTTATATAAAATTACATACAATACATATATATTTCTTATTATATAAATATTTATAATATACTTAAAGCATTTATTGGGGACATTTTTCGAGGCACTGTATACTTTGAGGACATTTCGATACAATGAGGATATTTTTATTCTTTTACGCATATTTTGAAATCTCAAATTTATATAATTTTCATTGCACAATTTTATTTTACCATTAATCCTACATTTTAATCACACGTAATTTATATTAAAAAATAAAATAAATTTAATTAACTGACGTTATAATGCATTTAAAGTATAGATATATAAATTAAGATATTTGTTTATTATTAATAAATTTTTTTATTGAGGACAGTTATTTTATGGATGTATTTCAAAATATTCATATTTTGCATTCTCATGTTGAGCAGAAATCATTTAATATATTCGTTAAATGATTGTATGACAGTCAATGTATAGTTTGAGGACAAATGTGCTAAAAGATAACACTGGGTGGCGCCACTATCCAGTGAAAATCATATAAATTAGAGTCCTCAAAATATATGTTGCACAAATGTATAAAAATGTCCCCAAAGTATGCGATGGTCCAATTAATTTTTTGAGACCAGTCCCCAAAGTATCAAAATGTCTTCAAAGTATACGCACGCTCGAAAAAATGTCTTCGATAAATTCTTTGTACATATATATATATATATATATATATATATATATATATATATATATATAATTTAATATGTCATAAATCTCATTTTGTTTAAAAACTTTATAATTATAAATATATATTTTTTGGTTTATGCAATAATTCGTCTTACAATGTTATACAATACCTAATCTTTATTTATTCCAATTGTCTCTTCCTTTTATTTATTAATTTTTTTTTATTTTTTTTATCTGTTTACTTAGGTTTTTTTCTCTTGTCTTATTCTATTGGTCCACTCCATTACTTGCTTAAGTAGTTTATCATTCTCTATTCTCCATATCAGACCATATCATATTAGTTGTTCTTGCTTTATATCATGTATTATTGTGCCTTCTATATATACATAGTTTCTAGATATAGGCGGTTCTTATTTGATGACTACTATCTTATAAGTAATGTCTTTAGATGCTAATTCGACTTTATGATTGGTTTATATATTAAGACAGTTTTAAATATATATATATATATATACATATATATAAAGTAATATAGAATCACATACACACACATGTATAAAGTAATATAAAATTACATATATAAAGTAACATAGAGTTACATACACAGATATGTAAAGTAACATAATATCACATACACACATATATAGAATTACATATAAACGCGTTTATAAAGTAATATAGAATCACATACAAACACGTTTGTAAAGTAATATAGACTCACATACACACACATATATAAAGTAATATAGAATCACATACACGCACATATATAAAGTAACACAGAATCACATATACACACGTATGTAAAATAACATAGAATTACATATAAACATAAGTAAAGTCACATAGAATCACATACACGCACATATATAAAGTAACATAGAATCACATATACACATGTATATAAAGTAACATAGAGTCCCATATTAGTATGTAAAGTAACATAAAATTATTTACATGTTAAATATGCTTTTTTAATACTTACATGATATCAGAGTGTTACATATAGATGATTTCTATATAATTAAATATATTAATTCAATATGATGAGATTTAAACAAGTTTTTTTTATTATAGAATATTATAAATTGTTTATTATAAGAAAATATTAAAATCGGAAGTATTAAAATAAATAATGCATCATGTAACTTATAATCAGAATACAATTTTAAAAATATACATTATGATACAAAGTGTATATCGCACAGTATATTTTTATGACTAAATATTATTAACAATATTACATGAAACAGAGGCATCAAAATGGAAAAGTAACTTTACATTAAATTTGATTTATTGAGAATTAAAATTTTCTAAAGATTTTAAAATATAGATTATGATTAAACTTTCTATAGATTATTATGAAATAGCTTTAGCTCAAGTTTTTTATGAAAAAATATCATAAGCAGTTTATTATAGAATAATCATAAATAAATGACAAAACTTCTTTACATATAAAAGAATATTAACTGATATACAAATTTTCATATTCAATAGTATTAAAAGAAATAATATTATAAAATATCATTAAACTATATTGGAAGTGTATGTATTGTGACATTGGTTAAAAACTCGTCGTATCAATCAACATAAAGATTCTATGTTATAGTAATGAAATCCATTCATCTCCTATCTATTATTTTAAGCAGGGTCTAGTTTATCATCCATATCTGACTCCTTGCTGCAGTCACTAATGTACTTTTCGTAAAGTTTGGGATTTTCTTTGAAAAATTCTTTTGTATGAACAAAATTATCTTGAACATTTATAATATCCCTTGATGTAATCTTGATATACAAGAATAAAATCACTGTTATTAGCACAACAATAGATACAATTAGTAAAATGCTCATTTATATAAATGAATAATTACAAAAGCTTATTTTTCCTCTAAAATTTTTCTTTTAAGCACATTAATATCGTCATTCTTTTCATTTATTTTAATTTCTATATCATTAACTTTTTTTTCTACATCATTTATTTTATTTGACACTTGTGTTATTTGAGATGTTAAATCTAGAGATAATTCATTTAAATCTTTAACCAAATCTTCCAATTCTTCTATATTTTCAACTTTAAAGTCAAATATTTGTGTCTCTTTTTGTCTTAAATCCTTAAAATATTCGTCGTTAAATTTATCTATTTCCTTTCTAGTTTCTTTTATAATAAGATGTTCATTATAATTAAAAAGAAATATTATAATAATTATGACTATGATTACTACAGAAGTTATTGGAATAAAAAAATTTTCATTCATATTATTTATATAAATAATAAGCTTCTACATTTTTACAGATCCGTATCCTATGCATAAATTAACGAACAAGAACATACATAATATTACTGATAATATATCAAAGTATGTGGCTCCTAAGAGATAATTATCTCCATTTTCAACATATTTATCGCATATTGCCATTATGAGTGTTATAAATATAGCTAAAATAATAATTCCTAATGTAATCCATCTTGTGTTTTCGCGTAAAAAATTTGATGATTTTTTTACATTATCAGATATAGCACTAGAGTACTTATCCATTTATATGATAACAAATTAGATTGATGTCATTCATTTACTGTATATCATAGGTACAATTTTATCATATTCTTTAACAATATCTAACTCTATTCTAGTCCCGTTTATTGTAAATATAACATTATCACCTACAATATCCATTATACCATCAGAACTATGTATATTATCATTACTACTAAAAACTGTAAATTTTTTGACAATGGGTAGATTATATTTTTTTTATCTTATTATCCATATTCATAACAACAGATCTTACTACAAGTTCATAAATACTTAGTGGATATACACTAAGTATAATGAATATTATAGATATACATGTAAAAATAATATTGAAAATATTTAGAAATAGCATTTATATCAAATATTAATATCATTAAATGGGTGAATTGGAAAAGATAGTTGCTCAACACATTAATTATGCAATAGAAAACACAAAAAGTCTAGACATTAATATGAAAGATAAAATACTGACAGAATATCAATCTTTTACGTCTAGAGTTTTCATAGGATTGAAGACACTATCTAGTTTACTTGTATTTTGGGACACTGGATTTGGAAAAACTTTATTAGGATTATATATAATTAAGAATATCACATACATATATCCTTCGTGGAGAATATTTATATTTGTAAAAGCTAGTTTACACAAAATTTGGGAGGAAGGAGTATCTGATTATTGTAATAAGAAAGTTGAGATACTACATTATGATGATAATAACGTTTTTTTAAAATTTAAAGGAAAATTAGAAAATTATAAGAACAAAAGAGACAGAGTATTAATTATAATTGACGAAGCGCACAATTTCATACTACGAAATAAAGAAAAGGATTACGACAACAAAGAGAGAAAAATAAACAGATTATACAGACTTATAAGTAATGTTTGTAATAAAAAATACAATAAACTACTTCTAATGTCTGCAACTCCGGTTGTAAACGATATAAAAGAGTTTAAGAGGATGCTGAAGTCATATTGTTACCGACCGAACTTCTAATTTTCTGGAAAGTATGGCATTTTTTATTGCTTTGATAGAATTACAAATCCTTTGGTGTAAGTAAAGTGCACATGCTAATCTTTCGGTGGATAGTGAAATTTAAACCAAAAAATAAAAAAAATTTTTGAAAATTTATCGACAATGTCACCTCAAAGAATTATATCTTTTATATCAAAATTATACTGCTTCAATCTGCAAAACAAGAGTGTGTGCCGAAGAAGAGCGTATGAAACTTTAATGGAAAACCAAAAAAATAGAGCTTAGAGACTTATTTTCAAAATGCCATACTTTTCCAGATTTATGCAAAGCATGCGTGCAATATAGAAGAAAATGGTAGAAAAGAGCTATAGATTAGTTCCGCGATTTTGGGATAGAGGCGCTATACAGTTCTCAGTGCTATCTGTCATATACAGAATCTTTTAGGTTAGTTATGTGTGTTAGTTGTGCGTGTGTGTGTGTGTTTGTGTTATGTGCTACAAAACCCGGCTGAAAAAAATGGGTTGAAGGCACTCTGAAGGATAAAAAAGTGTATGTATTATACATAAATTTTGCAACATTTTTGCAAATATTTATATTATTTAGTTACATACGTTCATATTCTAATTTCTGTAAAATACTTTTATTCATGTGCTTCATGTGTTTATATTATATATATTATGTGCTCCATATTATGTATATTCACATCAAAGTATCTATGTAAAAAGTTAATATTATTTTGTATATTGTATATATTTTTATAATAAATGTATATGTCATATAACTTATTTATAAAGCATGAAATATAAAGGTATTTTTAGTTTCTTGTATGTATAACTTGTAAAAAAATTTGGATAAAAAAAACATTAATTTTGTGACTTGCAATAATCTGTTTCAATATATACTTCTTTTAAATACTTACAATTAGCCTTATTTTATGCGTTTACCTTGGTATCTAAAATACACATCAAAATGTAAAATTAATTTCTAGTTCAGTAGAAAAAAAACATTGTAGTCTTACACCAGAGAGGAATGATAAAATATCATGTATATGTAATAACAAATAAATCACTTTTCCACTGACATTATACACAACTTTGCAGAAATAATTTTATTCTGTGAATTTTGAATGTGTGGTGCAGTTTAAAACACACAGTCAAAATATGTTTATATTTTTTAAATAATAGTTCTGATTTTTCATGAATCACAGTGGTTTTATAAAATGTTCAATTTTAACAGTTTTTATTAGACTGTACTTTAGACAATATTATATTTTGCCATTTCTCTCTGTTGTAAGACAAGAATGTTTCGTTTCTACTGTAATACAAATACATTTTCGATTTTGATACGTATTTTAAATACCAAGTTAATCACATAAAATAAGGCTAATTGTAAGTATTTAAAAGAAGCATATAATAAAACAGATTATTGCAAGTCGCAAAATTAATGTTGTTTCTTTTATCAAGATTATTTTACAAATAATAGACACAAAAAAATAAAAATATCTTTATATTTCATGCTTTAGAAATAAAAAATATGGCATATATCATACATTTATTGTAAAAAAAGTATACAAAATGATGTCAATTTCTTAGAAAGATATTTTGATATGAATATAGATAATATGGAGCATATAATATACATTATATATATACATAGAGCATATGACGTAATAAAAGTATCTTACAATAAAGAATAAGACAAGCCAGAAGCGGTTTCAAGCCAGAGGCGGTTTTCTCGTGGACTGGCATTAGAAAATTCTTATTCTTGTCTTCAAGCCAGAGGCGGCTTTCTTGTAGACTGGCAATATAGAATAAGACAAGCCAGAGGCGATCTAACGTCAGCTAACAATTTTTAATAAATATAGTCAGAGGCGATCTAACGTCAGCTGACCGTTTAGAAAAAAGACAGCTAAAGGCGATTTATTCGTGAACTGGCAAATTGTAAGAAATATAGTCAGAGGCGATCTATTGTGAGCTGACAATTTTAAATAAATATAGTCAGAGGCGATCTAACGTCAGCTGACAGTTTAGAAGAAAAAAATCTAAAGGTGATTTATTCGTGAACTGGCAAATTGTAAGAAATATTGTCAGAGGCGATCTATCGTGAGCTGACAATTTTTAATAAATATAGCCAGAGGCGATCTAACGTCAGCTGACAGTTTAGAAAAAAGAGAGCTAAAGGCGATTTATTCGTGGACTGGCAAATTGTAAGAAATATTGTCAGAAATGATCTAACGTCAGCTAACAATTTTTAATAAATATTGTCAGAGGCGATCTAACGTCAGCTGACCGTTTAGAAAAAAGAGAGCCAAAGACGATTTATTCGTGAACTGGCAGATTTTAAGAAATATTGTCATAGGCGATCTAACGTCAGCTGACAGATTTGAAGAAATACGTATTTATTTTAGTTAGCAATTTACTGCACGTGTGGTCTGTTTATATTTTATCAGATAATTTATAAGGTCATTTAACCTTTTTTCTCGCAATTAAAATTCTAGCGTATGGCTGAATGATGTACATACGAGACAAAATAGACTTATACAAGGTGTCTAATAGATATAAGTTAGATATGATAAAATATTTTATTTGAAAAATGTATGTATAATACTATATATCTAATTGGAAAAATATGTTATATGCTTTTCCTAAATTTATTCTTATGTAATTAATACAAAATAAATAAATAAGTTAATTAATTATTGAATACATACATATACATATTGAATATAGTTATCTTTATTTTGTATTTTATATAACTGAAATGATATATACTTCCATTATTTCAGTCATTATCATATAAAATACAAAATAAAGATAACTATTTATTGAATATATGTGTATATGTATATATTAATTAATTGATTAATTAGTTATTTAGTATTTACTACATAAGGAAAAAAATAAGAAAAGTATATGACATTTTTCTTCAGTGATATATATAGTATTATATGTATATTTTTCATTTATTATTTTGTCATATTTAGTTTGTATTTATTTGACACCTTGTATACGCTTATGTTTTCTCGGACATTATATTGCAGCCTTGCAACGAAATTTCAGTCGAGGAAATAAGCGCAAGCATCGTTTGTTTACAAACTTCCGATGACACACGTACACAGACCACACGTCAGTGTAGTGAGTCACCACTACAAACAAATGCGTACACACGGACCTACGCGGCATAGGTCCGTAGGCTGAGCCGATAATGTCATTTCATTTTTAGTACCATCGAAATGATGGCGCTTTCGCGTCGGAGTTCGCCCGTCACTTCAGCATCCTCTTAATATTCTTGTAAATTTGCTTAGAAAAAATATTGTAAATTTTGACGAAAGATATTTTGATGACGAAAAGTTAGTTAACAGAAATAGGTTGAAGAACGGACTACTTTCAATAGTTTCGTACCAAAAAGTTGAAAACGATTCGTTAACAAATACAATTGAAAATGATAATTTTGCATCTAAACGCATTCACATATACAAAATACTAATGACAGATTATCAAGAATCATTTTACAACGAGGCAGAAAAATATGAGTCCTTGAACAAAGATTTGTATAAATTGAAACCTATAAGGAGAATGGTTTCAACATTTGTATACGACGGTTTGAAGATCAGAGAGAAAATGACAGAAGAGGAATTTAATAACTTTATAAAATCAAAACTTTCTTCTTTTAGACGCAGTATAGAAAATATGAGTTTTGATGATAAAATTATCCAGAAATTTATAAATAATGATGATGACAATATAAACGATGAAAATTTTCATAAACTAAAACAATATTCATGTAAATCAGTGCTCGGAATTAGTTTGAACATTTCAGTCGATTTCCGTGATATACGCCTCCTTTCCTCTTCTTACCGCGCGCGCCGCAGCCGCTAGGGCCAGCGCCGCCGAGCGTTAGGAGCGGCACTATCCGATTATGAGTGGGTTCTTCTCCCTATTTATTAAAATTTAAAAAAATTTATTGAAATTTATTAAAAATAAATTTTTTATTTTTAAATTTATTTTTAATAAATAAATTTTAATAAATTTTTTTAAATTTTAATAAATAGGGAGAAGAACCCACTCATAATCGGATAGTGCCGCTCCTAACGCTCGGCGGCGCTGGCCCTAGCGGCTGCGGTGCGCGCGGTAAGAAGAGGAGAGGAGGCGTATACCACGGAAATCGGCTGAAATGTTCAGACTAATTCCGAGCACTGATGTAAATACATAGAAGCATGTAGACTTATATTAAAGTCAAAAGGTAAATGTTTAATATATGAACCATTCGTAAGTTACAAAGGAATATCCACACTTAAGGAATATTTAAAATTATTTAAAATTAGTTTTATAGAATATTCCAAATTATCAAATATTAGGGAAAGAAACTTATCAGAGTTTAATCACATTAATAACGACAGTGGAAAATACGTAAAATGTTGTATTTTTACTAATGCTGGTAGTGAAGGAGTGTCTTTTACATGTGTTAATGATCTTGTTGTTTTGGATATACCGTGGTCAGAATCTCAATTAAGACAAATTATAGGAAGATCATTGAGATATGGATCTCATTATAATATAGATAGAAAGTATGTAAATGTTCATATAATATTAGCATTTACAAAAAATGGAAAATCTTTTGATAACGAAATGTTTCAACTTATAAAAAGAAAATTAAATAGAATAACTCAATTGTACTCTCTTCTCAAAGAGTCGTCAATTGAATTTATTTATAACAAGTACAATACATTAGAACCTATAAACGAAGAATATATTTTCGATACTATAAAAAATAATAAAATAGAATATGTAAATGAATCTAAAACATATAAGATCAAAAAAGTTATCAAAATAAAGTACGTTATTTCAGATATTATTGAAGACGGATATTTTGATTCTGAATCAAAGTATATATATGACAAAGATATGAATTTAGTTTGTAAGGCTAAAGAAACTAATGGTATTTTGGATTTGTTCGTTAGAAATGGAGAATTGATTTATAATGTTGATAACTTATAAATAATGAAGAAATCACATTTTTGGAATAAATATAAGTTCGAAAATGTTGATGGTATTATAGATACAAATGATCCTTTAATTAAAACAGATAATAAAAATTTTATAGTTGAATTAGCATCTATTAATGATTATGTATGTATTTATTTATTTATGAAATACAATTATCCTATATTGTATGACGAGATATATTTTATGAATTTTCTTAAGTCAGAACATAACTTAGTACTAAAATTAAAACATAATAATAATATAATTGGAATTATAACTGGTAAATTGTGTAATCTTAATATCGGTAAATCATATATAATTAATCATTTATGTATTAAGAAAGAATACAGGAACATGGATCTCTGTACTATATTAATAAGCAAAATATCACGAATTATATTTGAAAAAAAAATTTATCATTCAATATTTTCGTGTGAAAATCAAATATTTAATTTAAAGTCTTTTTCTATAAAATCGAATTATATATTCGTAATAAACAAGATTAAATTAAATAGTAAAACAATTTGTTTATCACAAAAAGATAAAAAATTTAATTATAAATTATTAAATAAGATAATTTCAAAAAAATATAGTATAAATTTATATAATAGGAATTGTTTAGATAATATTCATAAAGAAAATATTATAAAAAATTATAAAAAAGAATGTAAGAACAAAGATTTATATTTAAAATTTGAAAGTTTTGAAGATCTAGACTTTGAATTTAAAGATTGTATATTATTATTTGATAATCAATATAACTTTATTTATTTATCTTTTAATACTATTAAGGATATCAGGAGGTGTTTTGCATCAATTTTTTACATAGATTATTTCACGTTTATAAATAAAGTAATATATCATTTAAACATTAATAACGTGTGTGATATTCTACAGTTCAATATTAAAGAAGATGAAAAATTAATGAAATATTTCATAAAGTTGGAAAGTGAATTATACTATTACTTCTACAATTATAATATGACATGTGAAGTACACGACAATATATATATAACGTAATTACAGTGGCATCTAATAATCTCAAGGATTGTAAAGTACTTGTTTTTTGAAAGAAGTACAAAGACTTTAATAATATTAATTTCTTATAAATTGTATTTATATATATAATCATTATATGTATAAATGATATTTTTCTTTTTTAATTTTCCGCATTTTTTGCATATCCTACAACAATAAAAATATTGTAATTTACTTTCATCGTTTTGTGATAAATACTTATTATCCTGATACTTTTTCATTAAATTTGAAAGTTTATCTTTATCATTCATTTATAGCCTTGAAATTTTGAAGTACTAATTTATTGAAAAATTACAAAAGTTATTAAACATTAAATTCTCGGCTTTGTAATTAAATAAAAATATTAATTTTGGTAATTACTTGAAAAATTAATATAAATAAGTAAATTATGAGTGACAATCAAACTTTAAATCACTATCTTGGAGACAGAAAATTGTCAGATAACGAGTGTACAATACTCCAGGGATATTCAAATAAGATTTCAACCATATGTAAGTTTGATAAGCAAAAATTAAAAAGTCTACTTAATAAATTTTCGGAAACGTTTTTTCAGAATGAAATGTCTATAGACAAAAATATTATTACTTATAACAGAATCAATGATAGAGTTAATGAATATTTTAATAGACAAAAGAATTGCAAGTATGATTATAGGGGGATTATAAATATTATAAAATATCAATTTATAGTTGTTACAAAATATACAAGACTACTGGGAGTTTTAACTAAAGAAGATAATCAAGATATATCAAGGACTCACGTAGATGTATCAAGTATTTATAAAACCAGTAAATCGAAAGAATACATAAAGAAAATATCTACTGAATACATAAATAATGTAAAAATAACAGGAAATACTAATGGTAATGTAAAAAATGGTAATACGGACGACGAAGAATTCAAATTGTTGGAATCTATTATCATCAACATTATGAGAAAATCATTATATATACATTCGTATTTAATATGTTATGGATCGTATACAAATCACATAATACATAACGTAAAGTATGAAGATATAGATGTATATTTTCCAGAATCATTCTTCTATATGATTTTACTGATGTTTGCTGTTAAGATGATAACTGGTTACAATCTTCATATTCTTGGTTATCCATTTATTAAAGGACACTTGTCTTTGTTTTATAATAATAGAAAATTGATAGATTGCATATATCTTAGTAATTACACACTCGAGAAAATAAGAACAACAGATATAAACGGAATTAAATTTATAGATCCGTTATTTCAACTGTTAAATCAAATAAGAATGAATAACGAATTATTTAGATGTCATAAAATATATGAAAATAGTGAGAAATATGAATCTGTTTTATACTCTTTTTTACTTTATATCAAAGATAAATATAAGAAGTTTGATCTTAAAAAAGTTAAAGAATATAGAAATTCTATTGACTTAAATAATATTAGTTATAAACTATATGGAAATAATATATGCATGCTTAATATTGACAATTTTATAGATATTGAAGATATAAATGATAGATTCGATAAATTAATTGTAATATTATCTGAACCCGAAGTTATAATAGATGAATTAAATAGCGTCAATGGAGTATATTCAATAAAATATAACGCGTTTCTAAATGAAATCTTTTTCGAAAGTAGGACTGAGAAAGGTGGAAAAAAATCAGAAAATATTAAGAAATCAAAAATCAACAGGAGAAACTTTGGTAAGTATAGTTTCTCGAATATAATAGATAACAACAAACAATATCTGATAATGTCTAACCTAACAAACACATTTTATATAGATATAGACAAGAATAAAATATCAATAAAAAACATACAATCTATGTTGGCTACACTAGCATTATACTCTTTTCTAAAAGATAAAAATGAATACGGATGGAGAATATTCAATTATCTTATATCATTGCTTAAATTTAAAATTGAAGACAACTTCAGCGACTATCAAGAATTATCAAGATACAGAACAGATGGCAATCAAAAGCATATAAAATTGAACATAGAAAACAATACTTTTAACGACTTTACCACAGATAAAAATCAAATAACATCAAATTATTTAGATAAATCAGTCTTTATAGCTACATATGGAAATGTTACGTCCTGATAGATGTAGAATTTTTTCGTTGGGCTCGGCGATCGACGTAAACGGACCTGACCGCACGAGCCGAGCGGCACGTTTAGGACTTGCGACGGGTCAGCGACTGGAAGAGTCGTTTTTACTCCGTCAACAAGTCAACCGCTCGTGGTTCCCTTTTTGGGTCAAGGAATTGAATCCCTATTACCCGGGGCGGAACCTTTGTGCGCAATTTGAGAGGGAAGGTGTGAGGGGGTGACGAACGAGGAGGGTGTGGTTAAATGAAAAAGAACAAAAGTTTAATTTACTAAAGACAACATTTTAATTTGATTGAATTTATAATTAGGATACAAAAACTTAATTCTTAATCGCATATGTTAATAATTTTATTTATGTATTCTTTACAAGTGTGTGTGTGTGTGTGTGTGTGTGTGTGTGTGTGTGTGTGTGTGTGTGTGTGTGTGTGTGTGTGTGAGTGTTTTATTTTTCCGGAGGGAGGACAGAAGAAATAATAAAATAAAGAGAAATGAACTGACTTACTCGTTGCAGAGTAGTTTCGGATCGCGTTGAATATGTTCGGTGGTTCTGAGCAGGCGCCCCGTTGAGGGAAGGTGTTGTATAGGCGTCGGACCCTTTTGTAAACGAGTGGGCACCCTACTGCGGGATGGTGTCGTCAAGGTAATGGACCCTCTACTTGAGATGCACCACGAGATGGTCGCGACAAAGTATCAACTGATTTTACTCTTTGATTCGCGCCCCCGAACTACTCGAAAAACTGTTTCGAGAAACTGAGCTAAACGGAATAACTGCGCAAACTGCTTGAAAAACTGTGTGTGATTGTGTCCGGAGCCACCAGAACACGGGTTTTTATACTTTTTCTTTGGGGTAGATCCCTTTGGAAAATCTTAGGTTTTTGGAGCGGGGATCGAATAGGAATTAGTCTTGCGAGAAAATTTTTAATGTGGGGGAGGATGGCGTCATTTTTAGCTAATAGGATTGGGTTTAGATGATTAGGTTATTTGAAATGAGATAGGAAGAAAGAGGCCCTAACGAATAAGGAATAGCGTCGTTTCGGGTCCATATATGATGGGGGTAGGTTTTTGAGGTGGCGTAACCCGGTTGATGTTAATTAGTATAGGTGGGGTGCATCTCAGTGTCTTAAGATCTGGGTGGGCGTAGTCTTTAGACCATACGATGGAATGATGGGTGGTCTATAGAAGTGCTTGCCCCGATTCTCGGCTTTCGGATTGGGTGGTTAAGAATCGGTATATAAGTTCGCAAAGCCTTGGGTCACTGATCTAATAAATTTGACAGTTTACGACTGTCGCGTGCCCTTGGTGTCGCGTGGAGAGTGCGACTAATGCATCTCGGTTTCCCAGACCTACTAAACACGTGCGCCGTATCAGGTGTCGCGCCTTCTCGGCATGCGACTACGGTCATTCCCCGATCGTTACTCGGTAAAACCCTATCTACTAGCTAGAGTTCCCGTAGGTGGAATCCAAGAATATGACTAGTTGGTGCCAGTTTTTCTTTTTATCTCTTACTCTAACCGTCTGGAGTCGGTTAAGGACTCCAGCTACCGCGAAGTTTTGACTTTTACGGTTTTTCTGGCGACGATAGGCACGCTGAGCGGCCAAGGTATTTTGAAATATCCATGCTATTTTTCTCTGTGAGAAGATTCGAGCTCCTGGTGTCTCATGAGAAAAACAGCTCTGGCGTTATAATATTTCTTAAGAGTTTTTGTTGGTTCCGCGTTTACTAGGTCTGGTATTTAATGAAAAGAAAAGAATCGTGTAGTCTGATCAGGACGTAACAGAAATAATGGAGGATTTTAAATCGCTCTTTTATTATAAATAAATGAATAATGAAAAATATATATTTAGAATTTTTCGAGATGACATTTGTAACTGTAAAGATGAAAATACATTGGATAATTTTATATCAAAAATAAAAGAGAATGAAGAAAATAATATAGATAATTCATTTAATTATTACCACATGTACGATCAATGTCAAAACAGATGTGATGTATGCAGAAAGATCTATATGCTCGTCAATAATATGGAGGTTTCTAATGAAGATTATGAAAAGGGAGGTAAGAAAAAACAAAAAAGAAAGCCTGAAAAAGAAATTGACTTCTTAGAAAAACCAAGTTATTTTAACATTCAAAATATAGACACTTCCAAGATAGAACGATTGGGGAAGAAGGCTATATATGATTTAATCAATCAGAATATTTTATTATCCGCAAACACCTTATCTAAAGATATCATAGAAACTATTTTAAGAAATTACAGTACTGATATAAATAATTTTGAATATGACGCGTTGGTAAAATATATAGAGGACAACACTCCTTATGTCTTGAAACAACAGATATTAAAAACACATTCATATTTTTCTCTTTCGAATCTTAACAAAATTGTTTTGGATAAACAAATGGAACTCTTGGAAGTGATATATAAATCACATTCGTATCAAACATGTAATTTTAACAGCAGAATAGTCTCAAAACAGTATAAAAATCTATCTAGTTTAGATAGTGGATTTATAAGAGATGTAGTTTCGTTCGGAAATAATAACGATTTTATAGAGCCTGTTATATTTTGTTTATTTGCAAATAAATTAACATTTTTGGACGATTTAATAAACAACGTTGATCCTCTTACTGTACTGACAGACATGATAGTTAACAAGAAAATAACTAAAGAGAATAAATTTATAATGTTTTTGAAAGCGTCTGATCCTACAGATTTTATAACAGGAGATACTAAGATAATTAACGGAGAAGTAAGATTAAAACACGAATTATATAGATTAATATATCACAATATGTTAAAGATGATTGTTTTAAACTTGAGACAAGGTAAGTGGTACAGTCAACTGTCAGGAGAGTTATCAAAGATAACAAACAAAATAGGATTCAGATCTTACAAAACCGAAGAAGAAAAAATATTATCAACAGTCCTATCGTGTGTTCCATTTAAGCCTATACTTGTAACAAAAACAACAGACCCTATATCGTCTGTACCTGAATCCGTTGAATTTGTAGAGTTTGATATCATGAGAAATAGATTAGGTAGTATTAAAGAATCTTTGAAGTTAGATAGTTCTGTATTTAATAATATAAGTTACGACTCTCTTACTAAAAGATTGTGTATAGTTAGAAAATCTATTGTAAAGGAGGAAAAAAATTGTGCGTATCTTGGAGAAATTGGTAATTTAGGTCCATTTTTAGGTAATAAACTGTCATTTGATATGTTTAGAAATATAAATAATAATTCTGTTCTATTTGCAAATGGTGTCTTCTTTATTAGTATTCCTAGAATTCACAAGAAATCTTTATCAAGATTTTATAATTCTGGTGCAAAAAACATTGTACTAGACGATCCTATAGATATACCTGATGATCTAACAATCGGAGGCGAAGTATTCTCTCTAATAGGAGCTGTATGTTGTAAAACACTAGAAAATTCAGGAATATACGAAATGTGTTCATCGAAAGAATATATCGGACGATATTCATATAACAAAATTGATGACGATACGTGGATAAAGTATGACCCGTTTGCAATGTCAGTTCCGTATATGAAAAATAAGATCATAGAAGATTCTTTGAGAAAATTGTTTAGAGAACAAAATGTAGAAATAGAAAATTTTGTAATAGATAATGATACTCCTTATGCTATAAAAGAGAAAATTAAAAATATTTCTAATGACAAATTTTCAATAAAAGATTTTCTATATAATGGTGGTCATGTAAAAGACGATATTTTTTTCTAGATACGCAACATTATTGGTATACAACAATGCTGGATTTGAGAATATTATTTGTGACGTATATTAGGTTACATATTTAATTTTTGTTTAATTTCATTCATTATCTTCTTTGTAACTTTTGTTTTCCAAAAATTATTTTAAAAACAGAAATAATACATTTAAATTGAAAGATGGATTCGTCAAATAATAAATTAAAAATCTTATACTGCGAACTTTATTTCGACGAAACATACGTGTATAATTTGAAGGAAAAATATGATAAGTTAAGTAAAAATGACAAAGAAATTATACAAAAATGTTTGAAAAAAAATTGAAATATAAAGTAAATGAATTATTAAATTGTAAAAATCTTTATGTTGTAGACTATATATCTAATATAAAATATGAAAGTATAGTAAAAAACATAAACAGTTTTAAAACTATTATAGATTTATATAATAAAAACTACAATGATAAAGAATATGTTAAATGTATTATACTATATATGAAATTTAAAAATAATAGATTGTTCTATACATTAAAACTGGAAGAATCATATTACCATTTATTTTGTATTTCATGTAATAGTATATGTGAAAAAATAAAGGTAAATTCAGATTTGAAAGTTGTTATATGTAATATATTTTGTATACATCTCTCAAAATATAAATACTATTGTAAGTGCAACTATTAACACAATGAATTATCACAGATATATATATGATAGAATAAATTTTGATAAGGATTTAATACTTAAAATTAAATTAAATTATGATAATCTAGATACATCAAAGAAAAAAAAATTACAAAAATACATATTTACAAACAATAAATCAAAATTATCAAATATCATTAATTGTAATAATATATATATAATTCAATATATATCATTATATAATTTGGAATATATAAAAAGAAATTTAGATGATTACGAATATAGTATAAATCGCTACAATACACTATTATCTTTTAATAGTTACAGAGTGTTTTAAATACAAGGAAATTGTTAATAATAAATTATTTTATTTGGCTGATATTTATAAGACTAAAAGGATTAAGATATGCTTATATATATATATATATATATAGTGTGTAATGAAAAAATTAATAAAATACAAATAAATACATTATATGTGATATTATTATGTTCAAACTTATGTGTATTGGTATAGATAGATATACTTATTCTTGCAAATGTTCTAATTTACATTTTTATAATATATAACTATATTTTTATAATATATGACTATTTTTATAATATATAACTATATTTTTATAATATATAACTATTATTATATGACTATTTTTTATAATATATAACCATTATATATATACTATTTTTATAACATATAACTATATTTAACTATATTTTTATAATATATAACTTTTTTTTTGAAAAAATATAAAGAAAATTATATAAACACTACAATTAGACATGAACAAGATTACGAAAAAAAATTTTGATAAAATTAAGGAAATAAGCATACATGAAATAGAGAAATATGTTGATAAGTTGAACGAGTTATATCATAAAAAGAAAAAAAGTCCAATAGATGATGAGTTATACGATATGATAGTTGAATACTTAAATAATTGTAAAAGTCATAGTTCTGTATTGAAAAATATTGGAGAAAAAAGAGGAAAGGAATTCAAAAAACTTCCAATATATCTTGGGAGTGAAGATAAAACATATGAACACGACAATAAACTAAGTAAATGGCTAAAAAACAATAACATTTCAGAAGAAGATAATGTTGTACTGTCTGCAAAAGCAGATGGGATATGTATATTAATATACAATTCTAATATATATACAAGAGAAGATGGCAATTATGGCAGATTAAAGAACGAAATAAAAGATTTTTTGAATTTCGAAGTTACGAAGGAAATAAAAGTTAGAGAAGAACTTATTATCAAAAAATCAGATCTTGATGAAATTAATAAAAAATACAACTTTAAAAATGTTAGAAATTTGGTTTGTGGACAAATAAATCGGAAGACTATAGACGAAGATATAGGAAAAAATCTATTTTTCTTGGGTTATGATGTAATAGATGATAATATTACACAACTAGAAAAGTTCGATATATTAAAAAATGTATATAAAAATGGTACCGTAAAATATGTGGTTGTGAAGGCTAAACATCTTAATTACGATTATTTAAAAAAAATATTAAGTGATTGGAAATATAATCTTGACTATTATATTGATGGTATAGTTATAAGAGACAATATATAAAGTACATAATATTTCATCGTCAAACAAATATTCGTGGTCTATCTCATTTAAACATAATTTTAATACGTACAAAGCTAATGTAGATCATATATCGTGGCAAATATCTAAAAGTGGTAGATTGATACCTGTTGCCATATTATATCCTCACGTTGAAATAGATAATACTATTGTGAAAAGAGTAACATGTAACAACGCTAAATATGTGATTGACAACAAAATTGGTAATGGATCTATTATAAAAATAACAAAATCTGGAGATATAATTCCAAATATAAAAAGTATAATCAAAGAAAGAGATTTGAAATTACCTGAATATGATTATTACTCGAAAGGAGTTCACATATACATAAAGGATTCTGACGATACTATAAATGTCAAAAAAATACTATATTTCTTAAAATATTTTAAGTACGAAGATATAGGAATGAAAACTTTGGAAAAAATAAATTCTGAGCATAAATTGACAGATGTTTTTAGTTTTTTAAGATTGAAAGAAAAAGATTTATCTTTCTTAGGAAAGAAAACGTCATTGAATATATATAATATTATTGATGACTTGAAAGACAAGAAGTTGTTTATAGTCGACTTACTATCGGCTATCAGTATATTTGATAATATATCGCGCAGAAGGTTATTTGAGATTTATAAAAATTTTCCTGATATACATACATATAACAAACATACTATATACGATAAACTAATATCTTTAAAAGGATTTAAGGAGAAAATAACAAATGAGTTTATTGTCGGAATAGGAAAGTTCATCAACGATAGAGACAAATATAATAAGAACTTTAACATCTATTATAAAATCAGTGATAATGATAATATAGTATTGTATGTGTCTCTATCTGGTTTTAGAGATATGACATATATACAAGATAAAATAAAAAACTATAATAATATAATAACGACAGTCAATAAATCTGATGTCTTAATTATTAAAGAAAGAACTCCTAAGAAATCATCAAAAATAATAGAAGCTGAAAAAAAATAAACGTATTCTTACAATAGAGGAATTTATTACAGAATTTTCTACATAAATTAGTTTTATATTAAAAAATATCGATTTATTTTTATTACTTATAAATGGCAGATTTTGATACACTACTAAATGGACAAACTAGTATATACGATACTTTATATTTATTCACTATTTTTATACTTCTATTTTTAGGATACATATCTTCTATCATATACAGCCCAGAGTCTGGGAGAAAATGGTACAAAAGTAATAAGTTTGTTCTTTTGGATTTATCCAATAGTAGTTATGGATTATTTTTTACATTATTCATATATTTATTCGCTGGAATGGGAATCATATATATAGCCAATCATTACCTAGGAAACGATAACTTAAAACTTCCTCAAGGAAAACATTTTACAAGAATTAACGATCCTCTTTTCAATATTAGTAAATTTTGGGACAGTATAATATTAAGCTTACTTCCAGTAGGATTTTTATTGATATGGATATCCCAACCTCTAATGTTACAATTTAATTCATTAACAATACCAGGATCTCTTTCTATAATATCAACAATTCTATTCCTATTATTTTCAATATATATGATTAAAATACATTAGATTATAATGATTTTATTCCTTCCGTTGTGTATATGGTGTATATATATGTCTGCATTCTACTTTCTCACTCAAGACGAAACATGTAAAGCTAATCAAGATTCTAAAAATGAAGATCAAAAAAAAATAAAGATGATAATAAGACAAAAGACGAATCTAACGACGAGTTAAGACAACCATAATTATTCTTTTTCTATAGGAGTTCCATCTATTGTTGCTTTCGAAACTGGAGTATAAAAGTTTACTGTTATATTTTTATCTAATTGATTTTTATCTAACTCATACAATTCTGATAAAGGAGTGATTCCAGTACCTATACTTTTTAAAGCATCTATTAAATTCAATGTATATAATATATCTATGTCTTTCTCAGTAAAATTAAATGAATTCTCGAAATTTTGATTATTATTTGAGTTGTTTTTTACAGGCGATGAATTATTTATATTATCTTTATAATTTTCAAGATTGTTAACAATATCGTTAGCAGACATATTATATTTATCATTAAATATCTTCTGTATATTTTCAGACGCTTTGTTTCCAAATACCACGTTTAGAATATCGTTTCCACTTTTAGTTACAAATTTTTCTTTATCAACATTATAAGGTTCTAATTTAGGAATTTTTATCTCTCCTAAAGAAACATTGATAGCACCGCATAATTCTGGGTCTTGAAGTAATTCTTCTTTTGAAATTGTTTTATTCTTTATCTTATTAATAATATCGTGAATACTTTTACTTCCTCCTTGAAATTCGTTAGTTATACTATTTGATATGCGTATGAAGATATTTTTGAAATCGTTTCTGTATCTTACATCATTTCTTGATATAAGCTCGTATAACTTATTTAAATTATCTACAGTCGTTCTCTCAACTATCATTCTACTTCCTCCTTTTTCAAGTGTTTTAGACATAAAATACAAACTTAATAATTTTGTTAATACTTCTGTAATTATAAGATATTCTATCCCGTAATACATATCTATGTAACATCCTAAAGAGTCATTTATCTTTCTTGAATCAAATTTTATAAATAATTTATTAATTTCAATTTCTCCTTCTATAGTTTTTATTATGAAAAATCTTAATATATTTTGAATAATATTAGATAGTAAAACCTTAACACAATCCAATTTAATATCTGATATATCACTAAAATTAAAAATTTTTTCAGATAATAATACATCTCTTATGTTTTTATTTTTTATTTCTTGTGGAATAATATTATGATACAATAGTATTTTTATTCTTTTAGATATTTCGATAAGATTAAACTTTCCATTATAATTTATTTCATTAACTATAAAGTTACTTAATTTCTTGTTGTCATCTGATTTTTTATGATATTTTTTTGAAAAGCTTCCAAGTATACTTTTTAACGAGCTATTTTTTATATCTTTTTTGTTATTAATAATATCACTATATATTTCTAATATTTCCCTGTTTATATTATTTAAAAAATACCCTCCATTTATTTATAGATAGATAGATAGATAGATATATTTATTTGTTCCCCTCAGGGTTACAATCTCCTTTTCCTTCTCCTCTTCCATATACATCCAACTTACTTCTAACTTATTCTAACTAACTCTAACTTACTCTAACTTATTCTATTTATACTCTATCCTTAACCCTAAATCTATATCACGGGTATTCACGAGCGTCTCGTGCCTACCCCTTGTACACACACACACACGCTTTGTGGACTTCCGTTTCCTATTGCATCTTTTAAATCCTTATATACTCTCTCCCCGCCTTCCCCTCGCTCCCCCCCTCTCTCTCTCTCCCTCTCTCTCTCTCTCTCTCTCTCTCTCTCTCTCTCTCTCTCTCTCTCTCTCTCTCTCTCTCTCTCTCTCTCTCTCTCTCTCTCTCTCTCTCTCTCTCTCTCTCTCTCTCTCTCTCTCTCTCTCTCTCCTTCTCTCCCTCTCTCTCTCCTCCTCTTCTCCTCTCCTTCCTCCTCTCCTCCCTTTTCCCTTCCATCTCTCCCTCTCTCCCTTTCCATCTCTCTCATCCACCATTCCCCTTCTCCTTCCTCTCCCAGTATTCTTTCTACTACTTCCTGCCAACTTTTCCCTCCTTCCTCCCATTCTCTACATTCCTCCCAAATGTGCTCCCACGATTCTATCTCTCCTTCACACAGCCTACACCTCCTTTTTTCCTCCTCCTCCCAATACCTCCCTTCTCTCACCTCACTTCCTAATCTAAACCTCGCCACTCTCTTCCACCTACTTTCTCCCCACCCTTTTTTTAAATACCCCGGTATCCCCTCCCTTTTCACCACTCCATACCACTTATTATACCTTGATTTTTCTATTCTTTCCCATCTTTCCTGTCTGTCCCTCCTTTTCCCTTCCTCTACTATCTCCTTCTCCCATTCCTCTCCCATCTCTCTCTTCCTCTCCACTTCTTTCATTTCTATCCCTCTTTTCTCAAAATATTCCTTTCTTTCCCCCTCCCAATTCGATCCTATTTTTCCTTCCTTCTCTGCCTTATTTCCTCCCAACATCTTCTTACTAACTCCCCTCCCTTACCCTCCCTCAATCTTCTTTCATACCTCCACGCTCTTATCCCTGCTCTTTCCCTCAATTTCTCCCTTTGCATCTCCTCCCTCACCATATACCCCGGCGTCCTACTCTCCACTCCTAATATCCATCTCAAATATCTTTCCCCTACTTTCTCCACTTCCTCTCTCTCCTTCCATCTCCAGATCTCCACCCCATATCCCATCACCGTCCACACTAACTTATCAAAAAGCCATATCCTTCTTCCCCAGTCCCTTCCAAATCTTCTTTTCCCTATTCCCCACACCTGTCTCATAACCACCGCTGCTCTTCTCACCCTTTCTCTTATTTGCGCTTCCTGCCCCCCATTTCTCTGTATCATATATCCCAAGTATCTATATTCTTTTACCTCTCCTAGCTTTTTCCCTTTCCACCTCCAATCCTTTTTCCCTATCCTCCCTCCCCTCCTCCTAAACCTTAGGATTTTCGTCTTTTCCGTGTTCAGCACCAAATTTTTTCCATCCAGATAACTTTCCAACCTCCCTATCATGCTTCTCATTTCATCTTCACTCTCCGCCAATAACACCATATCGTCCGCGTACGACATTGTATATACCCTACTATCTCCTAACTTTACCCCACCCCATTTCACCTTGCTCATCTCCTCCTCTAAATCCGCCATCAATATATTAAATAACAAGGGACTTAGCGGGCACCCCTGCCTCACCCCTCTCGTCGTCCAAAAACATTCTCCTGTCCTCTCTCCTACTCTTACTCTGCTTTTAGTTTCTTCCATACTTTCCATACTTCTCTCTATAATCCCCTTTTCAATCCTTCTTTTTTCCATATCTCCTCTCAATACTTCCCTATCTACCATATCAAATGCCGCTTTCAAGTCCACAAACAATGCTACCATTTTCCCTCCTTTCCTTTCCAGCTGCCTATTTATCAAATAATTCAGTACATATATATTATCTATCGTTCCCATTCCCTTCCTAAAACCCGCTTGATTCGGTGATAAACTTTCCTTTTCTCTCATTTCCTCTTTTAACCTTTCCGCCAATATCATCATATATACTTTATATGCTGTCGGCATTAACGTTACTCCCCTATAATCCTCTACTTTCACTCCCTCCCCTTTCTTAATTATCGGAATTACTTCTCCTTCTCTCCACACCTCCGGCCATCCTTCCCCTTTCCATATTCTCCTGCAGACACCCCATAGCCACTCCTCAACCTCCACACCTCCATATTTCCATACCTCTCCTGGTATTCCGTCTTTTCCTACTGCCTTTTTCTCCTTCAGATTTCTTATCGCCCTTTTCACCTCCTCTCTACTCAACTCTTCTCCTCCTCCCTCCTCTGTTTCTTCCCTCTTCCTACCTCTTCCTTTCATCCTGTTTTCCACTCCTCCTAACATATCTTTGAAATATTCTTCCCATTCCTCCATTTCTATCTCCTCATTCACTCCCTTCCTTCTCTTTCTCTCTCTATTTATTATCTCCCATACATCCCCCTCTTTTTTTGCCTCCATCGCTCTTCTCTCCCACCTCTTATTCTCCTCTCTCTTCTTCTCCTCACACAATTCTTTGTAGTCCCTTTTCTTTTCTCTATATCTCTTCCCCTCCCCTCCCTCTCTCCTCCACCTCCTCATCTCCCTTCTTAACTCTCTTTTCACTTCCTTACATTCTTCATCCCACCACCCTTTTCTCTCCTCATTCCCCCTTTTTCTATCTTCCCTCCCCATTTCTCCCAATACCCCTCTTATCCTCTCCTCTCCTTTTCTCCATACCTCCTCAATTTCTCCATCTCCTACCTCCAAATTTGCTATTCTCTCTTTGAATCTCTTTTTCCCTTCCTCATCCCATTTCCCTCTCCATGCCTTCTCCCCTCTTTTGCCTACCTTTCTCCACTTTACCTTCCCTTTTATCTTTATCTCAATCGGCTGATGATCCGACTCTACCCTGCTCCCTATTCTCATTTCTCTCACCCTTTCCTTAGTCCTACTACTGCCCAATATGTAATCAATTACCGTATTTCCCTTCCCTCCCGTGAATGTATATTCTCCTCCTTCATCCCCCTTTACCCCTCCATTAAAAATTTCCCACCCTTTCTCCCTTATACATCTTAACAATTTTTTTCCCTCTTTATCCACCTTCTTATCTCTAGACATCCTCCATCCATCCTCCTCTCCCCTCTCCACACTTCCCTCTATTCCCCCACCTTCTCTCCCCGTTCTCGCATTAAAATCCTCTCCCATCAATATTCCCTCCTCCTCCTCCTCCTTCTCCATCCATCCCTCCAACTCCTCCAATGTCCTATCTATTCCTTCCCTCCTAACGTATACTCCTATTATCTTCCATCTCTTCTCCCCTATTTTTATATTCCCCACCATTATCCCCTCTTTCTCTTTCTCAATTCCCGTCCCGTTCTCTAATATATCCTTCCTTATCCCCATAATCATTCCCCCCATAGCTCTTCCTTTCTTATTTACTCTCTTTGCTTCCTGCATCCCCCATATAAGTCGTCTCGGTAACCACCTCTTTATCTTCTCCCATCCCTTTTCCCCCACCCACGTTTCTGATAATACCATCACATCCCAGCTCTTCAGATAATTCCAAAATTCTTTATCCTTGTTTCCCATTCCCGCCACATTCCAAAATAATATCCTCCATTCTCTCTCCTTCTCTCTACCTTCCCCTCCCTCTCTTTCCCTTCCTCCACTTTCTTGTCACTCTCTCCCTTCTCCAATTCTCCCCTCCTCTTTTTTCCTTCCCTCCTCCCTCGCCGTTCCTTTCCCATTTCTCAATACTTCATTCTCCTCATCCCATATCCACCATTCCTCTTCTATTCTTACCTTCCCGTACACTCTCCATACTCTTTTTCCCTTTCTTCTTTCCTCTTTCGCTATTTCTTCCAATTTCCACTCCATTCTCCTCTCCCTCCATGTTAAGTCTTCCCTAATTATTTCTTTTCTCCCCCTTAACTCCCTCTTCCTTCTCATCACCTCCCTCTTCTGCTCTTCTTTTTTTAACTTCACCCACAGCGTCTCCGTTCCCCTTTCTATATTCCTTCCTAACCCCTTCATTTCCTCTATCTCCACCTTTGCTCCAATCTCCGCCATTAATCTCTCCACCGCCTCTCTCCTCCCCCCTTCTCCCACTTTTAACTCCTTAACTATTACATTCTTCTTCCTCTCTTCCCTTTCCCTCCTCTCCAACTTTCCCTCCAATTCCCTTACTCTACTTTCCACCTTCCCTTCCTCCCCCACCTTTCTCTTCTTTTCTCCTTCTTTCTCCTCCCATCTCTTTTCCATGTTTCCTACCCTTCCTTCCACCTTTTTAAGTCCTTCTTCCCACCTCTCTCCTTCCTTCCTCCAACTTTCCTCCCTCTCCCTCATTTCCCTCAACTCTCTCTTTAAATCCTCCACCTCCTTCCTCAACGCCTGCTCTTGCCTCCTTCCTTCTTCTATTATTTTCTCCGTTATTTTTTCCTTCAACTCTTTGTTCGCCCTTTCTCCATTTATTTTCATCTCTTTTACCTCCTCCATTAATCCTCTTATCAAATTTTCGATCCCCTCCCCTTCTCCTTTCCCTCTCTCCGGCGACCTCATTGTTTTTTTACATGTCCTGAACACTTCCTCCTCCCCCTCCCCTCCTTCTTCTCTCCTCCTTTTCCACATCTCATCTACACTCACACTCCTATCCCTCATCATTATTTTCCCCCTTGCTCCTCTCACACTCATCTTCTCCCTGTCACGCTTGCGCACTCTCTCTACCTGCCTCTCCCTAGTTACTCTCCCGCACTCTCACTTTCCAATCTATCTCCTACCTTCTCCCTGACCTACTCGAGCCACTCGCTTACCTCTCTACCTTCCCTATGTTCCGCGCCTTTCACCTTCTTATATCACCTGTCTATTTTCCTTCCTCTCTCCTTGCCCTTATTCTTTCTATCCCTGCCTCTCCACTTTCTCTCCCCTTCACATGCACCTCCACTCACACCCCCTCCACCCTCACCTTCCCTCCTTATCTCTATACCCTTTTCTCACTTAATTTTCTCTCACTACCGAACCACGTATCTTTCTCACTACGCACCGGAAACGGAAGACTCCATTTATTTATAATATTTGTTTAAAATTAGAATTGATTAATAAATGGAAACATATAAGTGCCATAAATGTTTATCATACTCGTGTATTAATGTCAATAATGGTTATCTCTGTAAAGAATGTAATGTTCTGTTTTCAAGTACAACTAAAAAATCTAGCAAAAGTAAAACTTTCAACAATAAAAAAATCCATTTTAACAATGTTATGAAAGATATTTCAAAACAATATAATATTGAAGATATTATGGAGATAATATATGATTCTATAGAAGAAAACAATATAGAAAAAAAATTTATAAATCAATCATTGATATGTAGTATATTAAAGAAAAATTCCAACAAGTTAAAAGATTACAAGATGGTATATAATATTTTAAATAAGTTAGAAAATAACGAGAAGAAAATATACATACCAACTGATATGAAAAACAATATAGAGATATTATTTTTGTCTTTTATTAATTTCCTATATTCAAAAAATAAGCTTGATTCGATAAGCTATAACCTAATATTAAGTAATATATTTAAGCTTTATGGGTTAAATAATACTTTAAAGCCAACTGTAAAAGACGAAAAAGAAGATTTGTGGAATATGTTTATTTATACTATAACTAATAATTATTTTAATATATATATATATATATATATAACGTAATTGAGGTAGACAAAATAAAATATACCAATTATAAACCAAAAATGATAACCAACTCTTTATATAAAATTGAAAATAGCACAGACTATCAGTAATTTTTACCTTTTTGTCAATATTGTTATTTTTATTTTATTATCTGACGTTATACAATCCAACCCTCCATATATATACGTGTCAGAAACATTTTTTATTATGTTGATAATTTCACTGCTGTCTTCAAAAAATATTATTGGTGGTATGTAAATATTAATTTGTTCATCTATATATATATATCGTTCTAACAATTTTAAATACGAGCCTTTACAAATCACCGAACAAAAACTTATAAATAGATTATCACATTTTAGAATATTATGATTGTTTTCTATTTCACTATTGCATGATAAACACCTTTTATTATTATATATCAATACTATTTTAATTAATTTATCATATAAAATATTAAAATCTTTAAATGCTTTTAAGTGAAAATAATAATTATTATTATTTTCATAGAAATATCCTTTGAATTTAGAAAAATCTTTTGTGTCATCTATAAGTCTGAAGATATCATCTTTATTTTCTATAATATTTATGGGAACCAAATTTATATCTACTTTATCTACATAATTAAACATAGTCCATATATTTCCAAAAAACACTTCACTGCACATTATAGAGCAGAAAAATCCATACCTTTTTCTATCCCAAATATATTTCTCTATTTTCCTGTTACAGTACCAGCATATATCTTTATTGTAGTTAAAATTTAACTGAAAATTATATACTTCATCAAATTCACTTTTTTTTTTAATATTAATATAACTAAACACAGCTTCTTTTATTTCGTTTGTAGTAAAGTCTGTTCTGAATATATTTTTATTCATCTTAAATGAGTTTGTTTTTTTTATTTTCCGGGAATTTTTAATATCAGTTTTCCTAATTTAAATAATATTATAAAAAAAAGAGTGAATTAGATACTTATAACCTTAAAAATATTATTTCTATTAATAATGTAAAACATTTAATTTTAAATGCTTTAGATGAAGAAGATAATAGTATATATAAAGAAATATATATACAATACTTAGAGTTTTATAAAAAAATAAATAATATTATACAAGATATATTTACAAAAAAAGAAATGCAAGATATATCAAAACTGGAAAATGAATATTATAATTTCATAACAGAAATAAGGAAAAAAGGTATTGATAAAAAATTAGAAGACATATCTAATTTTTTAGAAGATGTTTATTTTAAAAAACATTTTAAGTATATTAAAAAATATATTAATAACGAAATAACACTGGATGATTTTACGAAAGAATTGCAAAAGCCTATTATTTCAAGTAATGTAATATTAAATAGTATAAGGAATATAGACAATACCAATATTATGAATAAATTGTTAAAATACGAGAAAAAAATCTATTATTTTGAAACGATAAGTACTATTAGTTATTTCTTTGTACTCGGTGATTATTGCAGAAAGAATAATATGACAATAAACAATTCATTTAAGTCAGTATATAACAGTTTTATATTAGATAATTTTGATAACTTTAATTTACGATATTATTATATTTTAAAAATCTATTTTAGTTTGAATGAAAATTCCAACCATATAGATAATATTGAAAAAGATATAAAAGAATATGAGAAATTAATTGATAACAGTATAATATCGAACTTGAAGGATAAAAATTACGAGTACTCTTCGATATATAAAGATAATATGCTTGTAGATTTATATGAAACAAATAAAAAACTAAAGGAAATGATTACCAAATATGATTTATATCCAGAAGAAATAAAGAAACTCAAGAATGACATCGAAATATATTTCGAATCAGAAAAGTCAAAATACAATAGTTTCTTATCATCAATTAGTTCGATAGAAGATATAAAACATATATCTGATCATATTAAAAAGATTAATGAAGATGAAAAAAAATTATCAGATAAAGTTGATATTCAATTTACAAACATAGAGAAAAAGTTAAATGAATTAGAAAGTAAATATGATAGTGAGAAACCAAGATTGGAACAATACATCATTGATATTGTAAGTGAAATAAATACAAGAAATAATTCTTATTTTGATAAAATATACAAAATTATAGAAGAGTTAAAAGACAGAGTAAATAAATCTGAAAATGAGTTATCTATTATGAAAAATAACATTTCAAACGTTAGTGAGAAAAATTTTAATTTATTAAAGGATATAAATACAGGTGCGAAGGAAATACAACGGATAATTGATAAAGACAAAGATAATAGTAAAAAAATAAAAATATTGGAAAAAAATATTGAAGAATGTTGTAAAACTAACAAATCTCTAGAAAAATTTATAGAAGAGACTTCAGATCATCATAAAAGAATAGATGAAAGACTGAAACTAATAGAAAATTTTATCAGAGTCAGATTTGGAGAGTGCAGTGATGAAAGTGATTGTAAAGGAGGAACGAAACATATTGATTATAAGAAGAAGTATGAAAAGTTTTATGGTAAAGATAAACTAATAACTGATGTAATAGATAAATATTATTTTATCAATGAATACAACAATAGAAAGAATTTATTTAACACCAAGTATTTTAATAACTGTAACTTTGAAAATTATCTGAACGTAAAGAAGTATTCATATATTAAAAATATAAATAACGAAATAGAAGAGGAAAAGAGGAAAAGATTTTTTGACAAAATATCAGATTGTGAAATTCTCGACCATTATGATGAAATAGTAGATAATGATGGTATAAAGAAAATGTCAATTTACGGAATAAAAATAAATACTATAAAATATGGAAATTATAGTTTTTATAAATATTGTTTAGAATTACCATTCGATGATGAAGAGTTTGATATCGTGAATATAGTACACTCAGAAAATATAAAACCTTCAGATGTAGAATTATCTTACAAATATATTGATACAATAACTAGAAAGAGAATTTTCATCAGAGAAACTTTGCTGGTCAAAATATATAATGAATTTTTGATAAGATTGAATGAACATATTGAATATATTAAACAATTGAAGTGTAAATTACTTATTTTATATAAATTTGATGATATCGATGAAATAATAGTTTGTTCAAATAATAGAAAAAAAAAATCGTACATTATATAAGATGTATAAAGAAATCATTAACTTATCCAGTAAAATAATATCTTCAATTAATCTTAAGGACAAGAGTTTTTTCAATGTATACAACTATTGCCTAAAATTTATTAAAGTAGACAATGACTGTGTAATCACTGACAAGAATAAGTATTGTAACTTTATATTTCTAAAGAGTAAAGAGAAAACAATAACAAATAATATTTCTAATATAATAGGAGGATCATACTCCATTTATGTTTTTAACGAAGAACTTCCATCAAACGAAAATGAGATAGATTTTGTAAATATGACAACTTTAGATATTCCTGAATATTCTGATTATATAGAAAAAATTAAAGATATTAACTTCTACTTTCCTTATAGAAAGGATTTCAAACTTTTAAAAAATTACTTTTTGTACAAAAATGAATATTATTTATATAAAAATAGTATGTACAATATAAAAAAGGAAATGATAGAATTACATAATAAAATTTATAAAATACTACTAGATACTAAAACGAGCAATATAAGTGACTTTATTTCATTAAAGAATAAGTGTATTGAACTTTCAAAAAAAGGAAATTAATAAATAATACATTTTATCAATTAAAGGACGAAAAGAATAAAAAAGATAGATATATATTTTTAAAATACATAAATAAAGAATATAATAGCAAAAATTATTACATAGAACTTTCAGGACAATTTAATGAACTTATTGAGAAGTTATATCTGTAATATATTCCAAATATTTTGATTTGTCTCTAAAATATTCGTTAAAATTAACCTCATACATATTTATATAGTATCTATACCTATATATAAAATCTTTATCTATTCTATAGTATAACGAAACATACTTCCAAGGAATTATGTCCTTAAAATTATATATGAACGAGTTTGATATGTTTTGGTATTTTAATACTATTCTCCAGTCTACATAATCTATATTATCTAGAATAAAGTCTTCAGGCATTTTATGATATTGTAAAATATCATTAAGTATAAATACATTGGAATGTTTCCTTAAAAAATTAACAGAAAGTTTTTGATTACGTATAATTTCGTAAATATACAACTTATCAATATTATTTTCTATAAAGTCTTCGCTTAAAGAGTATTCTCTACTGAGGAACATATAATCTATAGCATAATCACTGTTTTCTATATCACATAATTCTAATTTCTTATTTAGGAACTTAAATATAGTGTGATGATACTTACGCACAGAATTGTCGTTTAAAATTTTTTTAGTTATGTTATTTCTTTTGATAAGCATATCTATATCTAGATAGTCAATACTTTTTATAATATTCTCATATGGCACTGTATAATCTAATTGACTAGTAAAATTATTATATATATGACAATCTAAATTAAAATATAAGTAGTCAAAATATATATATTTATTAAATCTTAATAGGAACGATTTATCAATATTTTTATAACATTTTGACAGGTTTTTCCAGTTTATTTTATGTCTAAATTCGTATATAAAATCGTGACTTAAACTATTATCAGACGAAGATATATAATTCCAATTAACTTTTCTTTTAAATTTTCTTATAAAGTTTTCTGATAAATTTTGATATTTTGATATATATTTCCAATTAACTTTATCTTTAAAACTTTCTATAAAATCTTCTGATAAAACTTGATATTTAGATATATAATTCCATTCAACTATATCGTAAAACCGTCGTATAAAATTTTCAGATTTAACAGATTTAACAGATTTTGAAATTTACACACATCTTTAATACTTACTCTATCTATTTCGTCAATTATAATACTTTCAGGTAGTTTTTTTATTCTAGATAGTAAAGTCATATCAAATTTACTTGAATACTTTCTTAAAATACATTCGCTTATATCGAAAATTGACAATAAGTTAAAATCAATATAATCGATATAAAACTCTATGAAATCACATAAATATTTATAGTTTGTTTTAATCATAATTCTCGTTAGAGTCGTGTGTATATTATTAACATCTACTAAGTCTCTTAAATACTCATATTTATATGCGTATACATAGAGCGATACATGAGCATTTTTTATATTTTTGGAATGTGAAAATAGTTTTTGTAAGAACACTTTATTATTATCATTGCAATCATAATATTTTATGTATGAATTTATAATTGCACTTAAACATATATGACTAAGCTCTATTATTCTTATTTGATAGTTAATTATATTATTTCAAAATTTTATCTCTTAATAAAAAAGATAAAATGAAAGATATACTTATTAAAAACATTGTAGTTGATAATAAGAATAATGATATATACAGAATTCCTATAAAAGATTTACCAATTAATTGTCCTCAAATAGTAAATCTATCACAATCTTATATAAGAGGATGTAGATACCATTTCAATATAATAGATTCGAGATTGGATGGTATAGACTTTCCTTGTGTAGGTATAAGGATACCAGAGATAAAAGGCAAGGGATCAATAAGATATACGGATTATCCTGGGTTAAAACTTATAAAGTCTTTTGAAATCAATATCAATGGAAAATCTATATTAAAATTGAGTGGATTCGATATATTTAGTTCTTATTTTTCTCCAAATGTATCTAAGAACGATACTATAGTAGGACACAGAGAGGATTACTGCAATTACAAAAAAGGTAAACATTTAGATTATACAATATTTAACCAATTAGACTTATTTATACCTATATTCACGCAATTCGATAAATCTCCTCCTCATTCGATACTAAGAATTCCAAAGAACAACAGAGTAGAGTTTGTAGTTGAAATTGGTCAATTGACAGATATAATAAGTTATGATAGAGAATTTGCTAGCGAGTCACTTTCTCTGATTGAAAAAATTATTCCAGAAGTTAAACTGTTAGTCAGAGTCTACAATATTCAATCTTCATATCAAATTGAAGATAAGTATATAGAGGAAAACAACTTTTCCCATATAAGAGACGAATATTATTCTGTGAATCCTAAAGAAGAATTCTTTACAAATACATTCAAAAAAATTACTGAAATAGGATGGTTTTGTAAGACATCACAATTCAATAATATGTATTTTATATCTCATCCAGGCTATAATGCTACAGAAAAGGATTATATAATTTCTTTTAGGAATAGAATTTTTCCGGACTTAATTAGAATATCTGAGAGTTTTGAAAATTTCAAAGATGAATATCCGGGAGGTTCCGTTTTTGTTAATATTGAAAACAACACTAGTTATAAATTTGATAACCTAAATTACTGTAAAATAATTATAAGAAATGTCCCAAAAAATAATAAAATATGGTTTCATACTAATGTACTTGAATTTAATAGAGGAGGAAAATCGGACAATTATAACATTTCAAAGAAATTTAAATATATATTAGGTGATTATATTAAGGAAGAAAATAGAATAATTCCTCTAGAGATAATCGATGAATTAAATATAGAAGATGTTAGTATTCCAGTAGATTTATGGGATCACACGTATAATACAGTAGGTAAAGATCTAAGAAGTTACAAATAAAAAAAATACGATGTTTTAATATACGAGCCATATATATTTGGATTAGATTTTGTATCGAAGAACATAGGTTTTGAAAAAGATACAACAGTAAAGGCTGGACCTTCAGAAAGAATAATAGAAAACAATAAATATAATTTCTATTTACCTTATTTTGGTTATAATCATTTCAGAAACTATTACTTTTTAGAAAAATATAAGTATCCGTGTATTGGAAACGCTAACTTTAATATAGCAAATATTCTTCTCAATCAACCTTCGTCGTTAGACTTTAATAAGGAAAAAAATATACTCAATTGTTCTGTTGAGGTAAAATGGAAAGATTTCGACGAAAATCATCCATTGAAATTGGTTAAAAAATCTCTTAATGTTTTTATTAAGAAAGTGAAAAAACTAAGATATACTAAAGATTGTATCGAAGTGATTGAATAAATGAAAATATATAACGAAAATAAAAATCTATAATGGAGTATAACAAAGATCAACAAAAAGTTGTTGATTATATTAAATATAAACTAGATAAAGATGAAACTTTGCTTTTATTTATACACGGAATGGCTGGTACTGGCAAGTCTTTTTTAATAGAAAGAATAGAAGAATTATTCTCTAACAATCTTAAAATTATAAAGACATCTTATACTGGAGTATCTGCAAATAATATTGGAGGAAACACATTACACAAGACATTTCACATTAATGTTAAGTCAAATACTGATGAAAAAGAGAATTATTATAACTTTGTATGTAATTTAGAAAGTAAGAGTGTAGTGATAAATGAAAATACGATTAGGTACATATATACTTTACGTATCATCATTGGTACATTAGGTATGACGTTTAGATATAAGGTTCCAATCCACTCTGTCCTCGAACTCTCTGATAAAATCTTCTGATAATTTAAACATAGATATTGATTCCCAATTAACTTTGTCCTTAGGTACATTGTATAATTGGTACATTAAGGTCCATACACGTCCTTGTGTATTATATCGATATCAAGCAAATCAGATTGTTTATATTCGTAAGAATCTCTGCTTACTTTTAATTCGTTATTATCTTTTGTACTTGAAATTTTATAGCTATTATCTTTTATCAACTCTTTAAATAATAGTAACGATTTCTGTCTATTCCTCATAATTTTATTATTAATAGAGTGTATGTAAAACGGGTATATCACCTTTTTGTTTTCTACTTTTACATATTCTCCGACACCAACTAATTTTATGTCTTTGTTAATGTTAGTCTTCAATGTATATATTATATTATTTAGTATCATGTAACATATACCGTTTTTAACTTTAAATTCTACTTTCTCTCCGTCTACTTTTGTTGTTATCAAAATATTAGTTTCATTTTTCTGAAGCAGATCTTTAAACGTAATGAAATTAGTCTTCAAAATATTAGGCATTCTATTTTTTAAAATTGAAATGTTAAAAATATTAGAAACCCCATAAATTAGAGAAAAACAATCTATTAGATTTTTCCTAAATAAGTCTTTATCAAAATGTTTTACATTTCCAATATACTCTAATTCTATGTACCATGAAGTATTATTAGGAATTCTAGTATAATTTGTTACAGACGGAATTATAATTATGGACAAGGACAACAACAACGAACCTGTAGATGAGAAATTCAAACTCGACAATACAATAGATGTATTAGCATGCATAAAACCAAACTTAATACTTATGTCAGATGGTATATATATAGAAATAGACTTGATAAAGTTTTCGTCTACAGGAGATGAAGTATTTAAGAGGATAAATATAAAAAACAACGAAAGTTTCTATTTTGATGAAATATTATCATTCGTTGTAATACAAAATACAAAATCGTTAAATCCTAAATTTTATGTAACTCCTTACTGTTTAATTTATGAATATTCACTTGCGTACAACAAACTTGTAATACCTAGATGCATAAAAACCAATAACTTCTTTTATCACAGTTATTATGGAAATAGTTATAAAGTTATAACTAAATCTGAAGACATCCATACTTTAAATAAAGTACCTCCAATAGAAACATTTAAAGAACTCGGAAAGAATTTCGATTTAAATAAAATTTATAACTTGGCTGTTACCTCAAATGAATATTTAAATATAGATAAAACTAAATATTTTATAGAAAATAATAGCAAAAGAATATCATTAAATTTTATAACAAATTTTATTAAAACACAAGCTATTTTAAATTTGTTTTCCCCTCAAGTTAAAAGTGTCAAGTATGATAGGAAAAATAATAATTATTTATCCATAGATATAGGAAGAGGAGGAGATATGCAAAGGTATTTTTACATAAACGCTAACTCTGTGACTGGAACAGATCCAAGTGAATTATCGCTTGACGAATGTAGATCGAGATACAATAAACACGTCAAGAAGTCAAAATCATCATTATTTAGATTATATTTGTTTAAAACATACTTCAATGACAAAGATTATATATTTACAGTTAACTCTTCGGGGATTGGAAAATATATAGGTATAGATTGGAACATGGCAATACATTACAGTTGGAAGAAAAACAAAAAAAATAAAATAGTAAAAAAAATTAGAGAATTATTGCACGACAACGGGAAAATTGTAATCACAACAATAGACGGAGAAAAAGCTAAAGACGAGATGAAGAAAAGATCAACGGAAGAATTAAATTTTATGATAGACGATGTAAATATAAAAATTGTACTATCTCAGGATTATGAAGGAAATAGTATATTTAAAGTATACATACCAACAATGACATCGGAATCACAAGACGAATACGCAATAGATATAAATGAAATGATAGATGTATTCGAATCGAACAAGTTTGTTCTTCTAGACTGCTATCATTTTGATTTAATAACTTCTTATCAGGATATATTCGATACGCTAACAGTAGTAAGAAACGAAAGAGAAGATTCTAGACATTACTTCTTTAAGAATTTATCCAATTCAAATATAAAAAAGTGTTCTGATTTGGAAGTTTTGTGTTCAATGTATGTATCACTTATATTCGAAAAGATTTAACTTCATTAATATTTTTATTTTAAATGCAATGGTCATATGACAATTTTGGAACTATTGTATTATTCAATAAAGAAGCATCTAATTTTTTAGATTTTTGTGTGAATCACGAAACATGCTCTCTTTTGTATAGAAATTACGATGAGAAAACTTTCGGGTCTGTATATTACATAGATTTTAATAAAATGATAATGTATAATGAAAGATATAGATCTAAATTTTATCTAATTAGAGATTACGTTTCTAAAAATAATCAAAACGAATTATTTTTAAAAAATAGTAACAAATTAATAAATACAGTGTTAAACAGTAATCAATTTATACCTTACTGTAATTATACACCATATTATACTGACGATTATTTTAACATACAGTATCCTGATATTGCCAGCATTGTGATATTAAAAACTTGTAATCATAAAGAATGTCATCTAAGGACTTGTAAAACACATAATGGAGAGTTGAATGACTGGAATAACGAATGTCACGATTATTTAAATAATTCATTGATTAACAAGGAAAATTGTAAGTATATAATATAATATATAATAAAACTAAAATTTAATACAGTCTAAGTATTCTAATGTAACAATATTTACTTACATTATAAATCGTAAAAATGAAAATCTTTGATATTTTATCAAGTTCATTATTTAATATAATTATACTATACATTAGTGATATTTCGTTTATTTGCGTGTTAATTATAGATAAATATAAACATAATGATGTGTGTATTGCGAATATGAACGAATCTGAAGAAAATAATAATACTATAGAATTACAACAAAATTATACTAAAAATTTTAACAAATATATTACTTTAGAAAATATTACATATTTACACAAAACTATATATCTACTGCATGATTATAATATACAACACAATATAAAACTTTTACACGACGAGATTTATCATTTTATTAATAACAACGGAAGCTTTGGAGAAAATGTAGATCAAGACGTGTTATATGAAAAAATGAATACACTTTTATACATGTTAAAATATATGTTATATTAAAAAAAAGTTTTCCTTATAAAAAAACCTTTCCAAAAAATTGTTTTTTTTTTTTAAGTTTTCCTCATAAAAAACCTTTTCAAAGAACTGTACTTTCAAAAATATATTATATTAAAAAAAAGTTTTTCTCACAAAAAACCTTTCCAAAAAAAGTTGTATATATCATAAAAAACTTTTCAAAAAGATTGTATTTCCAAAAATATAAAAAAATCTTTTTAAAAAAATTATATATATTTATTATAAAAAACCTTTCCAAAAAAATTGTACTTTTAAAAAAAGTTGTATATATTAAATAAAAATTTGCTACATATTCTGTCTATAAAAGAGGTGATATCAGAAAATGACGCCAAGTTTAAATAAAGAACCTTTCAAAAAAAGTTGCATGTATATCTAATTATTTATTTAAAAATGATATTTATGTTTATATCTAGTTAATTCTTCTTAAGTATACTTTTTAAAATAATTGCATCTGTATCTAGTTATTTTTTTTATATCTGTATCTAGTTAAATAAAAAAATTTTTCAAATTTAATCAAAATAAAAAAATATTACAAAATTTCGCAAAAAACTTGGCGCTGCTATAAAATAGCCTTAAAATATTATTATACATCTTAAAATATTATAGAGCAATGAAGGTTATTAAAATATTATTATACATCTTAAAATATTATAGAGCAATGAAGGCTATTTTATAGCAGCGCCAAGTTTTTTGCGAAATTTTGTAATATTTTTTTATTTCACTCAATCTATTATATGTGTAATTGATAATAAATATAATGTTAATCTTAATAAATAATAATTGATTATAAAGATGATTATGATAATGATTATGATGATAATTATGATGATGATGATGATGATGATGATGATAATGATAATGATAATGATAATGATAATAATGATGATAATAATGATGATGATAACAATGATGATAACTATGATGATAATAATGTTGATATTTATCATTTTCCTACATATTTGCATGCATTAAAAAAATTCTTTATATATAATTTTTATTGTATACTAACAATTAAAAGAATAAAACAAACTAAATTTTGATAACATATTTGTTTAAATTTAATAAATAGAATTTTATAATTAATGTAATTATATAAATATATATAATATAATATAAATAATATAAATATAATATAAAATTAATATAGTGTATACTTATATTTTTGTCAAATGCCGAAGCGTAAGAAAGAGCGTACTTTAAACGAAGAACTTGAATTTCAACGACAATGTCGTGAAAGAATTGCAGAAAATCAACATCGTCGTTATTCTGTTGCTAAAGAAATAAAAAATAAATTAAAAACAGTTGATTGTAGAAAATATGCTATAAATGTTACTGGTACAATACATGATAATCATATAACAGAACTGAACAAAGAACATTCTTTAGATATTACACTAATAAACAAAGAAATTAGTTGCACTGGTAACATACATACTAATCGTATAATAGAAATAAATGAAGAAATAATTGAAGGAAATCCTGGAAATACTATATCATTAAATCAGCAAAGTTATGCAGAATATCTATCTCATTATCGATCACAGAAAAAACAACAACCTTGTTTAAATATTAATAGTACAATATTAATTGACGACATAAATGAATACTATATTGGTTCTATGGATGTGTCTTGTGTTCATTGCAATGCAAAATATTTTGCAGCCGAAAAAATATCTAATAAAGGCAATTCATTTCACGATTGTTGCAATCATGGCGCAGTATATTTGCAACCATTGCCTGAATTTCCTCAATTTTTTCATAATTTATTTGATGGTAGTCATGTAAAATCTAATGATTTTTTTCAACATATTCGCAGTTATAATAGTTCATTTTCATTTGCATCATTTAATGCCAATTTAATTAATTTTCAAAATAGACGACCTGGTCCGTACTGTTTTAAAATACAAGGACAGATTTATTATCAAATTAATACAGCGTTATATGCTGCGCAAAATAAAAGTCCTTCTTACGGTCAACTTTTTATTGTGGATTTAAATGAAGCGATCAATCATCGTCTTAATCAAAATTCGTGTTTAGATTTTGAAATTGTTCAAAACCTTGAACATATAATGCGGAGATCTAATGTATTTGCTCAATCTTATCAAATAATGGGTGAAGAATTAGAAAATCAACGACGTTTGGAAATGGAATCTGGTGATTTGTTACCAGGATTACAATTATCATTTACTTTAAGATCAGGTATGGATCGACGTCGATATAATGCTCAAAGAACTAATGAAGTTGCAGCTGTTTTTCGTACTACTGCTGATGGAGAAATTCCAGAATCATATGTTACAATACGTAATAAAAATACTAAAATTTTGCAAAAAGTAAGTACTATGGATCCAAATGTTGAACCATGGATATATCCATTATTTTATCCATATGGCACTCAAGGTTGGCATCGTGATTTAACAAAATTAAATAGCAATAAACAAATAACAAGAGGACAATATATTAAATATCGTATGGCTATTCGTGATGAATTTAATGTTTTTATATTAGGTCGTCGCTTATTTCAACAATGGCTTGTGGATAATTATGTAAAAATGGAAAAGGATAGAATTGATTATTGCAAAACTCATCAAAAAGAACTACGTTCTGAAACATATCAAGGTTTAAGAGATTATATACAAACTATGGCAAATAATTTAAATGGACGTATTGGCAAAATGGTAATACTTCCTTCCACATTTATTGGATCACCACGTAATATGATGCAAAATTATCAAGATGCAATGGCAATTGTTAGTAAATTTGGAAAACCAGATCTTTTCATTACAATGACTTGTAATCCAAAATGGCGTGAAATTGAAGAAAATCTTTTGCCTGGTCAGCAAGCTTCTGATAGACCTGACATTTGTGCTCGCGTTTTTAACATTAAAAAAAATTATTTAATTGACTTGATTGTTAAGCAAAAATTTTTTGGTGAAGTAGCAGCGTTTGTGTATGTTATTGAATTTCAAAAACGTGGTTTGCCTCATGTTCATATGTTGATTACTTTAAAATATAATTTTAAAATAACAACTCCACAGATTGTTGACAAATATATTTCTGCTGAAATTCCTGATCCATCTGACAATTGTATTTTACATGATATAGTTATGAAGCATATGATTCATGGACCTTGTGGTGATTGGTGTTTGGTAGATGGTAAATGTTCGAAACATTATCCGAAATCTTATTTTGAAGAGACTAAAATGGATGAAGATGCTTATCCCTATTATTGTCGACGAAATAATGGTAAAAATTTTAAACGTCCTGGTGGTTATATAGTTGATAATCGTTATGTTGTTCCATATTGTCCTACTTTATCGATTATATTTAATTGTCATATTAATGTCGAAGTAGTTTCAAGTATCAAATCAGTTAAATATCTATATAAATATATTTATAAAGGGCACGATGTTGCTGCTATAACCATTGAACCAATAACAGAAAATGTAATTATTGATCATGATGAGATACACAATTATATCGAAACTCGTTATGTTGGACCTGTAGAAGCCTGTTGGCGTATCCTTGGTAAGAAGTTACAAGATAAAAGCCATACTATAATGCGTTTACCAGTCCATCTTCCTAACGAACAAAATATTATAATTGAAAATGAATCTAATGAAGACACAATAACTTCTGCATTAAGCCAGGTTATTATGTTAATCGATTATTTTTCATTAAATTTGCGTGATGAAGAAGCAAGACAATATTTATATATTGAAATTCCACGCTATTATACATTTAAAAAAGAGAAAATTAATGATAGAAATGTGTCACACTGGGTTAAACGCAAAAGTCACTATAATTGCATAGGACGAATGTATTCTGTTAGTCCATCTCAAACAGAATTATTTCATTTACGATTATTATTACTTACAATAAAGGGGGCTACAAGTTTTAATAATTTAAGAACTGTAAATGGAGAATTATGTCAATCATTTACGGCAGCATGTTTGGCTTTAGGTTTAATCGAAGATGATGATGAATGGAATCGAGCTATGAATGAAGCTGTTGGATGGATGATGCCACGACAACTTCGTAAATTATTTGTACGAATATTATTACATTGTCAGCCATTACATCCTGAAGAATTATGGGATAACTTTAAAACAGCTTTGTCGGAGGATTATGTTCGACATTTTGGTATGTTACAAGGACAGAAGAAAGCATATATACAAATCAATAATATGCTTTGTACTGAAGGCAAAAGTCTTGCTGATTTTCCACAAATGGAGCAATTATTAGAAACTGAGTTGTTAAACGAAGAGAATGATTATGTGATATTTGAACAAGCTATGGAAATAGGTACCAAACAATATAAACAATTAAATGATAAACAAAAAGAAATAGTTGATCTTGTGTTGAATAAATTAGATAACAATATTTATAATAATAATTATTGTTTTTATATTGATGGTCCAGGTGGATCAGGTAAAACATTTATATATACAACTATTTATCATTTAGCAAAAATTAGAAAGAAACACGTGTGTGCAATGGCTTTTACGGGTATTGCAGCGACATTATTACCTGCTGGAAAAACAGTTCATAAGACATTTGGATTGTCGGTTCCATTATTTGCTGATTCAACATCTGCTATTAAAATCCAATCAAAGGAAGCTCAATATTTGAAAAATACAGATATTTTTATCTGGGATGAAGCACCAATGTCACCACGATATGCTTTAGAAATTATGGATCGAACATTGCGTGATATTATGAACAATAATTTACCTTTCGGTGGAAAAATTGTTTTATTAGGTGGTGATTTTAGACAACTTCTGCCTATAAAAGTACATGGTACTCGAAATGAAATTGTGAATCTTTCTATTAAATTTAGTGCTATTTGGAAACATTTTGTAAATTATTCTTTATCACAAAATATGAGAGTTCTTCCAGAAGAAATTGAATTTGCAAAATTTCTTTTAGATATGGGAGATGGCATATTGAATGATTCTAATGATAACATACAAATTCCTAAATGTTGTATAGCACCTATTAATGCTGATATTGTAGAAGATATGTATGGCGATTTAATACGGAAAAAGGAATTTACCAAAATGGCTAAATGTGCTATACTTTCTGCAAGAAATACTGACGTAGATGAAATTAATAAAAAAGTTGTTGAATTATTAGATATAACTAATGAACGAATTTATACAAGTGTTGATAGTACTATGAATTGTGATGATAATGGCGATATTGGTGAAGCTTTGTTACCAGAATATTTAAACAGTTTATCTCCATCATGTCTTCCTTCTTATGAATTACGTTTAAAGCCAAATTGCATTATTATGTTGATTAGAAATCTTAGTATCAATGAAGGTCTTTGTAATGGTACTAGATTAATGATTATAGAACTTACAGATCATTTATTGAAATGTAAAATCTTAACGGGTGATAAGACAGGAGATATCGTTTTTTTAAATCGTATAACATTATATTGCGAAAATGTATATCCTTTTACCTTTTCAAGAAGACAGTTTCCAGTAAAATTAGCATTTGCTATGACAATTAATAAATCACAAGGGCAAACGTTTGATAGAGTAGGAATAGATCTTCGCAAAGATGTTTTTAATCATGGGCAATTATATGTTGCTTTCTCAAGAGTTCGTTCTTGGCAAGCATTAAAAGTCTTTTTTGGTAATCAACGAGATAATAGACACGTTAAAAATTATGTATATAAAGAAATATATATGTGAAATAAAAATATATATTAAACTGAAAGCTGTATTTAAAGATGTATGTTATAGTTAATTATGTAATTAACAAATATCATCGAGCAATTGCAAATATTATACGTCGATTTTGATGACATTGGAACCATCGGTTATTTAGTTCCTCGAAGCAAACTAAAGTTTTACTTTTTTTTATATGTATAAATGGACATATATGGCGCTAAATGTATTAATTATTGCTCTGGAGTTCGCTGGATATATTTATTAATTTCTTTATTTATTAATTTTTAAATAATGTAATTAAGTACTTGAAATTTTAAAGAAATGAATTTTAAGAAATATCGTCGAGCAATTGCAAATATCTCTCAAAGTCGATCTTTCAAATAATACATTGATGATTTAATTTCATACAAACAATAATCTCCATTTGAAAGATCGACTTTGAGAGATATTTGCAATTGCTAGAGGATATTTGTTAAAATTCATTTCTTTAAAATTTTTAAATAATGTAAAAAAGTATTCATAAAAGTACTCATAAAAAAACACTCGGATTAATAAGAAGCATAAAGAACAGCGTGCACGGAGAGGAAAGCATGTACTGGAAGTGGTGCGCGCTATAGATATGAGAATTTTTAAAATTATTACTTACCTTTTTTTTACTTTTCTCTTTTATCCTTTCTTTCTCCTTTTTTTACTTTTTCACTCTTTTTTCACTCTTTTTTAAAAAAATTCGGTTTTTGAACAGGGAATACGTCTGTACAATTTGACAGCTTGAAAAAATGTAAACAAGAGTGGATATGCGAAGCTAAATAGCGCGCGCAAAGCGCGCGCCTGTGTTGTTCTAGTTTAATATAAATTTAATAATATATTATATAAATAATTAAATAATCAAAAATTCTTATTAAATAATTATTTATATAATATATTATTGAATTTATATTAAAAGATTTAAATCTATAAAATAATCAAAAAAAATAAATCAATAAAAGCAAAAAAATAAATAATATATATAATATTAAATAAAACTCTGCTTCCAATTATTCTGGAATAATACACCAATAAATAATTTTTAAAAATGTCAGAATCAGTTTTACCTCAAAAAAAAAAAAAAAAAAAAAAAAAAAAAAAAAAAAAAAAATTTTTTTTATAAAAAAAATACAATTAATTTTCATGAACAAAAAAATCCAATAAAAACGTTCATTAAAATTATAAATGAAAAAATTTTTGATAATTTTTTTATATTTAAATACATAAATATTAACCCTAAAATTCATATTCGAAAAATATTTATGTGTTTGAATAAAAAGGAATTATCAAAAATATTTTTATTTATAATTTTAATGAAAGTTTTTATTGGATTTTTTTGTTCATTAAAATTAATTGTATTTTATTTTTTTTTTTTTGAGGTAAAACTGATTCTGACATTTTTAAAAATTATTTATTGGGGTATTATTCCAGAATAATTGGAAGCAGAGTTTTATTTAATATTATATATATTATTTATTTTTTTGCTTTTATTGATTTATTTTTTTTGATTATTTTATAAATTTAAATTTTTTAATATAATTTCAATAATATATTATATAAATAATTATTTAATGGGAATTTTTGATTATTTAATTATTCATATAATATATTATTAAATTTATATTAAAATATTTAAATCTATAAAAAAATAAAAAAGAAATAAAAAAAATGCGATATATGTCAATTTTCGCGCGATATATTGCAATATATGTCAATTTTCGTGCGATATATTGCGATATTTTGCGATATATGTCGATTTTTGTGCGATATATTGCGATATATGTCGATTTTCGTGCGATATATTGCGATATATTGCGATATTTGTCGATTTTCGTGCGATATATTGCGATATATTGTGATATATGTTGATTTTCGTGCGATATATTGCGATATATGTCGATTTTCGTGCGATATATTGCGATATTTGTCGATTTTCGTGCGATATATTGCGATATATTGCAATATATGTTGATTTTTGTGCGATATATTGCGGTATATTGCGATATATGTCGATTTTTGTGCGATATATTGCGATATATTGCGATATATGTCGATTTTTGTGCGATATATTGCAATATATGTTGATTTTTGTGCGATATATTGCGATATATTGCGATAATGTCGATTTTTGTGCGATATATTGCGATATATTGCGATATATGTCGATTTTTGTGCTATATATTGCAATATATGTTGATTTTCGTGCGATATATTGCAATATATGTCGATTTTCGTGCGATATATTGCGATATTTGTCGATTTTTGTGCGATATATTGCGATATATTGCAATATATGTTGATTTTTGTGCGATATATTGCGATATATTGCGATATATGTCGATTTTTGTGCGATATATTGCGATATATGTCGATTTTTGTGCGATATATTGCGATATATTGCAATATATGTTGATTTTTGTGCGATATATTGCGATATATTGCGATAATGTTGATTTTTGTGCAATATATTGCGATATTTTGCGATATATGTCGATTTTTGTGCGATATATTGCGATATATGTCGATTTTCGTGCGATATATTGCGATATATTGCGATATTTGTCGATTTTCGTGCGATATATTGCGATATATTGTGATATATGTTGATTTTCGTGCGATATATTGCGATATATTGCGATATATGTCGATTTTTGTGCGATATATTGCGATATATTGCGATATATGTCGATTTTTGTGCTATATATTGCAATATATGTTGATTTTCGTGCGATATATTGCGATATATGTCGATTTTCGTGCGATATATTGCGATATATTGTGATATATGTCGATTTTCGTGCGATATATTGCGATATATTGCAATATATGTCAATTTTTGTGCGATATATTGCGATATATTGCGATATATGTCAATTTTCGTGCGATATATTGCGATATATGTCTATTTTCGTGTGATATATTGCAATATATTGCGATATATGTCGATTTTTTGCGATATATTGCGATATTTGTCGATTTTTGTGCAATATATTGCGATATATGTCGATTTTCGTGCGATATATTGCGATATATGTCGATTTTTGTGATATATTGCGATATATGTCGATTTTCGTGCGATATATTGCGACATATGTCGTTTTTCGTGCGATATATTGTGATATATGTCGATTTTCGTGCGATATATTGCGATATTTTTCGATATATGTCGATTTTCGTGCGATATATTGCGATATATTGCAATATATGTCAATTTTCGTGCAATATATTGCGATATATTGCGATATATGTCGATTTTCGTGCGATATATTGCAATATATTGCAATATATGTCGATTTTCGTGCGATATATTGCGATATATGTCAATTTTTGTGCGATATATTGCGATATATGTCGATTTTCGTGTGATATATAGCTATATTAGTCGATTTTCGTGAGATATATTGCGATATATTGCAATATATTGCGATATTTGTCGATTTTCGTGCGATATATTGCGATATTAGTCGATTTTCGTGCGATATATTGCGACATATTGTGATATATGTCGATTTTCGTGCGATATATTGCTGTTACGTATGGCGACTCCACCTAAAGTCACCATACTCTACTCTCTACATTTTTTCCGCTCTCGTATACACGGTAAATTTTTAAACTTTACTTTCTATAATAATTATAAATAATTGTTCAGTTAAAACTATAGCAATAACGATACCAATAATAAATAAGTATCTCTATTATAAAATATTTACAAAATTGTACTAACTACGTCATAATATTTAATTGTTTAAACAAATTACTAATAATATTATTAATAAGTTAGATAAGGCAAAGAAACAACGATTGGTTGCGCCAGAATTATAAAATTAAACAATAGAAAACAATAGAAAGATTCTAATAATTGTTATAAACAATTGCGAATATATCTTAAGTGGATTATACACTATATCGACGGACAATTCACATAAATAATTAATAAACAAATTCGCAAAGCGCTTTCATTCACGCGCAATTCTGAATAATAATTATTCTTTTATTTACGGCATTACTGGTCAACTAATTCGGGTAACTGAAATATTACATTTTATAATTTATAAATGATAACGTTAATTAATAACTAAGTTGATTAAGTGTAACCGCAGAGCTTTTCCCTCTCCACCTCGAGCGTTTCCTATAGAGCGTTCCAAAATTCATCTCCTTGAGCGCTTCCCATAGAGCGTTCTAAAACTCACCTCCTTGAGCGCTTCTCATAGAGCGTTCTAAAATTCATCATCCTTAGCGCCTCCCATAGGGCGTTTTCACAATTACCGTGCTCACCATCTCTCTCTTGCCAAAATCTATATACACATTATCCATTTATTATTAATTAAAATACTTTTATTATATAACATTATTTTATTATATTATACACACAATTGCTTTAATATCAATTGACTATACACGCCAGTAATTATTTAATTAATAAACCTTAACCCCAGTTTAATTTATTTATTTCCTAGTTAATTTATTACACAAAACCATATAAATATTAACAATCATAAACGCTTTTATATTCAGGATATAATATCTTTTCTTTAAATAAAATCCCTCATTTATTCTGTTATGTCTAAGAGAATGATAAATTTATTAAACAAATAATGGGTGCTTTCCAATTGAAATATCCCTAGACACTTTCGTGCACACGGCGACACAAGTTATGTTCCAATTGCTGTAATCATCGACACAACACTACACTTTCGTACTCAGCCCGAAGGCTATTAGTTGGTTGTGTAAGCTTGTGTTTTTTTAGTGAAAAATAAATTACTAACTGCGGCGACTTGGGATGAGGTTAGGACATGGCATTTTTTGGCATTTATCAATAGAAAGGCGATTAAGAAAAAGAGCAATGGAAAATATAAAGCGTATCACTGAGGTAATAACTCGAATTATATAATATTATAATGATAAATTTTTGTTGGTATGAATCGTTTTTTATATTTAATAATTAAAATTAAGTCAATTTTGTTTTTCGTATTTGCAGGTTAAGTGTATTATGCTTCAACATTTATTCATATATTTTAATATATATATACGTGCGTTAATAATGATTTTATTTGGAATTGCTTACAGACAGATGGTACGAATTTTATGTGTACAACATGTTTCTTATCTCTGCCGGATAAGAAAGAATTACTCAAACATGTTTGTTTCGATGATAAAGCTATTGACTCGAATGAGGACATTATTTATTGTTTGAATGATAATGACATTGACTCAAATGAAGAAACATGGACATTTCAAAGTAGCATGGACATTTCAGATGATATCAATATAGAGCGAGAACCGTATAGCCCTCAATTAAAACATACAACTCCACCTAAAAAGCCCAAGAAGGATGGTAAATTATTTATATTTTATTTTTTCTATTATATTATATTTTATTTATGGCACATTAAATATGGACAAAAATAGAAAAACTACAAATTTTGAAACTATACAAGGAAAATAATTTACTCTTCAAATTTACAAATATTATGATTTGATCACTGACTTGTTTTGCAGTTGCTATGTGGACAGACAGCAGCACGCTAGCATTACTTACCTGTTACGAGGCAAGGAAAGAAGATCTTGATCATCCTGTTAAAAGAGGGAAAATATGGATATTAATAGCTGACGACCTTTCAGAGCTCGGTTATAAGGTACTATTAAAAACTCTTTTCCAAACATCTATAAAAATTTTTGTTAATTCCAATCCTATTAAATACATATTAAAGACCTTCAGTCTCTATACTGTATACACCTCCGGACATTGATTCTATCACTTATTTAAAGTAAATTGTTTTAAATTACATATATTTTATATTTATTTTATGCCTCATATCTGAAAGTGCGTGCATATACATATATTACATCGAGATATAAAGTACAGATATTGACATGCATGTGCAACTTAGAAAAATGTATCTCTGGCAAGTGACAGGATCAATAGATTAGAGACGTAAAGATTCATACATATTTTGTTAATTTCGATTATATTTGAAAATTATAGTTTTCCGGAGAACAGGTGAGATGGAAATTTAATACGCTCACTCGAAAATATAAAGACTGTGTTGATAACAGTAAAAGAACTGGTACTGGTGCCATGACATTTAAATTTTTTGACCATATGGAAAATATTCTTGGTGATCGGAAGACAGTACAAGGTCAAAGTACAATATCATCAACTTTTGCTAAGAAGAATCCAAAATCGAAATCATCAACTATTCCATCAACATTCATAGAACAAAGCGATACACCGAGCACATCAAGCACTGGAAGTACTAATAATACTAAGAAACAAAGTTATGAAAATTTATCAAAATCGTTATCAAATAAAAATAAGCAAGTTTTCGAAAAAGTGCCATTGTCAACCGCAGAAACAGCTGTATATTCCACATCTGTAAGCAATGTACAAAAGAGCAAGCGTCCTTTACATGGCTCAGGGAGTAGAACCGCAGCACGTAAAGTAGAGCTGGAAAAACAGTGGTTGCAGCATTTACAGAATTTAGCAGATAAAGATAAAATAAAAAAAGAGAAACAGGAAAATTACGAGAAAAGAAAAGCAGAAGAAATGCAAATGAAAAAGAAATTGATAGCATTAAAAGAAAGACAGTTAAATATAAAACAAAACACTGCTAAACGCAAGTTGGAGGAAGCAGCAGAATGGCATCGAGACAAATTACACATTGAAAAACAGAAATGTCGGTTGCTTAAAGAGCTATTGGAAACTCGTACTTCATTTAATAGTAAGAAACTTAAGACTGATACGGATAGTTCATGTGAAGACTGAAAAATGTGATAGTTTACATATATATTTTATTATTATTTTTATTTCTTAAGTACATTTTATTAAATAAGTAGTAAACATTCGTCGCAAATTGTTTAACATAGCGGATTTGATTTGCTCTACTTGGTGATATTTGTATATGTGACAATAATGTTCTTGTTTTATTTGTATTGTTTTTCTTAATTTTCCTAATTATTTGAAAGATAAATATTTAATTTTCATATTATATAAAATTAGTTTATTGAAAATGAGTATGTGTATGTATGAGCCTTTCTGTTTTTGTTTACTCTAAAGATCTTTATTTTTATTTCATAAAATATATTTAAATTTATATTGTCGCATAAGTAATACAATAAAAATATTTCTAAATAGTCTAAATAAGATTAATATTATATATTTAGACCTCAATATGCATATAATGTTACAAAGTGTTGTAGATGCAGATATAAAAACTTGTTTATCATTCATTACAATAAATAAAATGTTTAATTTTACGATATTACGAATCTTTATTTTTTTTCTTAGTTTTATTTCAAGTTAAAAAGTAAACAAAAAAATATGCAAAATTATTTATTCTGGAAATAACTCACGAAACATCTGCATTCTTCGATCTATTATTTCATTCCTGTTTCTATTAATATGTAAATTGTTTATTTCATAATTATCATCCGCAGCATTATCAAGAAAATTATTAATGTCATCAGCAAAGAATTCATTTTCATCATATTCTTTTATAGCAATGTTATGCATAATACAAGCGGCTGTTATTAATTTTGGAATAAATTCAATATTCAGTAATTCTAAAAATTTCAAACGACGGAAACGCCCTTTCAAGTAGCCAAACGCTCTCTCTACTGGCATTCGTGTTGAAGAGTGAAAGAAATTGAATTCAGACTGTTGTGCTGTTAAATGTCCATTATCTTTGAATGGCGGTACGAGCCAAGGTAATAATGGATAGGCTGAATCTCCTATTATACATGTTCCATTAGGAAAAATGTTTTCCATGTCATTTTGAGCAGTATCATACAGTAATGATCTTCTTAAAACACGTGCATCATGTAATGAACCCGGTTCTCCACAGTAAATGTTCGTAAACTTCATATCTGCGTCTACAACACCTTGTAACACGATAGAAAAAAACCTTTTTCGATTGCAATAATCTCTAGGATGATCAACAGGCCGTCGAATTGCGATATGAGTACCATCTATTGCTCCGATACATTTTCTTATTCCTCGTTTTGCCTCGAATTTTTGGGATGTCACGAGGATGGCATCATTTCCCTCTGGCCACTTTATCTCTTCGTCTAGTCTTGATAAAAGCCATTCCACAACACGATGTATTACACGAAAAATCGAGGACACAGATACATCGAATCTATCTCCCAAGGTTCGTAACGGCTCAGTATTTGCGAGATACCAAAAAAATATAAGGAAACTCCATTCAGCAGAGATTTTAAGCATACCAGAAGAATGGGACGGAATAAAATCACTTTGCTGCAACATGTCTGCAAATATAAAAATGAATGATACATATATTAAAAAAATATATAAATAATACACAATAATATTCAGTGTACCTATTTGAAGATATGCTGTATGTCGCTGTAATCTAAAATGTTCTTTGAAGACAATGTCACTGTATAAGTGGACAGTATCGAGGAACCCTTGAACTTTGCTATGTCTTCTTCCATGCATGAGAAGTTGATATAATGGAAATAGTATATCATTTCCAGCTTCTTCACTTGAGGAAGATGTATTAGATTCATTAGAATTGATTATTTCACTAATACTATCATTGAAAATATTTGAACTTGAACTAGTATTAACAGAGCTGGACGTTAGTTCAGTAGCAATTGCTATGATTACTTTCTCTTCTATTTCTGATTGTGACATTGCTTTTTTATTTATATATTATATCTATGAAATATCAATAATTAAATAAATAATTAAATAGTAGGTATGTTTCGCTATAAAATTTAATAAACAATTATTAGTTACTTACGTATATACATAAGTATACGTAACATTGAAAAAAATTAATTGTAAAATATCTTTTTTAAACAGATTATTTCCTTAGAATTATTTCTTTATAATTATTTCCTTAGATTATTTCCGTAGATAGAAGATGGAAATGCAGTTACCATCACCATAGATTATAAAATACTAAGGTATGGGTATGGCATTTGAAAATAATCCTAATTCTATTCGAAACCGCATACACATTAGTACACACTTTGTTCCAATTGAGTCGTGCACAACACTGCACTTTGTGCATTCTTGTGTACGTTTGTGTTAAGATGTGTTAAGCAATTGGAAAGCACCCAATAACATTATTTAACAAACAAATAACCATGGTGTAAAGAATATAAGGTGAAGCATTCCGATGAATGCGCAGTGGTTCAAAAGTAGTGGGGAACAGCGAACCAATCAAATATGCCCGGTGATACAAAATTCAATATGGCCGGCGCACGATAGAATCAGTTACATAGTTTTGACAATGATTGACATCGGTGGCTATCACTTGTGTGCATGTGTGAATATTACTTGTGAAGTTTTGACAAGTCGACGACAAATTTTCAACCATGCCAAGTTGTTTCGTGAGAAATTGTAAAAATCGGACAAATTATATATTCAGCAAAAAAGTGAGATATTACTCGTTTCCTCAAGATCCTGAGCTGCGAAGAAAATGGTTACAGGCTTGCCAGAGGGATGAAAATTCAAAGATTACATGTGGTTAGTAAATATTACATTGCATTTACATTTTTCATATTAATAAACATATAATAATTGTATTGTTTAAATATATTATTTTTAAATAACTTACTACATTTATAATTGGCGCGTTTCCTCATCGGGCAAATTTGATTGGTTGAAATTTGAAGTCGCCGCCATATGCGCAATACTTCACCTTACATTCTTTACACCATGCAAATAACTATCTAATGCAAAGTAGCGACAAGACCTTTCTTGTCATCTTTCGCGGCTCTCGCATAATAATCAAATCCGCAACAAACAAAATTATTATAAAACTTATGTTTAACAATTAATTTTATATTAATTAACTATATTATCTCTTCAGTAAGTGTTCAACAATCTTTCTATCAGCCCTAAATATCAAATCTATTATTAATAACAAAGATATCGCTTAATAACTAATCTCTCTAGGAAATCACTAGATTTTCCCTAGACTCTTATTAATGAAAAATCAAAGAAACTAATAATCAAACTAGAGTCAGCTATTAATAATCTTCACAGTAGTTTTCTAAACAATTAATTGACTTATTAACAACATAAATAAAACATTATTAATTAACATTATTACACTGTTACGTCCTGTACGGACCTTTCCCTTGCACAAGTTTCTCGCGACCAGTCGGGAAAATTCAAAGAAACGTTCCGAAAATATTATTTAATGATTTAAGATCCCGAATGTACCATAATAATCTTTTAGGCCTTCAATCAAAAATTTGTCGAGATAAGACACGCGACCGCGATAGTAGACTTTGAATTTTCGCCGACAGAAAAGCCGACGGAACGATATACATGTCATTCGAGCAATCCATTTATTAATCTTCAAACAACCTTTTTTATCTTATTTTTATTAACAACCCCTCGGAAGGAATGTCTCCCTTCCAGAACCCAAAATTTCGAGTATAAAAGGAAGACACCCACCCGTGAAAGCAGCAGTTCAGCAGTTTTTAGTTAGAGAGTCAGCCAGTTAGTAGAGAGAGGCTTTTAGTATTACCCGAACAGTTTGAATATTGGGACTTAGAAACAATTCGCAACATTTTTAAGTGACTGTAAGAGTTTGTAATAAAATAGATTCAGTAAAGTGTCTGTTAAAACTATTCGATCTCTTTTCTCGTGTACAACCTACATCCTACCTAACACCCAACCACCCAGTTATCTCTCTGAATCAGCACTCAGAACTATTTGCTCTGGTGCGGACCACCGCACGTTGTACTTGGTTTCTGTATCCCCGCTAATCGTGGTGCGGACCACCGCACGCTTTTAGCCTGGAATCTTCAGATTGACGACATTATCCTTCATGCCCAAATCTAAGACGCGACGTGGGGGAGTAAAATACCGTGCGCGCCAATTACTTCTCCAGTACACGAGACCGATTACGGAAGACAATTCAGAATACATCGGTGTTCAAAGAAATTATTTTGACTACGAATACGAGGATCTGTGCAACGCCTCCGATCAGTTTTCCCGGCGTGAAGGATATAACGCTCATCGGCCGTGGCCCTTCACTCTCATCCCCCTCAGCTGCAATCAATCTCCGATCGACCCAGTGCGGATACCACTAACTGACCCCAGGAGGATCAAGTACACCTCAAGGCCGACTACACCTGGACTTTAGGATTGGAGATCTAAACACATTTCGAAGATATCCAAGTAGTAAGTCTAATTTTCACAATCATCTCTCTCTCTCACCTCCCTCTCTCTCAAACACCTCTCCTTTTGAAAAATTGCACGAGGTTCCGCCCTTGGTAAAAGGAGTTAATTCTCTTGACCAGAAAAGGGAACCACGAACGATTGGTTGAGGCCTCTAACAGGGTAATATCGATCTTTACGATCGTTGACCTGTTCTCAGCCAAGGAAAATCATTCGGCTCGCGCGGTCGCCTCTCCTCATACCGACCAGCGAGCAAACACCACAAATTTATACTTTTATTGTTGCGTCCGTCCGTATACCTGACCCGCTCCTTTCCCTCCAGGTTAGGACGTAACAACACAATTACTTTATACTTACCTGCAAATGATCGGATCTGGTTCCTCCTAAGATTTGGAGCTGAAACAAATATAATAAATGGTTAATGACCATCAATAAACAATATACTTACTTGGGACTCCATCGTAGTAATACCTAAAATAAAAATAAATAAAGATTAATATATAAATAATAACAATTAAAATAACAATTTAAATTGATACTTACCTCGTCCGCGTTTTCCCACGATGATTCCAGTTGGATGTCCGCCGGCTGCTCCTGAAACAAATAAAAGAAATAAGTATTAACAAATTAACAAATACAAATAACAAATGGTATTAGATTCGATTTAATTAACGTAGATGTTTAAGATTACTGCGTTTAGTTATAAATGATATTTTCTCTCTTTAATCTATAAGAACACTACCGTATTACTATATTCTCTCATTTTTCTTTTATATATATATATATATACTATTATGTTCCTACTATAATTACCATTTCTTTCTAGACTAATAACTCTATGTTTAATTTCCTGTATTCTGACTGATGTCTTTTCCTTTTTTTTTTATTTTATTCTCTATGAATAAAAGCTATAAATTTGTTTCCCTGTATCCGATAAGTCACCATTCTTCCTTATCGATAATCACCCAGTGCGAATTATATCTATACCCGGAAAATATGGGTCCTTTATTATCCACAGCAGTCTTGAGCTGAAACAAAATAATAAATTAATTAAATGATTATCAAGAAACAAATGCAAAGCGCCATGCTACCACCCCTATAATTATAAATTAAAATTAATATACTTACCTTATCATATTAGCGGCAGATCAACCAGGGTTCCTCCTTATCTATTATCACCCTGTGCGATCAACGACCGCACCGGATCAACCAGGGTCCTTCATTTTTACAAGCGCCCTGCGCGATTAGCGTCCTGTTTAAAAAAGGACTTCTCATAGCGCCTTTCGCGTTAACTAAGCGTACAGGTTTCCGCTCGGCCCCGCTTGTTGACACTTAGGCACTAAATATACATATATATATTTTATAATAATTTTATTACTTACTACAGGGCGGTCTGTCCCCCCCTTCAATTATTTTCTCCTCTCCATTTTCTATAATCTCAGTTCAATTAACCGCGGAAACTAAACAGGATGTAACAACGGGTTTAAAAATCTGGTGACACCAGGTGGGATTAGATTTTCGTTCCGCCACAATAGCAAAATTAACAACCAATTCCACAGAAAAAAATCTAGCAACATTAAATAAGATTAAAAAGAAATTTTTCTTTTTGTTTTAAATTCCGTCACAACAATAAGAATAACAACTAACAATTTTCGCTGAGATTATTTTTCTTAAAAAACATTATAAAACGCTAACGTACAGAGAAAAATTAAAAATTAAATGCAAACAACCATCTATTAAAATCAATACACTTTTTTTTTATCAGTATCTAATTAGAAGTAATAATGAATCCAAACGGGCCTCCAGATGAGCGTGCCTCTAGCCCGTTACAAGGAGACAAATACAACTACGATAGAGCCTTTAGAGAGCTACACGAAAAAGAAAAAGAATTACATAAAAAAGCAGAAATGTTCGAAAATATGATGCGTACTTTCGCGCAATACTTACCTGCTATGCAGAGCACCGACGTCCCTACGTCGACCCCTAACCCCAGCACCCTTATGCAACCCCAATTTACCTTCCCCCCTTCCCCACAGACGCCAGGAAATATAGGGAACAATTCATCTTACGCTTCTAGTTACTTAAAATCGTATCTTCGCGACGCACTTGAATTAGTACCTAAATACGACGGGCACAGCATTTCCGTCTGGCAGTTTGCTAGAGCTTGCAAAAGAGCAAAAGAATCAGTGCCTTTTGCAGACGAAGCTTTATTAGTGCGGATGCTACGTAATAAATTAACGCATCACGCATACCTCGCTGTAGAGGACGAGATTCACCCTACAGTCGAGAAATTCATTGATTGTTTAAAGCGAACCTTTGGCCCAGGTAGAAGCTCGAATTACTACCGTGGACAATTAAGTATAGTTTACAAAAAACCAAACGAGCACATACTAGATTACATAGGACGTGTTAAAGATTTAAAAATAGCTATCATAGAAGGGGACCAAACAAACATTAATCGCACCTTGTCAGAGCCAGAGCTCTCGTCAATAGAATCGTTTGCCCTTGAAGCCTTTTTCGAAGGACTTCCGCGTGAATATCGCATAGAATTACGCGCTGAAGGATATCACAATCTTAGTGATGCCTGTTCTAAGGTACTCACCATTAATAGACGGTTAGAACGCGAAGAATCACGGTATAGAAACGCTCGTACCACACGCGATAACCAACCACACGTTCCTCAAAACGACCCCGTCACTAACGCTTCCGCGCCGATCGGATTTAAAACGTGCGGATACTGCAAAGGTGTCGGACATCTATATAGCGAATGTCGCAGAAGACAATATCATGAAAGAAATAATCATAACACTAATACTAATTACAATAATAATTATAATCGCGGGAACTACCACAACAATAATAATTCTAATTACGTTAAGACTAATGATAATAATAACCATGGTAACCGACCTTCGGGAAACCAGTTGGAGGTCTCGGCCAACCGGACGCCCCGAGACCACGGGAAAGCCCATCCTATTCAGTGCATAGAGAACAACCCCGTTCCCTCCACGTCCTCAGAGGAGACGATGGAACAGTACCCTCAGTAGAGCTAGAATCTCCATCATTCGCGGGACCAACAGCTTTCATGCTGGACACAGGAGCGCAACCTAATATAATTAAGAAGGGGTGCGTTAACCCTGATGTTCCTATTAATAATAATAAAATTATTCAACTCACCGGGATTACAGACACTATAGTTAACACTCTCGGGACTATAAACATCAAAATTATTAACATTCCAGTTACATTCCACGTAGTTACAGACGAATTCCCTATTACTACACAAGGAATTCTAGGATCTTCATTTTTTATAGAACACAACGCTTGTATTAATTACGGATACCGCGAAATAACGTGGCAAAATTACAGTTTTCCATTCAAAGAACGCGAATCTATTATCTTACCTGCACGTACTAACATTGGACTTGTAGTACGCGTAGCAAATCCAGAAATTAAAACAAAATACTTACCTCGCATATCCACGTGCAAAGAAGTATTCGGTGGAGACGCCATCGTTACCTGCATAGATGATAAAGCTTACATTAGAATGATAAACACATTAGATTATGCAGTGGAATTGATTATTCCTACCATTACACTTACCGAAATCGGGGAGGTATCACTCGAACCTCCATGCCACAGCGTAAAGGGCGCAGCAACCCCGCCAGAACCTGAAAAAGAAAGTCAGGACAAACATGCAATTAATCACGAAATTAATTCTCAAAAAATAGAAAATAAAAATACAAATAAAAATAAACTTAGCGGAAGCACGACCCCGCAAATGTTTAAAAATAAAACTAAAAATAAAGGTACTAAATTACAAACACCCGAAGGGGCAACTAAAAATAAACATGGCTCAAACGCAGAAACAGCCTCGCAAAAACTCGCAATTAAAAATACAATTAAAACTGGTGAACCCACAAGTAAAAACAACCCTGTCTCAAATAAAAATAATTACGTCTCTAATAAAAATAAAAATAATTACGTCTCTAGTGAAGACACAAACACAGAATCTAAAGCAAATAAATCTCTTAATAAAATCAAAGGTGCTACTATTAATAAAACATACACTAATTCTTCTCTAATACACGAATCGCTATATACGGTACAAGATCACGCTGAATCCCAATTATCCTATGCGCATGAAAACCCTACTAATTCTCAAAACAATTCTCAATTTACTCTATTGGAAAGGGGATCCTCTACGCTTCCCGTGCACGATGATACCGCTCTCGCACTGGTTCGCCCCCCTTTTCAAAGTAATCCAGGCGATTACTTCTTTTCTACTAATTCTAATTCTCACTCCTCAATCGCAGAAGCAAACTCCTCATGCGTAGCAGCGAAAAACGGACAGGTGACAGATACTACAAACGCGAAAAAGTACGACGAGAAAGATACAAATACACATATTCCAATTAATACTAAAATCAAGAGACACGGTAGTGTCTCGCGCCAAGTTCACGCGCAGCGCAAGACCGACCGTGTATCTTTACGCGAGCACATGAGCTGATAGGAGTCGAGATTTTCATATCTTAATAATGCGTGGACCGATCGAATTTATAATAGGCTCAATCGATAGAGCACATGCGATATACATGATAAAAGTATCTTTACTTTTTTTGTACATGCTTTCTAAAAAAATATATTAATTGCCAAAGTTTGCCAAAGTCGAAATATGCCGAAATCTATGTAAGTCTTGGTCGTCGTCGTCGTCGTCTGTTCGTCATCCTTCTCTAATATATAAGTTTGTCCTTTGCCAACTAGAAGCATCAAAATGCGACATGGTTGTCTTTTTCTACAGCCCGCGAAATGTCGATTCCCGCATAAGAGCGTCTTTTTTCTTTCCTTTCTTTTTCTAAAAAATGTCTGTCCTTTTCCAACATGGCGGCGCTCAGACCTGTCAGCTCGCAGCTTTGATGATACTAATCACATTGATATAATTAATATCGGTCGTAAAATGTATACATAACGTGTTGTGGAGACCAATAGAGATAGTGTATATCATCAAAATAATAGTATGCTTTATAAAAAAATTTTTTCTCGTCTTGAAGTGCAGAAGTGTATATTTCTCGTCTTGAAGTGCAGAAGTGTAGCAAGACACATGCTGACAACACTCTTAGGCCGGTATTTAAGAAAACTCTTAGGCCGGTATTATTTAAGAAAAACGGTAAGAAATTTCATATTTTAATATTCTTTTCAGTACATATTAAAAAATACATATACATTTTTCAATATTCTTTTCAGAATAAAAATTTTGCAGCGGCAGCAACAACGACAGCAATGTTAGCAGGGAAAACAATTTATATACGAGTGCTACGTAAGTTATTTAAAATTAAAAAAAGCATCCTGAAATGAAAAAAATTACTAATTATATTTGTTTTGTTACAGCACCACGATGGAATCGACGAAGAGGAGGCCGCGGTGGAGGTCGCGGTGGAAACAAAACGTTCCACCTCCACTTTTAATATTAAATACAAAAAAAATACATATTAAATAAAACGTTAATGTATTTATATATATAAATAAATACCATGTAGTATTATATCTCCTGATTTACTATTATCCTGAAATAGATAGAGTATAGTGTAAATCCTGAAATAGATAGAGTCGTGTAAAGACGTTTAATTTTTAATATAATATTCAATCTAAGAGACGTTTATCTTAATTGTTTAATTTGTGGTATTTACTAAATTTAATTTGTGGTATTTACTAAAAACGTCTGTGCACGGCTCTATCTATTTTAGGATATTATCCTGAAATAGAGTAGTGTAAATCCTGAAATAGATAGAGTCGTGTAAAGACGTTTAATTTTTAATATAATATTCAATCTAAGAGACGTTTATCTTAATTGTTTAATTTGTGGTATTTATAAAATAAATATATGTAAACGTCTCTTAGATTGAATATTATATTAAAAATTAAACGTCTTTACACGACTCTATCTATTTCAGGATTTACACTACTCTATCTATTTCAGGATAATATCCTGAAATAGATAGAGCCGTGCACAGACGTTTTTAGTAAATACCACAAATTAAATTTAGTAAATACCACAAATTAAACAATTAAGATAAACGTCTCTTAGATTGAATATTATATTAAAAATTAAACGTCTTTACACGACTCTATCTATTTCAGGATTTACACTATACTCTATCTATTTCAGGATAATAGTAAATTAGGAGATATAATACTACATGGTATTTATTTATATATATATATAAATACATAACATTTTATTTAATATGTATTTTTTTTGTATTTAATATTAAAAGTGGAGGTGGAACGTTTTGTTTCCACCGCGACCTCCACCGCGGCCTCCTCTTCGTCGATTCCATCGTGGTGCTGTAACAAAACAAATATAATTAGTAATTTTTTTCATTTCAAGATGCTTTTTTTAATTAAATAACTTACGTAGCACTCGTGTAAATTGTCCTCCCTGCTGCCACTGCTGTCGTTGTTGCTGCCGCTGCCAAATTTTTATTTCTGAAAAGAATATTAAAATATGTAATTTATGTTAATTTATGTTAATATGTATAAAATAACCGTTTATAATGTATGTTAATCTTACCATTTATAATGTATGGTGGTAAGTTGGATAAGCTGGATAAGTTCGATTCCAAAAGCGATAATGAGGGTTGGTGTGGTGACGGTAGCGGCGGCGGAAGCGGATCCGAAGGCGGCGGCGGCGGATCCAAAGGCGGTGGCCCCGGTGGCAGCGGCGGTGGCCCCGGTGGCAACGGCGGTTCCAGTGGCAATGGCGGTGGTCCCGATGGCAACGGTGTATTAGTAAACTGTTGTTTGAAAGCCTTCAGTTCTTCTCGCAATGCAGCGATTGCTACAGCATCAGAAATCGCTGCATTGGGAGAAGTATTTTCTTTTTCTGTTTCGCTCATTTCTGTAATCATATTTTTTTTTTATTACATTAATTCTATATTATATTATACTAATTACTTACTTTTTTCTGGCTCTGCGGACATTTTGTATCATCTGTCAGAGTCGACAGCCATAGAGTCGCATTATAAATGACTTACAAACTGTGCTACGCCTCAAAAGTATTCAATTGGTGTTTTCCGTAACCAATCGCGTTTATAATGACAGCTGACAAATCACAATGCAGCATTTCCACTTCTCGTAGCACAGTTTGTAAGTCATTTATAATGCGACTCTATGGCTGTCGACTCTGACAGATGATACAAAATGTCCGCAGAGCCAGAAAAAAGTAAGTAATTAGTATAATATAATATAGAATTAATGTAATAAAAAAAAATATGATTACAGAAATGAGCGAAACAGAAAAAGAAAATACTTCTCCCAATGCAGCGATTTCTGATGCTGTAGCAATCGCTGCATTGCGAGAAGAACTGAAGGCTTTCAAACAACAGTTTACTAATACACCGTTGCCATCGGGACCACCGCCATTGCCACTGGAACCGCTGTTGCCACCGGGGCCACCGCCGCTGCCACCGGGGCCACCGCCTTTGGATCCGCCGCCGCCGCCTTCGGATCCGCTTCCGCCGCCGCTACCGTCACCATACCAACCCTCATTATCGCTTTTGGAATCGAACTTATCCAACTTATCCAACTTACCACCATACATTATAAATGGTAAGATTAACATACATTATAAACGGTTATTTTATACATATTAACATAAATTAACATAAATTACATATTTCAATATTCTTTTCAGAAATAAAAATTTGGCAGCGGCAGCAACAACGACAGCAGTGGCAGCAGGGAGGACAATTTACACGAGTGCTACGTAAGTTATTTAATTAAAAAAAGCATCTTGAAATGAAAAAAATTACTAGTTATATTTGTTTTGTTACAGCACCACGATGGAATCGACGAAGAGGAGGCCGCGGTGGAGGTCGCGGTGGAAACAAAACGTTCCACCTTCACTTTTAATATTAAATACAAAAAAAATACATATTAAATAAAATGTTATGTATTTATATATATATATAAATAAATACCATGTAGTATTATATCTCCTGATTTACTATTATCCTGAAATAGATAGAGTATAGTGTAAATCCTGAAATAGATAGAGTCGTGTAAAGACGTTTAATTTTTAATATAATATTCAATCTAAGAGACGTTTATCTTAATTGTTTAATTTGTGGTATTTACTAAATTTAATTTGTGGTATTTACTAAAAACGTCTGTGCACGGCTCTATCTATTTCAGGATATTATCCTGAAATAGATAGAGTCGTGTAAAGACGTTTAATTTTTAATATAATATTCAATCTAAGAGACGTTTATCTTAATTGTTTAATTTGTGGTATTTATAAAATAAATATATGTAAACGTCTCTTAGATTGAATATTATATTCAAAATTAAACGTCTTTACACGACTCTATCTATTTCAGGATTTACACTACTTTATCTATTTCAGGATAATATCCTGAAATAGATAGAGCCGTGCACAGACGTTTGATTAGTAAATACCACAAATTAAACAATTAAGATAAACGTCTCTTACATTGAATATTATATTAAAAATTAAACGTCTTTACACGACTTTATCTATTTCAGGATTTACACTATACTCTATTTCAGGTTAATAGTAAACAGGAGATAATACTACATGGTATTTATTTATATATATAAATACATTAACATTTTATTTAAATAAAATACAAAATATGTATTTTTTTTGTATTTAATATTAATATTAAAAGTGGAGGTGGAACGTTCGGTTTCCACCGCGACCTCCACAGCGGCCTTCTCTTCGTCGATTCCATCGTGGTGCTGTAACAAAACGAATAATTACTTATTTTTCATGTTTTTAATAATATATTATATTATACTAATTACTTACTTTTTGTTGGTTCTGCGGACATTTTGTGTCATCTGTCTATCAGAGTCGACAGCCATAGTCATATTTATAAATGACTTACAAACTGCGCTACGCCTCAAAAGTATTTAATTGGTGTTTTCCGTAAGCCAATCTTGTTTATGACAGCTAACAAATCACAATGCAGCATTTCCACTTCTCGTAGCACAGTTTGTAAGTCATTTATAAATGTGACTCTATGGCTGTCAACTGACAGATGTTTGTGTTTACAGTGAAGCGGTGGAAATATTTATGGTGTTTTTGTATTAAAAACTGCATCAGTATATTACTTAAGGTATGTTTCCGTTGTTTATTTATAATAATAATATATATCCGAAAATATTGCTTCACATATTACAATATGGTCGTGATAGTGATGATATGGTCTATGTGAACAATATTTACTATAAATACTATGTAGTATTATCCTGACATATATCTATCACGATAATATTTATAGTATATATTAACATTTTAAAGTATTTAATATTTAATTCAACATTTATCGTGTTAAATACAAACTATATATGTCATTTATTGGAGAAACAGAGAAAGACAGTGAGAGAGAGAGAGAGAGAGAGAGAGAGAGAGAGAGAGAGAAAGAGAGAGAGAGAGAGAGACAGACAGACAGAGAGAAAAGGAGCCAATTAGAGGAAACGAGGAAGAAGGAAACTTATTAAATAGGTAATACAAAATTGTATAATTACTGTAACATTAAAAATTGAAATAAAAGATTGTATAGCCATCATTACTTTATTAAATGTTTATTTTGTTTCTTGGATTTCCAGAGAAGTTTTTTTGTTTCTTGGATTCCGGAGGAGTTTAGGTGTAAGTATATATTTTTTTTTATATAAGAGCTGCTGTGCGCTTACAAAAAAGAAGGGTTGCTGTGCACCTTACAAAAAGTATTACTGCGCTGTGCGCTTATAGAAAGAAGGGTTGCTGTGCACCTTCAAGAGTGACTGCTGTGCGTCTTTAAACATAAAAAGTATTACTGCGCTGTGCGCTTATAGAAAGAAGGGTTGCTGTGCACCTTCAAGAGTGACTGCTGTGCGTCTTTAAACACTTGTTATAAAAAGAAGAGTTGCTGTGCACCTGTAAAAAGCAATTGCTGTGCTCTTGCAAATAATAATCTAAAATATATATTTAATTAAAAGATAAAAATATTTATAATGGAAAAACAAATAACGCTGTCGTCTGATCAAAAACGTATTATTGCTCAAGGCGAATGGTTAAATGATATACATATGAAGCATTTTGCACATCTTTTAAAAACTTGTTCAGATTATAGACCTGTGCAAACACAAAAATTGTATTCTCTTGATACAATACAATGTGCATCAGAATATAAAAAACATATACAGATATTATTTAGTTCGTCAGGTCTAAACGCATTAGATGGACATTGGATATGTAGCTATTATGACAAAAAAAATTTATTTATTTATGATTCGTTTAATAATAAAAAGTTGCACAGAGATTATGAACAATTTTTAAGACGATTATTTCCAACTTATCCTTTTGAAAAACGACCTATCAAATTTCCAGCTGTGCAATGTCAACCAAATAGTAATGATTGCGGTGTTTTCGCTATAGCTTTTGCAATTTCGTTACTATTCAATATTAAACCAGAAAAAGTTAAGTATGATCATAGCTTAATGCGTTCACATTTGATAAAAATTTTTGAATCTAATGTAATCGAACATTTTCCTCAAGATCCAAAATATGGTGTTCAAAAAGTACTTTCATTGGCATTAATAAAAGCAAAAGAAGCTGAAACAACTCGTAAGCGTATGATACATCAAAATAAAACAAATGAAAAGAAATTAAATCAATTGAAACAGTATAATCGTCCTTGTAAATTAAAGAAATTAAATAATGATTTGTTAAAAATGCAAAAAAACATAGCAGATTTAGACAAAATTGCAGATCTAACATTAATTAATAATAATCGTATTGATCAAGTTTATAAAAAAGATTATAAAGAGAATGAAGGACGTATACAGGTGTACTTAGAAAATGATATGCAAAATGAAAGATATCGAGATCAAATGATTATAAAAACTGAGACAAAAATAGTTTTGTCATCCGAACAAAAAAATATTATTGTTCAAGGTGAATGGCTAACAGATTTGCATATAAAACATTTTAATCATCTTTTAGAAAGATGTTCTAATTATAGACCTGTCAAAACATTGCTATTACAATGTCTTGATAAAATACAACCTATACCTGACAATAATGAACATATACAGATATTATATAGTTCGTCAGGTCCTGGCGCATTAGATGGACATTGGGTATGCAGTTATTATGATGCACAAAACTTATTTATTTATGATTCATTGAATAAAAAGAAGTTGCATAAAAATCATGAACAATTTTTAAGACGATTATTTCCGACTTATTCTTTTGATCAACGGCCTGTCCGATTTCCTACTGTGCAGCAACAACCAAACGGTAATGATTGTGGTGTTTTTTCAATAGCTTTTGCAACTTTATTACTATTTAATATCAAGCCTGATACAGTAAAGTATGATCATAGCTTAATGCGTTCACATTTAGTAAAAATTTTGGAATCTAATGTAATAGAGCATTTTCCTCAAGATTTAATATATGGAGTTATTCAAAAAGTATCTCCGTTAGCAATAATAAAACCAAAAAAAGTAGCTCCTTTACGTACAATAGGACAAAATAAAATAGAACAAAAATCAAATACATTAAAGAACAATTTTGTTGATCAAATTAATAACAAGGATAACCAAGAGATAATAAATATAGATGATAATATTACATTGACTAACAATTTTGTTGATAACAAAGAAAGTTGCAAAAAGGAAAATCAAGATATATGTGATTACTTAAAAAATCATGCGCATTACGAACGACATCGATATAAACAAAATTTAGAATATAATCGTGCTAAAAAGATACAGAAATATAAGGAAAATTTAGAAGATAATCGCGTTAAAAAAAAGCGCACATATAAAAAAAAATTAGAAGATAATTGCGCTAAAAAGAAGCGCAGATATGAAGAAAATGTAGAAGATAATCGTGCTAAAAAGCGGCAACAATATGATAAAAATTTTGCAATGCGATGCACGCAAGAGCGCATACGTTATTCTAAATTGATGCAAAAGGAAGAAAGTAGACAAAAAATATTAGAACGTAAATGGAATTATAACAAACAATATTATAAGAAAAAGAAAGAAGAAAGAGAAAAAAAGAATGAAACATTGAAATATAAACATAACATAAAAAATTGCAATGTTACTAATAACATCACTAAAAAATATAGAAATGTTTGGTGCAAAAATTCTATAAAATTAAAAAATGGTTCTTTGATAACATTCATTAAAAATATTTCGAAAAAATTAAATATTGAATGTAATATCGAAAAACAATTAGAAGCTGAGAAAATAGTACGTTGGTGTAATAATGTTAGAAATAATTATATTGACGACATGAATAAAATATTATATAGACTTAAAAAGAAAGCAGAAGTATGTTTGACTCTTGTTGCTGAATGTCATACAATTGATGAACAATTGAATGCTTTGTGTGGAGTATCTAGACATACAGCTTCATCCGAAAATTATTTTGCAGATTCTATGTATTGTAAAGCAACTTTACAAGAATCTTTAGCAATGAATATGGAAGGTCAAGTTATAAATGTGTTACCTTTGACAACAGCACAAGCGAAAAAGTCATGGTCGTGTTGTCCCACTTTATGTAAAATTGATAATCCAGCTTTGATTAAACGTTATCAAAAATTTCTTGAAACTGTTGATACATGTGCTTTAAAAAATATACCTACATTGGTAGAAGATATGTATAAATGTACAGTAAAAACTTCAGATTTAAAATTGGGTCACGCGCAAAGTTGTTACATCAATTTAACTCTTTGTAAAGCGATGCTTTTACCAGTTGTATTGCTATCGCCTCACTTTCCAAAAGTAAGAAATATTAAACGTTTGATTTATCAACTCACAAGTGTTTGTGGACAAATGTTTAAGTTAGATAAAGCATTAAATTGTGCTGATTTAGATGTATTAAATGAAATTGTGACTGCAGCACAAGAAATAACAGATATGTACAAACGTAAGCAAAGCGATGCAATTGCAAATGAGGATAATATATTTTCTAAATATAAGAATGCATTTAAGATATTGAAAAAACGCTTAATGGATACACCGCGTCATGCTTGTGTATCATGTGAAAGACTTTGTTATAGAAGAAACGTTTCTGAGATCACAAGTCTTAGAATAAAAATGGATACTCCAATTTGGAAAGATTTAATGGAACATGTAAAAAAGCAACAAATTAATTCGCAGTACATATGTATTTATTGTAAAGGAAAATTTTGTGAAGGTTCGATGCCTGCATATTGCATCTTGAATAATCTTTGTACAAATCATGTGCCGGATGTGATATCATCTCTTAACACATTCGAAAAGATTCTTATACAGAGAGCTAAAGCGTTTCAAACTGTTGTTAAAATGGGAACTGTTATGAATAAAAAATTACCTGGAAGACAAATGATACAAAAAGTTAAAGGTAGAACCTTTCATTTACCACTTCCAATACAAGAGACATTAAACAAATTATGTTCTGAAACTGATGCGATAAATATTAATCATGAATTATATATCTTAGTTAGAGGTATTCCCACAAAATCTAAAGTTATCTGGGAAGAGATGGTAAATGTTACAAAAGTAATTGATGCATTGATGTGGTTGAAGAACAACAATCCTTTATATTCTGGAATAATAATACCAAATTCACACGATGATTTAGTTTTGCAATTGAATAATATGGAATTCCAAATGCAAGAGGATGAAAATGTTGAAGAAGATATATTTGATGAGGAACATGAATTATTAAGTAATTCAAAATCCAAAATGCAGGAAATGGAAAACGTTGAAGATAAGGCATTGAGTCGACATGAGGCATTACTAACTCAGATTATTAATGATAATGATAACTATGAGCAATATTCTATATATCCATTATATGAAAAAAGGGAAAATAAAACTGCAACGGCTTTATATCAAATGTTAAAAATTCAGGATATACCTATGGATAATCGTAAAAAATGTTTGGATTTGTTATGTTTTCCTGATTTATATCCTTACGGTATTAATGGAGAGCATGCAGATAGGGAGGTCAAGCTTCATGACCATGAATTCATTAAATGTCGCTTAATGTCCAAACATCCGCAGTATAGATTAAATCAACAATATCTATTTTATTTGTTAAACGGTACCAATATACGTCAGTTAAAACGTGGAATTTATCATAAAATGTATACTACTAATCAACGAGCTCGTTATACGGCTAAGGAATATTTAGAGGCAATGTCCAAAGATTTATTAGAATCTGATTTGAGCACAATATTTGCGTCGCTAAGGAATACGGAACAATTTTGGCGTAGACCGAGAAGTGATTTAAATTGTATGACACACCATTATGGACCCGCAACATGGTTTCTAACATTAAGTCCTGGTGAATGGTTGTGGAAAGAATTAGGTGAATACATTCGTGAAGTAAATGGATGGTGTGATACATCGTTAAGCACCAGTGCACTTATCGCTAAAGATCCTGTGTCAACATCGAGATTTCTCGATAACATGTTTTGGGCAATGCTTGATTTTATTTGTTCGGAAGATAATCCAATTGGAGAGGTAATGCATTATTTCTGGCGACGAGAATATCAAGGTAGAGGAATACAACATTTTCATTTATTAATTTGGATTAAAGATGCCCCAATTATTGGTGAATCTAGTATGGAAAAAGTTTCCAAATTTATTTTACAACATGTTAGCTGTAAAATTCCAAATAAAAATATCTCACCACTATTGCACAGGCGTGTTAATACACATCAACGACACAAACATAACGACTATTGTCTTCGTTCTAAAAAAGTAGGACGTAAAGTTGTTCGAGTATGTCGTTTTGGATTTCCTCGTTCTGTTACTGAGTCTTTAAAAATAATTGAGGTCAAAACTGCAATAGCAGGTAGAAAACAATTGAAACATAAAAGTAGGCTTTACAATATTCCTCGAACAGAAGAAGAAATCAATATAAATGATTATAATCCTGTCCTTTTAACTGCTTGGGAAGGAAATATGGATATACAATTTATACGCGAAAAATCGACATTGCTTACCTGGTACATTACCAAATATATGAATAAAGCGGCAAAATGTGAGTTGTCTGATATTATTCTTGATGCTAAAAATAATACAAATAAATCATTGGCCAGCCGTCTTTGGAATATTGCTTTGCGATTTACGAGTAACAGAGAATGTGGAGCTCTTGAAGCTGCTGATACATTACTGGGTATCGCTTTATATGGAACCGATTCAGATACAACTATTAGATGGTTAGATGTTAATCGAATTAGATCACGAAAATTAAAAACTCGTAAAGAGATTGAGGCACTTGCTAGTCAATCGACAGATTTATTTCATGAATCGTTGATAGATGATCACTATCCACAGAGACCAGAAGAACTGGAATTTATGTCTCTTTACGAGTTCGCAAAATGGTATGATATCAGAAAAGCCAAACCACGAAATAACAAAGGTGAATTTTATAAAATGGGCAATGGTTACTATCTTATACGACGACAGCGAGGATATCTTATCAATCATTATAAATATAATATTAAGATACAACCGGAAAATTATTTCTTTTCATTATTACTTATATTTCAACCGTGGAACAAATTAGAAGATCTTAAAAATGAATGTGATACTTATGCAGAATCATTTCACAAAGTAAAACTACATTTAACGGAAGCATTAAAATATCACGAAAAGCTAGAAGAATTGCAAGAAGCATTTGAAGCTGCTAAACAGTTGGTTCAAGAATGTTTAGATAAAGCACAAAAACGTGAATCACAGGATGATCCTGATAATCCGATAGGTGTTGAAAATATAGAAGCGGGTGAAGCGATGCAAGACTTTAAAGATCTCGGTGATAAGAATAATATTCAAGAAATTGATGTCTCTGAAATGATAGGACAATTAAACATGGATCAGAAAAGAGTATTTGACAGAATCATTACCACTATACAGTCAGATAATTCAATATTGCGACTGTATGTTAGCGGAGAAGGTGGTACTGGAAAAAGCTTTTTAATCAAAACTGTTACATGTTGGATCAAACAAAATCTCGAAAAAGATACTGCTGTATCAGCACCTACTAGTATAGCAGCGTTTAATATAGACGGCTTGACAGTTCATAGATTGCTTCAATTACCTGTTGAACATGGTCATACTCCTAAATATAGAAAATTGTCTGACCATGTGTTACCAATTCTGCGAACGGAGGATGTTATTCTTTTTATAATTGATGAAGTATCAATGATATCTAATTTGACTTTTATGTACATACATCTTCGATTGTGTGAAATATTTGACACAAGCGATTGCGACGATGGTTGGTTTGGAAAAAAGCATATTCTTTTGCTTGGAGATTTACTTCAATTACCTCCTGTACGTGAAGATTTTATCTTTGCAAACTTCTCAAAGGAAAAAATAGATAAATATTTCGGTTGCTTAGGAGTTGCAAATTTGTGGACAACATTATTTAATTATGATGAATTAACAATTAATATGCGTCAGAAAGGAGATGGATCTTACCGTGAATTGTTATCGAGAGTTCGTATTGGTTTACTAACAAAATCCGATTCTGACATTCTACAAAAGAGAAAGATATCTTTTGAGGGAGATTCCTTCGAGTCTAGATTAAACGAATTGTGTAATTTTATTAATAATATGACATCAGATACTGTTTGTTTGCTGCCTACTTGTCACATGTGTGATGTTTTAAACGCTGCAATGTTAAGTCGTATTCCTTCGAAAGAAATAGTATTAGTTGCTGAAGATACGGTCAAGTGTAGTCCATATGTAAAAAAGAAAGTGTTAAAGGTATTGGAAAATAATGATGAGGACAACTCTAAAACAGCTGGGCTTTCGAAACGTATTACTATAAAAATTGGAGCAAAATTTATGATAAGACGTAACATAGATGCTACTTTAGGTCTTGTAAATGGCACGATTGCTCAAGTGATTTCAATTGTACAAGATATATCTACCGATCGCGTAGAAAGCATTAAACTTCTTTTACCATCAGGTTCGGAATATTTAATTCAAAGAGTAAGTGTTAAATTTGAGGTAATGGATAGAGTGTATGTTATTAGAGAACAATTTCCATTGTCTCTGAGTTATGGAATTACTATTCATAAAAGCCAAGGATTGAGTTTGCAGAATGCTATTATGGATATAGGTAATTCTGTATTTAGTCATGGTCAAATTTACGTTGCTTTGTCACGACTAACATCTTTAGATGGGTTACATTTGATTAATTTTGATCCTTCATCTATAACAGCTAGTGAAGAAGCTATTATTGAATATAATCGATTAAAACGATTAAACAATGCAGAAACAAAAACTATTTCTCTTGTAAAAGAGCGATATCGTAGAATAAAAGATGTTTTATGGGCAGTGCCAAAAATAGTTAATTCTATTCAAGAGTCAAATGAGAAGGTGATAAAAAATATTACTTGGAACATGTATGGTTTCCAAAATGTAGATGAAGTTTCATGTTATGCAAATGCAGTATTACAATGTTTGTTACATTTAAATTCTATTAGAAAACAAATAGCCGATTATGATAAACTAAACGATTTAAATGTATTAATGTGTCATTATGAAAATAAAGTGCACAACTTGAATACATACGTTATACGGCAATCTTTAGGAGAGTATTTTTCCAAAAGTGTTAAACGAGATGCATGTGAATTCTTTACAGCTCTATGTACAAAATACGATAGTATAAAAAGTTAAATAGAGCATCAAGTTACTACCATTAAACAATGCAAAAGTTGTAATTATACAAAAACTATTGTTAATAATAATATTTTTATTTCAATTCCAATAAATAAATGCAAGAAACAAACTTATGATCTTAATGAGTTATTAAACTTAACATTTTCCCATTGGTGTCAATTGAACAACGAATCATGCAAAAATTGTACCAAAAATGAAATATTAGTTAAAAGTGAATTTACATTAAGCAGAGATATCATTGTTATTCATTTAATACCAATTCAAGACGGTAAATCAGTAAAAACAGATAAGTTTACTTTGCGTGCTGTTCCAACAACTAAAGTAATAATTGTTGGGCAATTGTACAAAGTAATGAGTGCTATACTTCATCATGGACCATCTATCGAAAAAGGTCATTACACAAGTATATGTAGAGAAGAAATGTCTAACATTTGGATTGAAGCTGACGATGCGTTAATTAAAAAAAGACAATGGCCTAGAGGTGCTAAAGATGTTTTTGTTATTTTCTTACAGAAAATTGATCAGTAAAAGTAATCTGCTTTTATAAATATATATATAAAAAATGCAATAATTTAGAAATGCAAATAGTTTTTTATACCCTTTTTATGATCATAAATAATTTTCTTTATAAAACATGTTGTAAAGTATAAAAAAATTATTAGATTTGTTAAGTTAAAAAGAGGACCGTCGTATTGAAAAAATATGACGGGGGTGGTGGTGGGACCTCATTGGTAAAGTTTATTATTACCATTATTTTTACTAAAAAAAAGAAATAATATCTCACAAAAATAAACCTTTTTTTTTAAAAAAAAAGTAAAAAAAAGGGCGCCAAGTACACGCCTTGTTGTATTAAAAAAAAAGTTTTTATCATAAAAAATCTTTCAAAAAAATTGTCTTCTTAAAAAAAGTTTTTCTCATAAAAAACCTTTCAAAAAATCTTTTTCTCATAAAAAAAGCCTTTCAAAAAAATTTTTCTCATTAAAAAAAACCTTTCCAAAAAATTGTCTTCAGAAAAAGTTTTCCTCATAAAAAAAACCTTTCAAAACAGTTTTCCTCATTAAAAAAACCTTTTAAAAAAATTGTCTTTTCAAAAAAAGTTTTTCTCATAAAAAAACCTTTCAAAAAATAGTTTTTTTAAAAAAAGTTCTCATAAAAAAACCTTTTCAAAAAAATATTTCCTCATAAAAATCCTTTCCAAAAAATTGTACTTTTAAAAAAAGTTCTATATACTAAACAAATTAAAATTTGCTATATATTCTGTCTATAAAAGAGGTGATATCAGAAAATGACGCCAAGTTTAAATAAAACCTTTCAAAAAAAGTTGTATTTATATATATTTAACCAAGCATCGATAAGACTGTATTTAGTTATTTTTGCATCTTTATCTAGTTATTTAAAAATTATATTCATATCTACATTTAGTTTATTTTTTTTCAAGCAAAACATTTTAAAATAATTGCATCTATATCTAGTTACTTTTGCATGTATATTTAAAAATTATATATCTAGTTACTTTTGCATTTATATTTAAAAATTTTATTTTTATTTACATCTAGTCAATTTTTTGAGGTATACATTTTAAAATAATTGCATCTGTACCTAGTTACTTTTGTTTCTATATTTAGTTATTTTAAAATGATATTTGTGCTTATATCTTATTACATAGTTGATTTTTATTAAGTATACTTTCTAAAATAATTGCATTTGTATCTAGTTATTTTTTTTATATCTGTACCTAGTTAAATAAAAAAATTTTTCAAACTTAATCAAAATAAAAAAATATTACAAAATTTCGCAAAAAACTTGGCGCTGCTATAAAATAGCCTTAAAATATTATTATTATACATCTTAAAATATTATAGAGCAATGAAAATGCGCAATAATTTTACAATTTACATAATTAATGCCCAATTCCACCAACGTAGATTAACTTTAATCTCGGTTCAACTTACTCTTCATCTTTTTCTAGTTCTAAGAATTAAAAAAAGGTGAAGAGTAAGTTGAACCGAGATTAAAGTTAATCTACGTTGGTGGAATCGGGCATAAGTATTATAATGACTCAAAGTGACCAGAGCGGCAAACGGCGACGCGATAGCCAATTAAACTCTTGTTCTTACGGTAAAATTGTAAGTTGATTGGCTATAACGTCACCGCTCGCCGCTCCGTTGCTCTAGTCTGAGCCGAAATTTTAAGGCTATTTTATAGCAGCGCCAAGTTTTTTGCGAAATTTTGTAATATTTTTTTATTTTGATTAAGTTTGAAAAATTTTTTTATTTAACTAGGTACAGATATAAAAAAAATAACTAGATACAAATGCAATTATTTTAGAAAGTATACTTAATAAAAATCAACTATGTAATAAGATATAAGCACAAATATCATTTTAAAATAACTAAATATAGAAACAAAAGTAACTAGATACAGATGCAATTATTTTAAAATGTATACCTCAAAAAAATTGACTAGATGTAAATAGAAATATAATTTTTAAATATACATGCAAAAGTAACTAGATATATAATTTTTAAATATACATGCAAAAGTAACTAGATATAGATGCAATTATTTTAAAATGTTTTGCTTGAAAAAAAATAAACTAAATGTAGATATGAATATAATTTTTAAATAACTAGATAAAGATGCAAAAATAACTAAATACAGTCTTATCGATGCTTGGTTAAATATATATAAATACAACTTTTTTTGAAAGGTTTTATTTAAACTTGGCGTCATTTTCTGATATCACCTCTTTTATAGACAGAATATATAGCAAATTTTAATTTGTTTAGTATATAGAACTTTTTTTAAAAGTACAATTTTTTGGAAAGGATTTTTATGAGGAAATATTTTTTTGAAAAGGTTTTTTTATGAGAACTTTTTTTAAAAAAACTATTTTTTGAAAGGTTTTTTTATGAGAAAAACTTTTTTTGAAAAGACAATTTTTTTAAAAGGTTTTTTTAATGAGGAAAACTGTTTTGAAAGGTTTTTTTTATGAGGAAAACTTTTTCTGAAGACAATTTTTTGGAAAGGTTTTTTTTAATGAGAAAAATTTTTTTGAAAGGCTTTTTTTATGAGAAAAAGATTTTTTGAAAAATTTTTTATGAGAAAAACTTTTTTTAAGAAGACAATTTTTTTGAAAGATTTTTTATGATAAAAACTTTTTTTTTAATTAAAATACACTTTGACTCACAGAGAATTACTAGCATATTGCAATTACTACGCCTAGAGCATCTTAATAAATTAGAAAAAGAAAGCATCATTGACTTAGTTCACAAACATAGCGACAGATTCTACATACCAGGAGAATATCTAGACAAAACAAACGTTATAACACATAAAATCAACACAACAGACGAGACACCAGTACATACAAAACAATACAGATATCCTCCTATGCACAGGAAGGAAATTAACGCGCAAGTAGATAAATTATGCGAGAGCAACATAGTTGAGCCTTCTACATCGCCATACAATTCGCCAGTCTGGGTCGTACCGAATCTTGTGACACGTTGCCGGGGCCACCGCCACTGCCACCGTTGCCACCGGGGCCACCGGGACCACCGCCGTCATCGTTGTCACCGGGGCCACCGCTGTCATCATTGCCACCGGGGCCACCGCCGTCATCGTTGTCACCGGGATCACCGCCGTCATCGTTGTCACCGGGGCCACCGCTGTCATCGTTGCCACCGGGGCCACCGCCGTCATCGTTGCCACCGGGACCACCACCGTCATCGTTGTCACCGGGGCCACTGCTGTCAGCGTTGCAGCCACAGTCGCAGCCGCCGCCGCCACCAGCATCATCATATCCATATCTTCCGCCACATATTACAAAAGGTAAAAATTATATCCGCTCTTAAAATAAATATAAATTTAATATTTAAATTTTTTTTTAGAGATAAAAAATTGGCAGCAACAGCAGCAACAGCAGCAACAGCAACAACAATGGCAGCAGTGGCAGCAGTGGCAGCAGGAGGGACAAGAATACATACCAGTGCTACTAAGTTATTTTATTTTATTTATTTTATTTATTTTATTTTATATATATTTTATTAATTTTTATTTTATTTTATCCTCGAAAATAAATTATTTAATTTGTTTTGTTCTATTACAGCACCACGATGGAGCAGAGGAAGAGGAGGAGGTCGCGGTCGTCGAGGAGGTCGCGGTGGAAGCCGCGGTGGAAGTCGCGGGCAAACTCGCGGCCACATTCACTTCCATTTCTAATACTTAATTACTTATATATACCGTCTTGAATGTTTTGAAATATTACTTATATAGAATATATATAAAGTTATATAAATATATATGTATAAATAAAAAAATATATATATAAATAAATATTATATATTACTTACCACTTTTTGTTTATTTCCTACTTATATGACAATTGCACAGGATATAGACATAAATAAATATATAAATAAATATTACTTATATAACAATTGCACAGGATACAGATATAAATAAATCATATTATTTATATCTGTATCCTGTGCAATTGTTCATGTAATACTTATATTATTATATATATGATTATATGACATGATTTATTTATATCTGTATCCTGTTCCTTATTATTATTATCACACAGAACTCGCTTCAAATAACATTAGTTTCTGAGAAGAGTAAGAGAACCAGTATATATTTTTTCCATTTCCATTTACAGAGAATAAGTAATTCTGAGAAAACATTTATTGATACAAGAGTGGGGCACCAACCACCTGTATGACCTCTCGTTTCGTGACGTGATGAATAAATATATAACTATATGAATAAATAAAACGTGTAATGAATAGAAATCAATTATCTGAGGAAGCAGCTAAGTCGCGAATTGAAATACAACCGGAGTAATACAGAACGGATAAAGAAGCTAATGTTGTCATATGCACTTTGTGGACTCATAATATATATAATATAAAAATACACTGGAACAAGTAGAAAAAGCATGGAAAGAGCTAACAACAACTTTATTTCAAAGAATCTATTTAATAAATTTTTTTTCTATGTACACAAGGTTCTTATTACTATATGATATCAAGAGACACGGTAGTGTCTCGCGTCTGTTATTACATTGTTTACTTAATAAAATTATAATAAATTTTCTATGTACACAAGGTTCTTATTACTATATGATATCAAGAGACACGGTAGTGTCTCGCGTTTGTTATTACATTGTTTACTTAATAAAATTATTTATATCTGTTATTACATTGTTTACTTAAAATAATAATTAGTTTCATATAAGCTGCGTCGAATGTTCCAACTTCGTTTATTAAATTATAACTTACTGTTATACTTGATGACTGCTATTTGCAGATCTACAAAATTTATCGCAGCTTGTTTATATTTATGGTATTGTTTATTTATTATTGCATGCGCAACATATTGTCGCTTAAATTCACGTTCCTTCGCATTATTATTAGTCCACGTCAGATGTAAAGCACCAATAAAGCACCATTATTTATTATTGCATGCGCAACATATTGTCGCTTAAACCTTCGCATTATTATTATTAGTCCACGTCAGATGTAAATATTTTAAGTTCAGTGTCCATTTCAGATGTTGCTTCATCCACTAAATGATGACAGACGCGTAAATGTGCTGGAGAACTCTCTACATAATCATAAGAAATAAGAAATATTATACATCAAAATTATATATATAAATTTTATATATTATATAACTTACTGTTGTACTTGATGACTGCTATTTGCAGATCTACAAAATTTATCGTAGCTTGTTTATATTTATGATATTGTTTATTTATTATTGCATGCGCAACATATTGTCGCTTAAACCTTCGCATTATTATTATTTATTAGTCCACGTCAGATGTAAATATTTTAAGTTTAGTGTCCATTTCAGATGTTGCTTCATCCACTAAATGATGACAGACGCGCAAATGTGCTGGAGAGTTCTCTACATAATCATAAGAAATATTATTTTAGAAAAAATATATATATTCTACATAAAAAATTATATATATATATTTTATATATAACTTACTGTTGTATTTGATGATGACTGCTATTTGCAGATCTACAAAATTTATCGTAGCTTGTTTATATTTATATTGTTTATTTATTATTGCATGCGCAACATATTGTCGCTTAAATTCACGTTCCTTCGCATTATTATTAGTCCACGTCAGATGTAAAGCACCATTATTATTAGTCCACGTCAGATGTAAAGCACCATATATTGCACGTTATTTGCAATTAATCTCCAGCTAGCTAGATAAAATCTTGATTGAAAATTTGGCGTACTCTCGCAAAACCAGCAAGGGCTAAGATATTTGTGACAGCGCTTAGATTTGGCATATCGAAAAAAAATAATAGCCACTGATGACACTGATGACACTGATGACACTGATGACACTGATGATGACACTGCTCTGGCAAAACCAGTAAGGGCAGAGATACTTGTGACAGCGCTTAGACAGACAAATAAATATTATTTTAGTTTTACAGTTGTGAAATTTTCACATAATAACATTACATACCTGCTTACTTAGCTGCAGATTCCACTATGTGCACAAAGTACACTTTCTGTTCTCTGTCCACTAATCACAGAATATTGAGTGTTGTGACCGACTACGAATACCGGCCATTGTCATAAAGAGAAATGGAAATGCTGCATTGTGATTTGTCAGCTGTCATTAGAAACGATTGGTTAACGGAAAACACCAATTGAATACTTTTGAGGCGTAGCATTTATGTCATTTATATAAATGTGACTCTATGGCTGTCGACTGACAGATGAGACAAAATGTCTGCCGTATTTATTGTGTATATGTGTTTTATGTGTTCATAGTTAAGGGGGAACACCAGGGTGACGGCCGAAAAAAAAGGCTATTTTCGTGAATTTTTTTTTCATTATCTAATAGTTTGTTTAATTTATAAACTATATATGTTAAAAGTACATACTTATATTATGTTACAAAAAAATTTCATAAAATAATATTCATATTTATAATAACTATGGTAATTGATGTGCACCTCGTCTGAAAAAACATGGGTGCACGGGCGCTCGTGCTGCATCTGAACGGGAGCTCTGAAATAAATTTTTTAAATTGTGATTTAAAGTATATGAATGATGTTTTAGTTGCACGTACGGATTTTTTGATAAAATAATTTTTGACAAAATGGCACTGTTTAAAAAAAAAGTTTTCGATTTTTCAACAAAAATTCGTTACTTCTTTAATTGTTTTTCAAAAACTAATAATCCGATTGAAAAATCCGTACGTGCAACTGAAGACAATTTTGTTGTAAACATTCTGTCCAAATTTCAAGTTATTCGGATAAAAATTGGCCGAGATATGAGAGCGCCCAGTTACGAAAACGTGGTTTCGAGAAAAACGCGTTTAAAGTTTTACAACTAATTGGTTCATATAAAACGATAAAATTTTGTAACGAACCAAAGTGCGTCCAATCCGGGTGCATATGAAGTGCCTTCTGAAGCAATAGAACTCAAGCACGTAGACAACAAAAGAATACCGGTAAAACTCCCTACAGACAGATCAAGGGGACTGCCGAATCTTTTCAGGTAGCGCGCGGCCGGTTCTACTAGCGGCATCTGACCAAGTTCTACTCTATGACATATTTACTATAGTTCCGTTACGAATTTCACCATAATATTATAGGGACATATTTTTAAGACTCCAAACATCACAAAAATGCAAAAAAAAAAATCGATTTTTTGAAACCGTCACCGTGGTGTTCCCCCTTAAACTGTATGACACAACATTACGGACCTGCAACATGGTTTCTAACATTAAGTCCCGCTGAATGGTTATGGGAAGAGTTAGGTGAATATATTCGTGAAGTAAATGGATGGTGCGATTCTTCGGCATGCACCAGTGTACTTGTTGCTAGAGATCCTGTGTCAACATCGAGATTTCTCGATAATACGTTTCGTGCGATGCTTGACTTTATTTGTTCCAAAGATCATCCGATCGGAGAAGTCACTCATTATTTTTAGCGACGAGAATACCAAGGTAGAGGCATACAACATTTTCATTTATTAATTTGGATAAAAAATGCTCCAATTCTTGGTGAATCTTCTATTGAAAAAGTTTCCAAATTTATTTTACAATATATAAGCTGTAAAATGCCAGATAAAAATATTTCACCATTATTGTACAGACGTGTTAATACGCATCAACGACACAAACATAATGATTACTGTCTCCGTTCTAAAAAAGTTGGACGTAAAGTTGTTCGGAGATGTCGTTTTGGATTTCCTCGTCCTGTTACTGAGACGTTAAGTATAAGAGATGTCACAACTGCCATAGCAGGTAGAAAGCAATTAAAACATAGAAACAGGCTTTATGATCTTCCGCGAACTGAAGATGAAAGTAATATAAATGATTATAATCCTGTTCTTCTTACTGCATGGGAAGGAAATATGGATATACAATTTATTGGCGAAAAGTCGTCACTGCTTACCTGGTACATTACTAAATATATGAATAAAGCGGGAAAATGTGAGTTGTCTGATACTATTATTAATACTAAAAATAATACGAATAAATCATTGATAAGCTATCTTTGGAGTATTGCCTTGTGATTCACGAGTAATAGAGAATGTGGAGCTCTTGAAGCTGCTGATACATTACTGGGTATTGCTTTATATGGAACTAATCTAAATACAACTATTAGATGGTTAGATGTTAATCGAATAAGATGTAGAAAATTGAAAACTCGTAAAGAGATTGAAGTACTTGATGATCAATCGACAGATATATTTTGTGAATCTTTGATAGATAACCACTATCCACAGAGACCAAAAGAATTAGAATGTATGTCTCTTTATGAGTTTGCAAAATGGTATGATATTACAAAAATCAAACCACAAAATAAGTTTGTTGAATTCTATAAATTTAAAAATAGATATCTTAGACGACGACAGCGTGGATATCTTATTAATCATTATAGATATAATGTTAATACACAACCGGAAAAGTATTTCTTTGCGTTATTACTTCTGTTCGAACCGTGGAGAGAATTAGAAGAGCTTAGAAATGGATGTGATACTTATGCAGAATCATTTCACAAGGTAAAACTACATTTAACAGAAGCATTACAATATCACGAAAAACTAGAAGAATTGCAAAAAGCATTTGAAAATGCTAAAGAGTTAGTGCAGCAACATTTAGATGAAGTACAAAAACATGAGTCGCAAGATGATCCTGACAATCCAATAGGTGTTCAAAATATAGAAGCTGGTGAAGCGATGCAAGATTTTAAGGATCTCGGTGATAAAAATATTAAAGATATTGATGTACCAGAAATGATTGCGAAATTAAATATAGATCAAAAAAGAGTATTCGATAGAGTTATTACTATTATAGGGTCAGATAAATCAATATTGCGATTATATGTTAGTGGAGAAGGTGGTACTGGAAAAAGTTATTTAATTAAAACTGTTAAGTGCTGGATAAAACAAAATCTCAAAAAAGATACTGCTGTAGCAGCACCTACTGGCATAGCAGCGTTTAATATAGACGGTTTGACAGTTCATAGATTGCTTCAATTACCTGTTGAACATGGTAATACTCCTAAATATAAACGATTGTCTGATCATGTGTTAAAACTTTTACGAGCGGAACTTAAAGATGTTATTCTTTTTATAATCGATGAAGTATCAATGATATCTAATTTGACTTTAATGTACATACATCTTCGATTGTCTGAAATATTTGATTCAAGTGATTGTGATGATGGCTGGTTTGGTAAAAGGCATATTCTTTTGTTTGGAGATTTGCTTCAATTGCCTCCTGTACATGAAGATTCTGTCTTTAAAGATTTGTCAAATGAAAAAGTTAACAAATATATCGGTTGCCTACAGACTGTAAATTTGTGGACTACATTATTTGATTACGATGAGTTGACAATTAATATGCGCCAGCAAGAAGATGAGTCTTATCGTGAATTATTGTCAAGAATTCGTATTGGTTTATTAACAAAGTCTGATTATGAAATTTTGGAAAATAGGAAAATATCTTTTACAGAAGATTCCTTCAAATCTAGATTAAATGAATTATGTGATTTTATTAACAATTTGCCATCAGATACCGTTTGTTTATTGCCCACTTGTCACATGTGTGACGTTTTGAATGCTGCAATGTTAAGTCGTATTGCTTCGAAAGAAATATTATTAATTGCTGAAGATACAATCGAATGTATTCCATATATAAAAAAGAAAATATTAAAAGTGTTGGAAAATAATGATGATGATAATTCTAAAACAGCTGGGCTTTCGAAACAAATTGTTATAAAAATTGGGGCAAAAGTTATGATAAGGCGTAATATTGATGCTAGTTTCGGTCTTGTTAATGGTACAATTGCTAAAGTCATTTCAGTTGTACAAGATATTTCTAACGGTTATATAGAAAAAATTAAGCTTCTTTTGCCATCAGGTTTAGAATATTTAATTGAAAGAGTAAATTAAACGTCAAAGTAAATTAAATGTCAAATTTGCGGTGATGGAGAAAGCATATGTTATTCGAAAACAATTTCCATTGTGTCTAAGTTACGGAATTACTGTTCATAAAAGCCAAGGCCTGAGTTTGCAGAATGCTATTATGGACATAGGTAATTCTGTATTTAGTCACGGCCAAGTTTATGTTGCATTGTCACGAGTAACATCTTCAGATGGATTGCATTTGATCAATTTTGACCTTTCATCTATAGAAGCTAGTGAAGAAGCTATTGTTGAATATAATCGATTAAAACGAATACACAAATCCAAAACAGATATAATTTCTGTTTCAAAAGAAAAGTATCATAAAATAAAAGATATTTTATGGATACAACCCAAAATAATTAGTTCTGTTCAAGAATCACATACAAAAGTTCGAAAAAATATTACTTGGGTCACGCATGGTTTTCAAAATATAGATAAGGGTTCGTGTTATGCAAATGCAGTATTGCAATGCTTTTTACATTTAAATATTATTAGAAAACTAATATTTGAGTATGATAAATTAAGTATTTTAGGTATTTTAATAAATCAATATGAAAACAAACTGCCTAACTTGAATACATATGTAATACGACAAAGTTTAGGAGAATTTTTCTCCAAAAATGTTAAACGAGATGCATGTGAATTTCTTATAGCTCTTTGCACGAAATACGATTATATAAAAAATTTAGTTGAGCATCAAGTCACTTCCATTAAACAATGTAAAAATTGTCATAATACGACGACTATTGTTAATAAAAATATCCTTCTTTCAATTCCTGTTAATAAACGGAAGAAAAAAAGTTTTGATCTTAATGAATTATTAAATGTTACATTTTCTCATTGGTGTCAATTACACAACGAATCATGTGAAAATTGTACAGGAAATGACATATTATGTAAAAGTGAATTAATATTAACCGGAGATATAATTGTCATGCATTTAATAGCAATTCAAGACGGTATATCAACAAAAACAGATAAGTTTACTTTACGTGCTGTCCCAACAACTAAAATAAATATTGCTGGACAATTCTACAAAGTTATGAGTGCTATATTCCATCATGGATCATGTATCGAAAATGGTCATTACACAAGTATATGTAGAGAAGAAATGTCTAATACTTGGATTGAAGCTGACGATGCGCAAATTAGAAAAAGACAATGGCCTAGAGGCGCTAAAGATATCTGTATCATTTTCTTACAGAAAATTGATAAGTAATTGGTGGTATTATTTGATCATATCTTTTGATAATAAATGGTAAAAAGAATTGTCATATATAATCAAATATTTTATTAAAATATGTTCACTGATGACGAAAATCTTTATGGATAATCAAATATATGTAAAAAAAAGAAAATAAAGAAAGTTAAGCCAATGACGCTTAAATTAGACAAATACAATGGCCTAGAAACGATTTGTTTGATATTTACATAATTATATATAACTTTGTATTATTACAACATTAATCAAAGAGGACCGTTTTATATGACGGGGGTGGTGGTGGGACTCTTTAGTAAAATCTAATTAATTATTTCACAATTGTTTTGTTATTTCACTCTGAAATATCAATATAAAGTTTATATATTTAGTAATATTTTTACTGAAAAAAAGAAATGATATCCATTAATCAACAAATTACCTTTTTAAAAAAAGGTAAAAAAAAGGCGCCAAGTACACGCAAACCTTCCAATTGTTGTATACACGCAAACCTTCCAAAAAAAGTTGTTGTATATATAAACACGCAAACCTTACAAAAAAGTTGTTGTGTATTTTACCTTACAAAAAAGTTTCAACAAATTACCTTTTTAAAAAAAGGTAAAGAAAAGGCGCCAAGTGCACGCAAATCTTCCAAAAAAAAAGTTGTTGTATACACGCAAACCTTCCAAAAAAAGTTATTGTATACCAAAAAAAAGTTGTTGTATACACGCAAACCTCCCAAAAAAAGTTGTTGTATATATAAACCTTCCAAAAAATTTATCTTCCACAAAAAAATGTATATATATTAACAAATAACAAACCTGTTGTGTGTCGAAAGACCACAACGTAATAATTATAGGTTAATTAGACAATAACAATAATAAACATTTAGAAGGCCATTAATCGAGGCCACTTCTCGAGAATCCTGTGACAAAAGTTATTTAATTATTAAACAATTAGGCGCTGACGCGAGCACTCGTTCTTAGAAGCCCGAGTATCACTTGCGTCTAAAGTAGGTTAAACAGATCAGCATTTTGGTAACACAATGGATCGATATAGTTCAAGTCTCATTGTGTTCCGAATACTGATCCGTATAAATTAAAACGGCACACAAGGCGCCGCGGGTTTTTTATCAGCAAAGTTCCGGACGAAGCACGACACGTCGCGTACACGCGTAACCACGGTAGTACGGTCGCCGAATAAGTGAGGTGACAAGTGTAATAAGAAGATACCAAATAAAAGCTATTATAAATATATATTCAGAAGTGCTTAATTATTCTACACTCTCCGAGCCAAAGCCCCCTTGACCAGCACGGCGAATCCCGAATCTATACGCAGCGCCTACCGCCACCATAGTAGGCGCAACAAATTGGTGGCAGCGGTGGGATTCGCCATCTTTACCGTTTACTTGGATGTTCTGAATACCCTGATGACCTGGGCACTGCAGCTGGACCAAGAAGCCTAACTCGAAGAGTTAGAAGCACAGGCGCCAGAGCTAAAAGCAACGCAAAAACGAAAGTTAAAGTGTTGAAACTGGTGACCAAAAAAGTGACAAGGCCGAAGCAACCCGCAGCAGCAAGCAGCAGAGGGACAGCGTGAGCCTAGCAGAACGCCGCAGGAGCTGAATCAGCGCAACCTGAGCAGAGCGGCCTTATCGCAGAGACGAACCGCGACCTGCCTCAACAGCCGACAGCCGGACGCAGAAGACAGCCTGACGCAACGGTACGAGCAGCGATTCAACATGCGAGCAATAATAATTCTGTAAGTTACTAACAAAAATTGTACACTAAAAGTTAAGCGGCGTTAATGTCCGAGGAACGCGATAACCCCAACGTGCAACTTAATCGATCCTGGCTATTCAGCAGCCAGGGCCAACGAGCGATAAGCGCACTTATAAACCCGAGTCAGGGAACACAGCGTGCGACACGCGGAAATCGCGAACTCGAAACACAGAGTTCTAGTACCGAAAACGCGAGCGAGAATCCGGAAGTCCACGAGAATATAGAAATAAATCGACACTACTCTTTCGGGGAAATAGATACTAGTCTAATACCCGAAAGCGAGGATAGGGAAACGCGTCGAAACAGACAAATAGGCAGTAGAACACCGAGTCGCGCGTCAGCAAATAGCGAGTCCGAACTGACCTCATACGATAGCAGTATATTCGATCCGCGCGAGATAAGATACCGGAGCACGATGGCCCAAGCACCGCGCAACATAACTGCCAGCGCGATAGACGAGGATATAGAATCGTTACGCGAACAACTAAGTAACGAGGGCGAAGAGACCGTAATAGAGGCTGGAACGCATAGAAATCGCGAAACTGAGCAGATGGAAATAATGGTCGAATTTATGAGCGACATGCGAGTTCAACTACAAGGGATACAGGAACACTTCCACACGCAAATACTACGCTTACAAGAACAGTTCGTCGATCTACAAGAACAGCAACGCGATATAAGAAACACGATCCGACCAGTCGCGTTCGGGCCTGATAATAGGGCACAGGTTTCACCACGACGTGTAACAGAGACGAACGTGACATACGGACGTGGCCCATCCGATATACGAAGTAGGTCCCTACCCGCGACCAGCTACATGCAATTAAAAGAGGCGCGGAGTATAATACCGGAAATTGACGGTACCTCGCAGCACAAAATTCAAGAATTTTTAAGCGCAAGCACATATGCAATGGAAAGCATAAATCCTACAGAAGAGTCACAGTTACTCAAGGCCATATTGTGCACTAAGCTAAAGGGAAAGGTCATGCTCGATTTCCAGACGCGAAACATACAAACGTTCGCGGAACTGAAGCAAGAACTCGAGGTATGCTATACGACCCGTAAAAGCATTGCTCACCTGCAGTTAGAGTTTAACACACTCAAGCAAAAGCAGGGGGAGGGCGCTCAAGCATATGGCCTGCGAGTGGATCAGCTCGCAATGAAACTCTATGAGTCAACGATTGAAGGCAAGGGACACACCGTGGCCGAAAAGAACACGATTAAGGGAACAATACAAGGCCAGGCCCTGCAAAATTTTCAATTAGGATTGCAGAAGGACATAACAATAATAGTCCGATCGCGGAACTACAGCAATCTGCAAGAGGCGATAGCAGTGGCTGCCTCAGAAGAAAAAATGAGAGGCCCAAACGTAATGAATAAGCCTAATTACAAAGCGGTAGGTACCACGCGAGAAAAATCACCGCAATGTGCCGAATGTGGCAAATGGGACCACCACGGACGCGAATGCCGCACAAGTCGCTTCGCTAACCGATTCAACTTACCCAAGGCGGACGGACAAAGAGTAAACGCTCTTGAAAAATATTGCAAGCATTGCAAAAAGACAGGACACTTGCGCGACGAGTGTTGGCTGCTAAACGGCCGACCCGAAAAGGGGGCCAACTCAAACGATAATGTACGCCCAAGAGCCATTAAATACACTAAAAGTGATAAGGGCAAGGGCGACGATAGCGACAACGAGAGCGAGGTCACTGCCAAGAGAACAGCTCGACCAGCAAAAACTCTACAAGTCGCACATACTGATAAAATAGCGCAAACAAACACGGATTTGGATCTGATTAAAATCCCTGTTAAAGAAGCAAAAGGAGAAATATCTACCATGCTAGTGGATACCGGCGCTACATTAACATTAATAAAGTTTAAAAAAATTACATTAATCGGCGCCACCGGAAGAAAAACGGAAACTTTGGGGATAATTGAAGCCAATATACCCATGCGCAACAAGCGCATAAGACACAAGATACATATAGTGGGAGATGATTTCCCCATAACACATGAAGGAATTCTGGGCGCAGATTTTTTGAAACGGCATGTGACGCATTGGGAGTATCCCACTAAGCGATTAACCATAGGAGAAACTACATTCAAGCTGTTTCCTTATAAGAAAATAACATTGGCACCACGAAGTGAAACAGTCGTGCAGGCCACGACAAGCGAAAACGCTCTAGGAGTCGTGCACGTATTGGAAACACGACCAGGGGTGATCATCGGCGGTTGTTTAGTAAACGCCAGTGACTATAGCTGTCCCGTAAGCGTAATAAACACCACCGACGAAGAGATCGAAATACAAGCCCCACACGTCGATATTGAGCCCATAGAAAATAAGGTGCAAATAAGCACAAATCTTAATCACCGGAAAATGCGAAGAGGAGGATACAGTACCTTTATCGCGTATTGGAAAAATAAAGAAGTCAATAAGGACCGAGCATATGAATTGCGAAGAAGAAAAAGCAATATTGGCAATCTGCGAAAAATACAGTGACATATTCCATTTGGACGGAGAACCCCTGACCTGCACCGAGGCACTGCAACACGAGATCGTAACTCGAGCCGGTACGGCACCCGCGAATACGCGACCGTATAGATTACCGGAAAAGCATAAGGCCGAAGTAAATAGACAGGTACAGGAAATGCTAAGAAACGATATCGTACGTCCAAGCTCGAGTCAATGGAACGCACCACTTTTAGTGGTACCGAAGAAAACAGACGCTTCGGGAAAACCTAAAATGCGAGTCGTGGTCGATTTCCGAAAATTAAACGACCTAACAGTCGGAGACTCTTTTCCACTGCCAAATATAACAGATATTTTGGACCAACTAGGGAATTCGAAATATTTTACAACGTTAGATCTGGCATCGGGCTATCATCAAATACCCATGGCAGACAGAGATAAACAAAAAACGGCTTTTTCAACGCCCTACGGGCATTATGAATTTAATCGGATGCCGTTCGGGCTAAAGAATGCCCCGGCAACGTTTCAAAGATTAATGAATACTATTCTGGCGAGCATACAAGGAATACGGTGTCTGGTCTATTTAGACGACATCGTGATATACGGCGCTAGTTTAGAAGACCACAACCGGCGACTATTAGAAGTATTACAAAAAATACGCGACAATAATCTGAAATTACAGCCGGACAAGTGTGAATTTCTTAGAAAAGAAGTGGCATATTTAGGACACATAATTACCGAACACGGAATTATGCCTGACCCTGGAAAAATCCAGGCAGTAAAGAATTTCCCTACGCCAAAACGAGTCAAGGATGTGCAATCATTCATAGGACTGGCGGGCTATTATAGACGATTTATCGAAAATTTTTCGAAAATAGTCAAACCACTCACGAAATTGATTAGAAAGGGAGTAAAATTCGAGTGGACACAAGAGCAGCAAAAAGCTTTTGACAATCTAAAGGAGAAATTAATTACCGCTCCCGTCTTGCAGTATCCAAATTTTAACGATGAATTTATACTGACTACCGACGCATCGGATTTCGCGATAGGAGGTATCTTGTCACAAGGAGTGATAGGACAAGACCGACCAATAGCTTATGCTAGTAGAATTCTTTCTCGTGCAGAACAAAATTATAACACGACGGAAAAAGAATTACTCGCGATTGTGTGGGCGGTCAAACATTTTCGACCGTACCTATACGGGACCAAATTTAAAATTGTCACCGACCATAAACCGCTAATTTGGTTGTTTAACGTGACAGATCCAGGATCTCGTCTAATTAGATGGAGACTGAAATTGGAAGAGTACGACTATGAAATCGTACACAAAGCCGGAAAGTACAATACAAATGCTGACGCACTAAGTCGCAACGTCGCTCACGATATACATATAATCGACAAGAAGAAAGAGAGTGACGAAGAGGAAGAAGAAAGAGATAGCGAAAAAGAGATAAAAAGGTACATGGAGGAAGAGAAACAGCAAATATTGTATGAGTATCATGATGCACCGATAGGCGGGCATCAAGGCGGGCATCAAGGCGTGCAACGCACCATAAATCGAATCCGTTTGACTCACAATTGGAGAGGGTTAACAAAAGACGTAGAACGATACATTGCCAAATGCGAGCATTGCAAAAAGAATAAATTAAAACGGCGAAGTAAAGCGCCAATGATTATTACCGATACTCCGGATAGGCCATTCGAAAAATGCGCACTAGATATAGTAGGACCGTTAACCGTAACTCTAACCGGAAACAAATACGTACTAACATTCCAAAATTATTTCACGAAACTGAGCAAGGCAATGCCCATCGAAAATCAGGAAGCTGGTACAGTAGCGAAGGCATTCGTTACAAAAATAATTTTGGAATACGGAGTGCCTGATAAAATTCTCACCGACCAAGGAACGAATTTTATGAGCAAAGTGTTTAAGAGCACTTGCAAACTGTTAAAAATTGAGAAGATTTGTACAAGCGCGTACCACCCGGAAAGTAACGGCGCGCTCGAAAGATCGTACAGGACACTAGCAGAGTACTTGCGACACTACATAAACGGAGATCAGACCGATTGGGACGAATGGCTGCCCTACGCGATGTTCACATACAATACTACACCACATACAGCGACAGGCTATACGCCATTTGAACTGTTGTACGGACACCAGGTTACGCTCCCTACGGCCCTGACATGTCCTCCGAAATTAACGTATACGTATGATGACTACGTATCCGAATTCAAAGAAAGATTGCGCGCAGCACACCAGGTAGCGAAAGCGAACATGCAAGAGGAGAAAGCAAAATCAAAAGAATGCTACGACAAAAAGGCTAATATAAGCACGTTTAGAGCAGGCGACAAGGTATAGAGCGAGTGGCGCGTAGTACTAAACTACGCGCCACTCGCTCTATAACGACCCACCGGTAAAAAAAAAAAAAAAAAAAAAAATGCTCATTCATATCCAATGTAACTTTATAACCACCTGATAACAGGTATCTAATTCTCCGGGAAGCGCTTGCGACGCAACCTGAGACAAACCTACCCGTCACCGTGGACCGATTCCAGCAAGAGCCTGGGTTATATTTCGAGGAGATTGGAGACCTGAACATTATAGACTCTACCTGGAAACTAGTAATCAAACTCGAAATATCGTCGTTAGGTCAGCGTCATGAGCATATCAGAGAATGGGTCGAGCGAGCCGAAAGCGCGAGGGACACGATACATCCGAATCGTCCAGAGAAAAGCAAATTCGCGAATCTGTTAGAATTAATAAAGAAAGATGAAGTTAGATTAGCTGCACTAATAGACAGATTAAACAGTATCTATAAGGATTCATCAAATAGAAAGCGCGGACTGATTAACGGAATAGGTTCGCTAGCTAAATCGTTATTCGGCACTATGGATGCCGACGATGAAAAACAAATAAACGAACAACTGATGCTAATACAAAGTAACCAGAAGACGCTGACGCACGTAACGTATAACCAATTAAAAGTATTAAATACTACAATAGCGCATATCAGTGATTTAGAAGAAACCATCGAACAGAATAACGAAAGATTATACGATCTAGATAAGCGTATCTACAGCGGCACATTGTTAATTATCAAAAGCGAAGAAATAAACGAATATTATACTATTATTAATAAAATGTTAACCGATGTACAACGTGACGTACAGAACGTATATGACTACTTGTCCTACGCTACACACGGAATTATACACCCTAGGTTAGTTCCGGTAGAGCAAATTTTTAGCGAATTGCGAGCGATAACGCCACACTTGCCTCAAGGGACGCACTTCCCCTTTGCCCTCGAAAATAGTGGATGGCCGTTACTAGAGAAATTGACCACTGTTAACGCATATTATGCGAACGACACTGTGTACACTATATTAAGATTTCCACTTGTATCTTATCCTAAATATAAGTTAATAAAGATAATTCATCTACCTGTCCATAACCATGGCGAACTATTTACCTTTACGGAAATAAACCAACATGTAATTGCCGTTAATCTGGAATTACCCTCCTATGTAACCATGACGGTAGAAAATTTAAGTAAGTGTGTAAAAATCGTAAATCAGTATATTTGTAAACCAGACAGTCCAGTATACTCTATAAATCCGAGAGCACTCTGTGAAGTACAGTTGTACGCGGGACTAGCGAAAGAAAATGCGTGCGACGTTAGATATATTAAATCTAACCAAACGATTTGGATAGCTCTAAGCAAAGAAAATTCATGGCTGTATTCGACTAATAAAGAACAGGAAATAATTATACAGTGCAAAAATAAAAGGGATATGCGAATCAAAATCGAACGCACCGGTAGAATTACATTAGTAAATAATTGTAAAATAATTACGACGGACATGACCATCAGGACTTTAACGTCAACAAGCGACACTAGCATTCAAGCCTTTTTGCCGAAATTTAATTTAACTCTAATAAAAGAGACGGTCATAAATAAGCCAGAGGAGGCAATCAGACCAATAAAATTAAAGAAAATCATCCAGAGCCCTAAGGAACTCATGGATTTAGGAAGAGAAATAAAAGAAATTAACAAGGAATTAGAAGAAAGTAATGTTGTGCAATTCAAAAAGCCAATATTTATTTATCCTATGGTCACTAGTTCTGTAGCCATCGTAGTTATTGTGTTAACCCTATTAATAGGAATGGTAATTGTTCTAGCGAAAAGAAAAAGGGAAACTCGAGAACTCTCGCAACCCCGGAATGCGTAAAATTGTAAATCATTATAACATGCACTACTCAGGTTACTACTGAGACAACTGCACTAAACAAACGAAAACTTCGTACCTCCGTTTTCTTCTTTTAACGGGGGAGGGATGTTGTGTGTCGAAAGACCACAACGTAATAATTATAGGTTAATTAGGCAATAACAATAATAAACATTTAGAAGGCCATTAATCGAGGCCACTTCTCGAGAATCCTGTGACAAAAGTTATTTAATTATTAAACAATTAGGCGCTGACGCGAGCACTCGTTCTTAGAAGCCCGAGTATCACTTGCGTCTAAAGTAGGTTAAACAGATCAGCATTTTGGTAACACAATGGATCGATATAGTTCAAGTCTCATTGTGTTCCGAATACTGATCCGTATAAATTAAAACGGCACACAAGGCGCCGCGGGTTTTTTATCAGCAAAGTTCCGGACGAAGCACGACACGTCGCGTACACGCGTAACCACGGTAGTACGGTCGCCGAATAAGTGAGGTGACAAGTGTAATAAGAAGATACCAAATAAAAGCTATTATCAGGAGACGCGGTAGTGTCTCCGGCCAAGTTCAAAAAACGACACTACTAAGTCAGGAAAAGAATCTCTGGCAAAGTTCGGAAAATGACACTACTAAGTCTCTTATCCTGCGCGCACAAAGTCGACTTTTCGGGGGTTTGTAGCAACTAAAATATAAAAAATTTTATAAAAACACATAGTATATCCTTAAAGGCGGCATCGCCACGACTAATTTAAGCCAAAAAAAATTTAAATTGGTCCAGCCGTTTCAGAGATACAAGCGGTCAAAAAGTGATGTTGGTAATGCAAAAAATTAAGAAACGTCGTCTCCTTATTCTTCTCCTCTGTCCGCAGGGACGAATGAAGAATTTACGGGGCCCAGAGTATTATCATTATCATTAAAATTTACGGGAATTTCTCGCACCAGGTGCCAAGAGTCGACGATTTCGACTTCCCCGAGTTGCGCTACGGGAATTTCTCGCACCAGGTGTCAAGGGTCGACGAATTCGACTTTCGCGAGTTGCGCTACAGGAATTTTTCGCACTAGGTGCAAAGGGTCGACGAATTCGATTTCCCCGAGTTGCGCTACGGGAATTCCTTGCACCAGGTGTCAAGGTTCGACGAATTCGACTTTTGCGAGTTGCGCTACGAGAATTTTTCGCACCTGGTGCCAAGGGTCGTCGAATTCAATTTCCCCGAGTTGCGCTACGAAAATTCCTCGCACCAGGTGTCAAGGGTCGACGAATTCGACTTTCGCGAGTTGCGCTACAGGAATTTTTCGCACTAGGTGCAAAGGGTCGACGAATTCGATTTCCCCGAGTTGCGCTACGGGAATTCCTTGCACCAGGTGTCAAGGTTCGACGAATTCGACTTTTGCGAGTTGCGCTACGAGAATTTTTCGCACCTGGTGCCAAGGGTCGTCGAATTCAATTTCCCCGAGTTGCGCTACGAAAATTCCTCGCACCAGGTGTCAAGGGTCGACGAATTCGACTTTCGCGAGTTGCGCTACAGGAATTTTTCGCACTAGGTGCAAAGGGTCGACGAATTCGACTTCCCCGAGTTGCGCTACGGGAATTCCTTGCACCAGGTGTCAAGGTTCGACGAATTTGACTTTTGCGAGTTGCGCTACGAGAATTTTTCGCACCTGGTGCCAAGGGTCGTCGAATTCAATTTCCCCGAGTTGCGCTACGAAAATTCCTCGCACCAGGTGTCAAGGGTCGACGAATTCGACTTTTGCGAGTTGCGCTACAGGAATTTTTCGCACTAGGTGCAAAGGGTCGACGAATTCGACTTCCCCGAGTTGCGCTACGGGAATTCCTTGCACCAGGTGTCAAGGGTCGACGAATTCGACTTTTGCGAGTTGCGCTACGAGAATTTTTCGCACCTGGTGCCAAAGGTCGTCGAATTCAATTTCCCCGAGTTGCGCTACGAAAATTCCTCGCACCAGGTATCAAGGGTCGACGAATTTGACTTTCGTGAGTTGCGCTACAGGAATTTTTCGCACTAGGTGCAAAGAGTCGACGAATTCGACTTCCCCGAGTTGCGCTACGGGAATTCTTTGCACCAGGTATCAAGGTTCAACAAATTCGACTTCCCCAAGTTGCACTACGAAAATTTCGCAAACACGAAAGAGAGAGAGAGAGAGAGAGAGAGAAATATGACATATTTTGATATAAAATCTAAAATCTCTTAAAATATTTAGTTATCGATAATCTTACCGTAATATTTTTATGCACAGAATAATAAAACAAATCAATACGTGTAAAAAACCCATTATTTGAAGAAAAAGTATGCAATTTACAATGTACTTTTTTAACAATTATGCGTTTTCTTTATACCACTTGATTCTCATTATTCTAATCATAAAAGTATTACGGTAAGATTATCCAGAACTTAATATTTTTAGAGATATTTTAATTTAAATTTTATATCAAAATATGTCAGATTAAGATATAAAATAACTCGAAAAGTATTAAAAAAAACTTCTGAAAAGTATGAAAAAAAAAATTATATTCTTTAATCTTGTTAATAATATTTTATTAACAAATAAACTGCCATATAATAGAATTTTATTAGTATTAATGAACGAAGAACATCTCATCGACGTTGACATCGATCCAGTCGCAAAACTTATAATTTAAATAATTTAATTAATATGTTATTAAGTTAATATAAATGTTACATTCAAAATGTAGAAAAATAATTTAAATTTTGTCACATAATTAATTTTGTACATTTCTGTACATTTTTATATTAACTTAATTACATATTAACTAAACTATTTTACATTATAACACGTCTTGTGTTTTATATAGCATTTAAGTCATGTGAAACAGATGTTTCATTGATAATATTAAAAAATAACTAATAATATAAGTATTGCGTTTGATATATCACAATTACGCTAGATGAAACATAATTAGTGTCATTTGAATGTTCTAACTACATTATTTTATGTTTAACATGTCTTTGATATCATATCATAGTTTTTTTCGCATATTTTGTAAAAATTTTAACATAACCGTGATATGAAGCCAAAGATATATTTCATATCAGCTATCCATAACTTTATATGAATGGGGCAGTTAAATCAAAGACATGTTACAACTAAAAATAGTTTAATTTGAATATTTGAAATAAAACATAAGTATTGCGTTTGATATCACAATTACGCTAAATGAAACATAATAAGTGTCGTTTCGAATGTTTTAACTAAATTATTTTATGTTTAACATGTCTTTGATTTGATATTATAGTTTTATTTCGTATATTTTGTAAAAATTTTAACAAAACTGTAATATCAAACCAAAGATATTTTATATCAGCTATCCACGGCTTTATATCAATGGGGCAGTCAAACCGAAGACATGTTACAACAAAAAATAGTTTAGTTTGAATATTCGAAATAAAACATCTGTTTCACAAAATGTAAGTGTGATACAAAATACTTGTGTTAGAATGTAAGATAATTTAGTTAATATACAACTGACTTAATATAAATGTTACATCTAAAATGTGCAAAAATAATTGAAAAATAATCTCAATTTTGTCACATAATTAATTTTGTGCATTAATATTAACTTAATTACATAGTAACTAAATTATTTCGCATTCTAACACAAGTATTTTGTCACATCACACTTACATTCTGTGAAACAGATGTTTTATTGGTAATATTAGAAAATAACTAAAAAAAATTTTTTCTTGAGCGATGCGACGAGCCGCTTGAACACCATGACTTGATAATACTTAATTGTTTCTGTAAAATAAATGTAATAACTATACATGTAACTATAACTTGTAATTTTTAGAAATTTTTTAATGCTTTCTTACCTTCTTCCTCTGCCTCTTCCCCTGTGTCTGCCCCAGTGATGTGGTGCCATGGATAGCTGATATAAAAATTTCATAAATCGTTCCTGCTGTCGGCGAGCTCCTGCGGCTCTACCTCTCGGTCTATAATCTGTAATTATTAAAATTAATTTAATTACATATGTGTTTTTATAATAGTACAAAGAAAAATATATTCTACGTAATTACTAAAAAATAGTGCGTAGGAAAATATGCAGTACGTAAGTACTAATAATTATACACTATGTAAGTACTAATATATGGTACAATCTTTAATAGATTAAAATTATGTTACCTTGTCTGTTTTGTTTCGACATTGAACCAGCGGCGACGGGACCGGCGGCGACGGAACCGGCGGCGACGGAACCGGCGGCGACGGAACCAGCGGCGACGGAATCAGCGGCAACGGGACCGGCGGCGACGAGACCGGCGGCCACGTCCCGGACGGCAACGGAACGGGCGGCGACGGAACGGGCGGCGACGGAACCGGCGGCGACGGGACCGGCGGCGACGGGACCGGCGGCGACGGGACCGGCGGCGACGGAACCAGCAGCCACGTCCCGGACGGCAACGGAACGGGCGGCAACGGAACGGGCGGCGACGGAATGGGCGGTGATTAAATCGACGTCGACGTCGACATCGCCGTTGAGGAGCGATTCTTCGTTCATCATTAGTATCTGCAATTTTATTGTATTAATTTTATTTGTTAATAAAATATTAACAATATTAAAGGAGTTACTTACATCGTCCTCCATCCTCATGCGTTCACAAATGTCGAAGCGGTCCGCCATAGGTCCCCACAGGGCAGAGATCATTGAAGATCATTGAATCGATAATTAGTACAGATTTGAAACTTTCACAATAATATTGTCATCACTTCGACAGCTGGTAATGTAGTTTGGAGTAAGTTCGTGTAAATGTACATTATGGATTTAGTTATCATCGAGATTATCGATATAAGTAGATCTATATGTCGCGACTATGAATTCGGGATGTCAATGTTCAGTACTTCATTGATCAGTGAGTGTAAATATTGACGACAGAGTGTACCAGGTTAACTGCTTAAGTAGTGTTTGGTATAAAGAAGTGGCTACATAAGTAAGTAATGCATAGTTATTATTGTTACATTACATTTCCATTTATTTTATGTATTATCTTGTAATTATTGTATATGTTTTCCTAACTTTTACAGGTATTTGTCGATATGATTTTCTTGCGCTTACGTTTCCATTTAATATTATACATTAGACAAACGAAATCGTTGTAATATAATGGTCTATTGCCTTCTTACATAAATACAGTTCGTCGAGTCAATTCAATTGTCTTAGGAAATAAATTAGTTCTGCGATTTATTTATCATTGATGAAAACATATTTCTTTAAAAATTCAACAAACCGTTGCTTGACCAATAAATAAAGTTAGATTTATTTATAGATATACAGACACATGTGCAACAATTTTTGATATTCTGTTTTTCTATCCATTAGAATTTGTTCTGTGGGAGTTACATAGAAGAAGCCTGAGCTATAAAATAAAATAAATCTGCGGCTTTATTTTACTTTGAAGATTTTTACGCAAATAACTGTAATAGTACAGACTTTCTGAAGCTTACTTATATATTATCTATACTTTCTGGAGTTTAAAATCAGGTAAGAAATAATTACTATTATTAACATTTCTATTTATTCTATTTATGTATTATCTTGTATAATTATTGTATACATATGCTTTCTTAGCTATCACAGGTATTTATTGAGTAGATATGATTTTCTCGCGCTTACGTTACCATGTAATATATTATGCATTAGACCAGTGCTCGGAATTAGTTGAACATTTGAGCCGATTTCCGCGGGATACGCCTCCTTTCCTCTTCTTACCGCGCGCGCCGCAGCCGCTAGGGCCAGCGCCGCCGAGCGTTAGGAGCAGCACTATCTGATTATAAGTGGGTTCTTCTCCCTATTTATTAAAATTAAAAAAAATGTATTAAAATTTATTAAAAATTAATTTTTTATTTTTAAATTTATTAAGTGGAAATATTTCAATAGATTTCCATGTCACCTATGAGGTACTAATGCTGACGCTTTTTTTTTTAAGTGGTTTCCCCCGTAGGCCTATTCCACTAAAGATAAAAATAACAAATTCTTAATTTAAAAAAAATATATAAAAGAGATTTTCTTAATTAGATTTTCTTGGCCTTTTATGAGAATGAACAATTGATGCAATAATGTAGATAGAAACCACTTTTAAAAAAACGCGTCAGCATTAGTACCTCATGAGTGACGTAGAAATCTATTGAAATATTTCCACTTATTAAATTTAAAAATAAAAAATTTATTTTTAAATTTATATTTAAATTTTAATACATTTTTTAAAATTTTAATAAATAGGGAGAAGAACCCACTCATAATCAGATAGTGCCGCTCCTAACGCTCGGCGGTGCTGGCCCTAGCGGCTGCGGCGCGCGCGGTAAGGAGAGGAAAGGAGGCGTTTACCGCGGAAATCGGCTCAAATGTTCAACCAATTTCGAGCACTGCATTAGACAAACGAGATCGTTGTAATATAACGGTCTACTGCCTTCTTACATATTTCTTGGAACATATTTCTTGGAACATATTTCTATTATTCATTTGTTGAATTTATTATTGAACAATTATTGCAGTTGTTTAGTTAATAAAATTTTATTTATTATTAATATATATACATATATAGGGTGCGGCATTTTAATTCAGACTCCAAAATATACAAGGTGTTTCTGAAAGGTCTTCTCAAACTTCAAAGGCGTATTCTAGCGGTCATAAGGATGAAAAAAGTTCTTATGAACGTGTCCTACAACGCTTTCTTTTCGAGATACCTTTTTTCTCGACAATACTGTTCTTGGGCGCTGAATTGCGGCTGGCGAACATTTCGAACATTTACTTTGATTGTTTTTTGGATTTAATACTGCACTTTCCAATAAAATTAAAAATTTCATTAAAAATTAAAAAATGATTGTATCTTGAAAAGGAAACATTGCAGGACATATGTTTATAGGAATTGTTTTCATCAGGACCGCTAGAATACGCCGTTGAAGTTTGAGGAAACCTTTCAGAATCATGTATAAAAAATAAAAATGAAAAGAAATGTTTTAAACAAAAGTTGTTTGCTTCATAAAAGAAAAAGAGATAGAGATATTAGTTACACCTTGGGTGGAGATGCTTCAAAGATTTAAAGATCAATCAAGTTTTCTTAAATGGAACTCTTCTAATTTTTTTATAAATCGATTCTTCACCATATTCGACGTAAGAAGTTGTAATGATAGGATGGCCAAAAATTGAATAGTTTAGGAGAATTTTTATACTTTAATTTGACATAATTTTACATAAAGTATGAAATATTTCGTAATATAATCATTTTTCAATTATCTTATCTATATACTCTTCTGCACAAAATAATGAGAGGAATCAATTGGTATATAAAAAACACAGTTATTTTTAAGAAAAAGTATGATAATTTGCAACAAGCAGTAACATATTTTTTTTAAACATTGATTCCTCTCATCATTTTGTGCATAAAAGTATTGAGATAAGATAATCGAAAAATGAATATTTAACGAGATTCTATCGTTATAACTTTTTACATCGAATATCGCGAGGAATCGATTTATTTAAAAAAATTAGGGTGGCATTTAGACGTTTCAATTTAAATGCCGCACCCTGTAGGTTGTATATACAGTGTGTCCCAAAAGTTCAAAAACTGTTAAATATCTCGAAAATAAAACATTTTTTTATTTATAGGAAAATGTTTTAGAAAAAACTTGTTCGCTTTGAAGAGGAAGCAAGGAAAAGGATATTAGTTTGACTATGAGTGAAGGCGCTTCGACGATGTGAAGGTAAACCTCTTTTTTTTAAATGGAAGCGCTCTAATTTTTTTATATAAATAGATTCCTTGCAATATACGCTGTTAAAAGTTATAAGGGTAGGATGGTCAAAAATGGAATAGTTTTCAAGATATATTATATGCATATGTTTATTTTCATTTGACATAATATTTCTACCTGAATATTTATAAGCACAAAATAATGAGAGGAACAAATTGGTGTAAAGGAAACATATAGTTGTTTTTAAGAAAAAGCATGAATTTGCAACAAGCAGGTACATATTTTTTTTCTAAACAACTATTTATTTCTTTACACTAATTGATTCTTTTCATTATTTTGTGCATACAAGTATGCAGATAAGGTAATGGAAAAATGACTATTTTATGAGATATTTTATTGTTTTAGTAAAATTATGTCAACGTATAAAATATCTCATAAACTATTTAATTTGTGGCCATTCTACCTATATAACTTTTAACACCGAATATTGCGAGGAATCGATTTATAAAAAAATTAAGATAGAGTTCCATTTAAAAAAACTAGATTGACTTTCAAATCTCCGAAGCGCTTTCATCCAAATTAATATGTCCATCTTTTTTCCTTTTTCGAACCAAACATCTTTTGTCTAACACATTTTCCTATAAAATGTTTTATTTTCGAGATATTTAATATAAGTGTAGAATTTATGGAATAATTTTTTTTTTATAAGCAAGGTTTATAAACAGGATTTATTTATATAGAATAGAAAGCAGCAAAAATTTTTAGGAGATTGCATTGATGATTTAGTGATAATAAATAAATACTATTTTTAAATGTTAATGTGATTACTTGATTTTCAACTATTCAGAAATACTATATACAGAAGATAAATGTAGCTTCACTTCTTTATAAGCAAATTTTCTGCAATATTTTATTTAGTATAATAATTTTAAATCTCTGCATATGTTTATTAAAATTATTTTAAACTGTTCGCTTGCTTATTGCAAAAAAACTTGTACAAAGTTTACAATTATTAATCTAAAATTTATAACTTGTTTGTTTTATGTATTAATACACTTTTTTTATTTTTCAGATCCAGAAAAAAATTAGAAAAAATAATCGGCTGCTCTGGCGCTGTATAACGGCTGCCGTAAGCGCTGAATTAAAATATCGGCTGCAATAGCGCTGAGTTTTGGCCCTGGCTGGCTTGTCCTAGGCGCCAAATTAAAAAATCTGATATAGAATTCTGTAACTTTAATTATTCGTTTAAGGTGATTGTGACACTTGCATGACTAAAAGACTGCCCTAAGCGCCATATATCTGTATAAGGCTGCCCCGAGCGCCAGCTCAAAATGCATCATCAGTGTCACAAGTTCTATTATGGCAATAAGGAAAAAGACATTTTGATTTCCAAAGAATGGTTGACAGAAACGATGATAGATAGTTTCCATGCGTTACTCGAAAGAAATTCTGAATATGCACCTCGACCTGTATGATTGACGATATTTCCTGATCAGATTGTTCCACTCGAAAATCTAAAAAAGAAGCATTTGCAAATACTGCACAGTAATTTCGCGGGCGGACATTGGGTTACTTGTCATTACGACGCAAAGTCTGTTATTATATATGATTCTCATGAAGGCAGTCGTAATGCTAATAAGCAAAATTTGAATGGAGAAATTCGAATTTTTGTGGAGAGATTATTTCCTTTTCATGATTTTCAAAACAATCCGATAGTCTTTCCTACAGTCCAGTCGCAAGTCGACGGTTGTAATTGTGGTCCTATGGCGATTGCGTTTGCTACATCGATTCTGTTTGGCATAAATCCTTGTATTGTGACGTACGATCGATCTTTGCTAAGACCTCATTTGTCTGCAATGTTTGCAGGACAAACAATCACTCATTTTCCGTACCTCTGTAATTCAACTGCTCCATTAATGTTATTACCGTTGGAGACATTGAAAATACGAGAGGCGGATGCACTGAGAAAAAGGCTTGCACGTAGCAAGGAAACTGAAGAACAGCGTTCAAAACGACTCGAGAAAGATGCTTTTTCTCACAAACAACAATATGCCAAAAACGCTGATTTTTTATGCACTCAAAAGCGCAATAAATATAAACAGGACCCTAAAATAAAATGTTATAAAATGTGTGAGGTATATAAAAAAAACCCCAAACCGAAACGCCAGATAATGTGTGATCAGTACATACAAGATCCCGAAACACAACGTCAGAGAGTGCGTAATCAGTACAAAAAAAATCCTGAGGAACAATGTAAAAGAAAACGCGACGAGTACCAAAAAGATTTAGAAAATAAACGAGCTCAAAAACGCCATAATTACTCACACCAATTGCTGTACAATCGGCAAATCAAAAGAAAAAATTATTTTAAAAATGCTGCACGTGAAAGAGATCGCCGAAGAAAATTTAAACACAAACATTCTGACTCAAAAAAACTGTACAACAAAAAGTATTATGCAAAACGTGGTAACAAGTCTATCGTACAAAGATCAAAGACGATCGAGAGAGTAAAAGAAAAATTCAGTACTGTCCGATCTTGGCAAAAGTGTTTTAACTTTCCAAAATGGTCAGAGTTCTATATTCGACGGATATCGAGGAAAATTAATAAACCGGCGATATGTGCTCGATTGGAAGCCGAATATATATTCAAGTGGTGCATGATAGCAAAAAAATCGTACGTCAATGCAGCAAGAAAAGTGTTTTTGTATTTGAAAAATGCTGCTGAAACCGCACTATTGCGATTCAATGAATGTAAGACTTTGAAATATCCAAAAAGCGATCGAATTAGAGCTCTTTGTGGCTCATCCAAACATACTTCGTCTTCCGAAGCATACTTTTTTGAAACTGCTTACGAGCAAAGGAAAAAGTTTGAGCAACCACTTATAATAGGACAGTCCTCTTCTCATGGAGTGATAAATGTTTTACCGTTAATGGATAACAATGATAAAAAGTCAAAAATATGGCACTGTGACGAGAAACGATGCCGCATAAGTGATATTTCCTTGGAAAAGTATGTGAAATTGTTGGAAGAGTTTGAAGGAGCTACTATAAAGAAGATAATGAATGCTAAATTCATGGCGCGGCTCAAAAATTGTTCTGTTTCACATATGAGTAGCAGATTGGGACATCCTCCGGACTGTTATGCGAATCCAAATATTTGCGAATCATACATTGCAACGATAAGCACTTTATCGCCTCATTTTCCTCTCGTGAGAAATATTCGAATAAATGTCTACAAATTGATAGGCAATTATAAAAAATTTCATCATTTGTTTTCAGCTTTGAGATTTGTCAATATGGATAAATTGCTGGAAATTTCCAATGATGCAAAGGTTAAAGCAAGATTTTACAAAAACAATTTGACCGTTAGTTTGGACGAGGAAAAAATTTTGTCGCAAAATTACGAAGCGTTTACAGTTATGAAAAAGAGATTGTTGGATACACCACGTTTCCCTTGTGTCTCTTGCGAAAAACTATGTGTGAATAGTGACGTTTCTGAGCTAAAAAAGCTGAAAAAACCAGTAGAGGGACCTTTTTGGAAAAACTTGATGACTTACGTAACAGAACACAATAGCGATACTGGATTAATTTGTAAGTTTTGTTTGGGCAAATTTCGGAAAGGCATGTTGCCTTCTACTTGCGTTTTGAATAATCTTGCCGTAAAACCATTACCGGATGTTTTGTCGGATTTCAATGATTACGAAAAAATGTTAATCAAGAGAATGAGCAGCTTCCAAGTAGTGCAAACAATGGGCGCTGTTTCGAACAAACATTTGCCGCACAGACAAATGATCCGTAAAGTAAAAGGTAGAACATTTCATTTGCCACTTCCTTTACAAGAAACATTGGATAAGATATGTCCTCCGGAAAATCCTATAAATTTGAAACACGAGTTGCACATTCTCGTTCGAGGTATGCCTAAAAAATCAAAAGTTGTTTGGGAAAATTTGGTGGATATTAATAAAGTGTTTAAGGCTTTGCAATGGTTAAAAGAAAATAATCCGCACTATTCGGAAATTCGTCTTCCAGCGTCATCTGATGATTTATTAAATGAGAAGTTGCAAGAAACAGAATATCAGATCGTCGATGATGGGGGCGAGGAGAGCAATAATGACGAAATAGATGAGGTGGTTGAGGACACCGTACAGCAGATTAAAGATAATGACCAAATCGTTTTGAAACGTAAGGCTTTCCTGACGCAAATTACCAAAGACTCGGGTATTAATGATCAGTATACGATATACCCAATGCGCGTGAAAAGGATTGATAACGAATCTGCACTCAAACTTTATCAAATGTTAAAAATCGAAGATGTTCCAATGGATAATCGTTATAAATATCTGGATGTCATGTGTTTCCCCGATTTATATCCAGAGGGTATCAATGGACAACGAGAAGATAGAAATTTTGCATTACCGGAATATTTATTCATCAGAACGCGATTGATGTCGAAACACAATAGATTCAGATTGAATCCGCAGTACTTGTTTTTCCTTCTTCATGATACCAACAACCGACAATTGAAAAACGGTATATATTATACGATGATGGTTGCTAACGCACGAGAGAGATATACTGCTGATAGATACTTGAACGAATTGAAAGACGAACAATTGGAATCGAATTTAATGAGTATTTTCGGAAAACTGAGAAATACGGATCAATTTTGGCGACAACCATCCAATAATGTGAAATGCATGACTCTGCATTACGGCCCAGCAACGTGGTTTTTGACTTTGAGTCCTAGTGAATGGAAATGGTCCGATTTGGGTGAATATTTACGAGACATGAATCCCGATAAAGAGAAGTTAAGCATTAACGAACTAATCGCATATGACCCTGTTAGCACGTCTAGATTCATGTGCATAAAATTCAAAGCCATGATTGATTTTATTCGTTCAGTTGATAACCCAATAGGGGAAGTAATCCACTACTTCTGGCGATTAGAATATCAAACTAGAGGTATCCAGCACATGCATTGCTTGATTTGGATAAGAGATGCTCCTGTGCTAGGAAAATCGCCGGATGAAGAAGTTGTTTCGTTTATTCAAAAATACGTGACGTGCGAAATTCCAGATAAAAACGTTTCGCCAACATTGTACGAAACGGTTACAAGTGATCAGAATCATAAACATAACTCGTATTGCATGCGTACAAAGAAAACCGAAACAAATATTTACAGAAAGTGTCGGTTTGATTTTCCGCGATCAGTTACGACAAATTTCGTTTTAAGAGACGTTGTCACTTCAATAGTGGGTAGAAAAAATTTACGCAGTAGAAGCAGGTTGTACGATCTTCCTCGCAAGAAGTCGGAGAGGTTTATTAATGATTATAATCCGGCTATCAAATTGGCTTGGGAGGGAAATATGGACATACAATTTGTTGGAGAAAAATCAGAGTTTTTAAACTCGTATTTAACAAAATACACGACAAAGTCGGAAAAATGTAACATAGACTTTGAAATGATAGATTCCAATAAGCCTTTGGCATCGAAATTGTGGAATTTTGCGATGCGTCGTTTGAATAACAGAGAATGCGGTGCTTTAGAAGCTGCGGATACACTATTAGGGCATCCCTTGTATGGTACGGATTGTGATACCATTATCAAATGGATCGACGTCAATGAAGTGAGAAACAGAAAAGTTAAAACATTCAATGAAATTACAGCTCTCGATAAAAATTCTACGAATATCTATTGTCCGTCGCTCATCGATGATCATTATCCAAACAGACCTAAAGAACTAGAATCATTGAATTTGTACGATTTTACTAGATTCTGGGACATTGTAAAACAGATGCCAAAAAGTGACGAGGTCGAATATTACGAACTGGTATCGCGTTTATTTGTAAAGAAACGAAAAAAGGGTAGTTTAATAAACCATTACCGATTCAATGTAAAAACTGAACCCGAAAAGTACTTTTACTCGCTGCTTCTTCTGTTCAAACCATGGAGAGATTCGAGTGAACTCAAAGGTGCGTACGAAACTTACACGGATGCCTTTAAGAATTCAGAGACTGGATTGACGAAGGCAATGAAATATCACGAAAGGCTCGAAGAAATACAGAAAGCTTTTGAGGATGTTACTGAATTGATCGAGAAGCGTGAAAATGATTTAAAAATAGCAGACGGAGACAAATCTGATGACGATGAACTGGATTGCAATCCAGTACAAGCTGACGACGCGATGAAAAATCTGGAAGATTTTGGTAAGATTGACGCCCCGATTAATTTATCGCAAATGATGTCGCAATTGAACAAAGATCAGAAAAGAGTCTTCGACAGGGTATGCCAAGTTTTACAAAATAAAAATCATATTCTACGATTGTACGTAAGCGGTGAGGGTGGTACAGGAAAAAGTTTTCTTATTGAAACGATCAAACATTGGATCAAAATAAATTTGAAAAAAACGACTGCGATATCTGCTCCCACGGGTATTGCAGCATTCAATATCGATGGCCTGACAATCCATAGAATGTTTCAGCTACCCGTCACTCATGAATCTACGCCTAAGTACGTGCAATTGTCAGACGTAATCTTGAAAATTTTGAGAGACAAATTGAAGAATGTCGAACTATTCATAATCGATGAAGTATCCATGATTTCGAATGTGACACTTATGTTTATCAATCTACGATTATGTGAAATTTTTGATACGACAGATACAAATGATGGTTTCTTTGGTAGAAAACACATTCTCTTGTTTGGAGACTTGTTGCAGCTTCCTCCTGTAAAAGGACATCCTCCGTTCGTTAAAATGTCTCGATCAGATGTTCAGAAGTATTTAGGTACCATGGGTGGATTTGACTTGTGGAGATTGTTTGATTACGACGAACTCTTGATAAATATGCGACAAAGAGGCGACAACAGATATCGCGATATACTTTCTAGAATACGAATAGGTCTCATAACGGATTCTGACATCAATGTACTTGAATCAAGAAAAATCATTTTCAAAGAAAATAGTTGCGACGAAAGATTGAATGAACTTTACACTTATATGAATCAATTACCGACCGATACAATATGTTTATTACCTACGTGTTATTTGTGCAAGGTTTTGAACACGGCAATGCTTAATAAAATCGACGGCGAGGAAATTCTACTAATAGCAGAAGATGATGTCGACTGTGCTCCAGCAATGAGAAAAAAAGTGCAAAAAACCTTGGAAGATAAAGATGACAAAGTTTCAGAAACGGCAGGCATTGAAAGAGTAATAATGATTAAAATTGGTGCTAAAGTGATGATTCGACGAAACATTGACGTAACTCTGGGACTTGTCAACGGAACAATAGGCAATGTAGTTGCGGTTAATCGTGCTGCTGATGGAAATATTTATTCCGTCACATTAGTTACTTCGGATAACAAAGAATTCGCAATAACGAGAGTAGACATTAAATTCGAGATATTTCACAAAATAGTGGTACATCGCAAACAATTTCCATTGTCCCTCAGTTATGGAATAACTATACACAAAAGTCAAGGCGTTACGTGTAAAAATGCAATGATGGATCTGGGAACGACTGTATTCAGTGATGGTCAAGCCTATGTAGGTTTGTCTCGAGTGAGTACATTGGAAGGCCTACATTTGATAAACTTCAATCCGGCATCAGTTCAAGCACACTCAGGAGCCATTTCGGAATATAATCGACTAAGATCTTTGTTCAAATCTCAGCTGCCACAAATCGATTTATCCAAGAAAAAGGCTATAAAAGTTTACGATCGTCGATGGACCATACCTAGTATCATTGATAATGTACAGAATCATGGTTGCGAGGAATCAAAAAGTGTAATTACGTGGAAAATATACGGCCTTCTTAATGACGATAATGTTTCGTGTTACGCTAATGTAATATTGCAGTGTGTATTTCATTGCGTGCGTATCAGGCAACAAATACTAAAATATAAAGCATCGAACGCATTGACTGATGCTATATGCGCGTATACTGAGCGTAAATATTGCAACGTTCAAGCGGTTAGAAGATCTGTCGGAGAATGCTTCGAAGAACGAATACAACAAGATGCTTCGCAATTTTTCATGGCTCTAATGTCGACGTATTCTGAAATCAATGATATATTGGAACACGAATTGAAGCACGTAACATGTTGCTCAAATGCCAAATGTAATTACACGGTAACTACGTTGGAAAAAAGTTGTTTGCTAATATTACCTATACAATCGACATTAAAAAGGAAAAGAGGTGTCACGTTACAAACTTTGATTGATTCGGAATTTTCCAAATGGGAAACGATAGACGGCAGTTGTAACGCATGTAAAGGTTCCGTTCTGAAAAAGAAAACCGTAATCGAATCGACTTTATCCATCTTAGTGATACAGCTCAATTTATACACTTTTGTGAACGGTGTTTGCAAAAAAATTATCAACAATCGGATTAACGCCGTACCGACGAATAATATCACGATAGATAAAAAAAAGTACAAGGTAATAAGCGCTATATTTCACGAAGGCGAAGAAATGAATCGTGGTCACTACACGTGTATGTTGAGAGCAGAAAAAAAATCAGAATGGTATTGCTCTAATGACATGAAAGTCATTAAGAAAAACTGGCCCAAAGGAGCACAAGGGGCGTACATATTGTTCTTGGAGCAGATTAAGTGATTTTGGAAATAACTGCATTTAATGACACTTTCCTCGAATGTAAGTGTCGGAATTTCTTTGTAGTAAATTTACGTGAATTTTTTAGATCCGGAAAATTATAACAATTAATCGGCTGCTCTGGCGCTTCATAAAAGCTGCCGTAGGCGCTGAACTAAAACATCGGCTGCCATAGCGCTGAGTTTAGACTTGTCCTAGGTGCCAAATTAAAAAAATTATTTTTGGGCCCCAAACAAAAATTATTTTCGCAATTATAGCGTTTACGGCTGCAATAGCGTTGAATTCAGGCTTGCCCTAGGCGGTCAATTAGAAAAATCTGGGATAGAATTCTGTGCACAAAATGTAAAAAAGTAGGTGATATAGCACAAAAATTCATAAATGATAAGATCAGGCCAAGTTCCAAAAAAGACACTCCAATATGTTTATATTTTAATAATAATCTGAATTTTTAATATATTACCAACATGAAAAGTAACTGATATATTGTTCAAGGTGCAAATTCAAAATAAACATACATAAAATATACATAAAATGTATAAATAAAACTGATCATAATTTGATTCTAGAAAGTAAGTGATATATTATTCTTAGTGCACATACAAAATTTTTTAAAATTTAATTAAAATAACAAAATATTTATTAAAAAATACAAAAACACTTGGCGCTGCCACACCGAACAACATGTTAACTTACATAATGTCAATTAATTACATGATGTCAGTTAATCATGCTATTATTACATTATTACTCATTTTCGTTGTTTCATAATACTATAGGTGTAAAGATGTAAAGGGGTGGAGGGGTGGTGGAGCCTCTTGACGGGGGGGGGAGGGGAGGAAAGGGGGAAATGGCGTAAAGGGGTTGCGCTAGGGGGAGGGGGGATGGTGAAGCCCGTTGGCAGCGCCAAGTGTTTTTGTATTTTTTAATAAATATTTTGTTATTTTAATTAAATTTTAAAAAATTTTGTATGTGCACTAAGAATAATATATCACTTACTTTCTAGAATCAAATTATGATCAGTTTTATTTATACATTTTATGTATATTTTATGTATGTTTATTTTGAATTTGCACCTTGAACAATATATCAGTTACTTTTCATGTTGGTAATATATTAAAAATTCAGATTATTATTAAAATATAAACATATTGGAGTGTCTTTTTTGGAACTTGGCCTGATCTTATCATTTATGAATTTTTGTGTAAATATATATTCAGAAGTGCTTAATTATTCTACACTCTCCGAGCCAAAGCCCCCTTGACCAGCACGGCGAATGCCGAATCTATACGCAGCGCTTACCGCCACCATAGTAGGCGCAACAAACCTTTCAAAAAAAGTTGTAAATATAACCAAATCAAAAAAAGTTGTTGTATATATAACCAAATAAAAATTTGCTATATATTCTGCCTATAAAAGAGGTGATATCAGAAAATGACGCCAAGTTTAAATAAAAAACCTTTCAAAAAAACTTGTATGTATATATTTTAAAAAAAGTTGTATATACCAAATAAAAATTCGCTATATATTCTGCTTATAAAAGAGGTGATATCAGAAAATGACGCCAAGTTTAAATAAAAAACCTTTCAAAAAAACTTGTATGTATATATTTTAAAAAAAGTTGTATATACCAAATAAAAATTCGCTATATATTCTGCCTATAAAAGAGGTGATATCAGAAAATGACGCCAAGTTTAAATAAAAAACCTTTCAAAAAAACTTGTATGTATATATTTTAAAAAAAGTTGTATATACCAAATAAAAATTCGCTAAATATTCTGCCTATAAAAGAGGTGATATCAGAAAATGACGCCAAGTTTAAATAAAAAACCTTTCAAAAAAACTTGTATGTATATATTTAAAAAAAAATTGTATATACCAAATAAAAATTCACTATATATTCTGCCTATAAAAGAGATGATATCATCAGAAAATGACGCCAAGTTTAAATAAAAAAACCTTTCAGAAAAACTTGTATGTATATATATTACGAAAAAGGATTAATTTATTGCGCTTATTGCGCTTACAGCTTTTTAACCAATAAGCATCGATAAGATTGTATTTAGTTATTTTTGCATCTTTATTTAGTTATTTATTTAAAAATTATATTCATATCTACAATTAGTTAATTTTTTTTTAAGTATACATTTTAAAATAATTGCATCTGTATCTAGTTACTTTTGCTTCTATATCTAGTTATTTAAATTTAAAAATGATATTTGTGTTTATATCTATCTAGTTAATTTTTCTTAAGTATACTTTTTAAAATAATTGCATCTGTATCTAGTTAAATAAAATTTTTATATCTGTATCTAGTTAAATAAAAAAATAATTTTTTAAATAAAAGTATTTAATTCAAAAATAAAAAAATTTTTCAAATTTAATCAAAATAAAAAAATATTACAAAATTTCGCAAAAAACTTGGCGCTGCTGTACTGAACTACATGTTAAATACATCTTAAAATATTATAGAGAATGAAAATGAGCAATATTTTACAATTTACATGATTAAGTGTTATAATGACTCAAACTGATCAGAGCGGCAAACGGCGACGCGAAAGCCAATTAAACTCTTGTTCTTACGGTAAAATTGTAAGTTGATTGGCTATAGCATCGCCACTTGCCGCTTCGTCGCTCTAGTTTGTTTGAGCCGAAATTTGTTTGCACGCTTGCTCTAACATGCTCCTACTCGCTCTAATACTCCAAACTAAACTATAGTATTACGTCACATATACTATAGATTAAAGTATGTTGGAATGATTAGGAGCATGTTAAAGTATTGCGATGCGAATCTTATGTAAGTTAATAGTTCAGTACAGCAGCGCCAAGTTTTTTGCGAAATTTTGTAATATTTTTTTATTTTGATTAAATTTGAAAAATTTTTTTATTTTTGAATTAAATACTTTTATTTAAAAAATTATTTTTTTATTTAACTAGATACAGATATAAAAATTTTATTTAACTAGATACAGATATAAAAAAAATAACTAGATACAGATGCAATTATTTTAAAAAGTATACTTAAGAAAAATTAACTAGATAGATATAAACACAAATATCATTTTTAAATTTAAATAACTAGATATAGAAGCAAAAGTAACTAGATACAGATGCAATTATTTTAAAATGTATACTTAAAAAAAAATTAACTAATTGTAGATATGAATATAATTTTTAAATAAATAACTAAATAAAGATGCAAAAATAACTAAATACAATCTTATCGATGCTTATTGGCTAAAAAGCTGTAAACGCAATAAGCGCAATAAATTAATCCTTTCTCGTAATATATATACATACAAGTTTTACTGAAAGGTTTTTTTATTTAAACTTGGCGTGATTTTCTGATGATATCACCTCTTTTATAGGCAGAATATTTAGCGAATTTTTATTTGGTATATACAACTTTTTTTAAAATATATACATACAAGTTTTTTTGAAAGGTTTTTTATTTAAACTTGGCGTCATTTTCTGATATCACCTCTTTTATAGGCAGAATATATAGCGAATTTTTATTTGGTATATACAACTTTTTTTAAAATATATACATACAAGTTTTTTTGAAAGGTTTTTTATTTAAACTTGGCGTCATTTTCTGATATCACCTCTTTTATAGGCAGAATATATAGCGAATTTTTATTTGGTATATACAACTTTAGTAGTATGTTGGCAGGTATGGGCCGTCACAACAAACCCCCACCACCTACCCCGTCTAGGCCCCCCGCGGTGGGTCTGGCGCCAAAACATTCCCCCACTCCTCTCTGACGGGATGGGAAAAAAAGATGGCGGCTACGGGTAAACAAGATGGCGGATGTTGACAAGATGGCGGAAATTTTTATTTTTCCGAATTGAGAAAATCCAAACGGGGTTCGAACCTGGATCGCTGGATTTCTAGTCCTGGTCCTAGTCTGCTGGGCTACCTATAGATCTAATGAAATAAGTCGTAGGGTCGTATTTATGGCAGGCGCGGGATGACGTAAACTTTTTATTTTTTTCCGAATTGAGAAAATCCAAACCGGGTTCGAACCTGGATCGCTGGGTTTCTAGTCCTGGTCCTAGTCCGCATGGCTACCTATAGATCAAATGAAATAAGTCGTAGGGTCGTATTTATAGCTATGGGGCCTGGCAGGTATGGGACCTGGCAGGTATGGGGTATCAAAACAAACGACGTCACACAGTCGCCTCTAGTCCGTGAAGGGAAGGGACGTATTTATGGTGGAGCCGCGTCTACATGAGGTACCCCGGACTCTCAGGCAGGTATGGGGCATCAAAACAAACGACGTCACACAGTCGCCTCTAGTCCGTGAAGGGAAGGGACGTATTTATGGTGGAGCCGTGTTACGTATGGCGACTCCACCTAAAGTCACCATACTCTACTCTCTACATTTTTCTTACTCTGATATACACGGTAAAATTTTAAACTTTGCCTTTTATAATAATTATAAATAAACATTCAGTAAAACTATAACAATAACGATATCAATAATAAATAAGTATCTCTATCATAAGTTAATTACAAAATTGTACTAACTACGGAATTATATTTAATTGTTTAAACAAATCACTAATAATGTTAATAAGTTAGATAAGGAAGAGAAACAACGATCCGTCGCACCGGAATTATAAAATTAAACGATAAAAATCCGAAGCTGGAAATAACATGTAGCACGATTTCACTGTTAGACTAATCTATGGTCAACTGCTAGTGACAACGAAAAGTAACCAGAACTAAAAGCTTTTAGCAGCACCTGTAACCTAACCTAACTTTCATCTCAGACTGTACGAATGTAAATACAGGTGTGACTCAATGATCTCATCCGAAAAGAATGTGCAGATCACGCGATGGATCATACGATGTCCAATGCGCAAGATAAGAGAGAAGGGATAGCCGCTATATAAGCGACCATCATCGCCCAGACCACACACTTGCTCGCACTTGCACTTGGAAAAGACTTGGAATTCAGACTTAGACTGCTTCTAAAGAACGAGACTTAGACTTAACCTATAAATCAGTCACCACGTGAGAGTTGGCCTTCCGCCTCTTAATTGTTACACATTAATTGTATAAGTATATAAAATAAAAGTGAGCCTCAGTGCCTTTAAACAATAAGTGAGTGGTGTTAAATAAACATTAAACAAATTATTACGAACACAAGTCTCCACCGATTAACTACGCCAAAGGATTGTTAATAACAAAAGGTCTAACAGTAATCCAAATACTGCAACCAAAGTAAGTCGCATAAAATATTATTTATAATATCAATTTCTAACAACTATCACACTAACGCTTTAGATTGTTTAAATAATAGCTTCAGCGGGTGATTTTCTTAATTAACTTTATTTCAATCAAAAGGTAGTAATAAATAACGCAAGTTTGAATTAACTAAACAAATCAGAAGTGCTTAAGTTTAATAAATGTTATTAATAATTATTACACATTGAATTAACGGACTACTTATATGATAATTAATAAACAATTATGCAAAGCAGTTTCATTCTCGTGCAATTCCGAATAACAATTATTCTTTTATAACGGCATTTCTAGTCAACTAATTCTAGTAACCGAAATATTACATTTCATAAATTATAACTATAATATTAATTAATAATTGAGTTGATAACGTGTAACAGCTGAGCCTATCTCTCCCCTCCTTGAGCGCTTCCCATAGAGCGTTCTAAAACTCATTTCCTTGAGCGCTTCTCATAGAGCGTTCTAAAACTCACCTCTTCGAGCGCTTCTCATAGAGCGTTCTAAAACTCACCATCCTTAGCGCCTCCCATAGGGCGTTGTCACAATTACTGTGCTCACTACCTCTCTCTTTATAATAATCTATATGCACATTATCAATTTATTATTAATTAAAACTCTTTTATTATATCACTATATGCACATATGCTTTAACAACTATTGACTATACATGCCAATAACAATTTAAATAATAAATCTTAACTCCAGTTTAACTTATTTATTTCTCAACTAATTTATTACATGGAACTGTATAATTATTAATGATTATCAACGCCGTTAAATTTAACTTATAAAATATCGCTTATAACTAAAATCTCGCTTTCCTTCTGCTATGAATTTATTAAATGAATAATAATATTATTTAAATAATTAAATAGCTAATTTATGCAAATATCAACAAAAGCTCTCTAGTCACTCTTTCTGCTTCCCGCGTAACAATCTAATTCGCAGCAAATGAAAATATTAATAAATCTATGTTTAACAATAATTTTTATATTAACTAACTATGCTATTTCTTCAACAAACATTCAGTAATCTTCTCATCTATGTTAAATACCAAATCTATTATTTATAACTGAGATATCGCTTAATAACCAATCTCTCTAGGAAATTACTAGATTTCCCCTAGACACTTATTAATGAAAAATCAAGGAAACTAATAATCAATCTAGAGTCAACTATTAATAAACTTCACAAGGGTAGTCTAAACAATTAAATAATTTATTAACTTCGTAAATAAAACATTATTAATTAACGTTATTTCACAATCATCTTATACTTATCTGGAAGCGATAAGATCTGGTTCCTCCGAAGATTTGGACCTGAAACAAATATAATAAATGGTTAATGACCATCTATAAACAATATACCTACCTGGGACTCCATCGTAGTAGTACCTAAAATAAAAATAAATAAAGATTAGTATATAAATAATAACAATTAAATTGATACTTACCTCATCCGCGTTTTCTTACGATGATCTTCAGTTGGACGTCCTCCAGCTCTTCCTGAAACAAATAAAAGAAATAGGTATTAATAAATTAACAAGATATAACTAACAAATGGTATCAGATTCAAATTAATTAACGTGGATTTATTATTGACTACAATGGATATCCTTAGATGTCGCGCTCTCGACGCTCAAGATACGGGCTGCTTTCTGAACCCGATTTCTCGCAACGGTCTATATTGGAATTTCTCATTCCAAATAAAAGGGAAGAAATAAATCATTACGAAGACCTTGAATTCCAGTTTAGTCCTCCATATATCTCGGAGATAGAACATTTTACGTCCGAATTAGGGCAAGAATCGCTGCTCGCAGCTCTTTCTAGGGATAATTTCCTAGGGAATTTAACGGTCGGTTCTGAACCCGCCATTTTAGAGCAGAGGTCTCTCTCTCTACCAGAAGAATCTCTGTCATTCGAGTTGGAATACGACTCAGATGCTTGTTCTCAAGCGTCTACCGTAATCTTAGAGCATAAATTTATAAAGGTTCTCCCTCGAATTATATCAAACGAGGTTGTCTTTTTCCGTTTCAAACTAGTTCCGCAACCACTCTTGATTACCATAGATTAAGTTATTAATAAGAGAGTCCATTATCTAATAGTGATATTTCAACCAAAGTATTTTGTTATTTTTTTTTATCTTTAATTATGTTATTTTCCTAATGCAACAAAACTATTGTACTTTTCTTTTCTTTTATTTCTTTTTCTCTAGATTAAGGAACTATATCTAATATCTTGTATCTTTTTCTTTTTTTTTATTTTTTTTTATTCTACAATGAATAAAAACTGTAAAACTGCTTCTTATCCATAGGTTATTGTTTCCCAATCACCATCTTCTAACAGTCCTGAGCTGAAACAAAAATAATAAATTAATCAAATGATTATTACGAAACAAAAATAAAACGCCATGCTACCATACTTATAATTATAAATTAAAATAAACATACTTACCTTATCATATTAGCGGCAGATCAACCAGGGTTCTTACTTACCTATTGTCACCCTGTACGATCAATGACCGCACCGGATCAACCAGGGCCCTTCATTTTCACAAGCGCCCTGCGCGATTAACGTCCTGTTTAAAAAGGGACCTCTCATAGCGCCCTTCGCGTTAACTAAGCGTACAGGTTTCCGCTCGGCCCCGCTTGTTGACACTTAGGCACTAAAAACATATATATATTATTAATAATAATTACATTACTCACCTTAGGGCGGCCTGTTCCCCCCCTTCTATTAATTTTTCTCCTCCATTTTCCATACTCCCAGTCCAATAAACCGCGGAACCTAAACAGGACGTAACAACGGGTTTAAAAATCTGGTGACACCAGGTGGGATTTGATTTTCGTTCCGCCACAATAGAGAAATTAACAATTAACTCCACAGAAAAAATCTAGCAACATTAAGTAAGATTTAAAAGAAATTTCCTTTTTTTTATATACATTATAAGACGCTAACGTACAGAGAAAAATTAAAATTAAAATCAATACATTTTTATTATCAGTATCTAATTAAAAGTAATAATGAATCCAAACGGGCCTCCAGATGAGCGTGCCTCTAGTCCGTTACAAGGAGACGAGTACAACTACGATAGAGCTTTTAGAGAGCTACACGAAAAAGAAAAAGAATTACACAAAAAAGCAGAAATGTTCGAAAATATGATGCGTACTTTCGCGCAATACTTACCTGCTATGCAGAGCACCGACGTCCCTACGTCAACCCCTAACCCCAGCACCCTTATTCAACCTCAATTTACCTTCCCCCCTTCCCCACAGACGCCAGGAAATTTAGGGAACAATTCATCTTACGCTTCTAGTTACTCAAAATCGTATCTTCGCGACGCACTTGAATTAGTACCTAAATACGACGGGCACAGCATTCCCGTCTGGCAATTTGCTAGAGCTTGCAAAAGAGCAAAAGAATCAGTGCCTTTTGCAGACGAAGCTTTATTAGTACGGATGCTACGTAATAAATTAACGCATCACGCATACCTCGCTGTAGAGGACGAGATTCACCCTACAGTCGAGAAATTCATTGATTGTTTAAAGCGAACCTTTGGCCCAGGTAGAAGCTCGAATTACTACCGTGGACAATTAAGTATAGTTTACAAAAAACCAAACGAGCACATACTAGATTACATAGGACGTGTTAAGGATTTAAAAATGGCTATCATAGAAGGGGACCAAACAAACATTAATCGCACCTTGTCAGAGCCAGAACTCTCGTCAATCGAATCGTTTGCCCTTGAAGCCTTTTTCGAAGGACTTCCGCGTGAATATCGCATAGAATTACGCGCCGAAGGATATCACAATCTTAGTGATGCCTGTTCTAAGGTACTCACCATTAATAGACGGTTAGAACGCGAAGAATCACGGTATAGAAACGCCCGTACCACACGCGATAACCAACCACACGTTCCTCAAAACGACCCCGTCACTAACACTGCCGCGCCGATCGGATTAAAAACGTGCGGATACTGCAAAGGTGTCGGACATCTATATAGTGAGTGTCGCAGAAGACAATATCATGAAAGAAATAATCATAACACTAATACTAATTACAATAATAATTATAATCGCGGGAACTACCACAACAATAATAATTCTAATTACGTTAAGACTAATGATAATAATAACCATGGTAACCGACCTTCGGGAAACCAGTTGGAGGTCTCGGCCAACCGGGCGCCCCGAGACCACGGGAAAGCCCATCCTATTCAGTGCATAGAGAACAACCCCGTTCCCTCCACGTCCTCAGAGGAGACGATGGAACAGTACCCTCAGTAGAGCTAGAATCTCCTTCATTCGCGGGACCAACAGCTTTCATGCTGGACACAGGAGCGCAACCTAATATAATTAAGAAGGGGTGCGTTAACCCTGATGTTCCTATTAATAATAATAAAATTATTCAACTCACCGGGATTACAGACACTATAGTTAACACTCTCGGGACTATAAATATCGAAATCATTAACATTCCAGTTACATTCCACGTGGTTACGGACGAATTTCCTATTACTACGCAAGGAATTCTGGGATCTTCATTTTTTATAGAACACAACGCTTGTATTAATTACGGATACCGCGAAATAACTTGGCAAAATTACAGTTTTCCATTCAAAGAACGCGAATCTATTATTTTACCTGCACGTACTAACTTTGGACTTGTAGTACGCGTAGCAAATCCGGGAATTAAAACAGGATACTTACCTCGCATATCCACGTGCAAAGAAGTATTCGGCGGAGACGCCATCGTTACCTGCATAAACGATAAAGCTTATATTAGAATGATAAACACATTAGATTATGCAGTAGAATTAATTATTCCTACCATTACGCTTACCGAAATCGGGGAGGTATCACTCGAACCTCCACGCCACAGCTTAAGGGGCGCAGCAACCCCGCCAGAACCTGAAAAAGAAAGTCAGGACAAATATGCAATTAATCACGAAATTAATTCTCAAAAAATAGAAAATAAAAACACAAGTAAAAATAAACTTAGCGGAAGCACGACCCCGCAATTGTTTAAAAATAAAACTAAAAATAAAAGTACTAAATTACAAACACCCGAAGGGGAAACTAAAATTAAACATAGTTCAAACGCGGAAACAGCCTCGCAAAAACTCGCAATTAAAAATACAATTAAAACTGGTGAACCCACAAGTAAAAACAACCCTGTCTCAAATAAAAATAATTACGTCTCTAATAAAAATAAAAATAATCACGTCTCTAGTGAAGACACAAACACAGAATCTAAAGCAAATGAATCTCTTAATAAAATCAAAGGTGCTACTATTAATAAAACATACACTAATTCTTCTCTAATACATGAATCGCTATATACGGTACAAGATCACGCTGAATCCCAATTATCCTATGCGCATAAAAACCCTATTAATTCTCGAAACAATTCTCAATTTACTCTATTGGAAAGGGGATCTTCTACGCTTCCCGTGCACGATGATACCGCTCTCGCACCGGTTCGCCCCCCTTTTCAAAGTAATCCAGGCGATTACTTCTTTTTTACTAATTTCAATTCTCACTCCTCAATCGCAGAAGCGAACTCCTCATGCGTAGCAGCGAAAAACGGACAGGTGACAGATACTACAAACGCGAAAAAGTACGACGAGAAAGATACAAATACACATATTCCAATTAATACTAAAATTAAAATACACTTCGACTCACAGAGAGTTACTAGCATATTGCAATTATTACGCCTAGAGCATCTTAATAAATTAGAAAAGGAAAGCATCTTGACTTAGTTCACAAACATAGCGACAGATTCTACATACCAGGAGACTATCTAGACAAAACAAACGTTATAACACATAAAATTAACACAACAGACGAGACACCAGTACATACGAAGCAATACAGATATCCTCCTATGCACAGGAAGGAAATTAACGCGCAAGTAGATAAATTATGCGAGAGCAACATAGTTGAGCCTTCTACATCGCCATACAACTCGCCAGTCTGGGTCGTACCGAAAAAACCCGACTCAATGGGCAACAAAAAATGGCGCATGGTAATAGATTACCGCAAAGTAAACGAAAAAACATTAGGCGACGCCTACCCTCTGCCGAATATATCAGACATACTCGACCAACTCGGAGGAGCAAAGTATTTTTCAATATTGGATCTTGCCAGCGGATTCCATCAGATTCCTATGGATCCCGGAGACGCACCCAAAACGGCTTTCTCTACGCCTTACGGCCACTACCAATTCTCTAGAATGCCATTCGGGCTTAGAAACGCACCAGCCACTTTCCAGCGTCTAATGGACCAAATTTTGACCGGTTTACAAGGCACGGAACTACTAGTATACATGGACGATATAGTTGTTTACGCAAGCTCTATAAGGGAGCACAAAATAAAAATAAACAAATTAATGAATAGACTCAGAGACGCAAACCTCACGCTACAACCGGATAAGTGCGAATTCTTGCGACACGAAGTCGTATATTTAGGACACGTTATCACTGATAACGGCGTTCGTCCTGACCCTCTCAAGGTCACGGCAGTCAAGAACTTTCCTACTCCACGAAGTTTGAAAAATGTACGCCAATTTCTTGGACTAGCCGGTTATTACCGCCGATTCATCTCCAATTTCTCACAACTCGCTAAGCCTTTGTCGGATTTATTAAAAAAGGATCGAAAATTTGCTTGGAACGAAGCAGCACAAATAGCTTTTGACACACTACGCGACATATTATGCAAAGAACCAATACTGCAATTTCCAGACTTCACAAAAAGATTCTTGCTCACTACAGATGCATCCGACCGCGCAATCGGAGGTGTCCTAAGTCAAGGAACCATAGGCCAAGACTTACCAATTGCCTATGCGTCCAGAGTATTAAATGCAGCTGAACAAAACTATTCCACTATCGAAAAAGAACTACTGGCTATAATATATTGTGTTAATCACTTCCGACCATACCTATATGGACAAGAATTTACCTTAATAACCGACCATCAACCTCTTACTTGGCTGTGTAGAGTAAAGGACCCCACGTCTCGACTCATGAGATGGCGCCTAAAATTAGAAGAGTATAATTATAATATTACGTATAAAATCGGAAGTCTCAATAAAAACGCAGACGCACTATCAAGAAATCCTGTGACAGATGTAGCTTACCTCTCAGTCTTACCTGTACACAAACGTCCTCGAATCTATTACGAAACTCCAACATACTATAAAAATACAGACAGCAATAGTGAATCAGAAGCCGAGCTGAAAAGAAAAAGTTCCATTAAAAACCTACCTCAAAGACTCCCACTACTGCTGGACTCCTCTACTTCCTCTACGGATCCAGAACCAGACGAAATGGACGACATTGAGAGAAGCAACTCCGACATTTTCGACGACCTGAAAAATAAAGATAAGAATATTAAAGATAACGAAGAATACTTATCAGCAATAGATGCAGTATTACCGCAACCTATTCCACCTGAACCGCCACCCAGCACGTCAAGATTACATGAAGGCCTGCCTGAATTATTTAGCGACCCTGATTGCCTTGCCACCGATGATGAATCCTTCCAATTGTCTGACAACGAAGACGAAACTGAAAACCTGAAAATAGAACATGAATCAATTACTACACACAACATAAAATATCGTATTAAAGAAATTAACCTACCCTTATCAGAACGGGATGATAATATTGTTATATTTGTTTCAACTGATAACTTACCTTTTGACGAAGGAGCCAACGAATTAAAGGAAGCCGGAAAATTACCGCCTCTTAATGAACTTACGCTCGGTAGGGCTCGTGTATACCCATCTTCATTCCATGGACGCCATATTATTGTTCTACCTGTAAAAGAAAAGAGAAATGTAAAACTAGACAAGGAGATACTCACCGAATGTTTTGCCTCAATCTTGGATGTAATCAATGAATTGAACTTACTAAACCTGAGCTTCCGAAGAAATACCGAACTTGATTCAATTCCCTGGAAACATATCATTGAACTATTATTGTTAAGATTGAACGACGTATCGATTACCGTTACCATTTGTAATGGATATCTTATTACTCCACCCAAAGAACAACGACCATTAATCATCCAAGAATACCACTGTTCAGCCGTTGGAGGACACAAAGGTATTACAAAAACCTACCTGCGCATAAAACAAAGATACTACTGGAAAGGTTTGAAAGGAGAAATCCAAGAACACATAAAAAATTGTCACACTTGTCAAACCCTAAAACTAGTAAGAAGAAAAACACGGCAACCCATGATACTTACCGACACTCCTGGTCGAGCTTTCGACAAAGTCGCTCTCGATATCGTAGGACCTCTTAAGAGTACACCCCAAGGGAACTCTTACATTTTGACCATGCAAGATTTGCTAACCAAATACTCAGTCTACGCTCCATTGCCAGACACCAGAGCCGACACGACTGCAGAAGCTTTTATCAAATATTTCATTTGTCGATTTGGATGCCCAAAAAGCATACTCACCGATCAGGGCACCAATTTCCTGAGCGCTGTGATGAAAACAGTAACAAAGAAATTTCACATTCAACACTTCCGCACCACAGCCTACCATCCACAATCCAACGGATCCTTAGAAAGATCACACCTTGTCCTGATTGAATACATAAAATGTTTTATTAATAGAGAGGAACATTGGGATGAATTGATTGACAGAGCCAGTTTTTCCTACAATACCTCTATCCACGAAGGAACAGGATTCTCGCCTCACGAGTTAATTTTCGGACACCCAGCTCGTGTCCCGTCCAGCCACCAATACGACGAAAACTCCGAAACCTACCAATCGTACTTGTTAAATTTGTTCGATAAGGTTCACGAATTACAAACCGCCGCTAGAAATAACCTCATTAACGCCAAGGAGAAGTCCAAAACTTATTACGATAAGAAAACTCACGTAGTAGAATTTCATCAAAACGATAATGTATTGTTATTAAACTCTCAAAAATTAGACAAACTAAGCAGGGAATATTCAGGACCCTACAGTATTACCGAAGTTCTCGACAAAGGGAACGTTAGAATTAAGATAAGAAATAAAACACGCGTAGTACATAGTAATAGGCTAAGAAAAGCAAACTATAGCGAACCAGGATGAAACCTCGTCGTTCCTTCATTTTTTTTTGTTTTTTTTTTGGTTTACAGATGAAATTAGTAAAATTCCTTGGTATCCTCCTGATCCGCTTCAGCGTTGCACTAGTGGGGTACGATTGCGACAACCCCCACGATAACGGAACACTCATCTCCCTAGATGATTCCGCTCACTGTTTATTTGATGAAGAAGATCTTCGTCCCCACGAGACAATAATAGAAATATCGTTGAAACCTCGTTTCAGTCTCATAGACATATTAAGTTGTAGAATAGAAATAGACAACAGCGTTAGTCTTAAGCACCTAGATACTAAGAAAATACAAAAAAGTAATAAAATAAATGAAAGATACTACTTACCCATAAGCATGCAGACCTGTGCGCATTTGCACGCCACCAACTGCTTACAGTTAGGAAACTTATCCCTAACCGACCTCGAAATAAATTTCGTTAACAGTCGTTCTATTCCGTTATACCAAACTACTAATCCTGTTAAAGAAATTTATACTTTCATTCACGTAATTTATAAGCGTTATAACATTAAAACCGATTTCTTGCGTAACCAACTAATCTTACCCGTTGGTACCGTATGCACTTACACCGACCTCGAGTGTACGGACGAAGAAGGTTACAGTAACTTTTGGTCGCCTTATTTTTTAATAGGTTGCTCACCGATGCAACAAACACCAATATATAGGGGGCTCGCGCAACGAATCTCTCATGAAGGTATCCCACCGCATACGGATTACCCGACAACAAAATAACCCTCTTCATCCGCACCCTCCACGATGCCTGCAACGTCGTTGTACATCAAACAGAGCATCCGTTATTAGTTATAAGAGAACACGATAGAATGTATTTGCGAAACCACACTAGTATAGATAAGTTAAAATTAATTAGAGATATTCATTTATTTAACAATAATAAAAATACAAAAACTGTGTATACAGAGTATTGCATCAATAAATGCAATGAGAAAAAGAAGGAACTAAAATATTCAATTACAATGGCACATAAGGATCCAACATTATTCGCCTTTTCTATCATGGGAACTCCAGGCTACTCCGCCAGGATTAGAGGAGAAGCAGCGCAGCTTATTAAATGCACCCTGGTACCTGCCTTGTTACGAGAAACCGGAAGCTGTTATATGGAACTGCCAGTGATGGTACACGGCAAACCCATGTATTTAAAGCCGAGGACTCGACTCATAACGACTAAAAGCACGGAAATCTCTTGCAATCCTCTCGCCACTGCAATCTACAAAATAAAAAACCAATGGTACACCTTTTCACCACACGCAAAGAAACTAGAAGTTTCACCCGAATCAACGCCATCGGAAAACAGTTCCTGGGGCAGTCCTAAAAGGAACACCGAGACTACCCAAGTATCTTCCTACGTCAGGACTACTTGGATCATCATATTACTCATCATTACTGCAATCACTCTGTTCCTAGTATATAGAGGGACAACATTACTGACCTGCACTGCTGTTGGACAGATCGTCGACAGTCAGACCGAGAGGATAGTAGTGGAAAACGCCAGGCCAAAAACGGACCATCAAGAAACCGGAACGCAAAGGAGCAAGGAAATAAGAGAGAAGATTTTTGAGCTTCAAACCGCATATAAACATTTGGAGAAAAGGATGGACGAATACATTCCTACTGCTCGTCCAGGGCTCAACCGGCTCGCCGTCGCATCCAATCAGAGATGCTCCCATCTTAAGGAGGGGGGTGTTACGTATGGCGACTCCACCTAAAGTCACCATACTCTACTCTCTACATTTTTCTTACTCTGATATACACGGTAAAATTTTAAACTTTGCCTTTTATAATAATTATAAATAAACATTCAGTAAAACTATAACAATAACGATATCAATAATAAATAAGTATCTCTATCATAAGTTAATTACAAAATTGTACTTTTCTTTTCTTTTATTTCTTTTTCTCTAGATTAAGGAACTATATCTAATATCTTGTATCTTTTTCTTTTTTTTTATTTTTTTTTATTCTACAATGAATAAAAACTGTAAAACTGCTTCTTATCCATAGGTTATTGTTTCCCAATCACCATCTTCTAACAGTCCTGAGCTGAAACAAAAATAATAAATTAATCAAATGATTATTACGAAACAAAAATAAAACGCCATGCTACCATACTTATAATTATAAATTAAAATAAACATACTTACCTTATCATATTAGCGGCAGATCAACCAGGGTTCTTACTTACCTATTGTCACCCTGTACGATCAATGACCGCACCGGATCAACCAGGGCCCTTCATTTTCACAAGCGCCCTGCGCGATTAACGTCCTGTTTAAAAAGGGACCTCTCATAGCGCCCTTCGCGTTAACTAAGCGTACAGGTTTCCGCTCGGCCCCGCTTGTTGACACTTAGGCACTAAAAACATATATACACTCACCCGAAAAAAAAGCGGTACACTGAAAATGTGGGAAAAATTCATCAAATTTCAACTGACGATAACTTCGTAAATAATAAAGATAGAAAGTTCTATAAAATATGAAAATGAAGCTAAAAATCTCTACTTTAAGAATCAATTTATTTCAATGTTGCAAAATAAATTTATTGAAAATGGCGGATGACAAAGCGCGAGCATGCAAAATTGAAAAATAATGGTTCGAGTTTGCGACGGTGCACGGTATAAACAAAAAATTGTAGCTTATTGGGATCAAAAGCGTACGAAAGTACAGAGTCTCCTCTTTAAAATGCTTTTTTATGCATCTCGATACGATGATTTTTCGCCGAGAGATTCGCATTTGAAGAAAAAGGCAGATTCTTACTTCAAATGCGAATCTCTCAGCGAAAAATCATCGTATCGAGATGCATAAAAAAGCATTTTAAAGAGGAGACTCTGTACTTTCGTACGCTTTTGATCCCAATAAGCTACAATTTTTTGTTTATACCGTGCACCGTCGCAAACTCGAACCATTATTTTTCAATTTCGCATGCTTTTGCTTTGTCATCCGCCATTTTGGAGAAAGTTATTACACATTATTGCGTTATGAATTTTCGAACACTAGACATCCAAACTTTTAAAATAGTTTTTAAAAAATCCTGCTAGCTGTATTACGTGCCGAGATATTCAATTTTGAACCAGACCGAATTGCAAGAATAAGAATTCTGTGGTTATCAGCTCCGCGGTATTTTAAAACTCCAAACTCTCCTCACGGTTATAAGTGTCAATTCTGCTCTTGGCGTTACCCAGGATCAACGGCGTGGACGTGGCAGAAATCTGATCCCGTGTGCACATGTTGGCACGTGTGTATGTGTGTGTGTGTGTGTGTGTGTGTGCGTGCGTGTGTCTGTGCGTCCGTGTGTGTGTATGTGTGTGTGCGTGCGCGTGCGTGCGTGCGTGCGTGCGTGCGCGTGCATGCGTGTGTGTGCGCGTGCACCACTGGGATAAGGACCTCATGGCTCGTTAGATCCACGATATTTTACGACTCCAAACCCTCCCGGTGGTGCGTGTACAATTGTGTGTGCGCGCGCGTATATTAATAATGGGTATGACCTCCTCGTGCGCGTATTACCTCATTCATGCGACGAGGCATACTTCTTATTAGTGTTCTAATTTCAGTCTGCGTAATGTCATTCCACTCTATTTCAAGAACTCTTCGAAGTTCTGGCAATGACTGAGGAGCAGGTATATGATTTCGTACTTTTCTGTTAATATTGTCCCATAGGTGTTCAATGGGATTTAAATCTGGACTCATTGCTGGCCATTCGAGTCGATTTATGCCAACTTCATCGCAGAAATCAAGCACTTTTCTCGCAACGTGCGGTCGAGCATTGTCTTGCATAAACAAAAAGTCAGGGCGGAGAAATCACAAAAGATCTGCAGACATCTCCTTCGGATGCAAAACAATTGATTGAAAAATAATGGTTCGAGTTTGCGACGGTGCACGGTATAAACAAAAAATTGTAGCTTATTGGGATCAAAAGCGTACGAAAGTACAGAGTCTCCTCTTTAAAATGCTTTTTTATGCATCTCGATACGATGATTTTTCGCTGAGAGATTCGCATTTGAAGTAAGAATCTGCCTTTTTCTTCAAATGCGAATCTCTCGGCGAAAAATCATCGTATCGAGATGCATAAAAAAGCATTTTAAAGAGGAGACTCTGTACTTTCGTACGCTTTTGATCCCAATAAGCTACAATTTTTTGTTTATACCGTGCACCGTCGCAAACTCGAACCATTATTTTTCAATTTTGCATGCTCGCGCTTTGTCATCCGCCATTTTCAATAAATTTATTTTGCAACATTGAAATAAATTGATTCTTAAAGTAGAGATTTTTAGCTTCATTTTCATATTTTATAGAACTTTCTATCTTTATTATTTACGAAGTTATCGTCAGTTGAAATTTGATGAATTTTTCCCACATTTTCAGTGTACCGCTTTTTTTTCGGGTGAGTGTATATTATTAATAATAATTACATTACTCACCTTAGGGCGGCCTGTTCCCCCCCTTCTATTAATTTTTCTCCTCCATTTTCCATACTCCCAGTCCAATAAACCGCGGAACCTAAACAGGACGTAACACGCCGACCTGATTATTATTCCTTTCCGCCGCCGATGCTGCATCGATATCCTCCGCTCGCCTCGTTTCCTCCTCCTCCGTTCTTTCCTCTTCCTGCGGCGCTCTTTCGTCGGTTTCGCCAGTCGATTCCACGCCCGACCGAGTTTCCTCCGACTCTTCTTCTTCTCTACCGTCACCTGTTTGAACTGCAAAAGTCAAAATTAAAAAATTAGCGAATTAATTAAAAATTTGATAAAATATTATATTTTATATCTTCATGCTCGAATTTTATTTGCAATAAAAATCGAAAAAGTGTTAAATCAGCTCACCTCTAGATTTTCTTCTTTTTTATTTTACACCCTCGTTTGATAATTGTAATCGGGAGAGTAAGAAATCACAGGGGGACTGTATCCTGTGAAAATTTTAATGTTTAATTTTAATGTTTAAAAAATAAAATTCGAGCATAAAAGCAACTGTAAAAATTTGCAATCTTTCTTACCTCTGTCATCCATTCCCCATCCGTCGTGGCTTTGTTCATCCTCTCCTTCATAATTCCTCTCCTGTAATTCCTCTTCCTGCTCTTCCTCCTCCTGCTCTTCTTCTTCGTCTTCCTGCTCTTCCTCTTCCTCCTCCTCCTCCTGCTCTTCCTCCTGCTCTTCCTCTTCGTCGTCAGCCTCGGGTAATATTACACTCTGTTGACGGTCGTTATCTAAAAATTTACGTTATTAATTTTTTAAATTTTTTAGTTATTTTATGCTTCTGCTAAGATAACTTTTTTTATCACTTACTGTACAAAGGACTGAATATTTCCTCCTCATCGAACGAGCTCACTTCGCGAGGAGCCGACTGACTCGTCGATTCGTTGCTCACAAGATCGACAAGTTCCGGCGTAAGAATAATTCGCGCGCGAGCTAAAACATTAAATTTTTTGAAAAATTTCCTAATATTAAATCAATGCTGTTATTTCATATAAATTACTTTTACGAAGGTCTATTACTTACACGAAGGTCTAGCCTCAGGCGAGGTATCGTCTCGTCGTCGTCTTACCCCGCGGCGTTGAGTAGCTCGCTCTTCGACATAATTTTGACGCTCGCTACGCACCACACCCTCCACCACCATGACTTTTTTCGGCTCGTGACATTGTAGCGTTCTTAAAAAATAATGATTTTAATTTTTTTAAATTTTGTTTTAAATATTCATAATAAAAAATAGAAACTTACCATTTTTTACCGCACCACGATAGTAATTCAGCAGGCCGGCGATATAGCCTCCCGCATCCTCTTCTTCGTTGTCGTTAAACACACGTCTCATCTCGATTATTTCGCCGGCAATAATCAAAAGCTGGAGGTAAATCGAGAAATGCCCCAAACGGAATAAAACCGCGAGCACCGCGGTAGGGCACGCACCCGCAAACTTTGCGAATACGACATAATTATTATCGTCGTTGTCGGATAACGACGATAAATAATTATCGATGCAGAGCCCGTTTAAACTACGCGTCAATCGCAAACACGATTCGATAATTTCCCGCAAACTAGACATTTTTAATTCAACGTGGCTTCGATACGCGGTGTCACACGAAGACGGAAATACAGATCGCTATGATCCCGAATGCGCGAGAAAATGTAAAACTGCGATTTTTTAGCGTCTTCCCGTTTTATACCAGTTTTCCCCACCTTGAGAAAATTTAGGAAAAAAGCATTGTTTGTTTTCAAATATTTTTATTACACTTCCTTTGAAACCGGACAACGGTCCAGGTCCTTTCGTCGTACAACGTTTCGCTCGTGCTTTTCACGATAATCCTATTATTCAACGAACGGTACTTCAAGATAGGAGAGCGAGGCGCCTCGGAAAAAATAAAAATAACAAATAATCGAATCGGGATAAGAATAATCCTATAGTATTGAACACGTAGTAAAAATTCCGACGACGCTTAACTTGTTAAGAAATACTACGCAACGGGTGGAAATTCTGTTGTTTGAATAAGAATAATCCTCTATATAACAATCACGTAGTAAAAACCACAATAGAGTGCAAAAATTTTTCCGTTGTAAAATCATGAAAATTTATTCCGTAACATGTCGTGACATGAAAATCGAAACTTTCTTTTATCTAGTAGAATTTTCGTGGGAATTCGGAAAAGTAATATTTGTCAATGCTTCGCCTTTGCGACCAATCATAGTGCTTAAAAGTTTATGTGTTCAAATTTCCCCCACCGTTTTTCCGATTTTCTATTACGCGGAAAATTGTAACATTTTTCTCATTCGTCTCCTAGCATTCGAACCTGCAAGATCAACAGCGAACAAGTTTCAGTTTTCGTGTTTTCGTTTTGCGTCTGCGTATAAAAATCAGTGTCATGGATAAACGCCGGGAAATTGTGAAATCCGAAAAACCGACAAAGTGCAGCAACACTTCCGAAGCAAGATGCGACATCACCGAAAAAATTGTGCAGAATTGCATGCTATTATCTACAACATATGGATTGAATTTTTCTTATACGAAGAAAATTCATGTTGGGCTGCAAACTTCAATCAACAGCGACGAGTTTGATTTTCAACCTTTCGTTAAATTTTCATCCAAGGGAGCCGATGGTATTTGCTTCAACATGGCGGAATGGCAAAAATTTCAAGAAAATATGAAGCAAATGTCGGATTACTTAAATGGAAATAGTATTACGGCAAACTCGATTATTATCAACAAGATAATTATAAATTTCACCACTGCTTATGGAGCAAGAGCTTTGTTATTGACATATCGAGAAAACGGACAAGAAGTTCAACCTTTGGAAAATACCACGACTAAAGAAGAAATTCATGCTCCAAAGAAACGCCGGACTTATTCGCTCGCTATAGCAATGCAGAGAGCTAGTTTTCTGGGACTAGAAAATATACTCGAATGTGTAAACGCTAATTTGAATCGACTGAATATAATCACCACTAGTGCCAATGATTGCGCTAAATATCTTATTAATGAAATACAAATAAGACTACCTATCGTGGGTTATATCGAAAACGATATTATAAAACTCGCGTTCAAATCTAATTGTCGCGAAATACAAACTAATGTACGTACGCAACTAAAAGATTTAACATTTCTCGACGATCAATTTGAAATTGTATTTTTAGAATTAATTGCTCTTTACTTCGATCAAATTGTACATATAATTAGATTTCAACGAAAATTGTAATTCATACATTAATGTATACTTTTATCATTTATAATTAAATTTGATTCTATTGAAAATTATAAAATGTATAAACTTTATTTTGTCAGTTCAATTATGTATTCTTAAGAAAAAATTCCAAATAAACGATTTTGTATTCCATTTCTCGTGTTTGTTTCCTTCCTCTTTTCGCATGTTCCTGCACTCGACAATCCTTACAGCGCGCTCAATCCGCGGGGTGGCTCATTCCGTTCACGAGATATCGCTGCCACCTTAACCAGCATGCCGAATATCAGACTAAAAATCGTCCGATCATTCGTCGCTGCGTTCTTTTGTTCGCTATACCGGCGCACGCTCTATACCGTTTGCACCCCCTTAGTCGTCATCTCGTCGAATATCGGTCTAGCAGAATCCACCGTTTGACTCCGTCGTTCTTTTGTTCTCCCATACTTGCCCGCTCACAGGTCGTAGTTCTATCATCCCCCGCTCGACACCTTGGCGATGTTTGTTTACATTTCCCATACCTGCCAGAGAGTCCGGGGTACCTCATATAGACGCGGCCCCACCGTAAATACGCTCCTTCACGAGGCGACTGTGTGACGTCGTTTGTTTTGACATCCCATACCTGCCAGAGAGTCCGGGGTACCTCATGTAGACGCGGCTCCACCATAAATACGTCCCTTCCCTTCACGGACTAGAGGCGACTGTGTGACGTCGTTTGTTTTGATGCCCCATACCTGCCTGAGAGTCCGGGGTACCTCATGTAGACGCGGCTGTTACGTCCTGTTTAGGTTCCGCGGTTTATTGGACTGGGAGTATGGAAAATGGAGGAGAAAAATTAATAGAAGGGGGGGAACAGGCCGCCCTAAGGTGAGTAATGTAATTATTATTAATAATATATATATGTTTTTAGTGCCTAAGTGTCAACAAGCGGGGCCGAGCGGAAACCTGTACGCTTAGTTAACGCGAAGGGCGCTATGAGAGGTCCCTTTTTAAACAGGACGTTAATCGCGCAGGGCGCTTGTGAAAATGAAGGGCCCTGGTTGATCCGGTGCGGTCATTGATCGTACAGGGTGACAATAGGTAAGTAAGAACCCTGGTTGATCTGCCGCTAATATGATAAGGTAAGTATGTTTATTTTAATTTATAATTATAAGTATGGTAGCATGGCGTTTTATTTTTGTTTCGTAATAATCATTTGATTAATTTATTATTTTTGTTTCAGCTCAGGACTGTTAGAAGATGGTGATTGGGAAACAATAACCTATGGATAAGAAGCAGTTTTACAGTTTTTATTCATTGTAGAATAAAAAAAAATAAAAAAAAAGAAAAAGATACAAGATATTAGATATAGTTCCTTAATCTAGAGAAAAAGAAATAAAAGAAAAGAAAAGTACAATAGTTTTGTTGCATTAGGAAAATAACATAATTAAAGATAAAAAAAAATAACAAAATACTTTGGTTGAAATATCACTATTAGATAATGGACTCTCTTATTAATAACTTAATCTATGGTAATCAAGAGTGGTTGCGGAACTAGTTTGAAACGGAAAAAGACAACCTCGTTTGATATAATTCGAGGGAGAACCTTTATAAATTTATGCTCTAAGATTACGGTAGACGCTTGAGAACAAGCATCTGAGTCGTATTCCAACTCAAATGACAGAGATTCTTCTGGTAGAGAGAGAGACCTCTGCTCTAAAATGGCGGGTTCAGAACCGACCGTTAAATTCCCTAGGAAATTATCCCTAGAAAGAGCTGCGAGCAGCGATTCTTGCCCTAATTCGGACGTAAAATGTTCTATCTCCGAGATATATGGAGGACTAAACTGGAATTCAAGGTCTTCGTAATGATTTATTTCTTCCCTTTTATTTGGAATGAGAAATTCCAATATAGACCGTTGCGAGAAATCGGGTTCAGAAAGCAGCCCGTATCTTGAGCGTCGAGAGCGCGACATCTAAGGATATCCATTGTAGTCAATAATAAATCCACGTTAATTAATTTGAATCTGATACCATTTGTTAGTTATATCTTGTTAATTTATTAATACCTATTTCTTTTATTTGTTTCAGGAAGAGCTGGAGGACGTCCAACTGAAGATCATCGTAAGAAAACGCGGATGAGGTAAGTATCAATTTAATTGTTATTATTTATATACTAATCTTTATTTATTTTTATTTTAGGTACTACTACGATGGAGTCCCAGGTAGGTATATTGTTTATAGATGGTCATTAACCATTTATTATATTTGTTTCAGGTCCAAATCTTCGGAGGAACCAGATCTTATCGCTTCCAGATAAGTATAAGATGATTGTGAAATAACGTTAATTAATAATGTTTTATTTACGAAGTTAATAAATTATTTAATTGTTTAGACTACCCTTGTGAAGTTTATTAATAGTTGACTCTAGATTGATTATTAGTTTCCTTGATTTTTCATTAATAAGTGTCTAGGGGAAATCTAGTAATTTCCTAGAGAGATTGGTTATTAAGCGATATCTCAGTTATAAATAATAGATTTGGTATTTAACATAGATGAGAAGATTACTGAATGTTTGTTGAAGAAATAGCATAGTTAGTTAATATAAAAATTATTGTTAAACATAGATTTATTAATATTTTCATTTGCTGCGAATTAGATTGTTACGCGGGAAGCAGAAAGAGTGACTAGAGAGCTTTTGTTGATATTTGCATAAATTAGCTATTTAATTATTTAAATAATATTATTATTCATTTAATAAATTCATAGCAGAAGGAAAGCGAGATTTTAGTTATAAGCGATATTTTATAAGTTAAATTTAACGGCGTTGATAATCATTAATAATTATACAGTTCCATGTAATAAATTAGTTGAGAAATAAATAAGTTAAACTGGAGTTAAGATTTATTATTTAAATTGTTATTGGCATGTATAGTCAATAGTTGTTAAAGCATATGTGCATATAGTGATATAATAAAAGAGTTTTAATTAATAATAAATTGATAATGTGCATATAGATTATTATAAAGAGAGAGGTAGTGAGCACAGTAATTGTGACAACGCCCTATGGGAGGCGCTAAGGATGGTGAGTTTTAGAACGCTCTATGAGAAGCGCTCGAAGAGGTGAGTTTTAGAACGCTCTATGAGAAGCGCTCAAGGAAATGAGTTTTAGAACGCTCTATGGGAAGCGCTCAAGGAGGGGAGAGATAGGCTCAGCTGTTACACGTTATCAACTCAATTATTAATTAATATTATAGTTATAATTTATGAAATGTAATATTTCGGTTACTAGAATTAGTTGACTAGGAATGCCGTTATAAAAGAATAATTGTTATTCGGAATTGCACGAGAATGAAACTGCTTTGCATAATTGTTTATTAATTATCATATAAGTAGTCCGTTAATTCAATGTGTAATAATTATTAATAACATTTATTAAACTTAAGCACTTCTGATTTGTTTAGTTAATTCAAACTTACGTTATTTATTACTACCTTTTGATTGAAATAAAGTTAATTAAGAAAATCACCCGCTGAAGCTATTATTTAAACAATCTAAAGCGTTAGTGTGATAGTTGTTAGAAATTGATATTATAAATAATATTTTATGCGACTTACTTTGGTTGCAGTATTTGGATTACTGTTAGACCTTTTGTTATTAACAATCCTTTGGCGTAGTTAATCGGTGGAGACTTGTGTTCGTAATAATTTGTTTAATGTTTATTTAACACCACTCACTTATTGTTTAAAGGCACTGAGGCTCACTTTTATTTTATATACTTATACAATTAATGTGTAACAATTAAGAGGCGGAAGGCCAACTCTCACGTGGTGACTGATTTATAGGTTAAGTCTAAGTCTCGTTCTTTAGAAGCAGTCTAAGTCTGAATTCCAAGTCTTTTCCAAGTGCAAGTGCGAGCAAGTGTGTGGTCTGGGCGATGATGGTCGCTTATATAGCGGCTATCCCTTCTCTCTTGTCTTGCGCATTGGACATCGTATGATCCATCGCGTGATCTGCACATTCTTTTCGGATGAGATCATTGAGTCACACCTGTATTTACATTCGTACAGTCTGAGATGAAAGTTAGGTTAGGTTACAGGTGCTGCTAAAAGCTTTTAGTTCTGGTTACTTTTCGTTGTCACTAGCAGTTGACCATAGATTAGTCTAACAGTGAAATCGTGCTACATGTTATTTCCAGCTTCGGATTTTTATCGTTTAATTTTATAATTCCGGTGCGACGGATCGTTGTTTCTCTTCCTTATCTAACTTATTAACATTATTAGTAATTTGTTTAAACAATTAAATATAATTCCGTAGTTAGTACAATTTTGTAATTAACTTATGATAGAGATACTTATTTATTATTGATATCGTTATTGTTATAGTTTTACTGAATGTTTATTTATAATTATTATAAAAGGCAAAGTTTAAAATTTTACCGTGTATATCAGAGTAAGAAAAATGTAGAGAGTAGAGTATGGTGACTTTAGGTGGAGTCGCCATACGTAACAAGGCTAAAGAACGATATCTTCGCGATTACGAGGAAACCGAAGGTATCGTTCTCGAAAGTAACAATATCGCGAAAAATTCGGGATTACGTTCGGTCGCGAAGTTGTGTTTAAATTCTTTTTGGGGGAAATTCGGCCAACGACCCAACCTAACGAATACCGAAATCGTAAAAACTCAGCAACGATGAGCGAGTTTGCTCACAAGCCCCAAACATGAAATAACCGAAATACTGCCGGTAAACGAAGATGCGATGTATGTTTCATGGCGACTGCGGGAAGAGGCCGACGTTCCCTCGCCTCTTACCAACGTCGTTTTAGCGGCGTACACGACGGCACTAGCGCGATTAGTGTTGTATAAATATTTAGAACGCTTAGATCGACGCGTTTTATATTACGATACCGATTCTTGCATTTATGTAAGCAGCGATGATCCTTCCGAATACGAGCCGCGTACGGGTAATTTTTTGGGCGATATGACGAACGAACTCGAAAGCTATGGGTCCGGTAGTTACATCGAGGCGTTTGTATCCGGTGGCCCGAAATTTTATGCTTACGTTGTTCGCACACCGGAAGGACTCACGCACGAAGTTTGCAAAGTAAAGGGTATAACCCTAAACTTTGCAAACTCATGCTTAGTCAATTTTAATAGTATAAGAGAATTAATATTGCAAAAAGAGCGAGAGGGACGAGAAGAGGAAAGTGAAGAAGAAGAAGAAGAAGGAAAGTCACATAGAACATCGATAAATCTACGTTTCAGAGCAATTCGGCGTACGGCTTTTCACGAGTTAATAACTCGCGACGAAGTGAAAGCTTGTACTCCTGTGCTATTGAAACGTAGATTTATCAATAGTCGTTGTTCCGTTCCTTACGGTTACGCGATTCGATAATTTTTACAGAATTGTTCTTTCGCTGTCGACGGTTAGCGTGTGTTTTCCGACTTTATATATATAAATAGCTTTAAGTAGATTTATAAATTTTTGTAAAAGTATAAATAAAAAATTTTTTTTATTTAATTTAAGAAAATATTGCTAGTTTTAAAATGTAAAATGTATAATTGTATAAAAACCATGTAAAAACTATGAAAAATTTAAGAAATAAAAACGAATATTTTTATTTTTCTCAAATCATGTACTTTTATTCGTAAAAATAAATGTTTTCTCGCATAATTTTTCTTAAAGATTTTTCTTCCTCCTAACTTACTTTCCCGTATAAAACCCTCATTTTTTCCGAGAAAAAAAAGCGTTTCATCGCGCGAAGTAGCGTTTCCACTCTTGGACGCTGGCGCGAGCAATTTCGGTGGTTGCGCTTGTCCAGCGTCTCCGCGGACCGAATCAGCTTGTTCGAGTCCGCGAGTTGTACGCTAGCGCGGTTGCGCTTGTCCAGCGTCTCCGCGGACCGAATCAGCTTGTTCGAGTCCGCGAGTTGTACGCTAGCGCGAGCAAGCGGTCGCCGCCGCCGCCGCCGCCGCCGTCAGTGGGGCAGTAAGCTTATCGCGTCATAGTGTTTCGCTGATTTTTTTCGTTTATGAAGGCGCGAGCGAACGGCGAAGAGTTCATTTCGCAAGATGGACATACGCTGGAAACATCCTTGGACGTCTATCGTCAGCGGTCCCACTGGATGCGGCAAAACGGTCTTTGTAAAAACTTTTCTCAAATATCTATCCGAAATGGCCGATGTTTCTTTCCAAAGAGTTTTATTTTATTACGCCGAATGGCAGGATGCTTATCGACAACTTCAATACGCGTTTGAGAAAAAAGAAAGGAACGCTGCGGGAAAAATAAAGAAAAATGCAATCGAGTTTCGCGAGGGGTTGCCACAAGCGCATGATTATTCCCACGATCCTCTCACACCAAAGTTGGTGATAATCGACGATCTTATGAGAGAATCATCCTCGCGCGACGTCATCGTGGATCTTTTTACAAAGGGTAGTCACCATAAGAATCTCAGCGTTATACTTATCACGCAAAATCTATTTCACCAGGGACGCTGTCAGCGCGACATATCGCTTAATACCAATTACATCGTCGTCTTCAAGAACCCGCGCGATCGCGCTCAAATTCGTCATCTCGCGCGACAGGTGTACCCCGATGACCCAAAGTTTCTAGAAGAAGCATACTTTGACGCAACCTCGCGCCCCCACGGATATTTATTACTCGATCTGAAACAATCGACTCCAGACAAATATCGATTTCGGACAAGCATCTTTCCCGACGATGCGTTGCGTTACGTCTACGTACCGCGCAGATCCAGCGTATAAAAAGTATGCACCATCGCTCGCGAGACGACAGTTGCGAGTGACTTTCTCACGATGAAAGTAGCGGCGTCGGACGGTGCAACGAAAACCGCTAGACGTTCGATCGGAAAGAGAAACGTTTGTCTTCTAGAGGCGCTGTGTCATCTGAACAAAAATCAACGCAGCTCCTTCCTGCGAACCGCGGACGAAAAATTTATTCGCTGTATTTGCGAATGCGTTTTCAACACGCTCAATGGTAACGTTGCGCTCGAACGACGCGAAAAAAATCGTCTGAGCAAATACAAAACGACGCTACGTCGTATCGCGTCAAAGCGCGGAAATTGGAAGAATAAAAGAAAGCTATTGGTACAACGAGGTGGATTCTTATCCTATATTATCGTTCCTCTATTAGAGGCCTTATTTTCGCGAATCATAGACAAGGTGACGGCTTAAAACACAAGAGAGAAAATAATATCGAGTGTTATGGAAAGAGCGAAAAAAATGGTTTTAATTTCTACGGAAAATCTCGAGAGAATGCAGCGTCAATTGCATCAACCGACTACCGACTACGGCGCACCGCTCGTGGAAAACACACCGGACGAAAGCGTTAATAATAATAATAATAATAATTATAATTCCGTACGAACACCCGGAACCGCTCTATCCAGACTCGATGCGGAGATGAGTCGAATTCTTAATTCGCCCTATCCGAACGACGAAGCCGAGAGATGGAAGATGTACAAAGAGGCTCTTTGGCGATATCTTCACTTTGTACGAGTAGCACACGGACGACGAAATCAAGACGCGCGTAACGCCGAGGAAGAAGAAGAGGAAGAAGACGCGATGGACACTCGCGAAGAAGAAGTACCGCCGAGCGATCTCTCATTCGCTCCGGGCTCTAGTCGTGCGAGAAGCCTCCCGAAAGAACACGACGCGAGTCTCGGGGTGATGAAAAGCGTCGAAAGAATAGTGGAAAGCGTACCGAAATCTTACCGTGCCGAAGCTCGCTTACTGACGAAACGCTTGCTCGATAAAGCATCGTCGACTAGAATTAACTGGGACGAGTACGGAGTCGTGACCATAGACGGTAACGTCGTAAAAGATTCAAATATCTCAGACCTGATAAACGAGGCGATGCGCGATAGAAAAACCGTGAAAGCCGCGGGAAGAGTTCAGTTCGCGCGATTACTTCACGACTTGAACATTCCCTCCGCACTAGTGAGAAATAAAAAATTATTAACAGCCGGTTCTTCGCAAAATATCGCGAAACTTACCGGTCCTGCGGCGAGTTCCACTCCTCAGAGAAACACGGATTCTCCACCAGCGAGACGCCTGTTCGAATGGAGTAAATTGGAATGATGGCTCTTGAAAAATTGTACTACGATCCCGCGCATTATGCCGGCTATTCGGCTGTCGATAATCTGTTTCGCGCGGCGAATTTGCCCCGTAACAATGTCGAGCGATGGCTCGAAGCGCAAGACGCCTACACACTGCATCGTCCATTGCGACGGAAATTTCCGCGAATGCATTACAACGTAACGAATATCGACGATCTGTGGGAGGCAGATTTGATCGAACTCCGAAATCTCAAAAGTTACAACGAGAGATATTCGTATTTACTCGTGATTATCGATGTACTTAGTAAATACGTCTGGGTAGAACCATTGCGCGACAAAACGAGTAATTCCGTAATGAGAGCTTTTCAGAACGTGCTCTCGAGAAGTAACGGACGCGCGCCCGTATACCTGCAAACGGACAAGGGTAAAGAATTTGTCGGGCGATCGCTACAAAAGTTTTTGGAAGAAAATGACATTCGTTTTCGCGTAGCCCGCAATCCGGATGTCAAAGCAGCCATCGTCGAGCGCTTTAACAGAACGTTGAAAGAACGAATGTGGCGTTATTTTACGCATAAAAATACACGACGCTACATCGATGTTTTGCAGAATATCGTAAACGCCTATAATCACACCCGTCATTCGAGCACCAGAATGCAACCGTATGCTGTTACGAGAGAAAATGCGCGTATCGCGTGTGAAAATATAACGCGCCGATGGAGGAGCAACGGCGAAGCGAACGAAAAACGCCGAAAGGCTAAATACCACGTCGGTGATCACGTTCGTATCAGTAGAGCAAAGGTCGTCTTCGAGAAAGGATACGAGGCGCGGTGGAGTGAGGAGATATTTCGAATTCATCGCATACTCGATTGGCGAAAACCACGTGTGTACGAGCTGAGCGATTTAGCGGGAGAAGTCATAGACGGTATTTTTTACGAACAAGAATTGGCTCGGGTTGAGAAAAACTTGCAGGAGGAGGAGTTTATCGTCGACCGTGTGATAAGAAGCCGGGGTCGCGGTAATAATAAGCAGGTGCTGGTTAGCTGGCGTGGTTATCCCAGTAAGTTTGATTCTTGGATCCCTGCTTCGAGTTTAACCCCGCTTGTTCAAAATGAGGACGGATCAATTTTTCTTGATTCTTCCCAGCAATAGCAGTATGCGTTATTTTCCGCACAATGCAACCACTTCCTTTACCACGGAATTACCTCAACCTATACACTTACACGGCGAATGGGAAGTCGCGCTTAACGAGATCCAATTTCCCACTACTTTTTTACACATAAACCACGTTGAAAATGTCATTAGATTCGTCGATATTGAAAATGGACACGAGACGAGGAAAAACGGGGCGCCGTTAACGTCGACGGAAGGCGTAATACCGAATGGTATTTACAAAAATATCGAGGAACTTATCTCCGCTATTAATTCGTCTTGCAAAGATGCGAATTCGCATATTAACTTGAAACTAGAAGACGCTAGCGGCGGTAAAATCTTGTTCAACATTACATGCGATGAAAATAAATGCAATCTGATTCATCATATGAACGTTTCCGATAATCTACTACGAATACTCGGCTGCGGCGGGGCCATACCAACGCCTAGCAATCGCCTACAAACCACATATACCACGCTCACTGCGACTAAACCTAATTCCAAAGATATTTTTACAGCGCCTTTTATTAAACTCGGGTTTAAAACGGAACAAGGAGTGCGCGCTGGAAGTTTCTATACCGTCGAACCGCACGGATTGCTGCGCGGTATTCCCGATAAACTCTTTGTTTATTGCGATATTTGCGAACCTTATATAACCGGCGATGTGCAAACTCCACTTCTTCGAATAGTACCGGTCGAGCTGCAACATTACGGACATTATTACGCGTACGGCGCGAGTCAAGTGAAACATTTCTCCGTCCCGCATTATATCCCATTACGACAAACGTATTTCCGCAGGATTGAAATAGATATAAAAGATCAATTCGGAAAAAGAATACCATTCCAATCGGGAACGCTAACGGTGACGTTGCACTTTAGACGTTTCCAGTAAGAAAAAATCAGTCGGAAAAGCCGCTCGCTATGGCTAGACCGGAGGACCACGAATATTACGATAGCGGAGGTAGGAGCGGAGGAATCACGAGGGTTTTCGTCGGAGCACCCTATCAACGAGGACACGGAATCGGTAGTTTTCTCGGAGGATTATTCAGGAGGGTGCTTCCTTATCTGAGTAAAGGTGTACGAGCGGTTGGTAAAGAAGCTTTACGAGCCGGCGTTAACGTGATGGAGGATGTCGAAAATAATACGCCGTTCAAGGAGGCGGTCAAATCTCGTCTCAAGGAATCAAGCGGAAATCTCAAAAGAAAAGCCAAAGAAAAAATAACTAGCTTGATGAAGGGAACAGGTTATAAAGTATCCGCGAAAACAGCTGCGCTTCAGTTTCCTTTCTTCAGTCACGTAAGACGCAACGCTGCTTCTAAGCGCCGTCGTCGTCAGACGAACAAAAAGAAATCGTCGAAGAATAGCAACGCGCGAAGAAAAATCACGAACAAAAAAAGGGCAACGAAGAAAATACGCACGGCAGGTAGAAAGACCAACAACAAAAAAAGCCATCCACAGGACGCTGCCGTCGAGTCAAGAAACGCAGTGTAGCCGACATATTCTCTTAATCGACGTGTGAATTAGGAATTTACGGAGCATGTCCTTTCTTCATACACATTCAAACGAGTGCTTAAAGAGTGAACTCGATCTCTTTTCTTTACCGCCTACACAAACCAGCATCGAGAGATCGCAATGGATTTATTACAAACCCGTAACGTCGCTCGCGGACGACGCGCCTATAGAATTCGTCATACCCGGCCATGGGGAAGATTATCTAGATCTCACACACACCATGTTGAGTCTTCGCGTACGCGTAGAATCTTCCCCCCTAGCAGGAGGCGGTACCGCCGCTGGCACCCCCGAGTTCAAAGTAGGCCCTGTAAATCATTTACTGCATTCCATGTTCAACCAAATCGACATATATTTCAATCAAAAACTCGTGTCACCCCCAAACAACGCTTACGCGTATCGGGCTTACATCGAGGCGTTATTAAATTATTCTTCACCCGCAAAAAACTTCCATCTGACCTCCTGCTTGTGGGACGCGGATACCCCGGGCTTAATGGACGCTCTCCTAGAGTCGCAAGCCACGAATCAGGCACTCGTGAGACGCTCGCGTTACATTCGAGACGGACAGGCGTTAGATCTTATAGGGCATCTTCACTGCGACGTTTTCAATCAGGATAAATTCCTAATCAACGGGGTGGAAGTTAGAATGAGGCTCGTTCGCTCGAAAGATTCGTTTTGCCTCATGGAATCTAATTCGGTGTCAAAAATACGTCTTCTAGACGCTAGTCTGCTCGTTAGAAGAGCAAAGATAAGCCCCGGTGTGTTACTCTCGCACGCGAGAATGTTGAGTAAAACCACCGCCAAATATCCTCTCACAAAAGTCGAGGTTAAAACATTTACGATTCACGCCGGACTCGTAGGAGAATCGATAGATAATGTAATACTCGGACAACTGCCGAAACGTGTAATAGTCGGCTTTGTCGATAACAGAGCGTTTAATGGCGATAGAAAATTGAATCCGTTTAATTTCAAAAACTACGGTATAAATTTCTTTTCTCTGTATGCCGATGGTATGCAAATTCCCAGTAGGCCGTTACAACCGAACTTCTCGAAAGACGAAAAGCTTTACGTCGAAGCCTACCACACGCTCTTCTCGGGAACCGGCATTCACTTCTTGAACGAGGGAAATTCTATAAGTAGAGAGGATTATGCCCAGGGCTACACTCTTTTCGCTTTTGATCTTACCCCCGACTTGTCCGCTCATTGCGCCGGACATTGGAATCTCGCGAAACATGGTAGTTTGCGATTAGAAGTGAAATTTGATAAGGCGCTTACCACGACCGTTAATTGTATCGTTTATGCTGAGTTCGACAATATTCTAGAAATAGACTCCTCTCGACAAGTTATCGTCGATTTTGGCGGTTAGGTTTTTATAACGTCAAACCCCCCACCTCTACTACTACTACTACGTACATTTTTCCCTAACGTCTGTTTTCTTAAATGACGTGTAAAGCAACGGAAAGAGATTCAGTTTTGTTCGAGACGCGAACGGCGTCGCTTCGTTTGAAAAGAAAGAGCGAGTACTTGGACATAACCATGGATATAGTCATCGATATACAGGGTTTCCGCGATGCCGACGAGAAGTTTATTCCGAAAGAAGTGGCTGTTGTCGCGCTTAACTCCGCAATCATCGGACACTGGATTATGACGCCTCCCTATCCCTTTGACGATTTACCTGAAAAATCGAGACGAGAAAACAACTGGCTTTCGCGAAATTATCACGGAATCGAGTGGTTCGATGGCGAAACCGATCTTAAATGTTTCGTAATACAACTGCGAGAAATAACACGTCGAGTGCGCTACATCTATAGCAGGGGGCAAGAAAAGGCCCGCTATCTAAGGCGTCTACTTTCCAGAAACGTATATAATTTAGAAGGAATTTCTCCGGCGTTTAAAAATTTGCCGGAAGAAAAAGAGAGCGGACATCGGTGCTCTCACCACGGTTTTCGATTTTGCTCTACAGACAAATTTCTTTGCGCGTTACGCAACGCCGGCAAATTGAAACGTTGGATAGGCGCTCAAAACACCAGCAGTGAGTGTAGCATCGTTTCGAGCTGCGATGATCTTTCTCGTGAAAATTGGAGCATAAGCGAAAAAGCCGACAGCGGCGTTTTTATGAAAAAGAATAAAAATCTCGATATAATTCGCAATATCGAGGCGTGGCGTACGGAAAAAAAAGAAGAAGAAGAAGAAGAAGACAAGAATCAATCACGTAATTACATTGCAAAAGATATATCGTGTGTAAAGAAAGAAGAATATCCTACCGATAGCAACGCTCAACAAACCATCTCCGCACAATCATTCGAGAACGTCTACTCTACGCGTAAGGAGATAAACCCCTGCGACTCTACTATACAAATAATTCCTCGCGCACGAGCACCGTCTTGTTACGCGACAAATGAATTCGTTGGAAATCTTACACGCGTTGCGTCGTCTCAATGTCAGATATGTGGGAGTCTATCCTGCCGACAGACTACCGAGAGTGTGGACGAGGTCGACAGCCATTGTCGCTAATACAGACGAGCATGATCGCCCCGGAAGACACTGGGTCGCCTTCTACATCGACGAGTACGGTACCGGCACATATTTCGATAGTTACGGAATCCCGCCACACTCGGATCAACGATTTCATCTGCGACTTCGACGAAATTCCACCATGTATCGATGGAACACCGTGCAGCTACAAGGATTTTTTTCGCAAACATGCGGCCAATATTGTTGCGTGTTTCTTTACTATTTGTCTCTTGGTTACAACCTTGAGCAATTTCTTCGTCTTTTCACCGATGATTATAACCAAAACGACAGACTGATAGTATGCTTATATCGCAAAATTTTTCATTGTAAAAAAAATGAGCAAACGAAAGTACGTACAAGTACTTGTTGTAATATTCAACAATGTATTTTTAAAAATTTCAAATAAAACATTTTATTTTATATATTTAACATTTCTCGATGCATGCTTTGAAATAATATTTGTAATTCATACATTAATGTATACTTTTATCATTTATAATTAAATTTGATTCTATTGAAAATCATAAAATGTATAAACTTTATTTTGTCAGTTCAATTATGTATTCTTAAGAAAAAATTCCAAATAAACGATTTTGTATTCCATTTCTCGTGTTTGTTTCCTTCCTCTTTTCGCATGTTCCTGCACTCGACAATCCTTACAGCGCGCTCAATCCGCGGGGTGGCTCATTCCGTTCACGAGATATCGCTGCCACCTTAACCAGCATGCCGAATATCAGACTAAAAGTCGTCCGATCATTCGTCGCTGCGTTCTTTTGTTCGCTATACCGGCGCACGCTCTATACCGTTTGCACCCCCTTAGTCGTCATCTCGTCGAATATCGGTCTAGCAGAATCCACCGTTTGACTCCGTCGTTCTTTTGTTCTCCCATACTTGCCCGCTCACAGGTCGTAGTTCTATCATCCCCCGCTCGACACCTTGGCGATGTTTGTTTACATTTCCCATACCTGCCAGAGAGTCCGGGGTACCTCATATAGACGCGGCCCCACCGTAAATACGCTCCTTCACGAGGCGACTGTGTGACGTCGTTTGTTTTGACGTCCCATACCTGCCAGAGAGTCCGGGGTACCTCATGTAGACGCGGCTCCACCATAAATACGTCCCTTCCCTTCACGGACTAGAGGCGACTGTGTGACGTCGTTTGTTTTGATGCCCCATACCTGCCTGAGAGTCCGGGGTACCTCATGTAGACGCGGCTCCACCATAAATACGTCCCTTCCCTTCACGGACTAGAGGCGACTGTGTGACGTCGTTTGTTTTGATGCCCCATACCTGCCTGAGAGTCCGGGGTACCTCATGTAGACGCGGCTCCACCATAAATACGTCCCTTCCCTTCACGGACTAGAGGCGACTGTGTGACGTCGTTTGTTTTGATACCCCCTACCTGCCAGGTCCCATACCTGCCAGGCCCCATAGCTATAAATACGACCCTACGACTTATTTCATTTGATCTATAGGTAGCCATGCGGACTAGGACCAGGACTAGAAACCCAGCGATCCAGGTTCGAACCCGGTTTGGATTTTCTCAATTCGGAAAAAAATAAAAAGTTTACGTCATCCCGCGCCTGCCATAAATACGACCCTACGACTTATTTCATTAGATCTATAGGTAGCCCAGCAGACTAGGACCAGGACTAGAAATCCAGCGATCCAGGTTCGAACCCCGTTTGGATTTTCTCAATTCGGAAAAATAAAAATTTCCGCCATCTTGTCAACATCCGCCATCTTGTTTACCCGTAGCCGTCATCTTTTTTTCCCATCCCGTCAGAGAGGAGTGGGGGAATGTTTTGGCGCCAGACCCACCGCGGGGGGCCTAGACGGGGTAGGTGGTGGGGGTTTGTTGTGACGGCCCATACCTGCCAACATACTACTAACTTTTTTTAAAATATATACATACAAGTTTTTTTGAAAGGTTTTTTATTTAAATTTGGCGTCATTTTTTGATATCACCTCTTTTATAGGCAGAATATATAGCAAATTTTTATTTGGTTATATATACAACAACTTTTTTTGATTTGGTTATATATACAACTTTTTTTGATCGATATATACCGGAGCGAGGAACAGTCGACATATATCGATATATATCGTACAATAATCGATATATCCCGGAGCGGGAAACAGTCAATAAATATCGAACAACAATCGATATATACCGGAGCTGGGAACAGTCTATATATATCAATATATATCGAACAATAATCGATATATACCGGAGCGGGGAACAGTCGACATATATCGATATATATCAAACAATAATCGATATATTCCGGAGCGGGGAACAGTCGATGTATATCGATATATATCGAACAATAATCGATATATACCGGAGCGGGTAACAGTCGATATATACAATATATATCGAACAATAATCGATATATACCGGAGCGGGGAACAGTCAATATATATCGATATATATCAAACAATAATCGATATATACCGGAGCGGGAAACAGTCGACATATATGGATATATATCGTACAATAATCGATATATCCCGGAGCGGGGAACAGTCGATATATATCAATATACATCAAACAATAATCGATATATACCGGAGCGGGGAACAGTCGATATATATCGAACAATAATCGATATATAACGGAGCGGGAACAGTCAACATATATCGATATATATCGAACAATAATCGCTATATACCGGAGCGGAAAACAGTTGATATATATCAATATATATCGAATAATAATCGATTTATACCGCAGCGGGAAACAGTCGGTAAATATTGATATATATCGAACAATAATCGATATATCCCGGAGCGGAGAACATTCAATATATATAGAACAATAATCGATATATAACGAAGCGGGAAACAGTCGATATATATCGATATATATCGAACAATAATCGATATATACCGGAGCTGGAAACAGTCGATATATATCGAGATATATCGAACAAAAATCGATATATACCGGAGCGGAGTACAGTCGACATATATCGATATATATCAAACAATAATCGATATATTCCGGAGCGGGGAACAGTCGATGTATATCGATATATATCGAACAATAATCGATATATACCGGAGCGGGTAACAGTCGATATATATCAATATATATCGAACAATAATCGATATATACCGGAGCGGGGAACAGTCAATATATATCGATATATATCAAACAATAATCGATATATACCGGAGCGGGGAACAGTCGACATATATGGATATATATCGTACAATAATCGATATATCCCGGAGCGGGAAAAAGTCGATAAATATCGAACAATAATCGATATATACCGGAGCGTGGAACAGTCGATATATATCGATATATTTCGAACAATAATCGATATATACCGAAGCGGGTAACAGTCGATATATATCAATATATATCGAACAATAATCGATATATACCGGAGCGTGGAACAGTCGATATATATCGATATATTTCGAACAATAATCGATATATACCGAAGCGGGTAACAGTCGATATATATCAATATATATCGAACAATAATCGATATATACCGGAGCGGGGAACAGTCAATATATATCGAGATATATCGAACAAAAATCGATATATACCGGAGCGGAGTACAGTCGACATATATCGATATATATCAAACAATAATCGATATATTCCGGAGCGGGGAACAGTCGATGTATATCGATATATATCGAACAATAATCGATATATACCGGAGCGGGTAACAGTCGATATATATCAATATATATCGAACAATAATCGATATATACCGGAGCGGGGAACAGTCAATATATATCGATATATATCAAACAATAATCGATATATACCGGAGCGGGGAACAGTCGACATATATGGATATATATCGTACAATAATCGATATATCCCGGAGCGGGAAAAAGTCGATAAATATCGAACAATAATCGATATATACCGGAGCGTGGAACAGTCGATATATATCGATATATTTCGAACAATAATCGATATATACCGAAGCGGGTAACAGTCGATATATATCAATATATATCGAACAATAATCGATATATACCGGAGCGTGGAACAGTCGATATATATCGATATATTTCGAACAATAATCGATATATACCGAAGCGGGTAACAGTCGATATATATCAATATATATCGAACAATAATCGATATATACCGGAGCGGGGAACAGTCAATATATATCGAGATATATCGAACAAAAATCGATATATACCGGAGCGGAGTACAGTCGACATATATCGATATATATCAAACAATAATCGATATATTCCGGAGCGGGGAACAGTCGATGTATATCGATATATATCGAACAATAATCGATATATACCGGAGCGGGTAACAGTCGATATATATCAATATATATCGAACAATAATCGATATATACCGGAGCGGGGAACAGTCAATATATATCGATATATATCAAACAATAATCGATATATACCGGAGCGGGGAACAGTCGACATATATGGATATATATCGTACAATAATCGATATATCCCGGAGCGGGAAAAAGTCGATAAATATCGAACAATAATCGATATATACCGGAGCGTGGAACAGTCGATATATATCGATATATTTCGAACAATAATCGATATATACCGAAGCGGGTAACAGTCGATATATATCAATATATATCGAACAATAATCGATATATACCGGAGAGGGAACTGTCAATATATATTGATATATATCAAACAATAATCGATATATACCGGAGCGGGGAACAGTCGATATATATCGATATATTTCAAACAATAATCGATATATACCGGAGCGGGGAACAGTCGATATATATCGATATATATTGAACAATAATTGATATATTCTGTAGCGCAAAACTGCCGTTCGAATGGTATTACGGACGAGTTCGCGGATACAGGATAATTTTCGATAGTATCGAGGACTAATAATCGAACACTCACACTTGCAGAGAACATAAGAGTTATTTATTATGAAATGGTTTCACGGCTTGTGACTCGCTGAGACGAGACTTTGACCGCACGTACATATCGCGAAAAGAACACCTACTTGGATCACGATTGATCTTGATCTAACATTCGCACGCTCGCCGGTATCGCCGCTCGGGCTTATCGCTACAAGCGCCGCGGTGGCTAGATATTAAAATCTTTACAGAACGCGCCAGGACCGTCCTAATTACGGGCCCTACATTCGGCCGTCCTGCTCGAACATTCGTCCCGAATGTTTTCGTCGGTGTCCTCGTCCTCCGATGAATCATAGTTGATCCACGGCTTCATGAAGTCTGCTGACGTTGATGTTCGATGAGGACCTTCTCCTTCACCGACTTTTTGTACTAGATATCGCTGATTGCGAAGAACACGTATAATCTCGTAAGGACCAAGGTATTTATGGGCGACCTTCAACCCTGGACTTTGCTGAGTGCGTCTGATGGCAACTAAATCGTCTTCGCGATGAATCACAGCTTTACGTCTCTTCTTGTCGAAAGTTCGTCTATTCTCTTGTTGAACTTTTAATATATTCTCGTTTGCCTGAGCTCTTAAATCGTCTCTGTTTTCTTTGAACGACGATATCCACTCTTTCTCGAGCCACTCTCGAATGTCAGGACAATCTTTAAGTCGTGGATGCGTTCCAAATAAAAGATGGAATGGTGACATGCCGATACTTCGATGTATAGTCGAATTCAGGCATTGCTGGGCGATCTCCAAATATTTGAACCATTCGCCAGGCCTCGGAGCAGCTAACTTAGTTAAAAGCGGTATGAGCGTTCGATTAAGGCGCTCAACCTGACCATTTGCTCTGGGAACTCCTGTCACAATCAAAGAATGTTTGATGCCTTCCTCGTTGCAATAGTCCTTGAAATCCTTCGATGTAAACGCAGTCCCTCTATCTGAGATGATTCGTCGTGGGTTACAGAAAATAGCTGCTTGCTTCTTCAAGCGTACCAAAACCTCGGCGGTACTCGTGGACTTAGTGGCGTAAAGCCACGTGAATTTAGAGAAAGCGTCGACCACAGCAAATATGTGTTGATAAGATTTCTTCGTGGAGGGCAACGGCCCAAGATGGTCGATATGAAACGTGTCCAAAGGAACGCTTCCTTTCTCGATTGGTTGCAACAGGCACTCCTGTTTTCCATGCTTTCGTTCAGCCAAGATGCATGCGATACAGTTCCGCACCACCTTCTCCACACGTTGTCGCAAGTTTGGTATCCAATAGTCAATACGTACGAGGTCCTCGGTTTTTCCCACAGAAAAATGTCCCCGTTCATGAGCTCGCCGTATGATTTGCATCTGCATCTTTTTTGGCACCACAAGTTGAATATCTCCTCCTGAATCCTTGTATAGTAGATTGCCTCTCATCAAGTAGTCTCGTGTTTTGTTCTGCAACACCAGCTCTCGAAGCTTCACCACGCTGTCGTCCTTCTCCTGAGCTTTTCGTAGACGGGCTGTTAATCCGGCCTCAGATTCGTCAATTACCATACACACGGGAAGTGGGTTGCGACTGAGCGCATCAACGTGCGTCATGTTCTTTTCAGGCCGATGTTCTATACGATAACTAAATTCTTCTAACAATAAGGCCCATCGCGCGACGCGTACACAAAGATCTTTCTTACTCATAGTGAGCATAAACGCACGACAATCAGTGACAATTGCAAACGTAATACCGAGTAAATAAACGCGAAACTTTTTGAGTGCTTTCACTATTGTCAAAACTTCTAGTTCGTAGCTGCTATACTTTGACTTGGCGGGAGTCGTTTTACCGCTAGAGTAGTAAACAGGATGGAAACGTTGATCCTCACTATTCCGCTGTAACAGTATTGCGCCATACCTTAACGCAGAAGCGTCCGTATGCAGTTCTGTTTCGGCTTCAACTCGGTACAAATTTAATATCGGCTTTTCGCTTAACATGATTTTAAGTCGCATAAACGCATTTTTTTCTTCCGCTCCAAAACAAAATTTATTATCAGCGCGTAAAAGATTTGACAAAGGTCGTGCAATTGAGGAATATCCGGGGATAAACTTACGGAAATATCCACTCAATCCAAGAAAACTTTGTACTTGCTTAACATTCGCAGGTTCTGGAAATCTTTGAACTGCTTCGGTTTTGCGGTCTGAAGGACAAACACAACCATTACTAATCACATGACCCAAAAATTCGACGGAGGTTTGTAATAAATAGCACTTCTTCCAATTAATTATCAAACCTGCCTCGCTCGCTGTTATCAGTACCCTCTCTAGATTCCTTATGCCACCTTCAATATTGTCAGATGGAACAATCAGATCGTCCATATAAGCCAAAACTACTTTATCTCGAATGAGATCTCAAAATACAGTATTAACGAATCTTTGGAACACCGCTGGTGAATTACACAGACCAAAAGGCGCGCGCAAAAACTCATAATGACCGTCGGGCACGATAAAGGCTGTATATTTTTGACTAGACTCGTTCATCTGCACATGAAAGAATCCGTTGGTTAAATCAAGAGTACTAAAAACACGCGCGCTCTGTAACATATCCAATTGGTCTTCAATCAACGGTAACGGGTACCTGTCTTTAATAATTTTTTTATTTATTAAGCGATAATCTACGCACAGTCTAAATAAATCGTCTTTTTTTCGAACCAATACCACTGGGCTGGCATAATCGGACGTAGATGGCTGAACAATTCCCTCGTCAATCCATTGATCAATCTGTGCATTGACCATCGCCCTCTCGAACGCCGCTAATCGTCTCGCGGACTGGTAAACGGGCTCTTCATCTTTAAGTACGAGTTTCATCTTTACTTCCGGCTCACGAGTTTTACTCGGCTTATAATTATTCACTAATTTTTTTATCCCTAATCGTTGTTCAAAATCTTTGATATGCGCAATCGCTGTTTACCGTCGTTGTTCTCGATCGTTTGCTCTGGGCCGACTCATCATGGCCGTCGTTGCTTACCGTCGCCGTTCCCGCCTGCTCGATCTGGGCTGGAACATCATGGTCGCCACTGCGCACCGTCACCGTTCCCGCCTGCTCGATCTGCAACAACCTCCGTGTCGCCTTCAACTCGAGTCTCACCACCGCTAATTCGCGCTCGGCCAATTCTTTCTCCCTTCGGCTAAGCTCGATTTCTCATTGTTGATTCGCCGTCGCCTGCGCGCTCGCCGCTTCAGCCTGTTGCGAATCCTCGACGCAGCCACCGCTATCGCCCTGCTCGTCATCCATCCATCCACCGGACAGATCTTCTTCCATCAGACGCGAGATCAGTTCGGCCTTCGTGCCGACACTGGAAAGCCCACGTGCTGCCGCTAACTCCTTCAGAGCAGCAACTGTGAATTTGCTTGGATCCCTCATTGCGCCGACTCTACGTTGCAATTCACCGTCTTTTGATCTGCTAGCAAAATTGTCTCTCTCACCTTGCCGCACAAACTTTCCGACCTTTCTCGAATCGTCTGTCTCTCTCACTCTCGCACTGTTGAATTATGTACGTCGTCGAAACTTCTCGATGCTTCTCCCGCTTTCTCGCGTATTTCTCGTATTCGAAAACGCTCTCGAATGTCTCGTGGCTATCCCGGCTGAGCCCGCAAAGTTGTAGCGCAAAACTGCCGTTCAAATGGTATTACGGACGAGTTCGCGGATACAGGATAATTTTCGATAGTATAGAGGACTAATAATCGAACACTCACACTTGCAGAGAACATAAGAGTTATTTATTATGAAATGGTTTCACAGCTTGTGACTCGCTGAGACGAGACTTTGACCGCACGTACATATCGCGAAAAGAACACCTACTTGGATCACGGTTGATCTTGATCTAACATTCGCACGCTCGTCGGTATCGCCGCTCGGGCTTATCGCTACAAGTGCCGCGGTGGCTAGATATTAAAATCTTCACAGAACGCGCCAGGACCGTCCTAATTACGGGCCCTACAATACCGGAGCGGAAAACTATCGATATATATCAATATATATCTAACAATAATCAATATATACCGGAGCGGGGAACAGTCGATATATATCGAACAATAATCGATATATACCGGAGCGGGGAACAGTCGATATATATTGAACAATAATCGATATATAACGGAGCGGGAACAGTCAATATATATCGATATATATCGAACAATAATCGCTATATACCGGAGCGGAAAACAGTTGATATATATCGATATATATCGAACAATAATCGATTTATACCGCATCGGGGAACAGTCGGTAAATATTGATATATATCGAACAATAATCGATATATCCCGGAGCGGAGAACATTCAATATATATAGAACAATAATCGATATATAACGAAGCGGGGAACAGTCGATATATATCGATATATATCGAACAATAATCGATATATACCGGAGCTGGAAACAGTCGATATATATCGAGATATATCGAACAAAAATCGATATATACCGGAGCGGAGTACAGTCGACATATATCGATATATATCAAACAATAATCGATATATTCCGAAGCGGGGAACAGTCGATGTATATCGATATATATCGAACAATAATCGATATATACCGGAGCGGGTAACAGTCGATATATATCAATATATATCGAACAATAATCGATATATACCGGAGCGGGGAACAGTCAATATATATCGATATATATCAAACAATAATCGATATATACCGGAGCTGGAAGCAGTCGACATATATTGATATATATCGAACAATAATCAATATATAACGGAGCGGAGTACAATCGATTACTATCGATATATATCGAACAATAATTGATATATACCGGAGCTGGAAACAGTCGACATATATCGATATATATCAAACAATAATCGATATATTCCGGAGCGGGAAACAGTCGATATATATTGATATATATCGAACAATAATCGATATATACCGGAGCGGAAAACAGTCGATATATATCGACATATATCAAACAATATTTGATATATATTGAACGGGGAACAGTCGATATATATCTATATTTATCGGACAATAATCGATATATACCGGAGTGGGAAACAGTATATATATATATTGATATATATTAAACAATAATCGATATATACCGGAGCGTGACACAGTCGATATATATCGATATATATCGAACAATAATCGATATATACCAAAGCGGGGAACAGTCAATATATATCAATATACATCGAACAGAAATCGATATATACCGGAGCGGGGAACAGTTGATATATATCGATATTAATCAAACAATATTAATATATACCGGAGTGGGGAACAGTCGATATATATCGAACAACAATCGTTATACACCGGAGCGGTAAAACAATCGATATACGTCGATATATATCGAACAACAATCTTTATACACCGGAGCGTAAAGCAATCGATATAAGTCGATATATATCGAACAACAATCGTTATACACCGGAGCGGGTAACAATTGACATACATCGATATATATCGAACAACATACGATATACACCGGAGCGGAAAACAATCGACATATCGAAATGGAGAACAATCGATATATCGAATTAGAGAACAATCGATATATTGAATAGAGAACAATCGATATATATTGAAATAGAGAACAATCGATATATTGAATAGAGAACAGTCGATATATCAAAATAGAGAACAATCGATATATCGAAATAGAGAACAATCGATATATAGAAATAGAGAACAATCGATATATCGAAATAGAGAACAATCGATATATCGAAATAGAGAACAATCGATATGTCAAATAGAGAACAATCGATATATCGACATAGAGAACAATCGATATATCAAAATAAAGAACAATCGATATATCGAAATAGAGAACAATCGATATATCAAAATAGAGAACAATCGATATATCGAAATAGAGAACAATCGATATATCGAAATAGAGAACAATCGATATATCGAAATAGAGAACAATCGATATGTCAAATAGAGAACAATCGATATATCGACATAGAGAACAATCGATATATCAAAATAAAGAACAATCGATATATCGAAATAGAGAACAATCGGTATATGGAAATAGAGAACAATTAATACATTGAAATAGAGAACAATCGATACATCAAAATAGAGAAAAATCGATATGTCAAATAGAGAACAATCGATATATCGACATAGAGAACAATCGATATATCAAAATAGAGAACAATCGATATATTGAAATAGAGAACAATCGATATATGGAAATAGAGAACAATCAATACATCGAAATAGAGAACGATCGATACATCAAAATAGAGAAAAATCGATATATTAAAATAGAGAACAATCGATACATCGAAATAGAGAACAATAGATACATCAAAATAGAAAAAATCGATATATCGAAATAGAGAACAATTGATATATCGAAATAGAGAACAATAGATATATCAAAATAGAGAACAATCGATATATCGAAATAGAGAACAATCGATATATCGAAATAGAAAACAATCGTTTATTGAAATAGAGAACAATCGATATATCGAAATAGAGAACAATCAATATATTGAAATAGAGAACAATCGGTATATTGAAATAGAAAACAATCAATATATCGAAATAGAGAACAATTGATATATCGAAATAATGAACAATCGATATATCGAAATAGAGAACAATCGATATATCGAAATAAAGAACAATCGATATATCGAAATAGAGAACAATCGATATATCAAAATAAAGAACAATCGATATATCGAATTAGAGAACAATCGATATATCGAAATAGAGAACAATCGATATATCGAAATAAAGAACAATCGATATATCGAAATAGAGAACAATCGATATATCAAAATAAAGAACAATCGATATATCGAATTAGAGAACAATCGATATATCGAAATAGAGAACAATCGATATATCGAAATAAAGAACAATCGATATATGGATAAGATTGAAAGGAGGAAAGTTATTAGAAGGTGACGTAGGAGGCGACGCAGTGGCGAGACATAGGCAAAACATCAGAGAAGATAAGAAGAGGAAGGCGACACAAAGACGAGACATAGGCAAAACATCAGAGAAGTTAAGAAGAGGAAGGCGACACAAAGGCAAGACATAGGCAAAACATCAGAGAAGATAAGACGAGGAAAATTATTAGAAGATAATTTATCAGTACCGATAAAGATAAGAGTAGAAGGATAAGATATGACAAGGAAAGTACTGATGAAGATAAGAGCATGCAGTCATCGGAGGCGGCACAAGTGCCCCTACCAGTAGCTCGCGCGATAGCGAGTTGCCTATGTAACTAATATCCAGATAAGGCGATAAAGCCCCTTCCAGTACATCTCCATCTGCTCATTAGAGAATTTCAACGAGGAGTAGGCGGAGACACACCCCATCATTGAGAAAGGGAACCAATCGTCTTGAGCCAGGCGCATCACCCCTCCACTGAACGAGTGTGCAAACGCCTATATATACGCGTGCCCCGCACTTGCGGAGGCACTCGGGAAAAAATCAGTACAGTAAAGAAGTTGGACTTACGGTCCGTTTTAACCTCACTTTTAAACAAGTGTCAAAGTGAACAGTTGCACAAATTGATACTTTAAAATAAATCATAGAAAGACAGTACATACGCGGTATAGGCTAATAGCCAGTCTCGAGTCTCACAAGTTAATAAAATTACAGAAAATTAAAGAATTATTATTTTTATATATAATAACCATTATTACGTTATCATCTATATTATTCTCATAATAAACTTTATAATCGAAGCAGTGTAAAGTTCTCCAACTATCCAATACTTACCCGACTCTTTACGAATTCCTTTTTACCTTTCTGTTGGAAGTGAGCACGTGTTTAGAGAATCTGTAGTGCGGTCAGCCGCACACGGCCTATCGAGACACAGATCTGTGGTATTTAGTGCGGTCAGCCGCACAATTATTAACGGATTACATCAACCAGCATTTTCTTTTGATAATCTACTCCCATGCCTATTCATCCTTCAAATATATTAAGACTGACAAAACTACGAGAACATCATTGAAGATTCAGCAGAAATAAGGACCTTAAACTGGTAACAGATTCAAGTTTAGACATTACAAATAAAAAGATTGAAGTCGAGTCAGTACGCGATAGCAGTGTTAAAATTCTTTTGTTATCGCCAGCAGAGATAACGGTTACCGGTCGCTCCTTCATTCTCTATCCATTCTGCTTACTAAGCGTAGCCTTGAGCGAGACCGCGCAGTACAGTCAGTGTCAAAAGTTTCGACTGTGCGGTACAGTCCATGTTAAAAGTTTCGACTGTGCGGTACAGTCCGTGTCAAAAGTTTTGACTGTGTGGTACAGTCCATGTCAAAAGTTTCGACTGTGTGGTACAGTCCATGTCAAAAGTTTTCAAGACCACACGGTACAGTCCATGTCAAAAGTTTCGACTGTGTGGTACAGTCCATGTTAAAAGTTTTCAAGACCACACAGTACAGTCCATGTCAAAAGTTTTTCCATAATTTAAGGATGTCATTTATGTTCACTATAATAAATTGATCAAGGAAGAAAGAAGAAGAATAAATAAACGACATTTACATTGCAGAACAAGAAATTTATTTATTATTCTAAAACGTAAAAATACACACAAATCCTGCTACAGGCCGACTGTGACGTTCAGACAGGTAACGGCAGCCCCGCGTCCTTGCAGTGACCTCTCGTGGAGCAAACCACGTCAATAAAACTGGTGGCAGCGGCTAATATATCCACATTAGTGGTCTTCGGGAAACAGGTAACCATCGTTCAGACGACAAAGGCCTCTCGTTCCTGAAGATAGACAATAACGCGTTGGCACGAACCACCCGGAACGTGACAGCGGCGGACGTTAACACGTTCGTAACGAAGTTACGACGTAACAGTATGGATGTAATTCAGTTCGACACAGGTTGAAATATTTTAACCAAGTAAAATATTTATTCATAGTTATCACCGAAGTGATTATCACACACGCAATACATTATTGGTGTTACGCACTACGCGGTTGCTCGCGTCGCGTGAGGCCGATAATCTCGGTCCTCAGAATGATGTTTGGCTCACTTCTTGCCGAAACATCCCGATTTTAATGTAAATACATTGTAACGGAGAGATCCGCAGTCTCGTGTTGCGGGTCTCGGAAGCAACTCCTTCCTTTCGGCTCGATCGTTTCCTTTTATATCCTCTGGCTACCGCTTTCCCCTTCCTTGGTGGCGCTCGCCAATCCGATTCCAGGTTTTCTGGTAGTTAGACTTCCGCCAATCGGTGTAAAGGTCACCCGACAAAGACGCAAGTTGCTTACGCCGGCGGCGGCATCGAGCCATCAAAAGCACAATAGCCCATTCATACGTAGCGGTAAAAGTTTCGCGGTACCCGGTTAACATTGACCGACTGTTTTCATTTTCTTTGATAGCTTTTACCGCTGTCTGCGCTATCGTTCTTTTGATTCCTTATAAGGAATATCAAATGCTACAGGCCGCTTGAGTATTTTTACTCGTATTGATAAATAAAATAATTTTTGCCTGTAGCCGCGGATGACAAACAAAATTATATTAATAATAACGGAACATCCTTGTGACTCGCGTTTTACTTTTAACTAACATAAAATAATGAGTTCGCGAGTCTATAACAAACATAATGATTGTAAAAAATAAACTTAGCGTCTTGTTCTTCAAGACGCTTATCACGAGTCTTAAAACTGAGAAAAAAACTAATTAATTTTTGATATTATTATAATTTATGTTTAAACGCAAAACGGGGTAATATTTACACTTACTGACTAAGAATTATTGTAAATGTAACGCTTTGTTACGTCCTGTTTAATTTTCCGCGGTTAATTCAACTGAGATTATAAAAAAATGGAGAGGGAAAAATAAATTGAAGGGAGACAGACTGCCTTGTAGTTAATAATAAAATTATTGTTAAAATATATATATATTTGTAGTGTCTAACTGTCAACAAGCGGGGCCGAGCGGAAACCTGTACGCTTAGTTAACGCGAAGGGCGCTATGAGAGGTCCCTTTTTAAATAGGACGCTAATCGCGCAGGGTGCTTGTAAAAAATGAAGGGCCCTGGTTGATCCGGTGCGGACGTTGATCGCACAGGGTGATAATAGATAAAGAAGAACCCTGGTTGATCTGCCGCTAATATGGTAAAGTAAATATTTTTATTTTGAATTTATAATTATAAGAGTGGTAGCATGGCAGTTTACTAACGTTTATTAATAATCATTTTGATTATTTATTATTTTATTCTAGCGCGAAGGCGGTCATCGACTAGGAAGGACCCTTATTTACCGGATGCAGGCATTGATCGCACTGGCAAGTGTCGGTAAGGAAGGCTCCCGCGGAATGGCCGCTAGTGGGCGTAGGTAAGGTATAATAACCTATAAATGGGAACAAAATTATGATTTTTATTCATAGAGAATAAAATAATATATAAAAAAAAAAGAAAAGACATCGGTCAGAATACAGGAAATAGAGTTATTAGTCTACCAAGAAATAGTAATTATAGAAGGAACATAATAATATATGTAATTATATATATATATATATATACACTCACCCGAAAAAAAAGCGGTACACTGAAAATGTGGGAAAAATTCATCAAATTTCAACTGACGATAACTTCGTAAATAATAAAGATAGAAAGTTCTATAAAATATGGAAATGAAGCTAAAAATCTCTACTTTAAGAATCAATTTATTTCAATGTTGCAAAATAAATTTATTGAAAATGGCGGATGACAAAGCGCGAGCATGCAAAATTGAAAAATAATGGTTCGAGTTTGCGACGGTGCACGGTATAAACAAAAAATTGTAGCTTATTGGGATCAAAAGCGTACGAAAGTACAGAGTCTCCTCTTTAAAATGCTTTTTTATGCATCTCGATACGATGATTTTTCGCCGAGAGATTCGCATTTGAAGAAAAAGGCAGATTCTTACTTCAAATGCGAATCTCTCAGCGAAAAATCATCGTATCGAGATGCATAAAAAAGCATTTTAAAGAGGAGACTCTGTACTTTCGTACGCTTTTGATCCCAATAAGCTACAATTTTTTGTTTATACCGTGCACTGTCGCAAACTCGAACCATTATTTTTCAATTTCGCATGCTTTTGCTTTGTCATCCGCCATTTTGGAGAAAGTTATCACACATTATTGCGTTATGAATTTTCGAACACTAGACATCCAAACTTTTAAAATGGTTTTTAAAAAATCCTGCTAGCTGTATTACGTGCCGAGATATTCAATTTTGAACCAGACCGAATTGCAAGAATAAGAATTCTGTGGTTATCAGCTCCGCGGTATTTTAAAACTCCAAACTCTCCTTACGGTTATAAGTGTCAATTCTGCTCTTGGCGTTACCCAGGATCAACGGCGTGGACGTGGCAGAAATCTGATCCCGTGTGCACATGTTGGCACGTGTGTATGTGTGTGTGTGTGTGTGTGTGTGTGCGTGCGTGTGTCTGTGCGTCCGTGTGTGTGTATGTGTGTGTGCGTGCGCGTGCGTGCGTGCGTGCGTGCGCGTGCATGCGTGTGTGTGCGCGTGCACCACTGGGATAAGGACCTCATGGCTCGTTAGATCCACGATATTTTACGACTCCAAACCCTCCCGGTGGTGCGTGTACAATTGTGTGTGCGCGCGCGTATATTAATAATGGGTATGACCTCCTCGTGCGCGTATTACCTCATTCATGCGACGAGGCATACTTCTTATTAGTGTTCTAATTTCAGTCTGCGTAATGTCATTCCACTCTATTTCAAGAACTCTTCGAAGTTCTGGCAATGACTGAGGAGCAGGTATATGATTTCGTACTTTTCTGTTAATATTGTCCCATAGGTGTTCAATGGGATTTAAATCTGGACTCATTGCTGGCCATTCGAGTCGATTTATGCCAACTTCATCGCAGAAATCAAGCACTTTTCTCGCAACGTGCGGTCGAGCATTGTCTTGCATAAACAAAAAGTCCTCTCCGATGAAGTGCGCATACGGAACAACGTACGGTATGAGTACGTCTTCCACGTATACATCTGCGTTCATGTTTGCGTCAAAAAAGTGGAGATCTGTGTGAGCATTCGCAGAAATTCCTGCCCAAACCATTACAGAGCCACCATTGTAGCTAGGCCTCTCACTTACAGTACAGTCTGCAAATCGTTCTCCAACGCGACGGTATACTCGTTCTCGTCCGTCTGAAGAATACAGACAAAAACGAGATTCGTCGCTAAAAAGAACGGTACTCCATTCTGCATATGTCCAGCCTGCATGCTCGACAGCAAAATTGAGTCGAGTTACGCGATGGCGACGCATAAGCGAAGGTACATTTGCTGGCCTGCGCGGAAAAAGACCGTGTTCCGCTAATCTGTTTCGAATAGTGTCAACGGATACATTACATTCGCGGACATCTCTTAAATTGTTTCAAATTTGAACAGCCGTTCGATGTCTGTCTCTTAATGAATTTAAAACAATAAATCGGTCATCGTTTTCATTCGTACAACGAGGACATCCCGAACCAGGTCTTCTTTGGACAGAATTAGTCTCCAAGTACCTAGCATAAGCACGTTGCACGGTTGACATTGATAAATCAAGTGCCTCAGCAACGTACCTTCGACTTCTCCCATCTTCAATTAACGCTACAACTTGAGCAGCTTTTTCAGGACTTATCGTCGCCATAATTGACCAATAATTTCAATGCGAAAAGATTAATTATTGTTTACTTTGACAAAGTCGTACGAATAAGTAACGCGTCTCGAAAGAAAAAGATCAAGAGAAATCAAGCACTCTTCTCGCAATGTGCGGTCGAGCATAAACAAAAAGTCAGGGCGGAGAAATCACAAAAGATCTGCAGACATCTCCTTCGGATGCAAAACAATTGATTGAAAAATAATGGTTCGAGTTTGCGACGGTGCACGGTATAAACAAAAAATTGTAGCTTATTGGGATCAAAAGCGTACGAAAGTACAGAGTCTCCTCTTTAAAATGCTTTTTTATGCATCTCGATACGATGATTTTTCGCTGAGAGATTCGCATTTGAAGTAAGAATCTGCCTTTTTCTTCAAATGCGAATCTCTCGGCGAAAAATCATCGTATCGAGATGCATAAAAAAGCATTTTAAAGAGGAGACTCTGTACTTTCGTACGCTTTTGATCCCAATAAGCTACAATTTTTTGTTTATACCGTGCACCGTCGCAAACTCGAACCATTATTTTTCAATTTTGCATGCTCGCGCTTTGTCATCCGCCATTTTCAATAAATTTATTTTGCAACATTGAAATAAATTGATTCTTAAAGTAGAGATTTTTAGCTTCATTTCCATATTTTATAGAACTTTCTATCTTTATTATTTACGAAGTTATCGTCAGTTGAAATTTGATGAATTTTTCCCACATTTTCAGTGTACCGCTTTTTTTTTCGGGTGAGTGTATATATATATGAGAAAAATGAATATAGCAATACAGCAGTATTCTTATAGATTAAAAAGAGAATATATTATTTATAACTAAACGCAGTAACTTATTGAAAAAAAATAAAAGAAATGTCATTGTAGAGTAGGCTTAATTATCTTATATAAGATCCAAAATAAATGCTATCGCGATTTAACAATAAAAAAAAAGAAATTAACTTTATCACATTGATAAAGAAAGTATCGCATAGAAATTAACATAATTAAAGATTAAACATAGTTAAGTGTATAAACAAAATACTTTGGTGAGAATGTATCACATTGTTAATGGAGTTCGACTTATTTATTTTTCAGTCTATGGTTATCAATGGTGGCTGCGGAACTAGCCTGAGCTTAAGGAATACGACTTCGTTGTATATAATCCGTGGAAGAGCTTTTATAGTCTTTCGATCTAAAATAATTGTCGACGCTTGTGAAGAGGCGTCAGAGTCTCCTTCGTAATCAAACGCTTGAGACGGTGGTTTCTCCGTTTTGAGAATTAACTTCTGTTCAGAGACGGTGGGTTGCGGTCCAACCGTTAAATTTATAAAAGAATTCTCCTTATCAAGTGCTCTGAGCAATGACTCTTGGCCCAACTCGGACGTAAATTGTTCTAATTCCGAGATTATTGGAGGACTAAGCTGGATTTCAAGGTCTTCGTAGAGATTTAAATCCTCCTTTTCAACTGGTATGAGAAATTCCAGAATAGATCTTTGAGAAAAGTCGGGTTCAGATAGTAGCCCGTATCTTAGCCGTTTTAATTGCACGGCTTTACCCGAGCGTCGGGAACGCGACATCTAAAGGTATCCATTATAATCAGTAAAAACATCTACGTTAATTAAATCGAATCTAATACCATTTGTTATTTGTTAATTTGTTAATACTTATTTCTTTTATTTGTTTCAGGAGCAGCCGGCGGACGTCCAACTAGAATCATCGAGGGAAAACGCGGACGAGGTAAGTACCGACTTAATTGTTATTAATTATATTTTAATCTTTATTGCTTTTGTTTCAGGTGTTATTACGATGGAGTCGAAGGTAAGTATATTGTTTATGGATGATCATTAACCATTTATTATATCTGTTTCAGGTCCAATTCATCGGAGGATGATGATCAACCCGTTTGGAAGTAAGTATAAAGTAATAATGTAATAATGTTAATTAATAATGTTTTATTTATGTTGTTAATAAGTCAATTGATTGTTTAGAGAACCATTGTGAAGATTATTAATAGCTGACTTTAGTTTGATTATTAGTTCCTTTGATTTTTCATTAATAAGTGTCTAGAGAAAATCTAGTGATTTCCTAGAGAGATTGGTTATTAAGCAATATCTTTGTTATGCGACGTGAACTGGCCTCGGAATCACGCCAGATCCGAGGGAGCACGCCCAATGGAAATCGGTAGCTCGCGGTATCGGCAATAAATGCTCGATTCGGTAACTTACGGTATCGGAAGCAGATGCTCGATTCGGTAACTCGCGGTACTCCACGCTCGTCGGGAGCAAGGTAACTCGCGAAATCGGCAATAACTGCACGATTCGGTAACTCGCGGTACTCCACGCTCGTCGGGAGCAAGGTAACTCGCGAAATCGGCAATAACTGCACGATTCGGTAACTCGCGATACTCCACAAAATTCGGGAGCAAGGTAACTCACGCGATATCGGTAACCGGAAATGGGCGCCAGGTGCGAGTAATCGCACCGCGGTATCGGTAACTTTAACAGTTCACAAAATTGCTCGGCCGCTCCCCGCTCAGTATATGGCAGAGGGGCGCAGTTCTTTTACTTAACGTTAGATATCTGGAGTGAGAGGCTAACGCAAGGATAACTCAATAATTAACAGTTAACAATGATGTATTTCAGTGATTTAGTTTACAAGGGTAAAGATGCTTAAACTATTCGGCCGGAGCCGATACGGCGGAAATAGGTTGATACGATGGTAGGGCCTTTCGCCCTATAAATTCGGTAACAAGAATCGAGTTCGATGCCTACATCAAATCTCGGGAACGCGATTGCGATAATTCGCCGCTGATCCGACTATATACAGCCAACGAAGGACTTATGTTTTGATCATCTGATACGGCCGGTGAAGGGCCAAATAAATATACTCTAAGCGACGGTAACCTAACGGCCAGAAATGAAATGCCGCGGAACGGCTATTTTTCGCGGGTTTTCCCGTTTCTCGCCGAGACGCTAACTTTACGGTAACCGCAATCTCGCGGAGAACGTTCCCGAACCAAAATCCGCCCGCGGACATTCACCCACGGTACTTCCGGTACGGTAGTAATGCGACAGAAAGACGGTAACAATCGGTAATTTCAAAAGAACGGTAACGGTAAAACGGTACGGTAACGAAACGAACGACAAACGAAACGGTAACGAGAAGAGACTGTCGGCACTTAATTCCCGCAAGTCGGAGAGACTTTTTACGCGATATCCGGAGCCGGCTGGACATGCGGTTATTGAGCGTAATTGAGCGCTCACGGTATCAAAACTATGGTTAATGTTGTGAGAGACACAAAATACAGAAATAACTCACGCTACCAGCCATAACCGGACGGAACTCTACGGCTACCCGAGAGGCGGCTTACAATGAGTGGACGTCTTCGGCGTCTTCGGTGTCGTCGGGCTGAGTCCTGGGTGTCGTCCTCACGCACTTGCGGCACACCAAACAGTGGCTCTTCTCGGCTCTGCACGTAGGTCCTCTCTAAATCCGCGTCGCCTTCCTGCGCATCCTGCCGATTTTCCGAAAAGGGGGGCCCCTGAGAACCGCCCACAGCTCATCCAGGGCGCCCCCCTCCGCTCTCTGTGGTTTCCTCAAATCTTTCGGCCGTTAACGTGTCGATGAGTCGATGTTCCCGGAAGAGACTAGTTAGGCTGGCCGGGCCATACTCCGGTCCTTCCGGGTGCAGCATCTTCGGGGTCCCCGGAGCCGTCTGCAGCCGGGCGAGGTCCGCTGCTGCGTGTTTCTGCGTTTCTTAGACTCTGTGGCTGAAACCAAAGCGGAGTTAGATGGGGCTTGGATGGCGGAGGCGACGGGATCGCGGTACCTGACCTTATGCTGTGGGGTCACTGACGCGTGACACCCGTCGATGATCCCCCGGCGTCCGGTCTTCCTGACGATGCTGCATCTTCGCCCTGAGGCACAAAACACGCAACGCCGCCCGCACGGGGTCTCGCCTTACAATTTAAAAACGATATTAATGACATAAAACGGGAATGACAATACAAACAATGCGTACAAATTGTGGAGTCTCGCGGGTTGCTCTCTCCACGCGAGGAGCAACACCAGGACTCTTTGCTCCCTCGGCCGGGCTATCGCCCTTGTGACGGCGCTCGAAAAGCGTCACGTCACAGTTATAAATAATAGATTTGATATTTAGGCCTGATGGGAAGATAACTGAACATTTACGGAAGAGATCGTATAATTAATTAATATAAAATTAATTGTTAAACATGTGTTTATGTTAAATTTGTTTGTTACAGATCTAGTTACTGAATGAGAGGCTTGAAAGATGTGCTTGAAAGAAGGCTCCGATCAATACTTTATTAAATGATTGGTTAATTGGTTAAATAACGTTGTAATTTGTTTAATAAATTTATTGTTCCCTTAGACATAACAGATTGAATGCAGTATATTAATTATAGAAAAAGATATAAGCTGATTATGAAAGCTATTGTAATTGTTAATAGTTATGTTTAATAATTTAACATGAAATAAATAATTTAAATTGCTACTGAGATTTATTAATTTAATGAATACTGGCGTGTGTAGTCAAATGATGTTAATACAATAATGTGTATAAAATAATGTTATATGGTAAAACGTATTTTAATTAATAATAAATAGATAACGTGAGGGTGAAATTGGTAAGAGAAAGAGATGTAGAGCAAGATTACTGTGAGAACGCCCTATGGGAGGCGCTAAGAATTGTGAGTTTTAGAACGCTCTACGAGAAGCGCTCGAGGAGATGAGTTTTAGAACGCTCTATAGGAAGCGCTCAAGGAGATGAGTTTTAGAACGCTCTATGGGAAGCGCTCAAGGTAGGGAGGGAAAAGCTCTATTATTACACCTTATTAACTTAATTATTAATTAATGTTAATGTTTATTGTTTATAAAATATAATGGTTCAGTTACTAGAATAAGTTGACTAGTTATGCCATAAATAATTGAGTAATTTATACTTTAGAATTGCGCGTAAATGACAGCGCTTTAACGTAATTGTTTAATTATAAATTATATAAGTAGTCTGTTAAATATAAGTATACTCACAGTTAGATATGTTCACAATTGTTTATAAAATGACGTTTGTAATAAGGGCACTGTTTAATGTTTAAATCGTTTACCACTATTTTGTTTATAATTATAAATTGTTGAAAAGTAGTTAATTAAGCATGTATAAAAATTATTATTAAAAGCATTAGAGAAGCGTTAGTGAGATGGTAGTACAATAGCAATGTTAATAAATTGTTCACTTACCTTTGGTGCAGTAAATGGGTTTACTGTTACAAAGACCTTATTTGTTATTAACAATCCTTCGCAGTGTGTTGTAGATTGATAATTGCACAGTTGTGGAATGGTGTTGACTCGTGGTTATTAGTTTAAGTGTTGTAAAGTTTATTTAACACTGACGCACTTTATTATCGATTGCCACTAAGGCTCACACTTTATTTAGTTTACTTATACAATAATTTAAGCGCGTATAACAATTAAAAGGCGGAAGGCCGACTTACACGTGGTGACTAATTTTTAGGTTAAGTCCCGGACTGAGAATACTGAATTATTACTAGTAGATCAAGTCGTCAAGTGAAGAAGTAAAGACTGTGTAGTTAAGTAGGCTCTTGACGAGGATGATCGCTTATATAAGGGCTATCCCTACTCTCTTGACTTGCGCATTGGACATCGTATGATCAATCGCGTGATCTGTACATTCCTTTCGGATGTGATCATTGAGTCACACCTGTGTTTACATTCGTATAGTCTGAGATGAAAGTTTAGGTTAGGTTACAGGTGCTGCTAAAAGTATTTCGACCTAGTTACTTTTCGTTGCCACTAGCGGTCGACCATAGACTAGTATAATAGTGAATTCGTATTACATGTCATTTCGAGTTTCGGCTTTCTACTGTTTGATTTTATAATTTAGGTATAACAAATCGTCGTTTTGTAATTATAGCTTTCTAGTTAATAACATTGTTGGCTTTTTGTTTAAACTATTAAAGGTTATAACGCAATTAGTATAACTATCTGTAATTATTATTGTTAATAAAGTTTTAAAATTTCCCGTGTATACGAGAGCGAGAAAGCGGAGAGAGTAGAGTATGGGGACCTTAGGTGGAGTCGCCATACGTAACACCCTCCAAGTCCCGAGTTTCCCCGGGAGGTCAGCATATGGCGCGGGCACCGGGAATAAACATCCGGTGCACTGGCCTTCGGCCTCTTACTCCTGGTTTTACCCAGTGGCTTTCGGAGGTCCCACACCTCCGACAATGTGGGCACCGCAGTGGGCGCAGCTACGCGGGAGGCTCCACGGACGGTCGGGGCAGGAAAAGTTGCGACCCACTTCGCGCCTTACCCGCCGTGGCGACCAGCAGACTCCTCGACTGATCACTCCGAAACCGGTAGAACCGGGACGCACTCCGGTAGTGATTGGTCCTCACTGCTCGACCTTGCCTCGGAATACTTTTGAGCGGCCCAAGCAGCTACCCTCCGCCTTCCGACCCCGCCTCGGAATACGTCCGAGCGGCTCGGAATGGCCCAGCCCGACGAGCCCGGGAGTTCCGGGACATTGACGGCCCGTCGCTCTCCTTCACGACTTCGTACTCGAGGACCACGTCCACGAGTCGTTTGATCGGAAAGGGAGAGCCGCCATTGTGAGACACCGCTTTCCTCCCATGCCAGGCCGCCTTTCCTCTCCCAAAACCGGAAGAGGAAGAGTCGGCCCCAGACACAAGAAAGACCGGCACCCACATCGACCCCTTTAGGCGAGGTCACCGAAATGACCCACCAGAGATCCGTCATTCCGGAGCAGCAACCCCAGCTAGGACAGGTCTCGACCCTGAGGAGAGCACCCCCCTGACCAGCCGCCCCACAGGGCTAACAAGCCTGGCCGCCCGTGCACGGAAGAGAGATGGAAATCTCCCCTTAACGGTGCCGTGCCACCGGGCGATTGAAGTCAGGGCCACCAACCTCTACCGGCAATTGGGATAAATCTCTGAGGGAGTTGCCGGGCTCCCGTTCCCTCCATAGAAGGAACCGTGCGCTCTTAGCACCGTAAAAAGACCCAAATGGGCCATCCCACGGTGAGCCTCCTCACCACGACAAGGTGGCGCACAACGAGGAGGAAAGTGAAGTGCCCAAAGGTCCAACACAAAGGTTTAAGGAAAACCTACAACACCAGTTTTGACGACTGAAAGTCGTCCCATTACGAGGGGTTTTTTCAATCATGGGAACTTTATCAGAAAACCCAGGTTTGATCACGAAGTTATTCCTTCTCCGGGACGTTTTTTTCTCGCTTCTCCGGGTCGTTACTCCGGGACGTCGGGCGCCATAGGCTTGGTAGCTACCTTCGCTACCTACCGGGTTGTCCACTCCCAGGGATCTCCATTTGAGACTTTTCATTAGGAGGTATCTCAACCCCCGGTTGTTTATCGAGGTTTTCCTTCCTCGGGGCGATTTTTGTTTAGCCTGGATCCCGGCCAGCTGGTTATTTCTATTTAAGATTTTTTATTAGGAGGTATCCTTAAACCGCGATTTTTTAACGAGGTTTTTCTTCCTCGGGGCGATCTTTGTTTAGCCTGGATCCCGGCCAGCTGGTTATTTCCATTTGAGACTTTTCATCAGGAGGTATTCTCAAACCCCTGGTTTTTTAACGAGGTTTTCCTTCCTCGGGACGATCTTTGTTAAGCCTGGATTCCGGCCAGCTGGTTATTCCTATTTGAGACTTTTCATCAAGAGGTATTCTCAAACCCCCGATTTTTTAACGAGGCTATCCATCCTCGGGGCGATCTTTGTTTAGTCTGGATTTCGGCCAGCTGGTTATTTCCATTTGAGATTTTTTATCAGGAGGTATTCTCAAACTCCCGATTTTTTAATGAGGTTTTTCTTTCTCGGGGCGATCTTTGTTTAGCCTGGATCCCGGCCAGCTGGTTATTCCCATTTGGGACTTTTCATCAGGAGGTATTCTCAAACCTCTGGTTTTTTAACGAGGTTTTCTTTCTTCGGGACGATCTTTGTTAAGCCTGGATTCCGGTCAGCTGGTTATTCCCATCTGAGATTTTTCATCAGAAGGTATCTCAAACCCCCGGTTTTTGTGATAAGGTATTCCTTCCTCGGCTTTTTAGGGCATACAGGCTGGCGGAGGGAAAGGGGGAGGGAAAAAGAAAGGGGAGGGTGGGAGAGGGTAAGGAGGGAGTAGGAAAAGGAAGAAAAAAGGATACAATCTACAGTGGCCTATTTTGAGGTTTTCCCCCTCAGTTTTTTTTACAGAGTTGTACTTCTCTGACCAAATTTTAGGTCATAAAGTGAAGTGCAAGCCTTTGAGCCTTTTTTGGGTATGGCGCCCCAAGTTTTTATAACGGAGTTAAGCTTCTCCGGGTGTACTCTTAGACCCCGCATCTCCAAGTGGATTTGCGGGGAGCCCTAGCACCATGACAAGGTGGCACACCGTCGCCAGGGACCTTTATGTAACCTGATACTCCCCTTGTAACTTGATACCCCTTTATAATCTGATACCAAACATTACCCTCTCCAATTCTAAGAAAACATTATCTCCTCTCCTCCAAAACGACCCCCACCACTCAAAAATTACCCCTTCCCCCTCAAACTCTTCCCCTCTTCACCCGCACCTCCCTCATTGCTCTTCGGTTAGAACCCCCCTAGTATATCTACTTATGTAACTTATGATTAGCTTTATTTCATAATATAAAATCGTCTTCACGAAATATATCTTTCCATTCTTCAGTTGTCATCATGCATGTACGACATAGTCGATAAGCAGATGTAGACTCTTTGAAACTTTCTAATAATGCTGCTACAGTAGTATCACAAGCACAGAAGAGTAAAGAACCTTTAATATTTTTAATGTCACCTTTTACATTAATATTTATGCCTTCTGATTCTAACTTCTTCATGTTTGACATAAATGGTTCCAATATTTTGTCTAAAGCACCAGGTTTTTTGAGATATCCCGTCTTTGTAATTTCGTACAATTAAAAAGCATTCTGATTTGATCGTAATTCCGGATGTATATTACCAAGTGTCCAATAAAACATTGACATTTTATAAATTTTAGACGCTCCTCCAAGAGGATTAGTGATACCAAGATCATCGTAATAAAATATTATGACCAATGATTTGTTATGATTGGAAAAGAATTCACTCTTACGATAATGAGATCCATTTAATACAGTATGATATACAAGGTGTCTGGCAATAATTGTCCTACCGGTCATATACAGGTAGAGGTCAAACCGAGTAGAAAAGTCCTTTACCATTTTTTGATTTTCGTAATAAGTACTGAGTAATTAACGAAAAAAGATCGGCGAATCCGCGCGAGTAAAGCGCGCGCGGCGAGAAGGACATTCCACTGCTATGCGATCACTAGGCGTGCGATGAAGCGTTAGGAGGAGCGCTCTACAAATGACAACGGCAATATACGAGCGGCGCGTAACGCTAGATCCTTGCGTCCTCAGTACTTATATACAAAAATAAAAAAATGATAAAAGACTTTTCTACTCGGTTTGACCTCCTCTACCTGTATATGACCGTTGAGGTGATTATTGCCAGACACCTTATAGTCTATCTTCATACTGTTTAAAATGTTCAATATTTAACAATATTTGCTCGTTTATGAAAAGATTTTTCAAATTGTCTAAAAATAGAACTGTATATGCATCATATGTAATATCAATGATTTTAGGAAAATTATTTGTTCTTTTTTTCTTCTATTTTGTACCAGTACTAAGAGAAATTTTTGTTTGAGATACCATATAAAATTTTTTAACAAATATTTTATCCAATATTTTTTTCGTTTTTATATTAGAAAATATAGTAGAAGGATACTTTTTCTTGTATATTTTTTTAATATCCTCAAAATTAATTAAATATGTCTCGGGATTACTTGCTTGTTTCAATTCTCTGAAAAAATTAAATAGTTATAAATTTACATAAATACATAAAAAAGATACTTGTATAATACTTGAGTAAACTTACTAATATAATACTTGAGTAAACTTCGAACAAATTTGTAATGCCATCAATTATTTGCTTAATAGTTGTATGAGAGACCTTACAATTTTTAGGCACGTTGATAATTAATTGAATTGCATTCAATTGAAGTAGATTTAAAGCTGATGTTTGAATTGATTCGTCGTCTTTATCAACGTATTAATATTGTTGCGTTCTTGCCGTTTTGACTTTTATCGCCCAATATCGCGTTTAACAGCTGATGGAACCGCAATCAATATATTGATTTGCGGAATTAATAAAAGAGGATAGTTGCTAAGAAATAATAGATGTTTAATAGTTACTAGGATATTATAAATAAACAAGTTGTTGCTAGGAGATTGTAAACAAGAAAACAGATGTCAGATTTTCGGGAGCAGAAAAGTGCGGTTTCTGCTAGCTCAGCGGTGTACGATTAAAACGGGATTCTGTGTAATTCTGTTCAGTGTTATATGTATTAAAGTTTCTGTTATTGTCTACACTGCAAATCCAAATGTGTAAAAAATACACACTTAAAGTGTGTAAAATTATGTAGTCACTTATTACGCATTTGTACGCGTGTTATTTTTTTACATATTTTATCTGTGTAATTTTACACAGTTAAATGCGTATTTTTCACACGCTTAAACATTAAATTATATATTTAAAATGTGTAATTTTTTGATATTAGGAATAGGTCACTTATTGTCGTTATAATTTATAAAAACATAATAATTTTTTATAAATTATAACAATAAATGATTTATTTCTAATATTAAAAAATTACACATTTTAAATATATAATTTAATGTGTTAATTTATTAATTATTTATTATTAATTTTATAAATTAATAACAGTTATTAATTTTTATAAATTATTTATTTAATATCTTTGGATTATATATATATATACATATCGTAATCCGACTAGTAAACAATCTAACATTAAGCCGTTTTCGTTTAAATGATGATCGCAACATAAACAATATTTTGGAACATAAATATTCATCTTGACAAAAATATCAATCCTACATTTTAATGGCAGTCTCTTTACTCCATAAAGTGTATTACAAACCAAACAAGTATTGGACAATGTTTGACTCAGAACATTAAGTCTCATACAAGATGGATTATTTTCTAAAATACGTATTTCTTGGCTTATTGATATGTTACAATTATTGCATTTTCGAGTCTCATTCACGATTTCCATAGCAGGTTTACCTGCTTCTCTTCGCCTGTTTATAGCGATTTCTTGTTTTATAGCATTATTTTCATGACTCAGTTTTACTATAACACGAGGTATTAATGCGCTGTCGCATATAAAACATGGAATTCGATTTCTTTGGGACATGAAAAAAAAAATAAAAAATTTTTTAAACCTTGTATTACAAGTTTAATAGAAAGTTGATTTTTATTAAAAAAATTTTTACAGAAAAATAATTAACTGAAAAAAACTAATAGTATGAAGTAGTCGTGAAAACAACTGTTGTGGAACCAATAGTTTCTACATAAATAAACACTCTATATATATGTATATATACACATATGTATATATAGTCGACTTTCCATAAAACAGCTCCGTAAAATCGCGTTTTTCCTCGATACAGTGGAATCTCTAGAGAGCGGACTAAACGGGGCTCTGGTCTCTAGCTCAAGGTTACCCTCACTCCTGCTAAGTTCAGGACCGTAAGAAGGTATCGCTTTGTCTACTTATTTTATATTTATATATAGCCATTGATACAAAAGTACACTGTCGACTTATTGACATAAAACATAATATTTAATAGTTACTCGCGTGATTTTTCCCCGTAAAACATAACGTTTTTACGCTGCCGACAAAAGATACATGTGTATTGCACCCGCTTGTGTCGGTCGCTACGTCGCTGAGCGATGACTCCTTTCCATGTTCTCAAGGAGGCGCTTCATATATGGTTTAGAGCATGGAAGGGATCAAATCCGCTATTGAGAGGTCTATTATTGAGAGATTCCATTGTACATATAATACGCATGTGTTACCGCCGGTACCTCATGTTTTTCACGCCAATTGAACTAGCATTTATGTCTTTGTTCTTTATGTCTACTTTAGTAATTACATTAAATATGCTCGCACGTACGCACACACACCCACAAATCCACACCCACACTCACCCACCCACTCACTCACTTACACACACACACACACACACACACACACACACACACACATTTTCATATATTTTAACTGTACATGTTTGAACACAATCGCAGGTAAGCAGGTAAGAGCAGTACAGTTGATAACTCATTTACTTAAAATAAACGATTTTTGGCAGTTTTTGACCCTTCCAATGATTCTGGAGGCCCAACTTTGACCCAAATTTGATTTGTGGAGCTTCATACTCACAGACTTTTCTCAGGGAATCATAAACTATCGATCCCCAGAGTTTCAAAAAATTTGACCGAAATGCAACTTCCCGTGGTTTTGTAGAGTGGCCTTCACTTGGACACAGTTCAATTGGACACGTTGCATTTGGACACGGTTCATTTGGACACAGAAAGTCGCGCACGGTTCAATTGGACACAGTACAATTGCGCACCGTTTACTTGCGCACTGTTCATTTGGACACAGAAAGTTGCGCACCGTTCATTTGGACACCGTTCGTTTAGACACCGTTCATTTGGACACCGTTCGTTTGGACACCGTTCGTTTGGACACCGTTTGTTTGGACACCGTTCGTTTGGACACCGTTTATTTGCGCACTGTTCGTTTGGACACAGAAAGTTGCGCACTGTTTGTTTGGACACAGAAAGTTGCGCACCGTTTGTTTGGACACAGAAAGTTGCGCACTGTTCGTTTGGACACCGTTCGTTTGGACACCGTTCGTTTGGACACCGTTCGTTTGGACACCGTTTATTTGCGCACTGTTCAGTTGTGCATCGCTCAATTGTGCGTTCGCTTGGACACGAAAAGATACATATACCATTCGTTTTGATATGTAATATATGGAAATAAATTAAGAATAATTTGTGAAAAAAATAATTATACAATGTTTTTATTGAATTTTATACCGGTAAATAAACGTGAAGTGTGAAATTGTAAATATACATGTGACATTAAAGATTATTAAAGGTTACTTCCCAAAAAGTGAAATAAGACGCATGCGATATATGTACCATTCGTTTTGATATGTAATATATGGTGAGAAATAAAGAACAATTTGTAAAAAATATAACTAAGTGTGTTCATTTAGTGTTATACCGGTTAATAAACGTAAAGTGCATGAAATCAAAGAAAAATGACTTTGAAAGGTTAGGTTAGGTTAGGTTAGATCTGTCAATGTAAAATGTAAGAAAAATTTATCGAGACATGAAAAAAAAATGTTTTATTATTTAGGTAGAAAAATGTTTTATTTTTAACAATTTCTGAACTTTTTAGCTTATAACTGCGTCAGGCATAAGCAGCATTCATATAAAATATTTATTTACATGTTACAAGAAATAAATGTTTTACAATATTTATACTTTTGAAAAAAAATACAACACGAAATTACAGAGCAATTTACATTATTAAAAAAAGTAATAAAAGTATCTCGACATTTTGTACATTTGTACAATGTAAAATCTCTATATGTTAACTTGTATGTCAATCGTAATTACTTAGAGTAATTATATGAGCGAATTTTTATAACAGTACGTTTCTGAGAAAATATGAACGGTTTTCTCTAATAAGACGTAATGAAGAAATGAATGCAAAATTGTGTGTTGCCAATCAACTTGTAGCTAAATATTCACAACGATCGGATATAATAAATAGTAATCATCCCAGCTATGACAGTCAGATATAACGGTACATTTCATCGATTACATATGAATTAATTTGTGCAAATGTGTGAGATACCAAACGTTCTCTACTTATATTCAAATAAAAACGAAGCACTAATACTAAATATATAAAATGCGGCACACTATATTTTAAATATTTATTTAAACAATAGTTTAAAGTGAAAAATAAGAATTGAAATATCTTTGGCTCAAGAAACATACATTTGCAGAAATTAAATCTGTATCTTCATATAAATGACCTATATTACTTAGAAGTATAAAACTATCACAACACTTAGTACATATTCGTAACAGTATTACAGAAAAAAGTAAAAGTATCTTTGGCATCTTATAGCTTTGCACAAATTGGAATCTCTAATTACGTTATATGCGAAAGATACATTTTTCTTAGAATATAAAATGCTGCCATTTCTATAATGATACGTCTTTTGAAAGATATAACTCATAGTCATTCTTACTCATAGTTATAAACAGGAAAAAAATTAAAAAATTTGACGTCATCCATCAATTTGTAGCTAAATGTTCAATGCAATTGGATAAAATAAATTGTACGTACCATTATAGCAAAGACATTCCGGTACATTTAATTGATATCAACTTCTCAACTCTACTTATATTTAGGTAATAATCTTTGGTATTATATATAAAATACATACAATAAGTCAGATACTTTGCCTTATTTGGTTAAGGCTGTATAATAGTATAAAATAAAATCACAGTTTCATACTATATGTAACAAAAAAAGAATAAAAACATTCATATATCTTTGACGCAAGAAACATACATTTACAGAAATTGAATGTCTGTATCTGATTATAAATTATACCTATATTTTGACTTAAAATAAATCTGAAAAAAGCTGAAATTTCTATAATCTATACATCTTTCAAAATATACAAACTATTATTCTGAGGGTGATCCTACAACGCAAATTGTCGCCTGATTGTCAGTCAATACAAAGTATTTTTCAGTTAAAGCCATTATTAAGTTGTCATTCTTCGCGATAAAAACCGAAATTTTCAATGCACTGTAGAACCACTCTGTAGACAAATAGAAAAAAGTGTAACGTGTTTAGCACTTATTATCGGAGAAAAGAATCGAACTTTTATCTATCTTATTAAAGTAAGTTATTAACTCCGCTTGCAACAATGTATAATCAATCTATAGATGTGTATATATGTATATATATATATATATATATATATATATATATATATATATATATCTTTCCAAAGTAAAATTACACAAACATCTATCTCTATCACAGAATCTTTTTGTCATCAATATTGATATCATTCGAGTAATATTGATATCAGTGTTTTTGAAACTTAAATTCTCGAAACTCATCAAGTAATATTAATATCAGCAATTTTGAAATTTAAATTTTTTACGTGGATAGATATAAATGTTTTATGTAGATAGATATGAATGTTTTATGGTTTTCTAATTCTTACGTAATTATCATATGTTACGTTACATATCGGACATTGATCGGCTTCTAAACGTTCGATGCATAAAAAGCAACAAGCCAAATGACCGCAAGGTATAAAAGCATGTGTACGCTCGTTTACAAGACACACAGTACATATGTTTTTCGTACATTCTTCTTCTGATGCAGTTTAATATCATCCTTCAGTTTCTAATCCAAAGAATAAATATGATTTACTTAATTTAAATATAAATATTCATCTTCCAGTACTTTCTATATATTTTATTTTTATTAGAAAAAGAAAATGTTAATATTAAGTATATAAATATTTGTCGAAGTTAACAAATCTTATTTTATTTTAATTCTGCATCAGTAGAATGCTGTGAAATAATTACCTTGCTGCAATTAAATTAAATTCTTATTCTGCGACGTTTTTTTGATGATTCTTTTGATGATATTTTTATTTCTTCCTTTGATACTTTATCTATCCTTTGTAAAATCACCTTTAACTCTGGTAATTTTAAGATATCTTGTTTTTGTGTGTTTTCGTGTTCTCTATTAAAGTTTTCTGTTAACAAATATGATACTATAGTAATATATTTATTATAATAATATGATAGCGATATATATTTTTTAAAAACATAAAATCCCGCATAGAAAAATTTGGTTATATATGTCCAAATTTTTCTATGTAGGATCTGAAATTTGTGTTACTGTAATTGCAAAATTTATTTTTAATATAAACAAATATATACATCTTAGATGTACAAAAAAGATTGTATTATAATTTGTGTTTGTAAGGGAATATAAATAATGATATGTTTAATATGAATATATATACAATAACTTATTATATATCCGTTATCAATTTTGATGTATAAAAACATTAATTTTATAAGATCAATAACAGTCAAATACTAAATCCAAAAAAAAAACAAAATTGTTATCTAGTAGAATTGTTATAAATTTATATAATATATGTTATGTTATTCAGTTGTAAAAGTAATAAAAATAAATTTAATGGAGTATATTATTTCATTTTATTCAAACCACTGTATTTCACTTTTTTTAAAAGTATGATGCTTGCAAATGTAATATTAAAATTTACATGTTTACCTTTATCAGTGTTTAACACATTATTTTGTCTTCTTTTGTGATATTTTGTACGTGAATGATTCATTTCCTCATAATTTAATGTTTGTAATGGTGTTTTCCTTTTTGTATTAATTTTTGTGTCATCTTCTATATTATGCAGTGTATTTGATTTTGTTTCTAAATACACATGATCATATTCTTCATCAAATGTTGAATTAGGAATGTTATCTTTTGTAAAAATATAATTTTTATATTAAATTTAAATATATATCCATACAATCAAGATATTTAACATTTTTATTTCATATATATTAAATATTTTAAGAATATAATATCTTTACAAGATAAAGTTTTTTTTGTATATATTTATTTAGATGAATTTAAATCAGAGGGTAGTATTTTTCCACTTTGCGAAAGCTTCAAATATCAAATTTTATTAATTACTAATAATAGACATACCATTAGAAAGTAATTTATCCTTTATCATATTTTCATATTTGTCGTTGAAAAAACGTAAGAAATTGTTGAGATCCAACCTAAAAAGAATAAAAAAATACTTTTACTATGTATTGCATATATACTACTATGTATTACATATGTAGAAATAAAAAAGAAACATATAAAAATATTAAATTTACAATATAAATGCAGGATGCCGAAAATGGAAATTAATATCTTCATTTCATGTTCAGTCGCAAATTTAGTCGTTTTTAATGAAAATTATTTAACACAAAATTGAAAATATTGATATTTATTTTTAATTAATCTTTACGAAAAATCAATCTAAAAGTAATCTTATAAATAGAATCACACATTTATCTGTTCTTTTAGATACATCAATTTTTCTTGTAATTATCTGATGTAAAAAAATGTAAGATTACGTAAATTGTTATTTTTTAAATAGCTGTTTTTTTCAAAGCTTTTATTTAAAAAATGATAGGAATCAATAGATATAAATAGTACACAATAGGTTTTCAAAAATATACTGCTTATATACAAAAAAGTAATTGAAAAAACGACAATAAATTAAATTTTTTTATAAATAAAGCTATTCTGTGTGCTTTTATAAGTCGACTTTCTTCTCATTTAAAAAATTTATATTATATCGATTCTCAAAAGTCTCGAATCTCGATGCGGATTATTTCTCGCTGTCAAGTCAATTTCATATCTAACAGCTCTTGATTATCGCGTCAATTTATGAATTGTTAAAATTAAAGTCTGTTTTAGTCTTTGCATAATACATTATATAATGTATAATCAATTCGCTATTAATGTGTTATGCAAAGATTAAAAATTGCGAAAGAAAACGTCGATGAAAGATTATGTGTTATAGAATTTTATATAAACTAACCTGCCTGTTGCAAAATAGTTTTGCATTTTTAATATTTTATTATCTCGGTTTCTGTTTTTAACAGTTGTATAATGCCCAGTAGTTTCGGTTGTTTTTAAACGTTTCAGTTTTATTTCTTCGTCAGTTATTAATATTCGCAGATTATCTGTAAGCATATTATTTTTATTATTTGTCATATTATTATTTGTCAAAGTTTGTTTACTTTATATATAAAATGGAAAAAAAATATTAATGAGAACATTACCTAAGAAACTCCAGACGTTTTCATGAGATTTACTGAATTTTCTTCCTGCTATGTTATGGAAAGTTTCTGTTATATTATTTGTCCTTACAGGACAATCATAAACGCTGACTTTTGATGCTAGTGGTAACCAAGTTTTGCGTACATATGTTAAAAAATCATTAACAGCAGGATATTCATGAGAAATTTGATCGACTTCAAATTGTATAAAGGAAAGTGCTTCCTCAAAACAATCAGAAGGAACCAATGCCATACTCATAGTCATTGATAAAATGTTTCTTGGTGCATCCATTAAGCCTAATCGCCGCCAATGACGCAAAAGTGCCTGTAAGTGAATATTTATGTATTATAATAACTGGTTTATGTAAATAATATAGAATAAACATAAAAAATAAATTATGTAAAAGTATAATGCACACTTGATTATAGTGAAACCAACACCCATGTGCTGCTGCTGCTGCTGGAAATTGTTCATTTATCACTTTCATGGCTGCTGTCTCATAGTCGCTCATTATAAATTTTACATTATGTTGAAGCATTGGCACTAACTCTAGAATTTTGTTCCAAATAGCTCTGTACATATTACTAGAACGACTTTCACACAGGATAAAGATCATAGCAATACCCTGCAAAATAAACAAATTACAGTATTCCTATTATAATTAAACAATGAATAAGAGTATGGGATAAAGCATCAATTGATATTGTTCAAATCATGATTTTATTGTTTTTTAAAGAAAAAACATATTTAAAAGGCTCATAGATTTATTATAAAGAATAAGAGAAATCATATACTTTTATATAATTTATAACTTCATAATATACATATAAAATAAATATTAAATTATATTTTTTTAAAACTACTTTTTTTAAACTTGACATTTTCTATGTCTATATTATAAAAAAATAAAATTAGTATTTATTAATAAAATAAATTAACTTATATTACAACTTTTTTATACTATTTTTTTTTATGATTTATTGAGTAATATTATACATATGCAATATTTTAACTAGTGATAATTCATGTTATAATATATTTTTATTACTTACTACATTTATATATCGAGTATGTAGTGTATACATTTGATTCATTAATGGTACACGTGGAACAATCTGCAAAGTTAACATTATTTAAATGTATTACTTTTAACCTCTTAAATAGTAGACTCGTGTGTATTAATAATGATACTCGGTATAAACTGTGAGGATGACGAGTCAGTAGTTGGATATTCTTTTATAATAATTAATTTGTTAAAACTTTATGATCACTCATCCATACATGACTTTTATATACAACTAATTTTATTGCATTGATAATGGTTGCGTACTTGACCGAAACATCTACGGTTTTTAACATCAAAAATTTAATAAATAAACATTAAGAGTTTTAACAAATTAATTATTACAAAAGAACATCCAATTCTGGCTCGTTATCCTCACAGTTTACACCGAGTATCGTTATATATTATTTTTATTGTATACATATACATATACATATACATATACATATATAGAAACAATATACTGTGTATGTATTATAAGATATACAAACTTACATTAAATGTGCCATCGACATAAAGTTCTGTTGATTTTTGTAATTCTTGCAATAGCTCATTACTTGTAAATATTAATGCTTTTTTTCCATCGCTGCAAGTTACATTTCCTTTGTAAAATTTATCAAGAGGTTGGTAAGTTGATAAATTCGTAGCAAGAGTCTCCATATCTTTTGGTAAAGTTTGGCGAAGTTTGATTCTTTCACGGTACAATGTAGTTTTCAATGTTGCATATGATAATGTTGTGGCTGCTTCAGGATATCTATATTACAAACAAATATCTGTATTACAACAAATATAAGTTACAAGCAACAATAATAAATTCTTATATTAATTACAGAATTAAAATTGATATCTCAAGAAAGAGTGTATGTAATATCTATGATTCATGTTTTAACAAATCTATGATTCATATTTAAAGTCAAATGAAAGCGTACAAAATTCAGAAATAAATTGAACAAGTAGGTAGTATAGACATTATATGGTATGTACAATATTTCTTCAAATGTTCTCTAATTTGTTCTCATTAACTAGTATTTGTGAGAAATGATCTTATTTAGAGCAAAATTATTTGTAAACAAATTATTCGTTTTTCTGCAAAAAATTCGTATATTTGATCCTTAATTTTATTTAATTTTGTTTAACTTCTTTGTAGAATATACACATATATTTATATAAGACATAAAATGTCATTATTTATTTGTACTAAATTTATCAAAAAAAGAAACAATAGCAGAAAACATTGCACAAATAACAATCAATAAAATCATTATATTAATCAATTCTTAAAAACTTCTGTTTCCTACTTTAATATGTAAATAAAAATTGTCAATCTTCATGACTATTCAAATAAAATAATAAAAAATGAATATTATAATCATCTTTGTAGTATTTATAATATTAATGTTAATAAAATTAAAAAACTTACATTACAAATCAACAAATAAATTATTTATACTATATATTTTATAAAAATTTTTTAAATTGTAAGAAGCCAATATAAAATAGATATACTGTATTTAAAACTTTAAGCTCATAAAAATATGTTGAGCCTTTGAAAAAAAAAACTTGAGGTTTGTTAAAACATGAATTGAATGAAAGTCACCATACATAGGGTGTTCGTCTAATTAAGTTCGGACAAATCATCTCATAACTGATTGAAGTAACTTATATAAATCGAAATATGGTTCTTAGTCCACAATAAAATGTACATAAAATTTTTTTTAACTTGTGACCTTTTTGAGTTTTAAAGGTCACCATTGTTTTTATAAGTAGAATCATCATAATTTTCTTAAAAAAATAGATTTACTTATCACATTCTGTATAAAAAGTTATAAGGGTATAATAGAAAAAAAAAATAGTTTATATTTTATATCTTAGTTTGATCTATTTTGTCATAAAATACAAAATACCTAAAAAAAACATTTAATTTTTGAGAAGCTTAATACTTTTATGCACTAAATAATGAGACAAATCAATTGGTGCAAAAAATACAGTTGCTTTAAAAAAAATATGTAATTTGCAACATGCAGTTGCATACTTTTTTTAAAAACAACTGTTTTTTTTTACACAATTAATTTATTCCTCATTATTCTGTGCATTAAGGTATTAAGATAAGATTACCGAAAATTAAATATTTTTTGAGATATTTTATATTTTATAAAAAATATGTCAAACTAAGATATAAAATATCTCGTAAATTATTCATTTTTTGTTCATTACATCCGCATCCTTATAATTTTTTACACAGAATGTGATGAATGGATTTATATAAAAAAAATTAATTTATAAAAAAAATTGGTGGTTTAATTTAAAAAAACAATAAGACCTTTACACACACACACACACACACACACACACACACACACACAATATAATAAGAGAAGTAAGAGTTATTTCTTTATAGGATATTAATAGGGCATACATTGTGGAACAAAGAAAAGCATTAAATAATAGCAGAAATGTAAAATTTAGATACATTTAAAAAAGCTTAAAAACTTGTTAAAAAAAAGTACAATAAATAAATCTCTTTTAAGAAGTTCAAGATGAAGGTAATGAATAGGAAGATGCAGAAAAAACAACAGAAATTAAAAAAGAAAAACCAGTCAAAGAAAATTGGGGAACAAATTTAAAAAGATCTAAAAGAATATGTAATACACCAGATTGACATATAGATTGTATACTTATACAATATTACTATAATCTTTAATTTAGAAAAAAAAAATGTAATCAAACAAGAAAAAATCTCCAAAAAAAAATATTTAGAGTACATATAAAATTGAAGATATTAATGAATTAAAAGAAAAAAATATCATTACACAAGTGGATTTTCAGGATTAAAAATGAATGATAGGAAATTCAAGGGAGATACTTGTAGTAAAAAGTTAAACAACATAAATAGATCAATAAAAAATTTTTAGTCCTGTGATTGAAACGAGGAGTCAACCACTGTAGCAATCATTGTACATTTTTTAAATGTACAGTAATATATATATATATATATATATATATATATATATATATATATATATATATATATATATATAACATATAGACAATCACAATGCAATAGCATTAAAAATAGAGTGCTAGTCAAACATCTAAAATAGATGTTAAATTCAGATTCATATATAAATTTATTAAAAATAAAGTAATAAAACTAAAATATTGTTCAAGAAATGTTAGCAGATATTTTAATTAATCCATTAAATTCTGCAAAATTTGTTAAATTAAAAAAAAAATTATTATGCAAATAACACAAAATTAAGAAAGAGTGTTAAAATAAGAATGAAGTTAAAGTAATTTTGTGCAAATTTTATAAACAAAGTAGTGCGCGCGCGTGCATACACACACACACACACACACACACACACACACACGCACACACACTATTTATATATATATATATATATATATATATATATATATATATATAATGTTCTGAAAAATATACTAAAACTTGAAAAATACTTACTTTCTGCAGACACTATCAAATATTTCTTTCAATGGTAAAGATGTATCTCGACAAAGTTGCAGCATTTCTTGTTTCATGATAAAATGCCTTACTTTCCATTTTATTGGAACATGAGTATGATCTTGAACTAAATGTATTTTGCCATCTTTATCAACTTTAAGGGTACCAAAACAATTCGTAGATCGACGAGTATTACATCTTAAAATATTTGGATTACGAGAATCCTTGTTATAAGTATAATCATCATAAACGTAAATTATTGTACCAGATTTCCTCCCATTTATTTCCTCCATCTAAAAAATAATTAAAAAACGTTAAAATTAATAAATTATTAACAACAAGCTACAGAGCCCAAGCTGGATTTTCGTGCTTAATTTATTGATATATTATAACAAATGTTTAGGTCAATCTAGACGTTTCGACCATCTGGTTGTGGTCATCTTCAGTAGTTAGTTATTATAAAATTCGGAACATATTAATAAACAATCGTTACTTATAAAACTAATTCGGATATTACAATCTTCTTATATTCGTTACATTTAAAAATTGTTTAGAAGGACAACACATCTTGAAAGTCATGCCTCTTCTAATAACACCAATCTTAAGATCATCAGGAAGGAAATCATGTTTTACATTAAACATACACGATGTCCTTTTTAAAACTTGAATTGTGGTTGATTGCAATTATTCTAAAACCAGCATGAACCAATGTCTACTTTTATCTTTATATTACTTGTTATTTATTAAAATTACTACAAATATTCTTACCTCAATGCATAGCAGTACCGTCATGTTGTGTTTTCGTGTAAACTTTCTTATTTTAAAAAAACTAAGAACCAAAACTAAATTCGGTGTAACGAGTCAGTTTGCTAAAAATGATATTGGAGGTCCGTGTCGTTTGAGTGGACATGGCAAACTAGTTGAATATAATAGAGGATATATTAGAGAACTCGTATGTGAAGGAGATTCGTGGTGGGAGAGTGAGTGATCTTTAAGCAGTAAACAAAATTAATAATATAATTTAAAAAAGTAGAATTAGAAATTGCTGGATAATAATGTTATATTGAAATTACTAACAGTTTTGCTATACATAAGCATTTCTCACAAATTCTTAGAATGTCACAGAATTCATTTATGGCATACATATCTGTACTACTATTAATAAGCATCTCCTTAAATGCACTCATAGATATAAACAATACTTTACTCACACTATATACAGATGCTCTGTACTCAATTAATATGTATTTTTTAAATGCAAAAACTATTAAGAGGATGCTGAAGTCATATTGTTACCGACCGAACTTCTAATTTTCTGGAAAGTATGGCATTTTTTATTGCTTTGATAGAATTACAAATCCTTTGGTGTAAGTAAAGTGCACATGCTAATCTTTCGGTGGATAGTGAAATTTAAACCAAAAAATAAAAAAAATTTTTGAAAATTTATCGACAATGTCACCTCAAAGAATTATATCTTTTATATCAAAATTATACTGCTTCAATCTGCAAAACAAGAGTGTGTGCCGAAGAAGAGCGTATGAAACTTTAATGGAAAACCAAAAAAATAGAGCTTAGAGACTTATTTTCAAAATGCCATACTTTTCCAGATTTATGCAAAGCATGCGTGCAATATAGAAGAAAATGGTAGAAAAGAGCTATAGATTAGTTCCGCGATTTTGGGATAGAGGCGCTATACAGTTCTCAGTGCTATCTGTCATATACAGAATCTTTTAGGTTAGTTATGTGTGTTAGTTGTGCGTGTGTGTGTGTGTTTGTGTTATGTGCTACAAAACCCGGCTGAAAAAAATGGGTTGAAGGCACTCTGAAGGATAAAAAAGTGTATGTATTATACATAAATTTTGCAACATTTTTGCAAATATTTATATTATTTAGTTACATACGTTCATATTCTAATTTCTGTAAAATACTTTTATTCATGTGCTTCATGTGTTTATATTATATATATTATGTGCTCCATATTATGTATATTCACATCAAAGTATCTATGTAAAAAGTTAATATTATTTTGTATATTGTATATATTTTTATAATAAATGTATATGTCATATAACTTATTTATAAAGCATGAAATATAAAGGTATTTTTAGTTTCTTGTATGTATAACTTGTAAAAAAATTTGGATAAAAAAAACATTAATTTTGTGACTTGCAATAATCTGTTTCAATATATACTTCTTTTAAATACTTACAATTAGCCTTATTTTATGCGTTTACCTTGGTATCTAAAATACACATCAAAATGTAAAATTAATTTCTAGTTCAGTAGAAAAAAAAACATTGTAGTCTTACACCAGAGAGGAATGATAAAATATCATGTATATGTAATAACAAATAAATCACTTTTCCACTGACATTATACACAACTTTGCAGAAATAATTTTATTCTGTGAATTTTGAATGTGTGGTGCAGTTTAAAACACACAGTCAAAATATGTTTATATTTTTTAAATAATAGTTCTGATTTTTCATGAATCACAGTGGTTTTATAAAATGTTCAATTTTAACAGTTTTTATTAGACTGTACTTTAGACAATATTATATTTTGCCATTTCTCTCTGTTGTAAGACAAGAATGTTTCGTTTCTACTGTAATACAAATACATTTTCGATTTTGATACGTATTTTAAATACCAAGTTAATCACATAAAATAAGGCTAATTGTAAGTATTTAAAAGAAGCATATAATAAAACAGATTATTGCAAGTCGCAAAATTAATGTTGTTTCTTTTATCAAGATTATTTTACAAATAATAGACACAAAAAAATAAAAATATCTTTATATTTCATGCTTTAGAAATAAAAAATATGGCATATATCATACATTTATTGTAAAAAAAGTATACAAAATGATGTCAATTTCTTAGAAAGATATTTTGATATGAATATAGATAATATGGAGCATATAATATACATTATATATATACATAGAGCATATGACGTAATAAAAGTATCTTACAATAAAGAATAAGACAAGCCAGAAGCGGTTTTCTCGTGGACTGGCATTAGAAAATTCTTATTCTTGTCTTCAAGCCAGAGGCGGTTTTCTCGTGGACTGGCATTAGAAAATTCTTATTCTTGTCTTCAAGCCAGAGGCGGCTTTCTTGTAGACTGGCAATATAGAATAAGACAAGCCAGAGGCGATCTAACGTCAGCTAACAATTTTTAATAAATATAGTCAGAGGCGATCTAACGTCAGCTGACCGTTTAGAAAAAAGACAGCTAAAGGCGATTTATTCGTGAACTGGCAAATTGTAAGAAATATAGTCAGAGGCGATCTATTGTGAGCTGACAATTTTAAATAAATATAGTCAGAGGCGATCTAACGTCAGCTGACAGTTTAGAAAAAAGAGAGCTAAAGGCGATTTATTCGTGGACTGGCAAATTGTAAGAAATATTGTCAGAAATGATCTAACGTCAGCTAACAATTTTTAATAAATATTGTCAGAGGCGATCTAACGTCAGCTGACCGTTTAGAAAAAAGAGAGCCAAAGACGATTTATTCGTGAACTGGCAGATTTTAAGAAATATTGTCATAGGCGATCTAACGTCAGCTGACAGATTTGAAGAAATACGTATTTATTTTAGTTAGCAATTTACTGCACGTGTGGTCTGTTTATATTTTATCAGATAATTTATAAGGTCATTTAACCTTTTTTCTCGCAATTAAAATTCTAGCGTATGGCTGAATGATGTACATACGAGACAAAATAGACTTATACAAGGTGTCTAATAGATATAAGTTAGATATGATAAAATATTTTATTTGAAAAATGTATGTATAATACTATATATCTAATTGGAAAAATATGTTATATGCTTTTCCTAAATTTATTCTTATGTAATTAATACAAAATAAATAAATAAGTTAATTAATTATTGAATACATACATATACATATTGAATATAGTTATCTTTATTTTGTATTTTATATAACTGAAATGATATATACTTCCATTATTTCAGTCATTATCATATAAAATACAAAATAAAGATAACTATTTATTGATTATATGTGTATATGTATATATTAATTAATTGATTAATTAGTTATTTAGTATTTACTACATAAGGATAAAAATAAGAAAAGTATATGACATTTTTCTTCAGTGATATATATAGTATTATATGTATATTTTTTATTTATTATTTTGTCATATTTAGTTTGTATTTATTTGACACCTTGTATACGCTTATGTTTTCTCGGACATTATATTGCAGCCTTGCAACGAAATTTCAGTCGAGGAAACAAGCGCAAGCATCGTTTGTTTACAAACTTCCGATGACACACGTACACAGACCACACGTCAGTGTAGTGAGTCACCACTACAAACAAATGCGTACACACAGACCTACGCGGCATAGGTCCGTAGGCTGCGCCAATAATGTCATTTCATTTTTAGTACCATCAAAATGATGGCGCTTTCGCGTCGGAGTTCGCCCGTCACTTCAGCATCCTCTTAAGTGTTACTATTTATTTTCAAAATTAACACATAGTTTTTTCATTAAAATTACAAAATAAGCTATTTTCTTTTAAAAGTATAGTACAATACATAAAATATAATAAAATTTGGAATAGCATAACTTCTTTCCACATAAGCTGAATTTACATTACAGTATATAGAATAATATTCGACTATTATCGAATATTATCTATAATATTTTGCAATTTATTCAGAATCTGTTTTATGCTTAGCAAGCTATATTAAACTGAAATTAGCCATATGCTGATTAAATATTTCATATAAATAAATATATATAACGGCAAAACTAATTTCTTAAGAAAAAGTTATTGTTTATGAATATGTACGTGATACTTCAAACTAGAATTGAATACATTAATACATAGCAAGTAAAAAATTTTTCCTTTAAGTACTATTTTACTTACATTTGTAACGGAATGTTGACAACAGGCAAAAATACGCTTGGATAAGAACAATGTAAAAAAATATTTCGGTATATTTGATATTCTTCTGTAACTTAGAGTTACAACACGAGCACGGTAATTATAACAAAAGCGGTATTACGACAAGAGCATCTCAAGCACATATAACGACATACGCGAGCATAATATATATATAATATATAATATAGATTTAAGGTTATGTACCGCGGAAAAACATCGCAAGAAACATGCACGCATACGCTGCATTTATCAGATACAACGTTGGCACGTTATAACAAAAGCGATTTTACGACAAAAGCACATCAGACATGTAACAACACGAGCTCGTGGAAGATTGGCCGCGTTCAGCAGAACAACTGCTGAATTGTCGTCTAGTCATCACTTAACGTTGATTTGTTGGTTCTAAAAGTAAGAGCCAATCACGTTCGATTGCTACCAAGCGATTTGGGTTGCGTTCCGTTTTGCGCATAGCACGCATCGTTCGCATCGCTAATGCTTAGCGCATTGGCTGCGTTTCGTTTCATTATGCGCATGATACATGCTTTGAAACGGAACGATATTGAACGCATTAGAAGCGGAAAATCAAAATGGATTCCACAATAAATGTAATGATACTCTGCGTTTCTTCAATGAAGACTGGGAATTCGATCAATGACTCTTCCATTATGACTCTTCCTATTTTGACACTTTTTATAATATCGCTATCAATCGCCATATGCAATTACGCAATCGCATGGAACGCATAAGCTGCTGCAACTCAAACTTGAGGTAGCTGATGCGTGTATTATGCGCTGCAGGTGGTGGGAATCTAGGGAATTCTAAGCGCTGTTCATGCGCGCATTGAGTGAAACGGAACGTTTTCTATGTAATTCGTGCGCATAATGTGCGAAACGGAACGCAACCATGTTCTGCTGAACGCGCCCATTGTACATGGCATGGCAAAAAGCGCACAAATATGGCGTGGCTCCGAAGGTTCTCCCCTCTTGCGGCTTGCGCACAAAGAAAAGTGGGAAATTAGCGTGCATGCTCATATACGCATTTATTACATGCAGTGATGCCAATTCGAGCTCGCTGGTACCATTGGTACCGTAGTGGAGGGGATACCCATGGTACCAGCGAGCTCGAATTGGCATCACTGATTACATGCTTAGACCGATATTCATTTTTCAATATTATTAGTCACATTTAGCAGATATAACAGTTGTATATCAAATAGTATATTGCAATCACAAATAATATTTACTGATTACTGTGTTTCAACTGTTGACTCTGCTAAATGCGACCAATGTACTGCAAAGCTAGTCCTACATTGGTTGTTAAATTATTGTAACATCGAGATGCCAGCTCATTTTTTTTGTTATATATACGCCCAAAAGAATTTCGAAAAAGCTATGCAGATAATGCGTTTTTAAGTCAGTCTTATAGATACGGTATGTTTTTACTAACTTTTTCCCTTAATAAGAAATAATTTTTAATATTTGATTAAATGCGTTATATACCAAATATAAAAGTAAATATAAATATTTCCATCTTTTCTTCTATGTTTAAATTGTTCCTTCTGTTCCATCTGTAAACATATTTTATCTTTATTAGAATATATAAATTTATACTTTTTAAAATAGATTTTCTTAAATAAAATAATAAAAATAAAATTAAATGTGTTGCTTTTAACATAATCTATTTAAAAAATGTTAAAAATGAATATTTTTTTAAAAATTGAAATACTCTTTGGCAATGTACAGAACATAAGTACAAGTTTAACATTTTTTTAACATATGATGAATATATATAGCAAAAAAAATTTTTTTCAAGATATACAAAAAGCATAAGCTTCCAATTCCATTTTTCATATATCGCTCATTTGCTGCAACAATGACATAATTCAAAATTTGCTAACTTTGAGTCACTCATATAGAAAAGAACAGATTTTGCTTGTTACTAGTAGAACAAAAGTGAAATATTAAATATCTCTATGAGAAAGTTGCTTCACTGTAATATAAAAATTATAATAAATTGTAACATTGAAACTTATTTTCTGGAAAATCATTACTTCTTAATTATATCACTGTTGTGACAAATTGTTGAGTCACTGTTGTTGCAAATTAGCGATACGTTGTTAAAAATAGAGATAAAGAGAAATTTATTTTCTTCATACTTACATAACGTGATAAACATTTCCCACATATGACATTTTACGCAATTATATGCTGGCAAGGCACCATCTATGCGAAATTGCAGTCGTTCCATGCAATACTTGCAATATACATGGCCACAATTCAATGCTTCTATATCCCCATTTAATATTATGTAACATTTGCTACATACTGGGGGAGTATTTATTGAAATTAAAAATACGTTTAATTTATCATAATAATTTAAATTAATAATTAAAATTTTTAAACAGTTAAAGAAGACTTACTGTTGTTGGAAATTGTTCCGCATGATAAGCACGGCCACATACACTCTCCCAGCATATATAATGAGCAGGTGTGTACTCTTAATTCTGTAGGATAAGATTCTCTTAAAATGAAAGCTAAACGTTTCATTTCATTGTACACCGTTTCACGAAACGGTCGTATATTATTATTAATTTCAATTATTTCATCTTCCATTAGATGTACAAATTTGCACACTCTATTGCCGTTGCATGATTCGTTATTACAGGCTATGATTTTATGATACATTTTACAAGGCTTTCTATAACACACGCGTATCATATAATCACGACAAATCATTTTTGCAATTAAAACTTATATTTTTGGAATAAAAGAACGACAATAGCAAAAATAATAATAGACAGAAAATAACGACAATAGCGAAATGTACGACACAAGCAAATATAACCTATACCAAAGTTGCATGCCGATAGTACTATGAACATTATAATATATAGACCACGCGTTGCATGGTCGATTTCATAAAGCCCGTATCAGACTAAAGATTAGAAGATTGAAATTGCGAATTAGAAATTGTAATTTAGCCAATTAGTATAAAGAAATAATAAGAGCTGAGTGAAGTAAATAAAACGTATTGAATAAAGTGTTGTGCAAGGGTTCTTTCGAGATGCGATGTCCCTGAGCGCGCGAAATTCTGACAAGCTGATTGGTAAACTTTAAGCCTTTCCCATTCAAATACTATAGTAGCCTCGACATTTTGGTATTAAGATTTTCGTCTCCAAATGACCTCAGGAATCTGCCATTAACGGGTGATACGGTAAGTCTGGGACACCCTGTATAACAGTATTAGGTTGCTTTATACTAATTAATCAAATTACAATCTCCAATTCATAATCACAATTTTTTAATCTTTAGTCTGACATGCACTTAAAGTCTGTTCCTTTGGCAGAACTGGTTGTATTAATATACAGTTTATACTTTTTTTCTCCCTTTGCTAAGAAATCATTATATTTGAGTTATGTCAATGTTATAGGAAACTGCTAAGTTTCACTATAGTAGCAAATAAATGATATTTTATTGAAAGCAGAAATATAGCTTCTGCACACAGGACGCAGTAAAGGCCTATCCAGACAAACTTGCATAGTCGCATAAACATATGCATAAGGAAATTGATTGGTCCATAAGCAAATGCATAAGGAAATGGACCAATCAATTTTCTTATGCATATGTTTATGCGACAATGTAAGTTTGTCTGGATAAGCTCTAACGCTTGCTGTGCAGCAAGAAGCGACGTGATAACCGAACCGTGATAATCGCTCTTATGGAAATATTGTAAATTGATTAGCTATCGCTTTGTCTTTTGTCGCGCGGCAAGCGTTGCCGTTTTGTGTGCAAAAGTCAATAAATATCGTTTGTTTGTATCGCGTGCCCCAACATGTTTTTACTCGCTCAAATGCGCTTTAATTTGTTTGTTCAATCAATTGGAACGCGTTAACCAATTGGAAGCGGGTAAGAGCGTGTTAGAGCATGTAAAAACATTGCGATGCGAACAAACCTAAAAGATGGCTCTTTGTAGTTTGCTGCAACAATAATATAACGCAAAAATGATGATTTCTCAAAGGTTATTGCACACAAAAAAGGTTTTAGTATTAATCGTAAAAAATAAGCAAATCAACCAATCACACTGAGCAATTAAGATTGCGCTCGCGTTATTGCTCACTATGATTGGTCGATTCGTTTATTTCTTACGGATAATGCTAAAATTTTTTTACGTGCAATGGCCTTTAGCAAGAAGAGAAAAAAATTATTAACTGTGTACTAATGCAGCCAATTCAGCCAAAAAGAACAAACTTATAAAATTGGCCATGCAACGCGTGGTCTATATTACGTCTATGGTGCTACCGGAATATGACATATTGTAGCGTATGTTGCATATTGTTGATATAACATTTTCGCTCTTGTCGTTTTCGCTTTTGTTGTTTTCGCTTTTATTGTTTTCGTTATTAATTATTGTCGTTTTTTTGCTTTTGTGCAAATATTGTGAGAATATTTCGGAAATATATTTTATTTTTATTTTGTTTTATATATTAGGTGTTAGATATGTCATTTTATGGCTTAAAACAAGGTAATTATAGCTTTTATATTATTCATAAAATTTTATATTTTATAACACATTATATAGTGATTTATGTTACTTCATAAAATAATACACCAAAAATTTTTCAGAAAATGTCTTGCAGAAAGCTTTCTGTCCAAAACCGAATTGCGCTGATTTGAATTGTGGCTTTGTTCACTCATATAAATACTGTTATGAATACCAAAATACAAAGTGTCCCAGACAGAATTGCCCGTACCTACATTGCACTAGCATTGAGCAATTTCGATACACAGTGACGGGTAAAGCGACAGACAATCTAAAAAGAGAAGTTGGCCGAACGTTACAAAGTGTGAACATATGCGGCGATTTCAAAAAAAATTTATGTAAACGAGCGATTTGTAATCGTCGACATATTCGTCATGATACACAGCCGCTTGAGTGTCCGATATGTCAAGAAACAATTGTAACAAAAACTTTTGGTGCGGCGACTTGCGGACATATATTTTGTTATAACTGTGCCTTACAATTTATAAGTCCTGATGAGGAAGGAATTAGCATAAAATGTCGAATATGTGAGCTACACGTAAAGTACAAAAAATTTATATGAACTTCAAGTATAATCTTTTATCAATACTATTTTTGTCCTTTTTTTGCGTTTATGTACTTTGTATATACTGTTTATGTAAGAAACAGTTATTTGCACAAATTAAATATTCAAAAGAAATATATAATATTGAGAATATATGTTCTACATATCATATCTAAACTATTTTTTTCTTATTGTATTATTTTCTTTGTATTATTTAATATAAAAATTAAGAATACAATACAGTAATATATATTATATCTATTCAAAAGATGTTTTGTATATTCAAAGCATAAGTTTTTTGTGGCAGAATGCGCGAGGTTGAACGAAGGACAGCCTTAGTCAGTCCACAACCGACCTCCTTCGCTAGTACAAATATATCTCTCTTTCACTGCGCACTCTTAGTTATCCAATTCTGAATCCTGTATCCTATCTCTAAATATTTAACACCACCAGGTAATACTCTATATAACACTCTAAAAGTTAGATGTGACATCGACGAAGGTCTTAACGTAAGTAACAAAATGTGGCGCAGCTACGCTGTATATATAAAAACCAAAAAACAAAAGAAAAACTCTTAATAATGTAAGAGAGAGAAGAGGGAAACCACACGTCATCTCTCTCTCTCTTCTAAAGGCCAGAAGATGTCTTCACTCTAACACTCCCTCCTCTTCTGGTCTTGGCTCCTCGGTTTCTAGCTCAAGGGAGTCTGAAACAAATAACACAAATTCTACGACTCTGAACTTAATGTAACTCATAATATATTTAATAATTTTTCTCTGAAATAAGTATGTAATGGAGCCGGTAGAGGTTTTGTCAGAATATCAGCTGGATTCTCATTTGTATTAATCCACCTTACCCTAACTTGATTGCTCAACACACAGCTCTTTATATAATCTCCATGTGTTTCTGCTATATGTCTTTTATTTCCTGTTAATTCTCTTTCTTCGAGTTTTCTCTGAATCTCTGAAAGTTCGTCATCAAAATTTTTTAACCTGTGTGATCCATCCATTTGAGTGCTTGCTCCAGCTGATTTGTTATCGCACCAGATTGTCACTGGGTAAAAGGTTTTCCCAGTAATGTCTCTTATGGCCTTGTCCAAGGATACTATTTCTTGACAAGCTTCACTCATGGCGAGATATTCCGCCTGACAGGTAGATAGACTTATGTGGGACTGTTTGTAACTTCTCCATGATACGGCATTTCCATAGAGTTTTATTATGTATCCTCCAGTTGATGTTGAATCCTCACAATCCTTGAAGCTTGCATCTGCGTAAGCTTCTAATTGTTCTTCTTTTGCTCTGAACGTTAATCCCATCTCTGTGGTTCCTCTTAAATAGCGAAAGATCCTTTTGACGTCTTTCCAATCACTTTCTTTGGGACTTTTTGTCTTCTGGATAAATAATTTACTGCAAAAGCTATGTCTGGTCTCGTAGCTCTGGCTAAGTAAAGCAGGCATCCAATAGCTTCTCGGTAAGGTGCTTTACTAGGAGTTGTAGTCTCTTTCAGTCTTTCTGGATTTTTATTTTCTTTATTTTTCATCTGTCGTGTCACCATTGGTGTATTCTGAGCTTTGCTCTCTTTCATTTGAAACCTTTCTAGTATATTTTCTGTAAACTCCGATTGACTCAGTGTCATAACTCTTGTTTCTCTATTTCTCTGGATTTTCATTCCTAGGTATAATTTAGGTTCTCCTAGATCTTTCATTCGGAATGTGTTACATAAACTGGTCTTGATTTGTTTCATTTTCTCTGTGTTATTACTTGCTAGTATGTCATCAACATACAATACTAGCAATACAACTTCTCCATTTTTCCTCCAAGTGAATAGACATGGATCATTTATATCTTTCTCTAGTCCCAGTTTCAAAGCCTCCTCTGTAAACCTCTGATTCCATTTCTTCGGACTGATCTTTAATCCATACAACGTTTTCTTTAGTCTGCACACTTTATTTCTTTTGATACTATCATTGACTTCGATTCCTTCTGGAATTTCCATAAATATGTTGTCATCCAACATACCATTGAGAAATGCAGTTTTCACATCCAGTTGTATTGCTTCCAAGTCATATTTATTTATAATGGCCAGTGCTGATCTAATAACTGACAGGCGCGAAACTGGTGCATAGGTTTCACATATCTCGTACTCATTTTTGTCTTTGAAACCTCTAATTACAAGTCTGCCTTTAAATTTTTCTTGACCATTTTCTTCATTTTTCTTCTTGAACACCCACTTGGAATCAATGATGTTTGTTTTCTTACAATTAGCAGATTTTGTTGGTCTATTTACAATTTCCCAAACTTTATTTTCTGTCATTGAATTTAGCTCTTCTCTTATCGCTCTTATCCATTGTTCTCTGTTTGGCGATTCCATCGCTTCTCTGTAATTTGTTGGGTCTCTGTTGACACTGGCTAAATTTGCATGTACTATTTCATCTTCAGTCCGCTTATCAATTTCCTCTGTCTCAATACTCTGAATTCTATAAACAAAATCCGGATCTCTCTGAGGATTGCCTTTTGTTTTCCTATCTGGCAATTTTCTAGTTTTCGATTCCTTTTCCTTTTCTTGGTTGGCTTTCCTCTTTGGGGGTCTGCCTCTCCTTTTTGTCGTGTTTTCTAGTTCATCTATTTGTTTTGTTTCTGAATCAACTGAGTGATCCTCTCGTCTCTCTGTTATTTTATCTTGTTCCTCCGCAATTTCCTCTCTAGATTCTTCAATTTCTATTTCAGTTGATTCAGCTATTTTAGCCACGTTCTTGTAGACTAATTTTTCGTTGCACTTTACATGCCTAGAATTTAAGAATCTTTGTGTCTGTGGATGCCACAGCAAGTAACCTGTTGGCGTATATCCCACCAGAATAGCTTTTATTGCTCTCTCTGAAAATTTATTTTCTGGGACTGGAATTTTTATGTACGCCTGACATCCAAATCTTCTCAGTTCTTCTACGTGGCTTTTCACCTTGGGATTAATTTTTGACAAAGGTGTTTTGAATTCAATACCTTTATGTGGTGTCCGGTTGTAGATATGTACTGCCGCTTCGGTTGCAAAAATCCACATTGTTGATGGTAGTCCTGAGTCAATCATGAGGGCTCTGATTTTTTTCTGAATTGTTTTATTAAATCTCTCTGCTGTGCCATTCAACTCTGGAGTATATGGTGGTGAAAAATCACCACTGATTCCTTCTTTTTTCATTATTTCTGCAAATTCTCCTCCTGTAAACTCTGTACCGTTGTCTGCTCTGATAAAGCATACTCTTTCATTCTTTTCAGACAGATTTTTTATGTGTGTTAAATATCTTTCTAGACATTGGCCGGATTCACTCTTTTGTTTCACACTGTAAGCTTTTGCATACCTAGTGTAATCATCAATGAATACTATGATATATCTGTTCTTTCCCGGGAATGACGCCGGTGAGATCTTGCCCATCGTGTCTACATGTATTGTGTGTAGTGGTCTATCTGATCTACTTCTCTGATTTTTAAAAGGAAGATTCTCCATCTTAGCCAGAACACACGTTTCACAGTCTAATATTTCTCTGTTAAATTTGATCTTTTTCAACTTATCTTCGTACTTTTGCATTTGTCTCATATATTCTAATGACGTGTGTCCCAGCCTCAGGTGCCAAATCATTCCTTCAGATGGTTTGTATTTAATATTTTCATTATTTTGTTTCTCTGCATTATTTATTAGTTTATTTGTCTCTGTTTCTGGTATAACATTATTTAGATCCAAAATTTTCTTATTTAATTCCTCACTCCAAATTCCAGTCTCTGTTTGATTTTTCTCCTTTGTTTCTGTGTTTTCCGTGATTTCCTGTACATTCTCCCTCCCAACCTCAGGCGGTCTCTGTATGTCTATTGTACTTTCTGAATTCCCTTGGTCTGTCTGAGGTTGTGACAGGAAATCTTCTAGAGAAACTAGATTTGCAGTTACTATGTACTTATTGCTTTTGTTCTCTGTATCTTCAGAATTATCTACTTCAAAATCAATTATCCAGTTCGGTTTTACGTAATTTCCCGTTATATATTCTTCCCCATTTTCTTTATTAAAGATTTTTACTTCCGTGTTATCTAGATATATACCATAACCCGCTTCTGCGAATTTTCTTAGTGACAGTAAGTTATCTGATATTCCTGGTGCTGCTATTACGTTGAATAGAAAAATCGTTTCGTTTGTTATGCTTGATTTTAAATGTAAGTTTCCTTTTCCATCTATTTTTATATTTGCTCTTTTGTTTTTATTTGCACTCCGAATTTCTTCTCCTATTGTTTTAATAAAATTTTTGAGCAGTAATCCTTTACTTATTATATGTTCTGTTGCTCCTGAGTCAGCTATAAAACTAATCTTTTTGTCAGTTTGTTTTGTTATGTTATGCTTACCTGCAATCTTAGCTGATGGGTTTTTCGGTTGGTTTTTCTTGTCATAAGGATGGTACCTACTCTGAACTTTATTTCCTCTACCTCTGAATTTACCTCTACCGCTATCTTTGCTTCTGTTTAATGTGTTGATATTTGAGTTATTTTTAATAGGTTCATACCTTTGAACTTTGTTCGGGCAGTTGTCGCCCTTATGGTCTGTGATCATATTGCACACATAGCAGAACCACAGACCATAAGTCTTCAATGGACAATCAGATTGCCAGTGGCCTATTTTGTTGCAACAATAGCATTTTATGTCCCCTGTGCTCTGATGTGATGTTCCTGCTCGTGGCTCCGTCCTCTGAATCATATTTGCTCTGGCCTCTGTATTTTGTCTTGTTGCTTCTATCTGTAAGAGACAAGTCTTCATTTGTTCAATGGTCATTTCTGGACCTGTTTGGCCTTTTACAATATATGCCGTTCTCAGCTCCGGGCTGGAGTCAGACACTGCATTGTAGAAGGCAGCTCTTATTTCTTTTTCAGTTAGTTCTATTTCGGAATTGCAAATTTCGTATTCTCTTATGATATTGTCGAATCTATCGAAGAAATCGACCGCTTTTTCTTTTTGTGACTTTTTAATGCTATAGAGTTTTTGTCTCACAGTAACGTGCGTCATGTTTGTCTCTAGTCTCTTAATTTCTTTAATTTTTAGTAATATGTCTTTGGGGTCTTTTAATTCTATGATTTTTTGATGGTATTTAGAGTCGAGTCGATTTATTATAATGTCTCTAATGATATTTTTTTCTTTCATTGTTTTCTCTGAATTGTCATTATTATTATTTAATACTTCTAATAAATCGTTCGCAGCTAATTCTGAATTTAAGGAATCTAACCATAGATCTAGATTACTTTTAGTTGTTAGTTTATAATCTCTTTTAATATTAAATTTTCTTTGTATATTGCATTCTAAAGTTTTATTTAAATTTGCAAAGGTTTTAGTCATTTCATTTAGTGATTGCATATGAGTAATATTCTCGGTATTATTTGTTTGATTTTGAATTTCTGACCACTCTGTATTATTTGGTTCGATAGCAGTAGAGTGTATAATTTCTGAGATCTCTGTATTTGTTGGTACTTCTCTTACTTTCTCTGAAAGGGTGCGGACGTCGGCTAGACAGGTCTCGGTCACTTTTTTTAGGTCCTTTCCTATTTGTTCTTGTACTTTTATTGATGTTATGAGGGTCTCCATCCCTTCATACATTTTTTGCACGTATGTACCTAGTTTTGTAGTTGCTTCGGTTTGTTGTATTAGTAGTTTTACCATTGTGTTTAGTATGGCCTTGTTTTCATCTTGTGTCTCTGTAATTTCGGTTAATATGATTAGCATGTAGATTATATTCTCATTAATGTTTGGACTTACGAACAGCGTACATGTTATATGTCCTTGGACATATTACCACATACTTATGGATCCATATTCTTGTTCTCTTTCTCCACAATTTTTATTTATTGTGTGCGAATATAAGTTAGGAAATAAATTTACCTTTTGTTGTTTTTGAAGTTTGGTCGTCTTTTTTTTCTTCCTTGCCCTTCCATCTCTGAATATATATCTCTGCTTCCTGCCAAACATTACTCTTTGTTATTTTACCTTATTTCGCACACGTGAATATTGCTTTGTACGACAAATCAATATTCTGATCTTTTGTATTTACCGCCTGCACTCATATACTCCCTCCCAAACCGACTAGTCGTACTACGATTTTGCCGTTACTTAATGGGTGGGGGTGATCACTTACATGAGTACAGTCGGTTCATACTGATCTTTTAATTTATTTAAATTCTTTGATAGTTCTTATATTAATAAGATATAGTTTCTTTTTATTAAGTTCTCTGTATAATTTCTCTCTTTCGCAAATGATTTCGCGCGTCACGCGCAGGATGCTATATAGTTTATACCACTACACGCACTGCGTTTTATGGTTCCGGTGCAGGTACACTAGTAGTCCGTTTACACCGGAGAATTACATACACTGGCGCCGCGCTTCGTCACTGCACAGCATTCATTTCTATTGCTTGATCGATTGCGATTCTGCATATATTTTATGGCTATGGCTGGACCACGTGACTTTGTTTCCCGCCAAGTGCCGGACAGTTCATGCAATTGTTTTCTTTAGAATTTATCTTAGATATATTTACTATTTTGATCTATTTTTGAGACACGTTTTCTTTGCGACACAAGCGTGATTTTCTAAATTTCTTGGAATTCTGAGATTGATACAATATCGTTCGTTTTTACATGACATGTCCGGTCTCTTATAGTTCCGCCTCTCTCTATTTTCCATTGACTAGAACCTGCTTAAATATGTACTTACGGTTTCTCTGAAGGAACTCTTAATTTCTTGTTCACCAAGTGACTGGGCTCATAACCTGGCAGAATGCGCGAGGTTGAACGAAGGACAGCCTTAGTCAGTCCACAACCGACCTCCTTCGCTAGTACAAATATATCTCTCTTTCACTGCGCACTCTTAGTTATCCAATTCTGAATCCTGTATCCTATCTCTAAATATTTAACACCACCAGGTAATACTCTATATAACACTCTAAAAGTTAGATGTGACATCGACGAAGGTCTTAACGTAAGTAACAAAATGTGGCGCAGCTACGCTGTATATATAAAAACCAAAAAACAAAAGAAAAACTCTTAATAATGTAAGAGAGAGAAGAGGGAAACCACACGTCATCTCTCTCTCTCTTCTAAAGGCCAGAAGATGTCTTCACTCTAACATTTTGATACTGCACAAATCTTATAAAAACTTTACGTCTAAATCTTTGTATTCAAATTTAATATTTACGAAACAAGATATTTGAAATATGCAAAAAGCATCTTATTGTTATGGTTCTAGATAAAGAAATACAAAATTAGATAACAATAAAGAATAATTTCTTCAATGTTTAGTTAAATGCATAACATAAGAGTTAAAGTTACATTATGTGAGTATGAAAAAAATAATAAAATTTCATCGTATAAAGAAATAAAAAACTTCCAGAGTTATCGCAAGGTTACTTTTGCTTTTTGTTCACTTCCTAATCTGTGTATTAATATAATCTGTTTCAGATTAATTTTTATTCTTCTTCAGTGTACATAGAACACATTCTTATGTTTTACCTTTGATTTTCGCCTAAATTTCATAGTCAGTCTCTTACTTGGTTTGGAGTGATGAGTTAGATAAGGTAAAGGGAAAGATTCTAAATAGGCTAAAATGGAAAGAAAAAGAAAAAAAGGAAAAATTAAAGACAAAACAATAGAATTAGGATAAAAAGAGGATAAGAAGAGGAATTTTAAGAAAGAGAAAGAGTAAGGGTAACATACAGAATAGAAGTAGAAGGAAATAGGAGTGCAATAAGAAACAAAGAGCCAATTTAAGTATTTAGATAGTGAAAAATTTAATATGAAATAAATATTATATAAGAACTAGTCGATTAAATGCAATAGATGAATACATGTAAATAATAGGTATAATTGGTAAAATAAGATAAAGATTGTAAAGTAAAAGAAAGAAAATGTAATAAAAATACAAACAAATAAAGTAAGTAAATAGTAGAAGTAAACAAAAATGTTAATAGTAAATAGTAAGAAAATAATAGCAATAAAAGAATGTACTTAAAGTTTATATAAATTCTCTGTACGTTACATGTAACCTACACATTGGACATTGTATAATTATTTTTTCGTCATTACTTATAAATTGTAAGGCACAGTTGTAACAAAATATATGTCCGCACGTCGCAGCACCAAAAGTTTTCATTGTAATTGTTTCTCGACATATCGGACACTCAAGCGGCTGTGTATCAGGACGAATATGTCGACGATTACAAATCGCTCGTTTACATACATTTTTTTTAAAATCGCCGCATATGTTCACGCTTTGTAACGTTCGGCCAACTTCTCTTTTTAAATTGTCTGTTGCTTTACCCGTCACTGTGTATCGAAATTGCTCGACGCTGGTGCAATGTAGGTACGGGCAATTCTGTCTAGAACACTTTGTATTTTGGTATTCATAACAATATTTATATGAGTGAACAAAGCCACAATCCAAATCATCGCAATTGGGTTTTCGACAAGCTTTCTGCACATTTTCTGAAACATTTTTGGTGTATTATTTTATGAAATAATATTAATCAATATACTATATAATGTGTTATAAAATATAAAATTTTATGAATAATATAAAGTACCTACGTTGTTTTAAGCCATAAAATGACATATCTGACAACCAATATATAAAACAAAATGAAAATTAAACAACAAAAGCGAAAACGACGAGCGAAAATACTACAGAAGCGAAAATACTACAGAAGCAATATACAACACATGCTACAACAATGTCATATTCTGGATTCTGGACTCGGGAATACGAAACCCATAGACGTAATAATATATAGACCATGCGTTGCATGGCCAATTTTATAAGGTCTGTTCTTTTTGGCTGAATTGGCTGCATTAGTAAATAGTTTATACTTTATTCTCCCCTTGCTAAGAAATCATCATTTTTGCGTTATATTATTGTTGTAGCAAACCACAAAGCCACATCTTTTAGGTTTGTTTGCGTCGGAATGTTCTTACATGCTTTAACACGCTCTTACCCGCTTCTAATTGATTAACGCGTTTCAATTGATTGAACAAATAAATTGAAGCGCATTTAAGCAAGTAGGAACATGTTGAGGCACGCGATACGAACAAACCATATTTATTGACTCTTGCACACAAAACGACAACGCTTGCCGCGCGGCAAAAGACAACGCGGTAGCTAATCAATTTACAATACTTCCATAAAGCCCGTATCAGACGACGCATTGAAGATTGAGATTGAAGATTGAAGATTGGGAATTGACCAATTAGGAAGAAGCAATATTTGTTTGCGATATATGTGCCTGAAATGTTCTAGTCGTAATACCGCTTTTCTTATAACTACCGTGCTCGCCTTGTATGTGATAAATGCAGTACATACAATGTGCTCGATTTTCGCGATTTTTCCGCGGTACGTAACTTCTAATCTTGTCACAACTAAAACAAAACCGTATTGTTTTATCTTTCAAAAAATTGTCGTATATATTAAACCTTTCAAAAAAACCTGTCATATATATTATCAAGAGATATATTAAAACCTTTAAAAAAAAACTTGTATATATTAAAATTTTCAAAAAAGCTATTATATATACTTTCTACAAAAAAATATGATATCAGGAAATGGCACCAAGTGGGACTAAAATATTTAAAAAATAAAAATATTTAATTAAAAAATAAAAAAATATAAAAAATTTAATCAAAATAAAAAGATATTTATTAAAAAACGCAAAAAAACTTGGCGCTGCTACAGTAAACTACATGTTAATTTCATTGCTTTATAATACTTTGTGGTCACGCTTGAAACGTCATAGATGACGTCATTGCGACCGCGTCGAGCTCACGACGTCCGTGGTTCAAACGTGGGTCGTCGTAATCTTAGCTATTTTCGCGCGTGTTTTTAAACTAGAATGTTCGTGGTGTTTGACAGTGTTTGACAATGTCGTCGCAAATAATTCTTTTTTACAATACTGAAAGCGACACAGTTATAGAAGTAAATTTATCAGAAGATGCCGTGGTCGTCTAATGCGTTCCACTAAAATTTTTGCTTGCGACATTTGCGAGCTATTAGCTTAGTTTACACCGATTATTTAGTACGCGGACCAAGCACTAAATCAGCTTCTTTGATTGGTGTAAATTTTACACTAAACGATTTATACCTATCGGAGAAGCAGATTTAGTATTTGATACGCGTACTAAACAATCGGTGTAAACTAGGCCAGTGGAACGCGCAATTTTGCAGTCGTGGTCGCGGTCGTTGCGGGCGTTAAGTGGAACGCACCCGTAATAAACCGTGCATGCGCATACACGTTCCCGCGCTTTTTCTCACCCTGTCTACAATTTTCTACCTGTGCGCGTGTCGTTAAGTGTTTGATGTGCTTTTTCTCCAAGTAGCAATTAAAATCAAGAGACACGGTAGTGTCTCGCGCCAAGTTCACGCGCAGCGCAAGACCGACCGTGTATCTTTACGCGAGCACATGAGCTGATAGGAGTCGAGATTTTCATATCTCAATAATGCGTGGACCGATCGAATTTATAATAGGCTCAATCGATAGAGCACATGCGATTTACATAATAAAAGTATCTTTACTTTTTTTGTACATGCTTTCTAAAAAAATATATTAATTGCCAAAGTTTGCCAAAGTCGAAATATGCCGAAATCTATGTAAGTCTTGGTCGTCGTCGTCTGTTCGTCATCCTTCTCTAATATATAAGTTTTTCCTTTGTCAACTAGAAGCATCAAAATGCGACATGGTTGTCCTTTTCTACATCCCGTGAAATGTCGATTCCTGCATAAGAGCGTCTTTTTTCTTTCCTTTCTTTTTCTAAAAGATGTCTGTCCTTTTCCAACATGGCGGCGCTCAGATCTGTCAGCTCGCAGCTTTGATGATACTAATCACATTGATATAATTAATATCGGTCGTAAAATGTATATGTAACGTGTTGTGGAGACGAATAGAGATAGTGTATATCAAAATAATAGTATTCTTTATAAAAAAAATTTTTCTTGTCTTGAAGTGCAGAAGTGTAGCAACACACATGCTGACAACACTCTTAAAGGGAACGTTCACAAGTGTCCCCTCCCGATTTGATTCTCCTTGAAATATGTTGTAAAACATACAATTTGAGAAGATATGTATTTTTTTATAGCGGCCCTAACTCAAAGTTAAAGAGTGAAACACCCTTTTGAAAAAAACGAGTTTTTTCTTTGTGTGTAACTATCGCCAAAACCGTAGGAGATATAAAAAAATGTTTCAAGTAGAAGTTGTATGGCTTGTAATGGGCTTTATAACTGTGTAGTTGGATTTTCAAAAAATGTAATTTTTTTAATTTACTCTTACCCCTTGGTATTATTTTTTCGAATTTCTAAATTTTTGTAATGACAAAAGTTGTAGCATTTTTTACGCTGAATTCAACCATATATGATTTTATTATGTTCCGAAATCGCATCTTTTAAAAATAAGTCATCAGTATCATATTATATGCGTCGCGCTGCATGACGCATTGTTTATACCGCACTTGTGTTGCGCAATAGTCGTTAAATAAATATAAAAATAACATGTTATCACATATTTAAGGAAGAAAAGTTAACTAAAATTGTTGCTAAAGCATCCCTTCCACATTACACTCTAATAGATAATCGCTGCATTTCGTATGCAGCGCGTTGTCATATACAAGTTAACTATCAGCGCATATTACACTTTGAAGTTTTGCTTGCAGTGACCACGGGAAAATAATTTATGAAACGAAAACAGTGAATGAATCAATCTATTCAACATATATCTACCCTGACTCTACCTTCTTGGCCCGACTTGACTGAGAATGAAATAAAATATAAAATTCTGTACAGTTTACTCTTTTTCAATAATTTTAATATACTGTGATTCTACATGCTATTACATTCCACTAAATTACTACAATTTTTTTAAACTATGGTATATAAAATCTTGAAATATAAAATGTATATTATAAGTATAATTATAATATATTGATACAATAAATAAGCTTTTATATATATATAAGCTTATTTATATACAGGGTGAGGCAAAAGTATGGAAACCCCCGAATAAGTTTTGAGGAAGGCATTTTACGAAAAAATGTTAAATACAAAAGTTTTAGGAAATTTCTCTGGCTTTTCAATGGTGACCTTGGATTTGACCTTGACCGTGACCTTGAAAGTCATTTGAAGGTCAGAGTAATTTTTTTAAATGGAAACCCCTATTTTTTATTTCAAAATCTAATAGCTGGTGTCAAGAGCTTTTCAAAACACTATAATGAAGTTATTTTTCATTAAGTACTTTTTAAGTTATGAGGCTTGTAAATTACAGTATTTTGACATAAAATACAAAATATCTTGTAAAACATTCAATTTTTGGGAATCTTACCTTAATACTTTTATGCATAAAATAATGAGACGAATCAATTGGTATAAAGAAAACACATAGTTGTTTTAAAAAAAAAATACGTAGTTTGCAACATGCAACTGCATACTTTTTTTTAAAACCAATGTGTTTTCTTTATACCAATTGATTCGTCTCATTATTTTATGCATAAAAGTATTAAGGTAAAATTCCCAAAAATTGAATGTTTTACAAGATATTTTGTATTTTATGTCAAAATACTGTAATTTACAAGCCTCATAACTCGAAAAGTACTTAATGAAAAATAACTTCATTATAGTGTTTTGAAAAGCTCTTGACACCAGCTATTAGATTTTGGAATAAAAAATAGGGGTTTCCATTTAAAAAAATTACTCTGACCTTCAAATAACCTTCAAGGTCACGGTCAAGGTCAAATCCAAGGTCACCATTGAAAAGCCAGAGAAATTTCCTAAAACTTTTGTATTTAACATTTTTTCGTAAAATGCTTTCCTCAAAACTTATTCGGAGGTTTCCATACTTTTGCCTCACCCTGTATATTATAATTATACTTATAATATACATTTTATATATCATAGTTTAAAAAAATCGTAGTAATTTAGTGAAATGTAATAGCATGTAGAATCACAGTATATTAAAATTATTGAAAAAGAGTAAACTGTACGGAATTTTATATTTTATTTCATTCTCAGTCAAGTCGGGCCAAGAAGGTAGAGTCAGGGTAGATATATGTTGAATAGATTGATTCATTCACTGTTTTCGTTTCATAAATTATTTTCCCGTGGTCACTGCAAGCAAAACTTCAAAGTGTAATATGCGCTGATAGCTAACTTGCATATAACAACGCGCTGCGCACGAAATGCAGCGATTATCTGTAAGAGTGTAATGTGGAAGAGATGCTTTAGCAACAATTTTAGTTAACTTTTCTTTCTCAAATATATAATAACATGTCATTTTTATATTTATTTTGCGACTATGCACAACACAAGTGCGGTATAAACGGTCATGCAGCGCGACGCATATAATGTGATACTGATGACTCATTTTTGAAAGATGTGATTTCGAAACATAATAAAATCATATATGGTTGAATTCAGCGTAAAAAATGCTACAACTTTTGTCATTACAAAAATTTTGAAATTCGAAAAAATAATAACAAGGGGTGGAGGTAAATTAAAAAAAATTTTATTTTTTGAAAATTTAACTACACAGTTATAAAGTCCATTACAAGCCATACAACTTCTATTTGAAATATTTTTTTATCTCCTACGGTTTTGGCGATAGTTACACACAAAGAAAAAAACCGTTTTTTTTTTCAAAGGAGTGTTTAATCCCTTAAATTTAAGTTAGGGCCGCTATAAAAAAATACGTGTCTCCTCAAATTGTATGTTTTACAACATATTTCAAGGAGAATCAAATCGGGGGAGGGGACACTTGTGAACGTTCCCTTGTTAGTATTCTGTAGTTAGTGGACAGAAAGTGTACTTTGTGCACATTGGTGGAATCGGCAGGTATGTAATGTTTATAGAGAAGAAATGTCTAACACTTGGATTGAAGCTGACGATACGCTAATTAAAAAAAGACAATGGCCTAAAGGTGCTAAAGATGTTTTTGTCATTCTTACAGAAATTTGATCAAAAGTAATCTGTTTTTATATATGAAAAAACGCAATAACTTAGAAATACAGATGGTTTTTTATACCCTTTTTATGATCACTAATAATTTTCTTATAAAACATGTTGTAAAATATAAAAAAAAATTATTAGGTTTGTATAAATTAAGATTTCTATAATCAAAAAGAGGATCGTCGTGTTGAAAATATGACGGGAGTGATGGTGGGATATTATTACCATTATTTTTACTAAAAAAAAAGAATCATATTTATTAAAATTATTTTTACTAAAAAAAAGAAATAATATCTCACAAAAAACCTTTTTTTTAAAAAAAGGTAAAAAAAGGGCGCCAAGTACACGCCTTGTTATATTAAAAAAAAGTTTTCCTCATAAAAAAACCTTTCCAAAAAATTGTTTTTTTAAAAAAAGTTTTCCTCATAAAAAACCTTTTCAAAGAACTGTACTTTCAAAAATATATTATATTAAAAAAAAGTTTTTTTCACAAAAAACCTTTCCAAAAAAAATTGTATATATCATAAAAAACTTTCCAAAAAGATTGTATTTCCAAAAATATATTATAAAAAAATCTTTTTAAAAAAATTATATACATTTATTATAAAAAACCTTTCCAAAAAAATTGTATTTTTAAAAAAAGTTGTATATATTAAATAAAAATTTGCTACATATTCTATCTATAAAAGAGGTGATATCAGAAAATGACGCCAAGTTTAAATAAAGAACCTTTCAAAAAAAGTTGCATGTATATCTAAATATTTATTTAAAAATGATATTTATGTTTATATCTCGTTAATTCTTCTTAAGTATACTTTTTAAAATAATTGCATCTGTATTTAGTTATTTTTTTTATATCTGTATCTAGTTAAATAAAAAAATTTTTCAAATTTAATCAAAATAAAAAAATATTACAAAATTTCGCAAAAAACTTGGTGCTGCTATAAAATAGCCTTAAAATATTATTATACATCTTAAAATATTATAGAGCAATGAAGGCTATTTTATAGCAGCGCCAAGTTTTTTGCGAAATTTTGTAATATTTTTTTATTTTGATTAAATTTGAAAAATTTTTTTATTTAACTAGATACAGATATAAAAAAAATAACTAAATACAGATGCAATTATTTTAAAAAGTATACTTAAGAAGAATTAACTAGATATAAACATAAATATCATTTTTAAATAAATATTTAGATATACATGCAACTTTTTTTGAAAGGTTCTTTATTTAAACTTGGCGTCATTTTCTGATATCACCTCTTTTATAGACAGAATATGTAGCAAATTTTTATTTAATATATACAACTTTTTTTTAAAGTACAATTTTTTTGGAAAGGTTTTTTATAATAAATGTATATAATTTTTTTAAAAAGATTTTTTTATAATATATTTTTGGAAATACAATCTTTTTGGAAAGTTTTTTATGATATATACAATTTTTTTTGAAAAGGTTTTTTGTGAAAAAAACTTTTTTTTAATATAATATATTTTTGAAAGTACAGTTCTTTGAAAAGGTTTTTTATGAGGAAAACTTTTTTTAAAAAAACAATTTTTTGGAAAGGTTTTTTTATGAGGAAAACTTTTTTTTAATATAACAAGGCGTGTACTTGGCGCCCTTTTTTTACCTTTTTTTAAAAAAAAGGTTTTTTGTGAGATATAAAATACACTAAAATATTTTTTGCAAGGAGAGTATCGTTTTTATCTAACATATTTTGCCTGTTTGCCTGTTTGCCTGTTTGATTATCATAGTAAGTAATAGAGTATCCGTAGCATGAAGAACTTTATATTTGATGCATATCAATATGTTTAAAGTAGACATGTACATATTCACAGACACAGTATGTTTCTTTTATGCAATTTTCTCTTGTTGATTAAATTCATCAACTATTCATCAACATGAAATATTTTATTAACCTGTTACTTATTGCTTTTGTTAACATGGTTAATTAAATATAAAAAAATTAAAAATAATGTGATTCTGTAATTACTCAATAGTACAATACAATATAAATTTCACTTATAAAGAATTTGTATGTGCAAAAATTATAATTAATATTTTGCTGCATCTTTAAAGAAATATTGTTTATTTTTTATTTTTATTATTCATTTTTAATGGAAGGTTTATATATTTAAAACTTTAATAAGTTACTTTATAATAATTTAATTTAAAAGTACATATTAATTGAGAACTGAGAATATTGACATTATTTCTGCGATATGAAAGATTTAACTGATATATTTTTTTCACTGTAGATGCAAACTGTTCCTGGAAAAAAGAAGGGGACACTTCTTTACGTATATGATGATTATTTGTACTATATAGACAGTCGCTACAACAATGTCTTTCGATGCAATACACGGAGGACAACCAAATGTCCTGGCTCAGTTGCTTTTCAAGATAATATTGTAACTGTTTTAAAAAAACATAATCATCCTAAGAAACCATTTATCAAAGCACAAATTGAAATGAAAGAAGAAATGTTAAAGCGCTCTCGTGAGACTCATACTGCACTAAAAGAAATCTTTGATTCAATATGCAGAAGGTTTAATTATTTTCTTTTTTTCAATATATTTCATCGAAATTTTTATGATTTATAACATAATAAAATTGAAACTTTGTAATTTCATTATTTTTAGATATCTTTTACATCAAAATGTTGTAATTTATAGGAATATCTCTGATATTTCTGATATTTTGAAATTTTTTTGATATTTTTATTTTGAAACTTGACATCTTTAGCATCTTGAGTTTTAATTTTTGATGTGCTTAGATTTTTTGATTTTATATATTTTGTACAAAAGAATAATTACTGTATTGGAATTATTTGTATTAGATGAATCGAATAACATAGGCGTTCAGGTAGAAATGATTGAGTCCAAATTAATTGTTTTAAATGGTAAATGATAATAATTAACATTTAAAGTTTAAATAATTTACTACAATTTTTTTACATAATACATTTAAAATAGAGTCTGATATGCATCTATGTATATTATATAAATATTATTATATATAAAACAATTTATAAAAATTATAAAAATAATTTTTTGGACTTAGCAATTTTTTTTATATTAGAACCCACAATAATTTTGTAATATCTTGAACAATTATATCTTATACCTTTGATTTTCAATATTTTGATTTTGATTTAAATGTTTCAGACTTTTAGCAGTTTTCTTATTAATAGAAAGATAAAATATAAAAATCCATTTGTTGACTTGTAAATTTTGTTGTTGACTTATAAGTCCCTAGTGAACAATTGTTTGAAAAAATAAATAGCTACAGTTTTTAATTGACTCTTTTAGAAAACTTCTTTAATACAGTTTTGTATTAAATTATTGTTTACAACTTTTGCATCTTCTTTAATTATATTATTGAATACATTTACTGTTTTCTCAATCATAATTTTGCTGGAATAAGTACAATTTCATGTTCCATATTTTTCAACTCAAATGATGATTTTGAATGTTTACTAATATGTACAATCTAACAATATATTTTTTCATGTTATTATCTTTTTGCTTTAACATATTAGATATATTGTTTTTTTATGTGTTTTATTTGCATTTTTATTGTTAATACAATACAAGAAATTTTATAAGGAAAAATTAATATTGTATAACAAACAGTTGATACTGTATTAAGATATATATTATTATGAAAATACAATTATATAAATTGAATGATTTTTTTCATAATTGTTTAATAAATTTATTCTATTATGACTAATGCGCTGATAAAATAAAATAGAAAAATTTGTATTTATATAAATTTTAATAAAATTGTTAAATTAATATAAATTGAAAAGCAACATTTGAAATTAGTAAAAAAAACGTAATTAAAGTATATTAGCAAAATAATGTTTCTAATAATATTAACAGAAGTATTCAAACAATTAAAATAAACAATCTAAGTTAAAATAAGAAATTAAAAACTTCAACTAAATTTTTTAATTTCTTATGTAAACTTAAATTGTTTATTTTAATTGTTTGAATACTTCTGTTAATATTATTAGAAACATTATTTTGCTAATATACTTTAATTACGTTTTTTTTACTAATTTCAAATGTTGCTTCTCAATTTATATTAATTTAACAATTTTATTAAAATTTATATAAATACAAATTTTTCTATTTTACTTTATCAGCGCATCAGTCATAATAGAATAAATTTATTAAACAATTATGAAAAAAATCAATCAATTTATATAATTGTATTTTCACAAAAGTTTTTCTGTCAATATTATATTATATTTACAATATCTCTCTTCTTTTCAGCAACTCAGATGCAGCACAATATTTGAGTTTTGCAGCTATAAGATGCAGTATGCATCGTGAACGAACAAAAAATCAGCCATCCGTACCTAATACATTGGCATCATTATATGACATTTTACAAAATTCTAATATCTTACAAAATATCTATAAAGAAAACGTAATTACAAGTGATGGAAAAAGTGCAATAATTTTATCAACCAATTATTTATTACAAGCATTATCTTCTGCTACTGAAATCTACGTCGATGGAACTTTTTCTGTAAGTATATGACTATCTTTTTCTGTAATAAAGAAATTTTATATAAATTTTTATAAGTGTTATAAAATTATATAAGTGTATATAAGTTTTATAAGTGTTTATAAAATCGTGACAGTAACCAAGTTATTATAACATATAGAGCAATATAGAGTCTAATTACCTTTTATTTACTATTTAATTTTATTTAATAATTAACTTTTATTTTGCATATTTTGCCTAAGGTTCTCCCATGTAAACCTCACATTGCGCAGCTTTACTCTGTACATATGCGATATATGGATACGGTAAGATACTAAAATTAAAATTAAAATTTTAATTATTTAATTTTTCCAAGTATCAGGAATAGATGACAAAAATAAGTAACATGACTTTTTCAGGGTATTGCAACATTATTTATATTATGTGATGTACGTACAATAACTATGTATGACGCTTTATGGGATAAAATTACACAACTGATACCACAACTTGAACAAAATATCAAGTTTATCATGAGCGACTTTGAAATGGCTGCAGTAAAATCGTTGAACAAAAAGTTTCCTAGAGCTAAGTTAACTGGATGTTGGTTCCATTTCAATCAGGTATATATAGATTTTTACATATAATCATTAGTAGTATATAAAACACATAAATGTCTCTCTCTCTCTCTCTCTCTCTCTCTCTCTCTCTCTCTCTCTCTCTCTCTCTCTCTCTCTCTCTCTCTCTCTCTCTCTCTCTCTTTGTCTGTGTGTGCATACGTACGTGCGTGCGTGCATGCACGCAGTAAATATAATATATTATTAATAAATTTAAAGTGTTTATATATATATATATATATATATATACAGGGTGTTAATTAAGTCCCGGGACGGATGAATATTTTCTCATGTAAGGTATTTTTGAAAAAAGTCAAGGTCATTTCTGAAGTAATTTTCAACGAGGAATTCAACGGTGACCTTCAATTTGACCTTGAGCTTGACCTTCAAGGTCATTTCAAGGTTAGGTTAGGTTTTTTAAATAGAAACCCCTATTTTTTATTCCAAAATCTAATAGCTGGTGTCAAGAGCTTTTCAAAACACTATAATGCAGTTATTTTTCATTAAGTACTTTTCGAGTTATGAGGCTTGTAAATTACAGTATTTTGACATAAAATACAAAATATCTTGTAAAACATTCAATTTTTGGGAATCTTACCTTAATACTTTTATGCATAAAATAATGAGACGAATCAATTGGTATAAAGAAAACACATTGGTTTTAAAAAAAAGTATGCAGTTGCATGTTGCAAACTACGTATTTTTTTTTTAAAACAACTATGTGTTTTCTTTATACCAATTGATTCGTCTCATTATTTTATGCATAAAAGTATTAAGGTAAGATTCCCAAAAATTGAATGTTTTACAAGATATTTTGTATTTTATGTCAAAATACTGTAATTTACAAGCCTCATAACTCGAAAAGTACTTAATGAAAAATAACTGCATTATAGTGTTTTGAAAAGCTCTTGACACCAGCTATTAGATTTTGGAATAAAAAATAGGGGTTTCTATTTAAAAAACCTAACCTAACCTTGAAATGACCTTGAAGGTCAAGCTCAAGGTCAAATTGAAGGTCACCGTTGAATTCCTCGTTGAAAATTACTTCAGAAATGACCTTGACTTTTTTCAAAAATACCTTTTTCTTGAAAGCAACTATGTGTTTTCTTTATACCAATTGATTCGTCTCATTATTTTATGCATAAAAGTATTAAGGTAAGATTCCCAAAAATTGAATGTTTTACAAGATATTTTGTATTTTATGTCAAAATACTGTAATTTACAAGCCTCATAACTCGAAAAGTACTTAATGAAAAATAACTTCATTATAGTGTTTTGAAAAGCTCTTGACACCAGCTATTAGATTTTGGAATCAAAAATAGGGGTTTCCATTTAAAAAACCTAACCTAACCTTGAAATGACTTTGAAGGTCAAGCTCAAGGTCAAATTGAAGGTCACCGTTGAATTTCTCGTTGAAAATTACTTCAGAAATGACCTTGACCTTTTTCAAAAATACCTTACATGAAAAAATATTCAGCCGTCCCGGGACTTAATTGACACCCTGTAAATATATTTGCTATTAATAAATAATTATATAAAGAAAATTTTAGAAATTAATCTTTAGAAAAGGGGCAGATTTTTTCATAATTCTTTCACAGAGTTTAGAACATATGAAATTTCCATAAAACAATCAATACTTTTGTAAATATTGATAAAATTATTGCATATTTTAAGTAATAAATACAAAGATATTTTAAAAATATTGTTATAAAATATTAAAAAAATATATTTTAAAGTTTAAAGATACGAAGCTCTAAAAAATTTTTAAGAATTTTTTCATGTAAAAACATTTTTAAAATTTATTTTGTTTATGAATACATCTGATAATATTATTTTTTATGGTATGTTACAAAGCAAGGCTGTGTGTATACTGTGCATTTTTAATTTTTTTTTTACTATCTTGCAAGCAATTAATAGATAAAAACGTATTATACGTGCACTGCTGACTTAAAACATGTTTTCCGCATGGGTTTTTCGAAATTTCTATGGGTGTCTGAATAACAAGAAAATGAGTAGGCTATCACAATGCTACAATAATATTAAGAACAATGTAAGATCAGCTTTATATACAGTATATTTATCGCATTTAATAGAGTTAACAATTGAATGAGAGATCGATAATTAATAATTATTATTTTTGATTGGAGTATATTATTAAAACGCGAACTGTTTTATTAGATTTCTCACATATTCAAAATATGTAAGTAATAAAACAGCTCGCGTTTACGCAATTTTTACACGGTACATCATTTTCAGTCCATATTATGCTCTTGTCAATATATGTGCCTGAAATGTTCTAGTCGTAATACCGCTTTTCTTATAACTACCGTGCTCGCCTTGTATGTGATTAATGCAGTACATATATAAGCTCGATTTTCGCGATTTTTCCGTGGTACATAACTTTTAATCTATCCTACGCTCGTGTCATTATGTGCCTGAAATGCTGTCGTCGTAATACCGCTTTTGTCGTAACCATCGTGGTCATGTTGTCCAAGTAACAATTAGAAGAATATCAAATATATCAAAATATTTCCGCGAGAAGAACATAGTTCTTATCCAAACATATTTTTGTCTTGTTTGATTGTTCGATTATCAAAGTAAGTAATGTATGGGTAGTATAAGAAATTTTATATTTGATAAATTTTATTTGTGATTGAAGTATAATATATATATATATATATATGTTATGTGTGTAAAAAGTTTAATAATAGAACAGCCCAATAGCAATAATCGCTTATTCAACTGTTGAATCCGCTGAATGCGGCCAATAATATTATTGAAAAATGAATGTCGTCCTAGGCACGTGATAAATGCGTGCACACGCATACACGTTTCCCGCGCTTTTTCTCGCGATGTGCTTAGTTTTCTATCTATGCTCTTGTCGTTACGTGTCTGATGTGCTTCTAACATATTATCACTTTTGTTGTCATCATTCTCGTGTTTTATCCGACAAATACAGCGTATGCGTGCATTTTCCTCGCGATTTTTACGTGATACATAACTTTTATTCTTAATCATGCTCGAATATACGCCTGAAATGCTTTTTTGTCGTAATATCGCTTTTGTTGTAGCTATTGTGCTCATATTACCCATATTATTCAAATTGAAAATTAAAAAGTATTGTTAGTATTGTTTATCTTTTTTCGGAGTTCTTCAATGCAGACAGAATGTATCACACGTGACAAATATTATGTTTCTGCATTGATCAAAATCGTAGTAAATGTGAAAAATTGCATTGCATTAATTAAATTACATTTTTTATTTCAGGCTGTACTGCGTAAATGGCGCAAACTACGTCTTTCAAATGTTCCAAAAAAGATACTCTCAATGACTATGGCATTGCCTTTATTACCACCAGATATGTTTCAAGAAGCTTTATTAATAATACAAACAAAAGCTGATGAACTTTCTAATGAACATCCAGATATTTTACAATTTATGTCATATCTAAGACTTACTTGGTCTAACATGGCATTAAAAATTAGTATCTATCGTTGTCCTGTGCGTACTAATAATATAGTAGAAAGTTTTCATAACATTGCGGCACAAAAATTGGGAACAAGGAATATTAATGTTTGGACATTTCTAGGTAATTTTTATGTCAAAGTATTTTATATCAAGTATGAAATTCTATAATGTGTACGCGACTATTATATATTTTTGAAATAACGCATATTTATGAAATGCGTATATTGTATGAAATGATAAAAATGTATAAAAAAAAGTTACATGTATCATTTTACATATATAATACTGGATTAAAATATTTTTATTATAAAGTAGTTGCATTATATACGTATAACACATGTCACATTTTATCTATATTTTAAACGTGCGTTTAATATGAAAATTAAATGTAACATTTTTCCACATTGTGCAAAATTTCAAATATCCACTTTTTAAGTAAATTAAATAGATTTGTTTTCAGAAAGTAAGTCAAAATCAAGATTTTTTTGTTTGTCGCGAGCAATCACTCTTACCTTCCACTTCATTTCATACATTTCTCTTCCTGTGTTGCATTCTTTTAGCTCGCTTTGTATCTTATACATTGCTTTATCTCTTTTTCCAGATAAATTATCATATTTAATTACTGATCAAGAATTAGACTTACATCGATTAAACAATGGTGTTAGATCTCGACGACTTCGCACAAGGGCAAGGAGAGAACTAGATTCTAAAATTATAAATGCGCAAGAGGATCTAATAAATCAAAGGTAACATTTTGTAATAATTTATATATTAAATAAAATTTGATGAATTATGAATTAAAACTTCAATTTTTTTCAGATTGTCACTGAATGAATTTTTATTAATGTTCACCACCAACAATAATATCCTCCCAATGGAACAAATGGAACAAATAGTATCAATGGAAGGTAAATATGCTATATCTATATTATATTTATCATAAATACATGTTATAATGTTACAATTTTTATAACATTGAAAAATAAAATTATGTTAATTTATTACTACAGATCTATTCTGAACTACTTTAATAATTGTTTATTATTTGCAGATGCTGAATTAACAACTGATGAACAAATAAACCTGGAGTTGTTTTCAGATGATTTGGACGAAACTATTCAACAAACAAGTAAGTATTTAACTGCTTTAGTCTTTTTTCACACAGAACACAGTTAAATACAACAAATACAAAAATTTAATTACGTAATAATTATTATGGTACACTTGTTTTAAAAACAATTATTTTATTTTTGTTTTAGGAAGACAAAATAGACGCAGATCTCGACGCATACATAACAATGTACAGAGAGAGGATAATACATTAGAAGATAACGATGAAGAAAGTTCAGACATGCAGACAATAATAAATGAGAATGAAATAATTATTTCTGACACAGAGACAGAGAATACAATTGTAGTAGAAGGTAATTTATAAATCAAACTATTTTAAGGGAAATAATATAAATTATTAGATCTATAGTAAAAATTACACTTCTTTTTTGCAGATGAACCAGTAAACACAGAATCGCCTTCTAGTGAAATAGAACAAGTATGGAATACCAGGAATAACCAAGGAGAAATCCCTGCAAATACACAAGCAGTAAGACAACATCACGACATTACTTCTGAGAACAATATTGAAATAAATGAAGGTAATTACAGCTCAAATATTTTAAGGAAGATTAACATTAATCTTCAAAGTACATAAATATATATATTATTAATGTTTTCATTTTAGATGAATCGATTTACGAAGTACCCTATGATGATTACTCATATTTGAATGACGCTAATGATGCTACTTCAGGCATTCCGTACCATCCTGTGGACTGGAACTTGGAGGATACAACTGCATCAGAAGAAGAATGTACGAAAGACATATGTACTGTGTGTCTTATAAACGAACGTACACATGCTTTTATACCTTGCGGTCATTTGGCTTGTTGCTTTTTATGCATCGAACGTTTAGAAGCCGATCGATGTCCGATATGTAACGTAACATATGATAATTACGTAAGAATTAGAAAACCATAAAACATTCATATCTATCTACATAAAACATTTATATCTATCCACGTAAAAAATTTAAATTTCAAAATTGCTGATATTAATATTACTTGATGAGTTTCGAGAATTTAAGTTTCAAAAACACTGATATTAATATTACTCGAATGATATCAATATTGATGACAAAAAGATTCTGTGATAGAGATAGATGTTTGTGTAATTTTACTTTGGAAAGATATATATATATATATATATATATATATATATATATATATATATATATACATATATACACATCTATAGATTGATTATACATTGTTGCAAGCGGAGTTAATAACTTACTTTAATAAGATAGATAAAAGTTCGATTCTTTTCTCCGATAATAAGTGCTAAACACGTTACACTTTTTTCTATTTGTCTACAGAGTGGTTCTACAGTGCATTGAAAATTTCGGTTTTTATCGCGAAGAATGACAACTTAATAATGGCTTTAACTGAAAAATACTTTGTATTGACTGACAATCAGGCGACAATTTGCGTTGTAGGATCACCCTCAGAATAATAGTTTGTATATTTTGAAAGATGTATAGATTATAGAAATTTCAGCTTTTTTCAGATTTATTTTAAGTCAAAATATAGGTATAATTTATAATCAGATACAGACATTCAATTTCTGTAAATGTATGTTTCTTGCGTCAAAGATATATGAATGTTTTTATTCTTTTTTTGTTACATATAGTATGAAACTGTGATTTTATTTTATACTATTATACAGCCTTAACCAAATAAGGCAAAGTATCTGACTTATTGTATGTATTTTATATATAACATTTTATATATACCAGAGATTATTACCTAAATATAAGTAGAGTTGAGAAGTTGATATCAATTAAATGTACCGGAATGTCTTTGCTATAATGGTACGTACAATTTATTTTATCCAATCGCATTGAACATTTAGCTACAAATTGATGGATGACGTCAAATTTTTTAATTTTTTTCCTGTTTATAACTATGAGTAAGAATGACTATGAGTTATATCTTTCAAAAGACGTATCATTATAGAAATGGCAGCATTTTATATTCTAAGAAAAATGTATCTTTCGCATATAACGTAATTAGAGATTCCAATTTGTGCAAAGCTATAAGATGCCAAAGATACTTTTACTTTTTTCTGTAATACTGTTACGAATATGTACTAAGTGTTGTGATAGTTTTATACTTCTAAGTAATATAGGTCATTTATATGAAGATACAGATTTAATTTCTGCAAATGTATGTTTCTTGAGCCAAAGATATTTCAATTCTTATTTTTCACTTTAAACTATTGTTTAAATAAATATTTAAAATATAGTGTGCCGCATTTTATATATTTAGTATCAGTGCTTCGTTTTCATTTGAATATAAGTAGAGAACGTTTGGTATCTCACACATTTGCACAAATTAATTCATATGTAATCGATGAAATGTACCGTTATATCTGACTGTCATAGCTGGGATGATTACTATTTATTATATCCGATCGTTGCGAATATTTAGCTACAAGTTGATTGGCAACACACAATTTCACATTCATTTCTTCATTACGTCTTATTAGAGAAAACCGTTCATATTTTCTCAGAAACGTACTGTTATAAAAATTCGCTCATATAATTACTCTAAGTAATTACGATTGACATACAAGTTAACATATAGAGATTTTACATTGTACAAATGTACAAAATGTCGAGATACTTTTATTACTTTTTTTAATAATGTAAATTGCTCTGTAATTTCGTGCTGTATTTTTTTTCAAAAGTATAAATATTGTAAGACATTTATTTCTTGTAACATGTAAATAAATATTTTATATGAATGCTGCTTATGCCTGACGCAGTTATAAACTAAAAAGTTCAGAAATTGTTAAAAATAAAACATTTTTCTACCTAAATAATAAAACATTTTTTTTTCATGTCTCGATAAATTTTTCTTACATTTTACATTGACAGATCTAACCTAACCTAACCTAACCTTTCAATGTCATTTTTCTTTGATTTCACGCACTTTACGTTTATTAACCGGTATAACACTAAATGAACACACTTAGTTATATTTTTTACAAATTGTTCTTTATTTCTCACCATATATTACATATCAAAACGAATGGTACATATATCGCATGCGTCTTATTTCACTTTCTGGGAAGTAACCTTTAATAATCTTTAATGTCACATGTATATTTACAATTTCACACTTCACGTTTATTTACCGGTATAAAATTCAATAAAAACATTGTATAATTACATTTTTCACAAATTATTCTTAATTTATTTCCATATATTACATATCAAAACGAATGGTATATGTATCTTTTCGTGTCCAAGCGAACGCACAATTGAGCGATGCACAACTGAACAGTGCGCAAATAAACGGTGTCCAAACGAACGGTGTCCAAACGAACGGTGTCCAAACGAACGGTGTCCAAACGAACGGTGCGCAACTTTCTGTGTCCAAACGAACGGTGCGCAACTTTCTGTGTCCAAACGAACAGTGCGCAACTTTCTGTGTCCAAACGAACAGTGCGCAAATAAACGGTGTCCAAACGAACGGTGTCCAAACAAACGGTGTCCAAACGAACGGTGTCCAAACGAACGGTGTCCAAACGAACGGTGTCCAAACGAACGGTGTTCAAACGAACGGTGTCCAAACGAACGGTGTCCAAATGAACGGTGCGCAACTTTCTGTGTCCAAATAAACAGTGCGCAAGTAAACGGTGCGCAATTGTACTGTGTCCAATTGAACCGTGCGCAACTTTCTGTGTCCAAATGAACCGTGTCCAAATGCAACGTGTCTAATTGAACCGTGTCCAAGTGCACCGCCCCCGAAAAAGACCCCCCCCCCAAAAACAGAAGAGAGCAGTTCGGCTCCCAAACCCCCCTTTTCTCCCTCCTCCCAAGGAGCTGGGAAGAAAGGGGGAAAGAGGAGGAAAGCCCCCCGCACCGCGGCGATCACCGTCACCTGCCTTGTGGGCAAATATGCCGAGGTGATGGGACGGGCAAAAAAGAGGATCCCCCTGAAAGAGGTAATCTCGGGAGAACTGAAATCCCGTCCAGCTCAGACGGGGGCCATGGTCCTGGAGATTTCCGGCCCCGATAGAAAAATCGAAGCGGACAGGCTGGCCAAGCGGATGGTCGACTTGTTTGCCGACAACCCGGAAGTCCGCATTGCCCGTCCGCAGAAGACGGGCAAAATTAGAATCAGCGGAATGGACCCCTCTGCCACACCCGAAGAGATAGCCCGGGCTGTGACGGAGCAAGGAGGATGTCTCTCCACTGAAGTTAAAGTGGGGGACTTTACTCTGACGGCGAGGGGCCTGCGGATGGCGTGAGTACATTGTCCTCTGGAGGCGGCCACTAAGATCGAACGAACTGGCCGTCTCCAGCTGGAGTGGTTCGCCTTCAAGGCGGAGCTACTAGACGCGCGCCCCCTCCAATGTTTCAGATGCTTGGAGAAGGGGCACGTCAGGGCCAAGTGTCCAGCCGGTAACGCGGACCGCAGCGACTGTTGCTACCGTTGCGGTGCTGCGGGACACGAGGCAAAGGCCCGGCCCGGCCCATTGTGCCGTCTGTCAGGCAGCCGGTCGGCCGGCCTCCCATCGTATGGGAGGCCAAGCGTGTAAACCCCCGAAGAAAGGGGGAAGGAACGGAAAGGGGGGGACTGCCTCGGCACTCTCTCCCCCTCCTCAGGGAGGACAGACTAAGGCGGTAGCGGCGAAACCGTCTGGTCCGGAGGGGCCCAGTCCCCCCAGAGAAAGGAGAGCGAAACGTCGCCAAGTGTCGTCGCTGACGACGCGATGGAAGTTGACTTGCGGGAGTGACGGGTTACATAAACCCGACAATGTCTACAAGACTCCTGCAGGCCAACCTAAATCACGCCCGACAGGCCCAAGATCTCTTTCTTGCGGACCTGTGCGGGCGTGACGCTGGATTGGGAGTGGTGGCGGAGCCGTACAGTGTGCACGACTCAAATCCTAATTGGGTCGCGGCCGCTGATGGCTCCGCTGTCATTATTAGAAGGCACTCCCCGCGCTCCTTCCCGTATCCCTAGTGGAGAAGGGGAGGAGATTTGTCATCGCGCGGTGAGGTGCCCTACGGGTGGTGGGGGTCTATGCCCCTCCCAGCATGTCTCACCCCGAGTTTTTACAACTCCTGCGGGAGATGGGGGCAGGCATTTGCCGATGCCTCCTCCACCCTGTACTGGTGGCCGGTGACTTTAACGCCTGGAACATGGCGTGGGGTTCCCGGCGCACCGACAGAAAGGGTGAGGACGTGATAGAATGAGCGGCGGAGCTGGACCTCCTGCAATTAAACAGGGGGTCCACAAGCACCCCCGTGGGGAGTCCATAGTCGATCTGACGTGGACCTCCCCGCGGGCTGCGCGGCTGGTAGAGTCCTGGGGGGTGACGGACAGAGAGTCCCTGTCGGACCACCAAATCATAGAGGTGGTCCTGACAGCCACCCCCCAAGGAATGCTGCTCCGTCGCCTGCGGAAAGAAAATAGATCCCCACGCAGGTGGGTCCTGGCGAGGCTGGACCAGGACAAGTTGGAGGCGGCGGTCTCGGTGGAGATGTGGTCGGATTCTCCCGGCCATGTCGAAACCGAAAAAGAGGCCGCCGCGATCGTGGGCTTGGTGACACGGGTTTGTGACGTGGCCATGCCCCGATCGAAACCCGCCCCTCGTCGGGCGGCGTATTGGTGGAGTGAGGAGATTGCAGAACTCCGCAGAGTTGCCAATTCAGCTCGACGCGATCTCCTCAGGGTCCGACAAAGGGCGGGTAAATACGATAGAAGCACTGCAATGGCGCGCGGTGTGTACCTGGCCGCAAGGTACGCACTGCGGTCGGCCATTAGCAGGGCCAAGGCCAAGGCCTGGGAAAAACTTATCGCGGAACTCGACAGGGACCCATGGGGGCATCCCTACCGGTTGGTCCTAAACAGACTAAGACCGGCGGCGCCACCCATCTCGGAGATGCTCGACCCGGAGTTTCTCGGTCAGGTGGTGGGGACCCTCTTCCCCGAAAGAGATGTAAACATCCCCCCGAGGAGGGACCCTCCCCCCTGGTCCGAGGACCTGGAAATTTCATAAAGGGAGTTCTCCGAGGTAGCAAAGAGACTGGGGGCGACTGGCAAGGACCCCGGTCCCGATGGGATCCCTGGTCGAGTCTGGGCCTTGGTCTTTGGCGGAGTGGGAGTCCGCCTGAGGAGGTTATACAACACCTGCCTCAGGACGGGCACTTTCTCCTCGGCGTAAAAAAGAGCTAATCTGGTTCTGATCCACAAAGAGAGCGGGGCTTAGGAAGCCGGCGGAACAGCCTTCTGCTTACAGGCCAATTTGTCTGCTGGACAAGGTCAGCAAGCTGTTTGAGAGAATAGTTGCTGGCCGAATTGTCCGGCACCTGTAGCGGAATGGTCCCAACCTAAGTGAGAAGCAGTTTGGATTCCGGGAGGGTCGCTCTACAACAGATGCAATCTTGCATCTGAAGACCTTCTTGGATCAAATTGTAGGGCAGGGAGAGGTTGCGTTGGCGGTGTCATTAGACATCGTCAACGCGTTTTACTCTCTCCCCTGGGACTGGGTGGGGGTGGCCATGGAACATCATGGCCTCCCCCAATATTTAAGGGAAGTGGTATGAGACTACTTCCGCGGCAGGACGCTTCAGCACCGAGACCAGCTGGAGCGAGTAAGCAGAAGGCCAGTGCACTGCGGGGTTCCGCAGGAGTCGATTTTGGGTCACCTACTGTGGAACCTCGCATAAGATAGAGTGCTCCGTACGGCGCTCCCCCTGGGCTGTCGTCTGTTGTGTTACGCAGACGACACACTAATAGTGGCCCGGGGAGAGGACTGGAGAGAGGCTCGGAACGCAGCAAACGCCGCAACCCGAGCGGTCGTGTGCTCCATAAAAGCCATGGGACTAGAGGTCGCCCCGCATAAGACGGAGGCTCTGTACTTTTACAACAGGGCCATAGGGCGTCCTCCCCCCATCCAAATGTGGGTGGGTGAGGTCCGAGTCCCGGTGGGGTCCCAGATAAAGTACCTGAACCTCACTCTGGATAGGCTTTTGGGATTCAAGCAACATTTTGGTCAAATTATCCCCAAAGCGGACAGGATGGCGGCCGCACTAGGTCGTCTCCTGCCCAACGTGGGTGGGCCGAACGTTTGCGTTTGGCGTTTATACGCGAACGTCGTGCAGTCAGTGTCCCTTTACGGGGCACCGATTTGGGCCGCAAAAGTCTCGGTCAGTCGGCGAATCATGGCGATTATTCATCGTCAACAACGCCGGCCTGCCATCAGGATAATTCGGTCCTACTGCACGACGTCGTTCGTGGCGGCCACGGCCCTGGCGGGCCTCCTCCCGGTCGAATTTTTGGCGAACTCGTACGCCAAGGTTTATCGGCGTACGAGGGACCCTGATCGTACCGGGAGTGCCTGTCTTAGACCAGGGGGTGGCGTATAGCGTTTCTACGCTCAGGTAGCAGGGGTTTTGTTCCTTTCGCGGCTCAACACCCTTACAATGAATGTCTTAGACCAGGGGCTACCGGCAGGGGTTTTAGTGGGTATACCCAGGGACACCTTTTCTGGGGGACTCCCACATAACCCACGGGCTCTCCCCCGAGACTCGTGGGTATCCATAAAAAATTTCCCCCGCCTTAAAAAAAAAAAAAAAAAGGAGCAGTGGCGATCTATAGGGGTGGTTAAAAATGACTCAAATATGGTGAGATTTAACACAACAAATTTAAGTGTCAGAAAAAAAATAATGATCCAATTGAATTTGATAATTTTGCCACGCGCCCATGGAGGACTTGAATTTTGTTATAAATTTTAATAGTTTTTTGATAATCTTTAGACCAAATAGGTCAATAAATACGAATTTAATGATAAACTTTTAAAATCTGCGTCCCAAATATACTCCTGATACCAAGTTTTATAAAAATCCGTTAACATCTTAAATTTTTCAATATTTTTGGTGGTCGTATTAGATTCGCCATTTTGAATTTTCAAAATCCGATTTGAGATTTGTATTCAGCATACAGAAAAACTCTTTGGTATTAAGTTTTACAAAAATCCGTTAATTTCTTAAATTTTTTAAATTTTTGGCGGCCATATTGGATCCGCCATTTTAGTTTAGACTTATGTGACAGTGCACAGATAAACAGAGTACTCGAAAGTGTTAATTGGAAGAGAAAAACGTCGAATGAATAATCGCTACACTTGAATAATTACCGTTTTTATTTTTTTTTGGTTTTCTGAAATTTTAAGTATGATCCAATTAAATTTGATAATTTTGCCACGCGCCATTGGAAAGCTTACATTTTTCTGTAAATTTTAAGATTTTTTCAAAAATTTTTAGATCAAATAGAAAATGGGCAGCATGGGTGTAAAGTTGAGAAAGAATGTCCCTTGTGTAAAACTTTTTTTATAGAAACAAAAATTGTATAAGAATAAATACTATTTAGCATAATTTTTTATATCAATTTGTTTGTATGTTAATAAATTAATACAAATTGCAAAAAAATGTAACTGGCTTTTATTGTTTTTATTGCATTATTAATTAAATCATGAATTAGTTTTTATTGCACATATAATTTATTAAGATACTAAAGACTTTATAAATATAATACACAACTTTTCAGTCTTTCATTGATATATAATATAGATATTTTTTGTTAATACTAGTTTGTTAATACTATATGAAAGACTCTGAACACAATTACTATTCATCTAAAATATTAAAAAACAAAAAATATTTCTTTAAACTTATTAAACTAAAGTATTTTTATTCATATAATATAAAAGATTCTAAACACAACCAGTATTCTTAAATATTAAAAAACAAAAAATATTTCTTTAAACTTCTGAAACATAACTATAATAAAGTCTTTTCATTAAAACACATATGAAATACTCTAAATACAAACTACTATTCTAAAAATTATTTTTTAAAATTCGTTACAATCTGCTTCAATAACTTCTATTGTTTCACTTCTTTGCTTCATTTTTTCTTGATGACGTCTTTCTCGATTTTTCTCAAAAGTTTCTTTTGATTCATAAATTTGTAACAAAATTTCTTTATTTGATAATTGGTTTTTACTTATCAGGAGACGCGGTAGTGTCTCCGGCCAAGTTCAAAAAACGACACTACTAAGTCAGGAAAAGAATCTCTGGCAAAGTTCAGAAAATGACACTACTAAGTCTTTTATCCTGCGCGCACAAAGTCGACTTTTCGGGGGTTTGTAGCAACTAAAATATAAAAAATTTTATAAAAACACATAGTATATCCTTAAAGGCGGCATCGCCACGACTAATTTAAGCCAAAAAAAATTTAAATTGGTCCAGCCGTTTCAGAGATACAAGCGGTCAAAAAGTGATGTTGGTAATGCAAAAAATTAAGAAACGTCGTCTCCTTATTCTTGGGCAGCATGGATGTAAAGTTGAGAAAGAATGCCCCATATATACATACAATTAGATTAAAATGTAAAAAAAATATAAAATTTATTTTTAAAATGTGCACTTTACACATGTGTGTGTGTGTGTGTGTGTGTGTGTGTGTGTGTGTGTATGTGTGTGTTAAAATGTGATAAAAATAATATATAATAATATACATATAAAAAATTAGTCATTTGTAACAAAAGAAAAAAATCATTAATAAATTTAAAATAACAGTACAGATTTTAAAAAATAGATACAAACGGGAAAAAGTAGCCTGCGGAAAGCGCTTCCGCCACCGTCTGCAACACCTCGGCTGTTTGTGCCGCATCATGCTGCATGTGCTGGAACCGTGTAGTTAATATTTCCAGCAGCCTTACAGCTGTCATCAAGTTTTCTCGTATATCCTGCCTACAAACAAAATAAAAAATAGTATAAGATTAAGAATAAATCTTTCATACGTAATATCAGCTAACAATACTTACATCGATGCCAAAACTACTCCGTTTTCACACCCGTGTACATCATAATCAATTCTGAAAAAGTGCAGCACGTGCTGCTGCTGCACAAGCCTCGTTGCCTCCTCAAATTGATGGATTGCACCTCGCAGTACAGCCACTCGATCCATTAAAGATGTCAGTAATGCATCGATTTCTTGAATTTCTAATGTGTATAACGCGGCCATTGTATGAAACTATCACCGACTAAATGTCACAGCTCGAATATGAGAAAACTTGTGACCGTTCAAAACCTCAACGCATTTTTATAATGTACATCCCATAGATGTGGTGCAAATCTATGTGACCGCTCTACGGGGGTTATCTTTTCAAACATACTCCAAATTTATAATTGTGAAACATAATTCTTCTCCCGAGTAACCGTATATCGGTCGATAGGTGTTTGATAGATCTAGTATAAACTACTGCGGGATAAACAATTCTCATAACAGACATCATAGCGATTCCTTCGTAAATACTCGAGGGTATCTTACACTCATTTACAAACTACTGTGGGATAAACAAATCTCATAAGAGATATCATAGCGACTCTATATAATGAGTTTGGCACCCGTGAATATTCCTCTTACGAGGTTGTTTTACTCTTATTCATAAACTACTGCGGCATAAACAATTCTCGTAACAGATATCATAAGATACGTATGACACACGTGAATACTTCTCTCACAAGAATGCCTTAATAATAATAATAATAATATTATAACGGGGGGGCGTTCCTCTTTCGAAGCACCGCCCGCGGCACCCAGACATTGTCCATTGTGCCTCCCCTCATAAGCTTACTCATGAGAGACCTGTTTTTCTCCAAAAGAGAATCAGATCCCTCACCGACAGCTTCCTGATCTGCTCGGGCCCAAGTAGTGCTGGCCCAGCATCTTGTGTCTCAACCCTGCCTGTGCAGGACAGTCGCTGAGCACATGAAGGCTTGTTTCCTCGTCGTCTCCACATGCCCTGCACTTGGATGTATCGCTACGCCCAAGCTTGTACATGTGGTAGTTTAAGGTGCCATGACCCGTCAGTATGTGTACCGCTGTCCTGGCATCTCTCCTACTCAGAGCCCTTACGCTCCAAGCCAGTTCCCTATTAGGAGTATCTCCCATCAGAGCTCTAGCCTGTCTGCATTTGGACTCAGATTCCACTCTCCAGTGTCTTAGATGTTCTCTGCGGAGCCATTCTTTGATCCTCCCCGTTCCTAGACAAAAGGGGATTCCCAGAGCCGGTCCCGGTCCTACCATCGTTATTTTTGAACCCGCTTTTGCCAGCTGGTCCGCACATTCATTACCCTGGATGCCCGAGTGACCCGGCACCCAGGTAACGGTGACTTCTCTCTCTCCCTCACCAGTTCGTTCAGAACGCCTCTGCACTCCTGAACCAATCGCGACGTTATTGTCGGAGCCCTCAGCGCCTTGATGGCTGCCTGGCTGTCCGTACAAATTCTGATGTGCTCTCCCGCTTCTACCCTACTCCGCACGGTCTGAGCACAGCTTAGGATAGCCACAATCTCCGCTTGGAATACCGTGGCATAACTGTCGAGAGAAATGCTCTCCTTCCATCCCTCTCGATTGCCAAAAAAGCCGGCCCCGGAGCCCGTGTCCGTCTTGGAGCCGTCCGTATACCAGACATCCCCTCCACGCACTTAAGCCCCTAAGTTTCCACCTTCCTTTTCCCACTCCTCTGGCCTCGGTATATGCACTTTGAAGCGCTTATTAGAAACCTGAATAATAGGTATTCTGTCCTGTCACATTTCGAATATCGGATCCAACAGAACGTCTTCCGGCAGCCTCGTATGCCGGGCTCCCTTCTTCCATTTTAGTTTGCATCTTAGACGGTATGTCGCCACTGCTGCCGCAGCCACCACCACCTGGTGAAACGGTTCGATGCCGAACATTACGCCCATTTTTTTTTTTTTTTTTTTTTTTTTGGTGAGGCGGGAGAAATTCTTTATGGATACCCACGAGTCTCGGGGGAGAGCCCGTGGGTTATGTGGGAGTCCCCCAGGGAAGGTGTCCCTGAGGTATACCCACTGAAACCCCCGCCGGTAGCCTTCCTAACCCAAAATGAGAGGGGGTAAGGCATCGCCAGCGGCATTTATCTCACCCCCACTCGAGTTTGGCCATTTGGTTTAGCCTCATTTTAGGGGGGGAAAGGTTTTCTCCCCCCTCATAATCCTTTCTTTTTTTTTTTTTTTTTTTTTTTACTGGGGGAACCGGGCTACCTCGTTCTCCCCTGCCTTTCCTGGTTTATATATAAAGGGGCCGGGACTACCGTGAGCCCCCGCTCACGATTGGCCCCCGCTGAAAAAAGAGGGATAATTTCCTCTCCGCCCAGCCTCTCTCTTAAGTGGAGGGTATCCCCGAAGAGGGGGGATACCGTCCCAGGGGTCTCTCAGATCAGATGGTGGCGGCGGTGGATGTTTGTTCACCGTCGCTGTCTAAGAGACCCCTACTCCCGTCACGCCCTACGGTAGGCTGGTGTACGGCGACGAGGGATGATTCTCCTACGCCGCATTGCGGTCGGGGGAATTCCCCCGCCGCCGTTGCCTCCCGTTCTTCTTCTCTGGGAAGGGGGGAGAGGTGGGGAGGGTGTTGGAGTACTATCCACCTCCTCCGCCTCCCCTCTCCTGATACGTTCCGCCTCTTCTTTCCGCGACATTACAATGCCGCAGAAATCGGAAGCGGCCTTCCATTTTTCCTCTCCTTCCAGCATTGATTTGACCAATGCCGGAAGGGAGAGGTCCTGTCCAACCACTGCGGTCAGAGCCCGGCGCTCCTCCGTCCACGCCTCACATTCCATGAGGGTGTGCTGCGCCGAGTCCCGACCGGCCGCACAATGGTAGCACCCCGTCGTATGCTCCCTACCAATCTTGCACAGGTAGTCGGTAAACAACCGTGCCCGGTGAGCACCTGTGTTAGGTGGAACTCAAGTCCTCGTCCTCTCCTGTCTACCCATTCCGGTAGACAAGGCTGGATGGCGTGGGTAGTCCATCTGCCCGTCGCAGAATCCGCAATGGCTTCCTGCCACTGGGAGACGGCTCTGCGACGGGCTTCCCTCTTTATTCTTTACACGGCCCCTGGTCTTAAACGGACACTCCCGGTGCGATCGGGGTCCCTCGTACGCCGATAAACCTCGGTGTACGAGTTCGCTAGGAACTCGACCGGGAGGAGGCCCGCCAGGGCCGTGGCCGCCACGAACGACGTCGTGCAGTAGGACCGAATGATCCTGATGGCCAGCCGGCGTTGTTGGCGATGAATCATCGCCTTGATTCGCCGACTGACCGAGACTTTTTCGGCCCATACCGGTGCCCCGTAAACGAACACCGACTGCACGACGTTCGCGTACAGATGCCGAACCTTCACGTTCGGCCCACCCACGTTGGGCAGGAGACGGCCTAACGCGGCCGCCATCCTGTCCGCTTTGGGGATGATTTGAGCAAAATGTTGCTCGAATCCTCAAAGCCCATCCAGGGTAAGGCCCAGATATTTCATCTTGGTTCCCACCAGGACTCGGACTTCCTCCACCTACATTTGGATGGGGGGAGGACGCCCCATGGCCCTGCTGTAAAAATACAGGGCCTCCGTCTTGTGCGGGGCGACCTCAAGTCCCATGGCTCTGATGGAGCACACGACCGCTCGGGTTGCAAAATTTGCCGCGTTCCGAGCCTCTTTCCAGTTCTCCCCCCGGGCCACTATCAGTGTATTGTCTGCGTAGCACAACAGACAACAGTCCAGGGGGAACGCCGTGCGGAGCACTCTATCATACGCGAGGTTCCACAGCAGGGGCCCAGAACCGACCTCTGCGGAATCCCGCAGTGCACTTGCCTTCTGCTTACCCGCTCCAGCTGATCTCGGTGCTGGAGCGTCCTGCCGCGGAAGTAGTCCCAGACCACATCCCGTAAGTATTGGGGGAGACCATGGTGTTCTATGGCCACCCCCACCCAGTCCCAGGGGAGGGAGTTAAACGCGTTGACGATGTCTAATGACACCGCCAACGCCACCTCTCCCTCCCCTACAATTTGGCCTGAGAGGGCCTTCAGGTGCAAAATTGCATCTGTTGTTGATCGGCTCTCCCGGAACCCAAACTGTTTTTTGTTTAGGTCGGGACCGTTCCGCGACAGGTGCTGGACGATTCGGCCAGCAATTATTCTCTCGAACAGCTTGCTGACCTCGTCCAGCAGGCAAATCGACCTGTAAGCAGAAGGCTGCTCCGCCGGCTTCCCCTCTTTGTGGATCAAAACCAAGTTGGCTTTTTTCCACTCCGAGGGGAAGGTGCCCGTCCTGAGGCAGGTGTTGTATAACCTTCTCAGGCGGGCTTCCACTCCGCCAAAGGCCAAGGCCCAGTCTCGACCGGGAATCCCATCAGGACCGGGGGCTTTGCCAGCCGCCCCCAGTCTCTTTGCTGCCTCGGAAAGCTCCCTTCTCGAGATTTTCAGGTCCTCGGACCAGGGGGAAGGGTTTCTCCTCACGGGGATGTTCACATTTTTTATGGGGAAGAGGGTCTCCACCACCTGACCAAGGAATTCTGGATCGAGCGTCTCCGAGATGAGGGGCGCCGCCGGTCTTAACCTGTTTAAGACTATTCGGTAAGGATGCCCCCACGGGTCCTGGTCGAGTTCCGCTATCAATTCCTCCCAGGCCTTGGCCTTGGCCCTGCTGATGGCAGACCGCAGTGAGTACCTTGCGGCTGGTTACACACCGCGCGCCATAGCAGTGCTGTCGTCGTTTCCACCCGCCCTTCGTCGGGCCCTGAGGAGATCGCGTCGAGCCGAGTTGGCTGTTCTGCGGAGTTCCGCGATCACCTCGCTCCACCAGTAGGCCGCCCGACGAGGGGCGGGTCTCGATCGGGGCATGGCCACGTCACATGCCCGTGTCACCATGCCCACAATCGCGGCGGCCTCCTCTTCGGCTTCGACGTGGTCGGGCGGATCCGACTACGTCTCCACCAAGACCGCCGCCTCCAATTTGTCCTGGTCTAGTTTGGCCAGGACCCACCTGCATGGGGATCTGTTTCCCCTCCGCAGGCGACGGAGCAGCACTTCCCGGGGGGTGGCTGTCAGGACCATCTCTATGATCTGGAGGTCCGACAGGGACTCTCTGTCCGTCACCCGCCAGGACGTCACCAACCGCGCAGCCCGCGGGGAGGCCCACGTCAGATCGACTATGGACTCCCCACGGGGATGCACGTACGTGCTTTTGGACCCCTAGTTTAACAGCTGGAGGTCCAGCTCCGCCGCCCAATCCATCACGTTTTCACCCCTTCTACCGGTGCGCCGGGAACCCCACGCCATGTTCCAGGCGTTGAAGTCCCTGGCCACCAGCACGGGGTGGGGGAGGCATCGGCGAATGTCTGCTCCCATCTCCCGCAAGAGCTGTAAAAACTCGGGGTGAGACATGCTGGGAGGGGCATAGACCCCCACTACCCTTAGGGCACCCTACCGCGCGATGACGAATCCCTTCCGCTTCTCCAATAAGGATATAGGGGGGAGCGCGGGGATTGCCTTCAAATGATGACGGCGGAGCCATCAGCGGCCGCGACCCAATTGGGATTTGAGCTGGGCATGCCGTATGGCTCCGCCACCACGCCTAACCCTGCATCACGCCCGCACAGGTTTGCGAGGAAAAGATCCTGGGCCTGTCGGGCGTGATTCAAATTGGCCTGCAGGAGTCTCGTGGACATTGTCAAGTCCGCGGAACCTGTTACTCCTGCAGGCCAACCTCCATCGTGTCGTCTATCGCGACACTCGGCGACGGCTCGCACTCCATATCAGGGGAGGGACAAGGTTCCTCCCGATTAGGCTGAATCGCAGCTGCCTTCCTCTTTTTTGGTTGGGGGAGAGGTGCCTGGGCAGTCCCCCCCTTAACTTTTTTCCCCTCGTTTTTCGGGGCCTTGCACGCCGGGCCTCTTAACCGGTGGGAGGCCAGGCGACTGGCTGCACTGCATATAGCGCAGTGGGCCGGTGCCGTGCACGCTCTCGCCTTGTGCCCCTCGGTGCCACAGCGGTAGCAGCATTTGCTGCGGTCTATGTTGCCCGAGGGGTATTTGGCTTGCACATGCTCCTTCTCCAGGCATCTGTGGCACTGGAGGGGGCGTGCATCCAGTGGTTCCACTTTGAAGTGGAACCACCTTATCTGGAGACGGCCGACTTTCCCAATTTTTGTAGCCGCTTCCAGGGGGCAACGGACCCACGCGGTCCTAATGCCCCTTACCGTAGTTTTGATATCCTCCACCTTTATTTCGGTGAGGGGACATCCTCCCTGCTCTGCCACCGCCCGGGCAAAGTCATCGGGTGTGGCTGAGGGATCCGCGCTGCTGACCCTGATCTCCCCCATCTTCTGGGGGCGGGCGACTCGAATTTCCGGCCTGTCGGCGAACAGGTCGGTCATTATCTTGGCCAACCTGTCCGCCTGTTCCTTCCTCTCGGGGCTGGACACCTCCACCAACATGGCCCCGGTTTGGGCCAAGCGGGACTTGGGTGGCTCCGTGATCCCCAGGTCTTTGAGGAGGATTTCCTCCTGTGCCCTCCTCATCACCGCGGCGTATTCACCTACTGGGCAGGTGTTCATGACCGCCGCTGTGCGGGGAGCCTTCCTCTTCTTTCCTCCTTTCTTCCCCGCTTCCTGAGAGGGGGTTGGAGGAGAGGGTTTGGGAGCCGGGCTGCTTCCTTTCTGATTTGGGAGGGGTCTTCTTACCCCTCCTCTTGACCACCTCGGAGAAGAGTGGCTCCTCTCGTCGGGGTACGACGGCAGAGGAGGCCACGGGAGTGGTCTCATCACCTCCAGGGGGGGTTAAGGGACTCGGCTTCTTGCCAGAGTCCCTTTTCTTCCCTGCAGGGGGAGGGGAAGGGCCGGCAGTGGGCTGTTTCTGAGCGACGGACTGCGCCGGCACCTTCTTCTTCCCCTTCTTTCCCTTTCCCTTCTTGGAGTCCCCGGCGGGAGGAGTCACCCTTTTAACGGAGGGTGGACCCGATTCGCTAGGGGGCTTGGGAGAGGGGGGGTTAGGCGAGGAGGGAAGCCTCCTATTCACCATCTCCTCAATTACATTGAGGAGGGGCCCCATCATCCTCTTTTGGACTTCGTTGGCAATATTACCAACAAAGTCTTCGTCCCCTGGAATCCGGTGATCGCTCGTGATCACCGGTTTCTGTGGACGGTCCTCCAATACTTTACGGATCCCCAGTATCGGGGGCCTTACGGCGGGGTGACGCTCCAGTTCTTCTCTGGAGAGGGGGGGGGACAATTTCGGGAGAGGGTACCGGGGGGGGGCTCCCCTCCAGTTTTTTCATGTCCTCGTCCTCCTCCATTTTCTCCTCCTCTTCCATAAGCCCAGATCTGGCTTTGGTGACAATGGGAGATGGAGGGGGAGAAGTTCTCCGCATCTCCGCGATTTCGTTGCGGAGGTCGCGTAGTTCCTCCTCAAGGCGGAGGTTTGCCTCCAGAAGGGCCTCCACTTGTACGCCAACAGGGGAGGAGGTTCTCCCGGCCGTGGAGTCGTAATGGCCCTTCTGGGTACGGGACGCCAACACCATGGCTCCCGCCTCTACCGTAGAGGCAGCGGTGTACAGGAGTTTCTGTAGTGTACTCTGTAACCCGCTGCCTCTACTTGCCACACACATTATAGACTTCACCTGTTTATTGAGGATATGTAAGACCTCTTAAACAGGTGAGTCCGCAAATTGCTCCGCCCGGAGCTTCATCTCCGCCTTGTGTATGCGGAGTCTTCTCGTCGTCTGATCGACGTTAACCCTTTTCATAATGGAAAGGGCCAGTTCCTTGTTCTGCTCCTTTTTTTTTAGTAGAGCCCTCTCCCGCATTTTCTGGTGTGCTGCCCCTCCTGTTCGGCCGATTTTGCCGGGCGACCCTGCTTCCTTTTGATCGGGGGCAAGGATCCGGAACGTCCATCTCCTCGTCCCCTGAGGAGAGTTGGTGGCGCATCTCCACCGTCCTCTTCCTCACCCTTCTCCCGACAAGGGAATCACTTCCCCCTCGGTTGGGGCCGGAGTGGGTCGAGACCACCGAAATGTCGGACGTTTCCGCATCATCTCCGGACTCTCGCCCACTTCCGGACTCAATCAAGGTGTCCTCCGTATTGGAGGAGTCCCTGACCCGCGGAGGCCCCCGGAAGGGGAGTTCAGGGACGCAATTCCGCCTCCGAACTCCGCCCGAGGAACTCCCGGGAAGGGGTGAATTCCCGGTTCCCTCCCTGTCGGCTCCGCTTCTCAGCCTCAAAAAAGGAGGAGAGGGGGTAGCCTCCATTCCCTCCAAATGCCCAGGCTAGGCGATTCCGGTTTGCGCCGTGGCGCGTGTGCGCTGCGAATCCTCGCAGCTCTTCCCCGACTCGAAAAATGTAAAACAATGTATTTTTGGTTTGAAATCCACAACCCATCACGGCTCCGCCGACCGGGCATGCCCCGTTACCCCCGAGTTTCCCCGGAGAGTCGGCATATGGCGCTAGCATCGGGATAGGCATCCGGTGCACGGGCCTCCGGCCCTTTACTCCTCCCTGGCAGATATGATTCCAACCAGGGGCTTTCAGGGGTCCCACACCTCCGACTGTGTGAACACCGTGATGGGCGCCGCCCCACGGACGGATGGGGCGGAGGGTTGTAGCAACCCAACCAACCGCCTTGCCTGCCGTGGCAACCAGCGTCGATACTCCTCGTCCGCGTACTCTGGGACCGGTAGAGCCACCGGGACGCGCTCCGAGAGTGCACGGACCTCGCTACTCGACCCCGACCTCAGAATACGTCTGAGCGGCTCGACCAGCTACCAAGCCAGGCCGGAAACCGCGAGCTATGCTCCCGGAAACCGCCCTAGCCTCCACCGCCGTCCGACTCGGCCTTGGATAACTTCCGAGCGGCTCGGTACGGCCCGGCCGTACGAGCCCGGTGAATTCCGAGACATCGACGGCCCGTCGCTCTTCTTTACGCTCGCGTACGCAGGGACCACGTCCCCGTGCCATTTGAGCGGAGAGAAAGAGCCACCCTTGTTGACGCCGCTTCCTCCTATGCCAGACCGCATCCGTTTCTCACCCAAGACCGGGAGAGAAAGGATCGGCCCCAGACACAAGAGGACCGGCACCCACATCCCTTCCCTTTAGTCGGGGCCACCGAAGTGATCCCACCAGAGACCCGTCTCGCCGGAGCAGCAGCCCCGGCCAGGACAGGCCTCAACCATGGGGGGAGCATCCCCCTGGCCAGCCGCCCCACTGGGCTAACGAGCCTGGCCGCCCGTGCACGGAGGGGAGATAAAAATCTCCCACTAAATTCCCCCATAGGAGGAACTGTGCACTCTTGGCACCGCAGAAACACCTTTTCAGGTATTCCCCTGGTGAGCCCTCTCACCACGACAAGGTGGCGCACAACGAGAGGGTGATATCCCCCTCCACTGTAATCCGATACCTTCCCCTCTCCCCCGCACTTTCTTCGTTACCCTTTCCACCGATACCCCCTCCCCTTGTTACCCCCTCCACTGTAACCTGATACCCCTCTTTCCCTCTTTACCCGTACACCCCTTCAGATCCCATGGGCCAGAACCCGTGTTGTATAATTACTTATAATAAAAAATTATGCACTTTGGAATATGTAAACAGTAAAAAGTAACATTTTTATCCAATTTTAATAAAAAAGTCCTGCGCGCAGAGAAAATATTAGGATATAATTAGAAATAAGAATAAAGATTTAATATTAGGAACAATATATACGATAAAATAAAAATAAAATTTTTTAAACTGTTTTAATATATATAGCCAATAGAGCAAGAGCTGGATCGATTTGCTCAAAAATTCCTTTTATTTATAAATTTCTACAGACGTTTCGGCCAAGGTACGTGGCCATCTTCAGTGTAATACAAATTATAAAATTTAGTACATGATTAGAGAAGCGTTGGTACTATTTTTTGACTAAGGAAACGCATCTTCTGATAAACGTGTAGTACAATGTGGTTAGTAAAGTTATATACGTGTGAAGCCACGGACCGTCTAACTTAATGGTTCGTCACTACTGTGTAAAAGCAATTAAATCGATCCAGCTCTTGCTCTATTGGCTATATATATTAAAACAATTTTTAATTTAATTAAGGAAGAGCAATAACCAATTATTATTTGTATTATTAAAACTGTTGTTTAGTAAATATTTGAACAATTTCGTCCAGAGACAAATATAAAATACTTAGTATATAAAGTCGGAATAATAACATAATAAATAAAAGACAAAATCAGCTGAGTAATAAAAATTAATATTTCATGAAGTGAAAAAATCAATAACGTTTATCAGATTAGTACGTATGCATGTATGGGTACGTGCTCTCTTTACCGCTCATGCATACCCATACATGCATACGTACTAATCTGTTAAACGTTATTGATTTTTTTACTTCATGTGTTTGCGCTTTCGCTCTCTCATTACACGTTAACAAAATTTCGGAATACTCCGAAGCCTTCCCGTGCCTTTGCGGGACCTGCGCGAAGCATTTGAGAGGCCTCTTCTTCCGGCCCGATACTCGCGCTCCGGTGGATTGAGCAGCTGGGCGACGAGGATCAGGGCCGGGGGAGAAAGCTCCTGTTCGCGCGAGTGCAGGCGCTCGCTCTCTCGTTCTCGAGCTTTCGAGCAATACACGCGTTGTGTACATGGGGTTCTGCATTTCGTCAGTTTGTTTGATCATTGATTAAAATTGTGTTTCTTTACAAAGAGAGCATCTTTATTTCCCAAAGTTTCCAAACGGTAATGATAGCCTATACCGCACTCTGTCTAACTCTTGCGAATGGACTTCAAGTCGAGAAAAAATCCGTGACCGAGTCGGATAGCGAATATTTTGGTCCTTCGAGACGGATATATTGCTGTTGATTGGGCATTGCGGCTTACGCCCACGGAAAATTCGGGACTTTTACTAACCCTCGCGTGGAATCTTGCCACGTGGTGTGCCGTGCCACGGCACTTCCAGCGAGATCACGCGCTTGCTCTCAAGTTTACGCGCTTAGTGATTAGTGAGTAAGTGCAGTGGACTTTGTAACAGGATCTTTTCAATCTCGGAACGACCTAGTGAAGAACCACTCCCAAAAGGGGTAATTACGCAGGTGCGTAAAGAGTAAAAACCATGAGTGAGTAGTGCTCTCTCACGCACCTGTTGTTCAATAGACGGCACATACCGGCGCGCGCCGCTTGCCTGCTGCGACACGGCCGTGTACTCGCGCTCTATCGCTCGCTCTGCATCTGTGCTTTCGGTCTTGCTTGCGCACGCACGCTCGGACACGCGCTCTCTGCTACGTGAACGCGCCGTGTCACTCACTCCATAGCCGATATTTCGCCTTCTCTCGTGCTTTGCTCGCGCAACCGCGTGCTCCTTGCTACGTGTTTGCCAGCCATTCTGTGCCTTTCAAGCAATATACGCTCAAGCCGTCTCTTCGCTCCCTTTTTCTGCCTCTATTTTTCTCGCTCCATAAATGTCCGCTTCAGCTGTGCTGCTTTAACTTTGCCTTATATCTCGTGTCGAGACATTTAACTAAATTAAGTTTCAACCATCAAGTGTTATGCCCCTTTTTGAGGGTACGTGTTCGGGATCTGCCGCTAAGGAGTTAGGCCGGGGATTCGGAATTTATTAGACTGTTTTTTTGTTGAATAAATAACGTAGTTTCCATATATTTCTTGGTTGCTTGATTTTTTTTCCTTTTTAACAATTAAACTAAGTTTCGTTCCAGGAATCTTTATCTTAGTTTAGTTTTTACGGAGCCTCAGATTACACTTATTTGTTAGCTATTTGTTACAATCCGCGATCTTTTTGATTCATGTCCCGACGGACATCCGTCCGTCCCGTTTGGTTGTTAATTTTTGACTCGCCGCACAGTGTAATATTTTCGCAATCTAGATGGACAAAATTCAAAAGTCATAAAATCATAAAACTATGAAAAAAATCACATTTTTAAGGTGAATATATTATATTTGAAGTCTTCATAATTACTTTTTCATGAAAATTAGAAAAACATAATAACTCAATTTGAAACTTCCGTTCCTCGGATTGCAAAAAAAAAACACTTATGGATATGCGTCATTTATCTTAATTTTATTAATCGGTAGCATTGTTATATGGTATTATAAGCAACGCGGTACAGCGCCGCCGATTGAGCGACACTGCGTTCCCTTCCAGCGGTCCTCGTGACCATGCGCAAGTTATCTAATGCGCTGCGTCTAGCGTCCTAGGCGTAGGAATATCTTTGATTAGGGCCAATCAGGATGAGCTGATGCAATGGGCGATACTTGAGTGTGTCAGGGCATGCGTATCGATCATTGCCGTCTGAGTAGTCCTTGTGACAACACGTGCGATTGATTGTGAGAACTTTGCGCCACGTCCGTCGTGTTTTCGGCAACCAATCATGCCTCGCTATATGTATGCGAGTGTTATCGATATTAATAAATATCGTTATATTGTTATTGTGTTTGCCCTTTCCATATCGTTCTGCCTTTTGATCCTGACAGATCCTCGATAAATATCTTTGAGTGGACGTTTACGTAATTACCGGTATCACCGTTGCTATTTGATAATAGTGTCAGCCGTGGATGTACGTGCCGTACCCATCGGTGGTGCATCGTACGTATCGCGTGATTACTTAAAGTACGCTTACAGTATTATTGTGTTCTTATATTTGTCAAGATACACTTTCTTTATTTATTAACCTTCCATGGCCTTTAAAAATTATAAACTAACTAACTTATAGTTTCAACCTCTATTTTTTTATTATAAATAAACTTATAACATATCACTCCGCGTTATTCCGTGACGCAACAAATTTTATATTGAACCTAGTCCCTCAAACTGTACAAAACGCCAAAAATATCTTGCGCAAATTTGCGAGTTCAAGTAATATAAATTATTATAGCACAAATAATAATGTATTGGATTCAGTACAAGAACCATTCCAATGCTACGAAATATTCATTACAAACATTTTATTGATTTGTGCAACAAATTTTACGTGTTTGCAACAAAAAAACAGAAACAAAAAACAAAAAACAAAAAAAAATACAAAAAGCAAAAATAACAAAAAACGGAATATACTTCTCTCGTGCGGCAGGTTGTGATATTTGCCGCTAGGAGTCGAACTTTCTCGTTTACGGAAGGTAGTACTTCTGTAATAAATACGTGTTGCTTCGTTTGGAGCTTTTTAAGCTCTCATTCTTCACAGAGTTCTATACTGTCGGTTCGCAATGTCTTTTCAAATTTCTCGTAAGGAGATTTTTGACGTATGGTTCAACAATTCGGGAAATAATAGACCTAATACTGTATTAGCGTTTGTTTTGCAAAAATTTGATAATTTTTCATTGCTAGATGAAGCTTTAAAGGACGTAAAAACATCTATTAAAAACTTTTGTCAAAAAATTGACCAGAGGTGGTCAAAATTGAGCAGACATCGAGAACGATTGCTTAAAGCGAATTTTTACTGGCTCAAAAAAAAATTTTACTTTTCGTGATATTGTCACTCAAGTGCAACCTAGTACTTTGCAATGTAGTTTAGACAATAAACGTGGTAGGCCTAAAACAAGTTTTTCTGATTATACTTCAAAAGCTAAGAAACAAAAGGTAAAAGGCTTATTGGAATCAAGTTGCGAAAAATTAGCTGTGGCTACAGCAATTAAACTACGAAAAGAGGGTAAAAAAGATTCTGCTTTGATTGTGACCAAACTCTGCACTGGTTCCTCAATAACAGGAACTGAAATATAATTTAAAAAAGCACGTCAGTCTGCTCATTACAATGCGAAAAAATTGTCTCCGAGTCAAGCGCTAGGCGCTAATAGCTGATGTCAATTTCTCTACAAATCAGTACAATATTATATGACAATAAGCCCAAGTTATCGGTAGTAAATTATATCCAGTGTATTATAAAGTAAAAACAGCTAAAAAAGCATGCTATCCATCTAATATTGTCAATACAGAAATTTCAGCAAAAATACCACTTCAGTTTCTTATCAATCATACAATCTCACAATTGTGTGAAGTTTTAGAAGAAGTTCTGGAGACTGTATCTTTATCGCAAAGAAGTAATCTCCACATAATTATAAAGTGGGGTTGTGATGGAGCTCAGCAAAATAGGTACAGACAAAAATTTTCGCAAGAAGATTACATGGATGAAAGTATGTTTAGTATTAGTATGGTACCTTTGCAAATATACACTGTTTATAGCGAGAATAAAAAATTATTTGGCATAATCCGTCACCGTCTTCAACAAGGTATTGTCGTCCCATCAAATTCGTTTTTGCCAAAGAATCAATAAATCTGATAAATGCGGAAATTACAAACATCAAAAGGCAAATAGAAAATCTTTTGCCAACAAAAGTATGCGTAAAGGATACGAAATTGCATATGAAGCCTATATTAATATTTTGTATGATAGGCGGCAAAGTGTGCAATGCTGTGTCATTGTGCATGTCAACACAAACGTGTTACTTGTGTAGGGCAAAACCAAGTGAGATTAACAATTTGAGTATAATAAAAAAGGAAATAGTAAATAAAGATTTTCTTTTATTTGGACTATCACCTCTTCATGCATGGATACGCTTTATGGAATGCATATTGCTTATTTCTTACAGGCTTGATATAAAATTAGGGCAAGCTCGTGGCACAGCAAACAAAAATTAAGTTGCTGAAAAAAAAAAAATTATACAGGATTCAAAACGCAGTTAGGCCTTTTGGTAGATGTGCTGAATCAGCATTCGGGAAACGCAAATGATGGTAATACGGCTCGAAAATTTTTTTGAAATGCAGAAGTATCAGCCGAAATAACAGAAATTAACGTAGAGCTGATAAAACATTTTTACGTTATATTACAATGCTTAAGTTCCGGATTTCAAATTAATCTAAACAAATTTAGCAAATACGCGAATAATACGCGAAAATTGTACGTAAAAGATTATAATTGGTACCCAATGTCCATTACTATCCACAAAATTCTCGACCATGGAAGGAATATTATTGCAACGTGCATTCTTCCCATTGAAAATTTTTCCAAAGAAGCGCAAGAGGCACGAAATAAACATCATAGACAATACAGAAAATTTTTCACAAGAAAAACATGAAGAATAGACACAAATAGGGACTTATTGAACAGACTGCTCGTTACCTCTGATCCGCTTATTACGAGTTTATGTGCTTCCTTAAAAACAAAACGCGAAAATATTAGTTTAAAAGTACTGAATTTATTATCTGAACCACAACATGATATACACATATCAGAAAATGATGAAAACAGCAGTGATTCTGAATAGTCACACCCACACACACACACACGCACGCGCGCGCGCACGCACGCACGCACGCACGCACCCACAGCAGAAAAGGTTTGGAGCAGTGCTGCAAGATCGAGCATCCTGCAACAGAGCAACATGAGGGGAACGGCCCCCACCATGCGGGCACTATACAAGCGAGAATCGCACGTCACGCGTCCGTGTGCGCACGCGTCAGCGTAGCATGCTATATTTTGTCACTTCCCCAGCCCGCGAAAAATGCTAAGAAGCCAAGCGTTTTTAATCGAGTAAGGCGAATCGCTTGAATAATAAAGATTCCGTCTTCTAGACCTGTATCTTGCAACTTGTTTTTTTTTCTTTTTTCGCATTTCTTTCTAACGCACAATCTAATGCACAATCGAGTAAATAATTAAATAAATTTTTTTTCTAAACAGTATTATTTTATATTCATTAAAAATATACGCATAAGTTAAATTATTAACTGTTGAAAAAGATATTGATTTGCTATGACTTGTCAATAGAAAAATAAAATATAATTTTACAAATTTTCAACAAAATGCAACTTTAACATATGCCAAGATTATTAATAAATATAAAATAATACTTTTTTGTCGAAAACATTATTTAATAATTTGATTGATTACTGTGAGAAACTCATGTGCAAAAAAAGTTGCGAAAAGCAATTTTCAAACACAATATCTTCAACATTTTAACTAATCGCTTTACCCATTTAGCCACGCTTACTACTTGACATTTTCCTCTTTAAACTTAAAAGAAAGATATATTAATAATTTATTAGTAGTTAATAGTTGCCTTCCACGCCACCCATGAGGTGCCACTAATAGCGCGCTAGATTTTTTTAAAGTGGATCTTTGCCTGTAGCCCTATTATACCACATATTATTGCAAAATACCACAAAAAATATATTACTATATAAATATTATGTATATTACAATATAAAAACTATATGTATATTATAAACATATACATATATATTAGTATCATATATTAATATCATATTCACGTATAAATAATAGATGTGTATGGTACGCACGCGCGCGCGCGCACGCACATATCTATTACTTATACTTGTGGTCTGACATTATAATGCCAGACATGAGGTTTAAATGTTTAAAATATCATGTCTGTAATAGACATGATTTCCTAAACATTCAAAAGTGTGGTCTGACATATAGAAATGCCAGACATGATTTTGTAAACATTTAAAAGTGTAGTCTGATATACATGATACCAGACATGATGTTTAAATGTTTAAAATATCATGTCTGTAACAGACATGATTTCCTAAACATTTATAAGTGTGGCCTGATATACATGATACCAGACATGATGTTTAAATGTTTAAAATATCATGTCTGTAACAGACATGATTTCCTAAAAGTGCGGTCTGATATACATGATACCAGACATGATGTTTAAAATATCATGTCTGTAATAAACATGATTTCCTAAACATTTAAAAGTGTGGTCTGACATATAGAAATGCCAGACATGATGTTTAAATGTTTAAAATATCATGTCTATAATAGACATGATTTCCTAAACATTTAAAAGTGTGGTCTGATATACATGATACCAGACATGATGTTCAAATGTATAAGATATTATGCCTGATGTCACAGGCATGATATTCTATACATCTGAAAGTGAACAAAGCAAATATTAGCAATGAGCAATGCAATAATAAATTTTATTTTAAACATTATTATTGCATATCATTAGACGAAGAGGGACCAGCAATTTCATTAATATCTGCAGCATATAGTGTTAGACGACTTTTATCTTTTTTAGGATATGCAGAATACAATTTGTCCGCGGACATTAGAGACAAATGCTTTTCTTTAATTTCTATGTCTACAGCTGTTTCCCCTCTCGCTTTCAATGCTGACTTAAGCACGCATGTAGCATTGACACTGACAGATGAAAGTGGATTTCGTTTTTTCGTTTTTATATCTGGCAGCAAGGAAAAGATTCTTTCTGAATCGGCATTAGAATTTGGTAGCGATCTTATAGCATTCAAAAGACATATTAAATTTGGATATTGATGAGTGCGTTGGAAAATTTGTTTCCACATGTCATCAAAATTCAACATTGATAGAATATTTTTTTCTGCTTCTGTAAAGCTTTGATGTAAAGCAAACCATTCTTTTCTTAAGGGGATCCTAAAGTCGTCCTGTATTATCGACCGAATTTGTAATATTTCCTGCACACTAATCTTTTTTTTGGTTCTATAGAATTAGATATCCTTTTCCAGGATTAAAGTATACACATTAATACAATCTGCAAGGTATACCTTATAAGCAAAGAAAGAAAAAAAATTTATAATGTATATTTCGATTTACTAAATTCTTAATTTAATATAAAATTATGCAGTTTGTACATACAAAACAGGGCTTGCAGATACTAGATGATACAGAAGAATCACATAAAACCTTCAGAATTGAGTTTAGGAATGTAATATAAAAGATTAGTGTGCACGAAAATTTATAGATAGTTGTGGAGGTTAGATGGATGCAAATGAAGATAATAGGATAAAACAGAGCAAAAAATCAGTTCAGGGATATAACTATAGAGGCGTCATACTATATTTTTTTCTGTTTTATCTCGTTTTTACTGATTCCTGATTTCTTTTATAATTAATTTTTTTTCTTTTTTCGCTTAAAATTTATACTTTGCAGATTGTATTAATATATATACTTTATTCTTGGAAAAGGATATATAATTTTGTATTACCAAAAAAAAGATTACTGTGTTAGAAGTTTTGTTGATGACACAGTCGGAGTACACTTATTCTTTCGCATTTTTTCCATTTTTTCGCTCTCCCTTACTTACTTTTTTTCCATCTCAATAATATTTTAAAATTATAAAAAACAATACAGGCAGTAATAAATTGTCAATACGTGTGCAAAAATAATATAATGATATATCTTATGATCTCGAAAGATAAAAAGAGAAGAAAGAAAGAAAGGAGGACGAAAGAGAAAAAGAGAGAGAGAGAGAGAGAGAGAGAAGGAGAAAGAAAAAGAGAGAGAGAGAGAATAAAAAAATTGTTACAACTCTTGCTATTACAAAGGATGGTAATAGAAAGGATAGGAATAAAATTTATTTTTTGGTAGTACGATTGTTTTTATTCTTTTTATAACCATAATTTTTATAAATTCACTTATTCTAATAATAAAATTAATTGTGATATTTATTTAGATAATTTATTAATATAAGTCCAAATTTATAAATTACAAAATCATAAGTATCGTACATGTATTATGTATTAGAATACAGCAATATACATCATATATACATCATATGCGACTTACAATATCAAATTATAAAACAAAACCAGAAAATAAAATCGCGACTGAAAACTAAAACTATAATGAATCGTACTTATATAATAAAATACACCAGTAATATAAGTCATATCAATATCATATGAAATATACCATCGACAAAAGCAGGCAAATGTGAAAAAAATACCGGAAATAAAATTGTTATCACAAAAACTACAAAAGAATTTGCACTAAAGTGTAGAAAATGAAACTGCTAAAAACTATAACTATAATACATAATAAAAATCGTACTTATAAACTAAAGCTAGAATTTTATTGAGGCAACATGTAGCATGCGACTCTCACTCTCTAACTCGTGCAGAGAATAGATGACTTAAAAAATAGACAACAGTAAACGATATGCTACATGTTGTCTAGTGTTGTCTCTATGGAATTTTAACTGAAATACACCAGAAATAATCAAACCAGAAAAATGTGAAAAGATAGATAAGCGCAAATTAAATTATTGTTTTGAAAATTAAAACTACTAAATAAACTGCGCTTATAAACTAAGTAAAAAACACAAATCACTGTTTTTACTGCGAATACAAAAACCTTTATAAAAATAAATTATACTTATTACACTGCACTATTATGTATATCACATTTTACAAAAAAAAAATCTTGGACACAGTAAATTGTGGAAAAAGCACAATGTGAAAAGCAAATTAAAAACCAAAAAGAAAAGTATTACAAAATTTTTAACAAGACTGCGGCAAATTGAAGAAAAAAAAGCAGATCTATTTTAAACTAACATAAATGCACATAAACCGTGCAAAAACCGCAATTGTGAAAACCAAACTGAAAACCAAAAATTTAAATAAAAGTATTTCACATTTTTTTACAAGATTGCAGCAAATTAAAAGAAAACGCTACTTTACTTTACAATAACATGAATGCACATGAATTATGCAAAAACCGCAATTGTGAAAACCAAACTAAAAACCAAAAATTTAAATAAAAGTATTTCACATTTCTTTACAAGATTGCAGCAAATTAAAAGAAAACGCTACTTTACTTTACAATAACACAAATGCACATGAATTATGCAAAAACCGCTAATTAAATTGTGAAAACCAAACTAAGAACCAAAAATTTAAATAAGAATATTTCACATTTCTTTACAAGACTGCAACAAATTGAAAGAAAACGCTACCCTACTTTACAATAACATGCACATGAATTGTGCAAAAACCGCAAGATTAGTTGTGAAAAATTGTGAAAAATAAAGAAACACATAGCAAAATACCAACATCTGGATATGTTGGTATCAATCTATATGCCACCACTCATATATCATTTTGCAGCAAAGTCATACCTTTTTTCATAATACTTTTATCTATAATACGGATATGGAGAATAAGAGGGATATGAATTTGGAATATAAGATGACTGATTGTGAGTCGATGGTGATATATATATAGGTGGTGGCATATAGATTGGTACCGGACATATCACTTGTGGCGATGGTGCGTAGGGTTGCGGCGTAGGTGCGTAGGGTTGCGGCGCAGGTGCGTAGGATAGCGGCGTCGGTGCGTACGTCTGCGGTGACGGTACGTAGGTCTTCGGCGATGGTGCGTTGGATTGCGGCGAGGGTGCGATGGATTGCGGCCTTGATTTCTTCCACAGCTTCCTCCACTCTCTATTTACGGCACGCAGCACTGCACCATTAATCTGCTAAAAAAAAATATTTTTATTACATCCAAAATACAGATAGAGAAGTTGTTTTGAATGAAAAGAAAAAAGAAGAGAATGATAGAAAGCACGAGATAAAGAAAGCGACTGAGTATGACAGTGAATGAGACAAAGAAAGAAAAAGCAGAGGGTGAGAGGAAACATGATAAAGAAAGCGACCGAATGTGAGAGTGTATGAGAAAAAGAAAGAAAAAGCAGAGGATGAGAGAAAGCGCGATAGAGAAAGCGACCGAGTCTGAGAATGAGAGAGAGAGAGAGAGAGAGAGAGAGAGAGAGAGAGAGAGAGAGAGAGAGAGAGAGAGAGAGAGAGAGAGAGAGAGAGAGAGAGAGAGAGAGAGAGAGAGAGAGAGAGAGAGAGAGAGAGAGAGAAATCATACATTCCATACATGTTTGAATAACAAAAATACTTACTTTTTCAATATCTGTCTCCCTCCTCCATCTTCTTGTTGGACCCGGTGCTGCACCAGGTCTGGATCTAGTGCGGCGACGTGTGCAGGAACTACCGCAGCGGATGGTAGACCTGGTGCGGCGGCGACGGCAGGCTGTGTACCTGGTGCGGCGGCGACGGGCGCTAGACCTGGTGCGGCGGCGACGGCGGGCTGTGCACTTGGTGCGGCGGCGACGGGCGCTACACCTGGTGCGGCGGCGACGGCGGGCTGTGCACCTGGTGCGGCGGCGACGGGCGGTAGACCTGCTGCGGCGGAAATGAGCGGTGGACCTGCCGCAGCAGCGGCGCCACGGACTGAACGTGATGCTGCAGGTCCTGCCGCAGCACCATTTCTAGACGGCTCGCTTCTTCCTATAAAAAAATAATAGAGATAAATAATGCTATAATTCCGTTATTTTATTGTTTAATTATTAGTACATAATGAAATCACTTACGTCTTCTACCTCGCGCCGTTGCTTGTGCCCACGAGCCTTCCATTATCGCACTGCACCGTCACTGACCGTCACGCGACTGCGACCAACGTGCCACTACCGACTGCCGACTACCCATTGTTGCAAACAAGCAACGATCAATTTACGCGGCTTCACACGTGATCGTCATGTGCACGCATACATTTGACAACACCGTACGCTCGGCATTCGACTTTGCTTGGCTATGAGAATTCTTGATAGGCTATAGAATATATATATATATCTTCTGTCTTGCTTCCACTCCGTTGACAACAGTATATTATATTTATATATGCATCACAAATTACACGTAGCAAGCGTGGCTAAGCGAACAAGGCTAATGACCAGAATATTAGAGGTCCCATGTACGAAACCATGCTTTTTTCATTTTTTTTATCTTTTTCCATATTTCTTTCCAACAGTGCACAATGAAATTAATTATTGCACAATGTTTTTGTATCAAAAAATGAAATATACTTTATTATTAAAAATATTTGCACTTATAAAACTAATAATTGTAAAAAGAAAGTTAATTCGAAAAAGAAGTTTTACTTTAATATTGTTATTTTCAATATTAAACAAAAAATTATTTTACAATAATGCATTATTCATCTTTGGATGATATCAAATTATTATGATATATTACTGCAATTTTATTAATCATTGCTTGTAGAATCTTTTTCTAAATGAGAATCTTTATACACATTTGGATGTTTATCGTTATAGCATCGAAACTCAATCGTAATTTGATTCCAATAATAAATATCAGCAACATATACGTGCAAAGATTCACTTCGAAAAAGAATCGGAAAGCGATAATTAATATAATTGTAGTAATGTGTCATTGTAATTTAATGTTATCAAAGATAAACTAGCATTTTTTTATAATTTTTTATTTTTATATTGAGAATAGCAATATAAAAGTAAAACTATCTTTTTAGAATTACTGGTTATATAAATGCAAATAGTTTTAATAATGTAGTATATTTCATTTTTGCCACAAAACCATTGTCTAATAATTAATTTAATTGTACACTGCTGCAAAGAAATATGAAGAAAGAAAAAAAATATGTAAAGCATAGTACGTGAGACCTCTAATATTGTAATCATTAGCTTTGTTTGCTTGCTACAACATATTTGTGCATATATACACATGCTCTTGTTATTCATATAACATCGTTGCGGATCTAACATCTATAACATATCGGATAACAATCTAAGGATCACACGATTGTCCGCGATTTCATGTCTTGTCTAATATCACTTTTGCTTACTAACACTTGAAAGCAACGCTCTCAACGCACAATTTAGCTACCGCAAAATTTCTGCATGTAACCGCGAAATATAATATGTAGAATGATCTCGCATTGATGACAGTTCTTATTAGAGAATAATATGTCTTCTTGTTAAATAGATGAAATAAATGTATCATATTATAAATATATTTTATTTTCTCTCCAATGTTATTATCGTTTTTACATCATTTCTTTGACTTTGCATATATGTACATATAATAGAGCACGTAGAATAAAAATAAGCATAATTTGAATATAAATAATCGATCGAGCCTGTCGTTATTGATATTAGATAATCTCGGCTCTTCTCAGCTTGCGATGTCGCTTATAAACATCTGATCGCACTTTTGTGCCTTGCACGTAATTTGATGCGAAACACATCCATGTCTCCTGATACGGAATGATCTTGTATTGAGAACACTTATTGTTAGACAATTTTACATTGATAGTATATGCATATGTAATATATTTTACAAGAGGCATCTCCTTTTTCGCATCTTATAAGTATTTGTACAGATGCCGCAAATTGATAGTACGAAGCATTTACATTAATTATATATAAATGTATATATATATATATATATATATATATATATATATATATATATATATATATATGTATATATGTATAATTAATGAATACATTATTAATGTGAATGCTTCGTATTATTAATTTGCGGCATCTGTAAAAATATTTAGAAGATGCAAAACCCAGGGAGAAACACAAGATCAAGAGACACGGTAGTGTCTCGCGCCAAGTTCACGCGCAGCGCAAGACCGACCGTGTATCTTTACGCGAGCCCGAAAGTTGAGACGAGCCGAGATTATCGGATCTCAATAACGGCTGGGCCGATTGAGTTGGTAATAGGCTCAATCGAAAGCGCATACCCAAATTACATAAGAAAAATATGCTTGTTTTTGCTCTGTGTGCTTTATAAATCAAGATATATGCATCCAAAGTCGAGAAATCTAAAAAATCATCATTTTTCTCGGATGTCACGCTAAAATGTAACGCATGTCTTATTGGTCAGCGTCGTCAGCACGCAACCAATCAGAACGCACTCAACTCAGATTTCTAATATGGCGGCGCTCAGACCTGTCAGCTCGCAGCTTTGATGATATTAATTAACGTTGATATAATTAATATCGGTCGTAAAATGTATATATAACGTGTTGTGGAGACGAATAAAGATAGTGTATATAAAAATAATAGTATTATTTATGAAAAAAATTTTTTTCGATCTTAAAGTGCAGAAGTGTAGCAAGACATGTTGACAACACTCTCAGTATTCTGTGATTAGTGGACAGAACAGAACAGAAAGTGTACTTTGTGCACATGGTGAAATCTGCAGGTAAGTAAGCAGGTATGAATATTTCACAACTGTAAAACTAATAATATATTTGTCTGTGTAAGCGCTGTCACAAGTATCTCTGCCCTTACTGGTTTTGCCAGAGCAGTGTCATCATCAGTGTCATCAGTGTCATCAGTGTCATCAGTGGCTATTATTTTTTTTCGATATGCCAAATCTAAGCACTGTCACGAATATCTTAGCCCTTGCTGGTTTTGCGAGAGTACGCCAAATTTTCAATCAAGATCTTATCTAGCTAGCTGGAGATTAATTGCAAATAATGTGTTATATATGTTGGTGCTTTACATCTGATGTGGACTAATAATAATGCGAAGGAACGTGAATTTATTTAAGCGACAATATGTTGCGCATGCAATAATAAATAAACAATGGTGCTTTACATCTGACGTGGATTTGGTACTTTACATCTGACGTGGACTAATAATAATGCGAAGGAACGTGAATTTAAGCGACAATATGTTGCACATGCAATAATAAATATAAATATAAACAAGCTACGATAAATTTTGTAGATCTGCAAATAGCAGTCATCAAGTACAACAGTAAGTTATATAATATATAAAATTTATATATATAATTTTGATGTATAATATTTCTTATTTCTTATGATTATGTAGAGAGTTCTCCAGCACATTTACGCGTCTGTCATTATTTAGTGGATGAAGCAACATCTGAAATGGACACTGAACTTAAAATATTTACATCTGACGTGGACTAATAATAATAATGCGAAGGTTTAAGCGACAATATGTTGCGCATGCAATAATAAATAATGGTGCTTTATTGGTGCTTTACATCTGACGTGGACTAATAATAATGCGAAGGAACGTGAATTTAAGCGACAATATGTTGCGCATGCAATAATAAATAAACCATATCATAAATATAAACAAGCTACGATAAATTTTGTAGATCTGCAAATAGCAATCATCAAGTACAACAGTAAGTTATATAATATATAAAATTTATATATATAATTTTGATGTATAATATTTCTTATTTCTTATGATTATGTAGAGAGTTCTCCAGCACATTTACGCGTCTGTCATTATTTAGTGGATGAAGCAACATCTGAAATGGACACTGAACTTAAAATATTTACATCTGACGTGGACTAATAATAATAATGCGAAGGTTTAAGCGACAATATGTTGCGCATGCAATAATAAATAATGGTGCTTTATTGGTGCTTTACATCTGACGTGGACTAATAATAATGCGAAGGAACGTGAATTTAAGCGACAATATGTTGCGCATGCAATAATAAATAAACCATATCATAAATATAAACAAGCTACGATAAATTTTGTAGATCTGCAAATAGCAATCATCAAGTACAACAGTAAGTTATATAATATATAAAATTTATATATATAATTTTGATGTATAATATTTCTTATTTCTTATGATTATGTAGAGAGTTCTCCAGCACATTTACGCGTCTGTCATCATTTAGTGGATGAAGCAACATCTGAAATGGACACTAAACTTAAAATATTTATACATCTGACGTGGACTAATAAATAATAATAATGCGAAGGTTTAAGCGACAATATGTTGCGCATGCAATAATAAATAAACAATATCATAAATATAAACAAGCTACGATAAATTTTGTAGATCTGCAAATAGCAGTCATCAAGTACAACAGTAAGTTATATAATATATAAAATTTATATATATAATTTTGATGTATAATATTTCTTATTTCTTATGATTATGTAGAGAGTTCTCCAGCACATTTACGCGTCTGTCATCATTTAGTGGATGAAGCAACATCTGAAATGGACACTGAACTTAAAATATTTACATCTGACGTGGACTAATAATAATAATGCGAAGGTTTAAGCGACAATATGTTGCGCATGCAATAATAAATAATGGTGCTTTATTGGTGCTTTACATCTGACGTGGACTAATAATAATGCGAAGGAACGTGAATTTAGGCGACAATATGTTGCGCATGCAATAATAAATAAACAATACCATAAATATAAACAAGCTGCGATAAATTTTGTAGATCTGCAAATAGCAGTTATCAAGTATAACAGTAAGTTATAATTTAATAAACGAAGTTGGAACATTCGACGCAGCTTATATGAAACTAATTATTATTTTAAGTAAAAAATGTAATAACAGATATAAATAATTTTATTAAGTAAACAATGTAATAACAAACGCGAGACACTACCGTGTCTCTTGATATCATATAGTAATAAGAACCTTGTGTACATAGAAAATTTATTATAATTTTATTAAGTAAACAATGTAATAACAGACGCGAGACACTACCGTGTCTCTTGATATCATATAGTAATAAGAACCTTATGTACATAGAAAAAAAATTTATTAAATAGATTCTTTGAGATAAAGTTGTTGTTAGCTCTTTCCATGCTTTTTCTACTTGTTCCAGTGTATTTTTATATTATATATATTATGAGTCCACAAAGTGCATATGACAACATTAGCTTCTTTATCCGTTCTGTATTACTCGGTTGTATTGAAGACAATTTTGTTGTAAACATTCTGTCCAAATTTCTAATTATTCGGATAAAAATTGGCCGAGATATGAGAGCGCCCAGTTACGAAAACGTGGTTTCGAGAAAAACGCGTTTAAAGTTTTACAACTAATTGGTTCATATAAAACAATAAAATTTTGTAACGAACCAAAGTGCGTCCAATCTGGGTGCATATAAAGTGCCTTCTGAAGCAATAGAACTCAAGCACGTAGACAACAAAAGAATACCGGTAAAACTCCCTACAGACAGATCAAGGGGACTGCCGAATCTTTTCAGGTAGCGCGCGGCCGGTTCTACTAGCGGCATCTGACCAAGTTCTACTCTATGACATATTTACTATAGTTCCGTTACGAATTTCACCATAATATTATAGGGACATATTTTTAAGACTCCAAACATCACAAAAATACAAAAAAAAAAATCGATTTTTTGAAACCGTCACCGTGGTGTTCCCCCTTAAACTGTATGACACAACATTACGGACCTGCAACATGGTTTCTAACATTAAGTCCCGCTGAATGGTTATGGGAAGAGTTAGGTGAATATATTCGTGAAGTAAATGGATGGTGCGATTCTTCGGCATGCACCAGTGTACTTGTTGCTAGAGATCCTGTGTCAACATCGAGATTTCTCGATAATACGTTTCGTGCGATGCTTGACTTTATTTGTTCCAAAGATCATCCGATCGGAGAAGTCACTCATTATTTTTAGCGACGAGAATACCAAGGTAGAGGCATACAACATTTTCATTTATTAATTTGGATAAAAAATGCTCCAATTCTTGGTGAATCTTCTATTGAAGAAGTTTCCAAATTTATTTTACAATATATAAGCTGTAAAATGCCAGATAAAAATATTTCACCATTATTGTACAGACGTGTTAATACGCATCAACGACACAAACATAATGATTACTGTCTCCGTTCTAAAAAAGTTGGACGTAAAGTTGTTCGGAGATGTCGTTTTGGATTTCCTCGTCCTGTTACTGAGACGTTAAGTATAAGAGATGTCACAACTGCCATAGCAGGTAGAAAGCAATTAAAACATAGAAGCAGGCTTTATGATCTTCCGCGAACTGAAGATGAAAGTAATATAAATGATTATAATCCTGTTCTTCTTACTGCATGGGAAGGAAATATGGATATACAATTTATTGGCGAAAAGTCGTCACTGCTTACCTGGTACATTACTAAATATATGAATAAAGCGGGAAAATGTGAGTTTTCTGATACTATTATTAATACTAAAAATAATACGAATAAATCATTGATGAGCTATCTTTGGAGTATTGCCTTGTGATTCACGAGTAATAGAGAATGTGGAGCTCTTGAAGCTGCTGATACATTACTGGGTATTGCTTTATATGGAACTAATCTAAATACAACTATTAGATGGTTAGATGTTAATCGAATAAGATGTAGAAAATTGAAAACTCGTAAAGAGATTGAAGTACTTGATGATCAATCGACAGATATATTTTGTGAATCTTTGATAGATAACCACTATCCACAGAGACCAAAAGAATTAGAATGTATGTCTCTTTATGAGTTTGCAAAATGGTATGATATTACAAAAATCAAACCACAAAATAAGTTTGTTGAATTCTATAAATTTAAAAATAGATATCTTAGACGACGACAGCGTGGATATCTTATTAATCATTATAGATATAATGTTAATACACAACCGGAAAAGTATTTCTTTGCGTTATTACTTCTGTTCGAACCGTGGAGAGAATTAGAAGAGCTTAGAAATGGATGTGATACTTATGCAGAATCATTTCACAAGGTAAAACTACATTTAACAGAAGCATTACAATATCACGAAAAACTAGAAGAATTGCAAAAAGCATTTGAAAATGCTAAAGAGTTAGTGCAGCAACATTTAGATGAAGTACAAAAACATGAGTCGCAAGATGATCCTGACAATCCAATAGGTGTTCAAAATATAGAAGCTGGTGAAGCGATGCAAGATTTTAAGGATCTCGGTGATAAAAATATTAAAGATATTGATGTATCAGAAATGATTGCGAAATTAAATATAGATCAAAAAAGAGTATTCGATAGAGTTATTACTATTATAGGGTCAGATAAATCAATATTGCGATTATATGTTAGTGGAGAAGGTGGTACTGGAAAAAGTTATTTAATTAAAACTGTTAAGTGCTGAATAAAACAAAATCTCAAAAAAGATACTGCTGTAGCAGCACCTACTGGCATAGCAGCGTTTAATATAGACGGTTTGACAGTTCATAGATTGCTTCAATTACCTGTTGAACATGGTAATACTCCTAAATATAAACGATTGTCTGATCATGTGTTAAAACTTTTACGAGCGGAACTTAAAGATGTTATTCTTTTTATAATCGATGAAGTATCAATGATATTTAATTTGACTTTAATGTACATACATCTTCGATTGTCTGAAATATTTGATTCAAGTGATTGTGATGATGGCTGGTTTGGTAAAAGGCATATTCTTTTGTTTGGAGATTTGCTTCAATTGCCTCCTGTACATGAAGATTCTGTCTTTAAAGATTTGTCAAATGAAAAAGTTAACAAATATATCGGTTGCCTACAGACTGTAAATTTGTGGACTACATTATTTGATTACGATGAGTTGACAATTAATATGCGCCAGCAAGAAGATGAGTCTTATCGTGAATTATTGTCAAGAATTCGTATTGGTTTATTAACAAAGTCTGATTATGAAATTTTGGAAAATAGGAAAATATCTTTTACAGAAGATTCCTTCAAATCTAGATTAAATGAATTATGTGATTTTATTAACAATTTGCCATCAGATACCGTTTGTTTATTGCCCACTTGTCACATGTGTGACGTTTTGAATGCTGCAATGTTAAGTCGTATTGCTTCGAAAGAAATATTATTAATTGCTGAAGATACAATCAAATGTATTCCATATATAAAAAAGAAAATATTAAAAGTGTTGGAAAATAATGATGATGATAATTCTAAAACAGCTGGGCTTTCGAAACAAATTGTTATAAAAATTGGGGCAAAAGTTATGATAAGGCGTAATATTGATGCTAGTTTCGGTCTTGTTAATGGTACAATTGCTAAAGTCATTTCAGTTGTACAAGATATTTCTAACGGTTATATAGAAAAAATTAAGCTTCTTTTGCCATCAGGTTTAGAATATTTAATTGAAAGAGTAAATTAAACGTCAAAGTAAATTAAATGTCAAATTTGCGGTGATGGAGAAAGCATATGTTATTCGAAAACAATTTCCATTGTGTCTAAGTTACGGAATTACTGTTCATAAAAGCCAAGGCCTGAGTTTGCAGAATGCTATTATGGACATAGGTAATTCTGTATTTAGTCACGGCCAAGTTTATGTTGCATTGTCACGAGTAACATCTTCAGATGGATTGCATTTGATCAATTTTGACCTTTCATCTATAGAAGCTAGTGAAGAAGCTATTGTTGAATATAATCGATTAAAACGAATACACAAATCCAAAACAGATATAATTTCTGTTTCAAAAGAAAAGTATCATAAAATAAAAGATATTTTATGGATACAACCCAAAATAATTAGTTCTGTTCAAGAATCACATACAAAAGTTCGAAAAAATATTACTTGGGTCACGCATGGTTTTCAAAATATAGATAAGGGTTCGTGTTATGCAAATGCAGTATTGCAATGCTTTTTACATTTAAATATTATTAGAAAACTAATATTTGAGTATGATAAATTAAGTATTTTAGGTATTTTAATAAATCAATATGAAAACAAACTGCCTAACTTGAATACATATGTAATACGACAAAGTTTAGGAGAATTTTTCTCCAAAAATGTTAAACGAGATGCATGTGAATTTCTTATAGCTCTTTGCACGAAATACGATTATATAAAAAATTTAGTTGAGCATCAAGTCACTTCCATTAAACAATGTAAAAATTGTCATAATACGACGACTATTGTTAATAAAAATATCCTTCTTTCAATTCCTGTTAATAAACGGAAGAAAAAAAGTTTTGATCTTAATGAATTATTAAATGTTACATTTTCTCATTGGTGTCAATTACACAACGAATCATGTGAAAATTGTACAGGAAATGACATATTATGTAAAAGTGAATTAATATTAACCGGAGATATAATTGTCATGCATTTAATAGCAATTCAAGACGGTATATCAACAAAAACAGATAAGTTTACTTTACGTGCTGTCCCAACAACTAAAATAAATATTGCTGGACAATTCTACAAAGTTATGAGTGCTATATTCCATCATGGATCATGTATCGAAAATGGTCATTACACAAGTATATGTAGAGAAGAAATGTCTAATACTTGGATTGAAGCTGACGATGCGCAAATTAGAAAAAGACAATGGCCTAGAGGCGCTAAAGATATCTGTATCATTTTCTTACAGAAAATTGATAAGTAATTGGTGGTATTATTTGATCATATCTTTTGATAATAAATAGTAAAAAGAATTGTCATATATAATCAAATATTTTATTAAAATATGTTCACTAATGACGAAAATCTTTATAGATAATCAAATATATGTAAAAAATAAGAAAATAAAGAAAGTTAAGCCAATGACGCTTAAATTATACAAATACAATGGCCTAGAAACGATTTGTTTGATATTTACATAATTATATATAACTTTGTATTATTACAACATTAATCAAAGAGGACCGTTTTATATGACGGGGGTGGTGGTGGGACTCTTTAGCAAAATCTAATTAATTATTTCACAATTGTTATTTCACTCTGAAATATCAATATAAAGTTTATATATTTAGTAATATTTTTACTGAAAAAAAGAAATGATATCCATCAATCAACAAATTACCTTTTTAAAAAAAGGTAAAAAAAAGGCGCCAAGTACACGCAAACCTTCCAAAAAAAAGTTATTGTATACACGCAAACCTTCCAAAAAAAGTTGTTGTATATATAAACACGCAAACCTTACAAAAAAGTTGTATATTTTATATCAACAAATTACCTTTTTAAAAAAAGGTAAAGAAAAGGCGCCAAGTACACGCAAATCTTCCAAAAAAAAATTGTATACACGCAAACATCCCAAAAAAAGTTGTTGTATATTTAAACCTTCCAAAAAAAGTTGTTGTATATATAAACCTCCCAAAAAAAGTTGTTGTATATATAAACACGCAAACCTTACAAAAAAGTTGTTGTATATTTTAACCTTCCAAAAAAAGTTGTTGTATATATAAACCTTTCAAAAAAAAACTGTCGTATATATTATTTTAACCTTCCAAAAAAAGTTGTTGTATATATAAACCTTTCAAAAAAAAACTGTCGTATATATTAATCTTCCAAAAATAAATGTCGTATATATATTAACAAACCTTCCAAAAAAAAGTTGTTTATATAAACACGCAAATCTTCCAAAAAAAGTTGTTGTATATATAACCTTTCAAAAAAAGCTGTCGTATATATTAACCTTCCAAAAAATTTATCTTCCACAAAAAAATGTATATATATTATTAACAAATAACAAACCTTTCAAAAAAAGTTGTTGTATATATAACCAAATAAAAATTTGCTACATATTCTGCCTATAAAAGAGGTGATATCAGAAAATGACGCCAAGTTTAAATAAAAAACCTTTCAAAAAAACTTGTATGTATATATTTAAAAAAAAGTTGTATATACCAAATAAAAATTCGCTATATATTCTGCCTATAAAAGAGGTGATATCAGAAAATGACGCCAAGTTTAAATAAAAAACCTTTCAAAAAAACTTGTATGTATATATATTACGAAAAAGGATTATATTTATTGCGCTTATTGCGTTTACAGCTTTTTAACCAATAAGCATCGATAAGATTGTATTTAGTTATTTTTGCATCTTTATCTAGTTATTTATTTAAAAATTATAATCATATCTACAATTAGTTAATTTTTTTTCAAGTATACATTTTAAAATAATTGCATCTGTATCTAGTTACTTTTGCTTCTATATCTAATTATTTAAATTTAAAAATGATATTTGTGTTTATATCTATCTAGTTAATTTTTCTTAAGTATACTTTTTAAAATAATTGCATCTGTATCTAGTTATTTTTTTTATATCTGTATCTAGTTAAATAAAATAAATTTTTAAATAAAAGTATTTAATTCAAAAATAAAAAAATTTTTCAAATTTAATTAAAATAAAAAAATATTACAAAATTTCGCAAAAAACTTGGCGCTGCTGTACTGAACTACATGTTAAATACATCTTAAAATATTATAGAGAATGAAAATGAGCAATAATTTTACAATTTACATGATTAAGTGTTATAATGACTCAAACTGACCAGAGCGGCAAACGGCGACGCGATAGCCAATTAAACTCTTGTTCTTACGGTATTCTTACGGTAAAATTGTAAGTTGATTGACTATAGCATCGCCACTTGCCGCTTCGTCGCTCTAGTCTGTTTGAGCCGAAATTTGTTTGCATCGCTTGCTCTAACATGCTCCTACTCGCTCTAATACTCCAAACTAAACTATAGTATTACGTCACATATACTATAGATTAAAGTATGTTGGAATGATAAGGAGCATGTTAAAGGGCTTGTTCGTTTTAGCTGCACTGGGGCAGCTCTGGGTCTGCTCTAAACAAGATAATACAGGACAAACTATTTATCTGTCCTGTATTTTCCTGTGTAGAGCAGACCCTAAGCAGCCCCAGTGTAGCTAAAACAAACAAGCCCAAAGTATTGCGATGCGAATCTTATGTAAGTTAATAGTTCAGTACAGCAGCGCCAAGTTTTTTGCGAAATTTTGTAATATTTTTTTATTTTGATTAAATTTGAAAAATTTTTTTATTTTTGAATTAAATACTTTTATTTAAAAAATTATTTTATTTAACTAGATACAGATATAAAAAAAATAACTAGATACAGAAGCAATTATTTTAAAAAGTATACTTAAGAAAAATTAACTAGATAGATATAAACACAAATATCATTTTTAAATTTAAATAATTAGATATAGAAGCAAAAGTAACTAGATACAGATGCAATTATTTTAAAATGTATACTTGAAAAAAAATTAACTAATTGTAGATATGATTATAATTTTTAAATAAATAACTAGATAAAGATGCAAAAATAACTAAATACAATCTTATCGATGCTTATTGGTTAAAAAGCTGTAAACGCAATAAGCGCAATAAATATAATCCTTTTTCATAATATATATACATACAAGTTTTTTTGAAAGGTTTTTTATTTAAACTTGGCGTCATTTTCTGATATCACCTCTTTTATAGGCAGAATATATAGCGAATTTTTATTTGGTATATACAACTTTTTTTAAAATATATACATACAAGTTTTTTTGAAAGGTTTTTTATTTAAACTTGGCGTCATTTTCTGATATCACCTCTTTTATAGGCAGAATATGTAGCAAATTTTTATTTGGTTATATATACAACAACTTTTTTTGAAAGGTTTGTTATTTGTTAATAATATATATACATTTTTTTGTGGAAGATAAATTTTTTGGAAGATTAATATATACGACAGCTTTTTTTGAAAGGTTATATATACAACAACTTTTTTTGGAAGATTTGCGTGTTTATATAAACAACTTTTTTTTGGAAGGTTTGTTAATATATATACGACATTTATTTTTGGAAGATTAATTTTTTTGGAAGGTTAATATATACGACAGTTTTTTTTTGAAAGTTGGATATACGTCTATTAGATGTCGGAGCCATCTAGTCTAAAATAATGTCTAGAAATATCTAAATTAGATGCCATGTAATTTTGTGTCATTTATTTCCTTATACAAAATTAAAACTTAATATTTACACAATAGCAATGTATTGTTTATAAAACACTGTTTGAATTATAAATTATCTTTCGACATCTAATAGATGTCTAATAGACTTCTAACAATAAGTAAATATATTAATGTGTAGGCTTTATTTGGAAACGATGTACACTTTATAAGAGTTTCAAGACGACTACTGCTAGCTCTCGCTGAGTTCGCCCTTTTATACGTTTGTTACAAAGGCTCATATCGTTAAAGAAATGCCGCTGCTGTTTTCGGTCGGCGGCGCGACTTTGATTCGGCGCAGCTTTGATTCCAATATCAATGAACGCCGAACTATAACATTACGCAGTTATATAAAAACATTAGTGTGATCGGTATGATCTGAGAGGTCGGATACTTTAGATCCTACAACTCGTCCATCCTGACAGATTGACTGTCTCAGTCAATAATACGGCGCATATATTAGTTACGCTAACTTAACGTTCTTAATTATAAAAATAATAATAAAAATAAAATCCAATACATAGTCATATACATATACATACTGAAATCAAACAATATAAAAATAATACGTTTACGCTTTTATTCGTGTATCCAAGGTTTCATGCGGTCGGCGGACACTACACCGTCATAGGGTATTTGAGTAATTTGAAATCCGGGGATATCACGTACAATATAGCGATCGGACCCCAAACTTTTATGTATCATATACGGCCCTTTATATTTCGGGATAAGTTTCTTATTTACTCCTGCTGTAGTATCTACGTTCGCAATTACGACGTAATCGCCTTCGCTATAAGTTGTTGCTTTTTTGTGAGCGCGATCGAATAACTTTTCATTCGCAATTTGACTCGCTACTATTTTTTGTGTAGCTTCTTCTCGTAACGCCGATAAATCTCGATTATAGTCACATAAAATTGAGCGTAAAGGATCATTGACTTCTCCTAATTGTTCTATACCAAATAATAACTGACTGGGAGTGTTTCCAGTTGATCTACATATAGTGTTATTAAAGGAAAATTCTGCCAAATGAATCGCGTGATCCCATTTGTTAGGATTGTCGCTCAATTTAGCAAGCATCGGCGTTAGAAATCTGTTCATTCTTTCTGCTTGCCCATTGGCTCGAGGTGTACCGACGGCTATCAAAACGTGTTCTACATATTGTTCTTTTAAAAAATCTTTGAATTCGCTAGACGTAAATGCACTGCCGCGATCGCTTACAATACGTCGCGGTTTGCTATAAGATCGGAAATAGTCTTTTAAATGTTTTATAGATTCACTAGTTGTAGTTGATTTGCATGGATAAAGACGTATGAATTTCGTAAACGCGTCTATGATTAAAAATATATGTTTATAGCCTTTGCCTGTTTTTTCGAGAGGCCCGTAATGATCAATGTGATAAGTTTGAAAAGGTATGTTACCTTTCGGAATGCTATGTAGGTATCCTTCTGGCTTTCCGCTAGGCGGAGAGAATTCAATACATTTTAAGCAGTTTTCTAAATACTTTTTTACTTTCTCCCGCATATTTGGGAACCAATATACTTTGTTGATATTAGCAATTACTTTACTGAATCCGACATGACCGAGGTCATCGTGACATGTGCGTATAACATTGTTCTCCATCGTTTGCGGTACGTAAAATAATAACTTTCGTTTATTGACTTTCCGATATACGAGGCCGTCTCGAAGTTCGTACGTCTTATCCTCGCTTTTTTCTAGTTTATTTCTGATTTTGCATATTTCAGTATCTTGGTCCTGTTTAATAGAAAGAACGCGTTCAAATGTGTTGCCTTCTAAAATTAGAATATTATTACAGCGGCTGAGTGCATCTACATGCGCCATGCGTTTATTAGATCGATGTACTATCTCGTAATCATACTGTTGCAAAAACATTGCCCATCGTGCAATTCGCGGATTAACAGTTTGTTTGCTTTACGTGAGACGAAAGCTATCACAATCGGTGATTATTTTAAATTTAATTCCCGATAGGTATACATGAAAACGTCTTATTGCATATACGGCAGCCAGACATTCCAGCTCAAAGCTGTGATATTTAGATTCTGCCAGTGATGTTTTATGACTGAAGTACGACACTGGTTTAAATTGTCCTTCGGTTTGTTTTTGCAACAATACTGCGCCAAAACCGTTTATACTCGCGTCACAATGTAATTCCGTGTCTGCTTTAGGACTATAAATCGCTAAAATCGGTGGGTTAGCTAAATAGACCTTTAATGTATCGAACGCATTGTTTTCCTCGATTCCAAATTTAAAATCGACACCCTTTTTTAACAAATCATACAACGGTTTCGCAGTAATGGAAAATTTTGCTATAAATCTCCGGAAGTAGCTTGCTAAACCTATGAATCGCTGTACGTCTTTCGTACTCCGGGGTATTGGGTAATTAATAATTGAGTCGACATTCGCAGAGCTCGGCTGAATACCATTCTCGTCGATTGAGTATCCAAGGTATGTTATTTTACTGTATAAGAAATAACACTTATCTAATCGGAATCTGAGATTATGGTGTTGAGCTTTTTCGAATACTTCGCGCAAAATAATGAGATGTTCGTCAATCTTTTCTGTGGCAATCATTATATCGTCCATATAAATCAGTACTTTATTTTGTGTAATCATCGATCGAAATATATTATAAATATACCTTTGGAATACTCTTGGAGCATTCGTGAGACCAAAGGGCATTTTTAAGTATTCATACTGCCCCATAGGTGTTATAAACGAAGTATATTTAACCGAAGATTCGGCTATCTTAACGTGATGAAATCCGTTTTTCAAATCAAGGCAACTATAAACTTTTTTTCCTTTTAACTGATCTAAATGATCCTCTATTATTGGCGTTGGAAAATTATCCTTGATTGTAATCTTGTTTATTTCGCGATAATCGACACATAACCTCAGATTGCCGTCTTTCTTACGGACTAATACGATAGGACTCGCGTACGGGGAAGTACTTTCTCGAATTATTTTTTCTTTAATTAAGTCCTCTAAAATAATATTTAGTTTTACTTTGTCTGCATACGCCAGTCGTCGAGCACGGAAGCTAATAGGTTGCTCGTGTTTTAGACAAATAACCATTTCCGGTTCGACGGATAATACTACTGGTTTTTCTTTCGATAAATATACAGTGTTATACATATTTTTTAGAGTTTTAGTTGTATTATGCGAAACATTCGGATTAATATTCAAGTCCGGTTCATCAGGTGATTGCCTGTCGTAATCTATATGTATTATTTGCTTATCGAAATTATTTTCTTCCTGTGTAGCGTCAGATACTTTTCGCGAAACTTTAATTGTTTTCCCAAATTCTATATTTATCGTGGGGTCTGCAATAAAATCTCTCCCCAACAACGCTATACTACTCATTGTTTTACTTGGTACTACAAAAAATTTAATACCGATATCAATATTGTCAATTTTCACACGCTTTTCGAAAATACCAAGAATTTCTATCTGCGAGCCATTAATACCGGTAAATTGATAATCACTTTTTTCAACGGGAATACGATAAGCAATTGGCGCGTAATCGGACTTGATTAGGCTAATAGGTGATCCGGTATCGATCATTGCCTCAAAAGAATATTGGTGCTTATTACCTTCGTCGTCAGGAATCGTATAATATACAGATACCGTATAAGGTTCTATTCCAGCAATCGGTTGGATTAAATTCGCCTCGGTCAGCTGTGCGCTCTGCTTCTCCACCGAACGGCCAGATCGTTGATCCGTTGATTTTTCGGCTGTCGCTCGTGGTTTTTTGCAGTCCGATGCACGATGTCCTGGCTCCTTGCAGTTGAAACACTTAATAATCTTCTTCTGCGTAGGACTCGTTACAGCTTGCTCGGTTGTGGCCGTCTTATCTTCCTTTGCGCTCTTCTGCTGATTTTTATCATAGGTATTCCGTTCGAACTTCAAGGTGCTTCGGAGAGTGATACTCTCGAATGCTTTCAGCATGTCTGACACGTTTACAAACTGTTGTAAGCGCGCTTGATCTCTCAATCGCGGATCAGGTACACCGTCGACAATATAATCAATAACTTCGTCGTTATCAATGGGAACCTGATTTGCCAAAATTATCTTTTCATGACAATAATCACTGAAGGATTCGCTGGATTGCCATACTCGTTTCTCGAAATTCCTTCTCAAAGTCAACTTGTTCGGTCGCTGATCGAACATTTGTTTCATTTTCTCGAGCAGATCTGTCACGGCTAATGTTATATGCTCGGGTTTCGAGTGAAACCAATTCAGCGCTCTGCCCTTTAACTTCGAACTTATTAATATTTTAATGTCTTTATCACCGAGATCGTAAGTGTCCCGCAACAGTTCGACCTGCTGACGCCATTTGAAGTACTCGTTTCCAGAACCATTAAATTCACTTAGCAAGTCTTTCAGTCCTCTGATATTGCTGCTGGTATTTTCACTTACGGTTGGGCTTCTAGCGACGGTCGCCGATGTACGATCTCTTATTTCGGCTTCACGTCTCATCAGATCTAGTTCACGTTGAAGAAGATCTCTCTCTCGCCGGACGAGTTCGAGTTCACGACTTGCTGCGTCGTTTGTTACCTGCAGTGTGTTCTGGAATTCTCCACCCACTGCGTCTTCTTCTTCCTCATTAATTGCGTTAGTCTCTTGATTTTGTATTTGTTCCCACACGTCAGGAGCCTTCTCTTGAAGTCGCAGAATCAAATCTGCTTTATTGCCTGATGAAGGAAGGTTTTTTGCTCGAAGAAGCTCCTTCAACTGTGCAACGTTATATCCGGACGAACTTCCTGTGCTCGCCATACTTAACGAATTTTCTCCCGTACAACTACGGAAATCGACGGTATCAACAGTCACCTCCTTTCGTACACTACGAAAAATTGCTACCACGCACGGCACATATTTTACGCAAGTACTCGTGACACGACTCGTTTCGTATCACGCACCACGGTGGACTGTATCGTAACGCGTCGAATCGATTATTCGTAACTCACGGTTTCGGATCACGACTTCTAACACGGCTTCGAATCACGGCTAATCCCACTTCTGAAGTTTGTAGGCTTTATTTGGAAACGATGTACACTTTATAAGAGTTTCAAGACGACTACTGCTAGCTCTCGCTGAGTTCGCCTTTTTATACGTTTGTTACAAAGGCTCATATCGTTAAAGAAATGCCGCTGCTGTTTTCGGTCGGCGGCGCGACTTTGATTCGGCGCAGCTTTGATTCCAATATCAATGAACGCCGAACTATAACATTACGCAGTTATATAAAAACATTAGTGTGATCGGTATGATCTGAGAGGTCGGATACTTTAGATCCTACAAATGCAATATAGCCTCATCAGGATAAAAACACAAAAATTTTGTGGTTAAAAAAATAATCTCATAAAATGTATTTTTAGTCTAATATTAATATTTACTTTGTATTTGCGCGAATCAATTTCTGTCGGTCATGATTTTGGAGATTATAAAATTAATAATGATGTCTACATATATGGTCGATAGCTATACCTGCAAAAAGAAAGAGATAGCATTATGTCTGTCCTCTTTTACCCGAGGCTGTCAGCAGCATATATAACTATAATCGATTATAAATTGTTCTTTAATATTATATTATATTAATATTATATATATATATATATATATATATATATATATATAATATTTTTACGGAAAAATTGTTTTAGTAATTTTGATTTTTGCGGGTGCTATATTGACCAATCAATATCGATCATTTATATGATTGGTTACGTTGCCTTTCATACCGCTCAGGCTCAACAAGAATGAAGAGCTTGGTTTCCGCGAAGCGCACATGCACGCATATATTTATAGTATACATATAATATATATATGTAATATGCTTTTTAAAACTTAATTAAGGAAAAAGGAAGGAAGAAAAACAGAAGAACAAGAGAAAAAGAGAGATCTAGCTCAATATTTATTTACATTATCACTTGTTTTTGTTTATAAGTTTTTTATTGTATAATTTTTAAACTTTGTTAATTTTTTTCCTTATTCCTATTTTTTTTATTTTGTGAATGATATTTTTTAATTCGTACGTGTGTTAATTTTTTCAGGTACACTTTTGTTGAAATTTGAGGAAAGTGATCTAAGTGAAGCATTGAAATCCCTCAGGTCATGGTTGCGAAATGCCAATGTAGAAGAGGTTAAACAAAAACAAATTTTATGATTGTTTTTAACTGATTTAAAATCTTTATTAATAACATATTTTTTTATTAGTTTATTAATAATATAGTTTATTAATAATATAGTTTTTTATTTGTTTATTTTAATAATATATTTGCTTTATTAATAACTATTTTTGTTTTATTTGTATTCTTTAAACCAGTAAAGTTTTTATATTTTTAAATACTTTGTCGACAAATTAGATAAAAATTTTTAACTAAGATTATCAAAAATGTATATTATTTTTTTAAGAATATACTTATATACTATGTACAAATTATATAAAAAATGTATATTATTTTTTTAAAAATGTACTTATGTACTACATATAAATAAATCTGACATTACATTACACGAGGCTATAATTTTGACAGTTCATTAACATATATTAACAATCCGTTGGGTTAAGCCCATATCAGACTACGTATTAAAGATTGAAGATTGGAATTTAATTAATCAGGACAGAAAACTAAAATTTCTTAGTTCTGTTTAGTCAAATTTCAATTTTAATTGTTAATGCATGGTTTGATACGAGCTTTATATAAGCTTTATATAAGGCGTCTAATCAACATTTATAAGACATCTACAAGACGTCTAGTAGATGTGTCTAATAGAAACCATTTCGACGTCTACCGAGATGCAAAAATCAACTTATTTTAGATCTATCGAATAGACGTCAACTAGACATCTATTCAACTTTACGTTTCTCCCTGGGAAATAAGATGCCTCTTGTACAATATATTACATATGCATATACTATCAATGGAAAACCGTCTAACAATAAGTGTTGTCAATGCAAGATCATTCCGTATTTTACATTACGCGGCTGTATGCGGAAATTTTGCGTTGTGTAAGTAGTGCAGTGTGAGCGTCGTTGCAAATGTCAATTATATGTAATTATACATGTCTCTTGACACACACACACACACGCGCGCGCGCGCGACGCGTGTGTGTGTATGTATGTATGTATATGTATATCAGAAGACACGGTTGTGTTTCGCGTCAAATCACGCGCAACGCACAAAAGTGCGATCATATGTTCACACGCGACATCGCGAGCTGAAAAAAGCCGAGATTATCCGATATGAATAACGACAGGCTCGATCGATTGTTTATATTCAAATTATTATTTATTACTTATTTTTATTCTACGTGCTCTATTATATGTACATATATGCAAAGTCAAATTAATGATCTAAAAACGATAATAAAATGATTCAAGAAAAGAAGATATATTTATAATATGATACATTTATTTCATATATTTCACAAGGCATATTATTTTTGACTTCTTGTTTACTCTTATTGAAACATAGAAAATTTTTAGCTAAACATAGCGTCTCAGTAATGGGGAACCTTGTGGAGCTAGGCACATACCTGAATTAAAAAACAGCTGATAACAGAGTGTAAAGAACTGTTGTGATTCTTATACTGTTTGACAGTGAATATAACCTTTTATACTCAGTGAGTTTAAATATTAAATAAAAGTGTTATATAATAAAAGAATTATGTAATACTATATTATTATATTATTATAATAATATTATTATATAAAAAAATTAATACAATTTTAAATAATTTAAAATTAATTAAAATATGTGTGTATATATAGTGAGTGTTTATATGATCTGTGTTCACACACAATCATATATTTCTTACTAATAATAAAACGTTGCTTGTTGTATTGTATTATTACTGTTTCTGTGATCTGTGAAACATGGGAAAGAAGTACAGCAGCAAGCAATTGCCTCTTACTCGCAGAAGATTTTCAATGAAAGGTGGATGGATAAAAAGGTTTGTTCTATTCTTTATCATTCTTTTACATTGCATGATCTTATTCCTAACATTGATTATAAAGTGATATAATAGTATTAATAATTTGATATGTACATGTAGCATTTTGTCATGATATACGTCAAATAATAAATATTGTGTTAAAGTTAACACTTTCTTATTTTATGTTATTGCACGCAGAATAATAAAAAAAAATTGAAAAAATGTTAGTTTTAAAATATGTTGAAGAATGAAGCACATTTAAAGATAAGAAATCTACTAACTTGATAATGTTTTTACATCAGCTATAAGATCATGCAGAGTGCATAATAAGTTGTTTATATTTTAAAAATTTAATATAAAATAATGTAACATTATAGTAATAGTGACATATGAGCCACGTTTTTCAAAATGGTATGTTTCTTTACAAAATGACATGAAGGTAAGGAAACATAAATATTCTCCTGTTATTATTATATTAAAAAATCATTACACAATCTTTATTAAAGTACTCAATGAAAAGAAAACAGCAATTAAATGAAATTGCCGTTTTTTTGAAAAGTGATTACTGCATTTATCAACAAACAATTTTTTTACTAAGAAACTAACAATAATGTAATAAAATTAAAGTACAACTTTTTCAATAATATAAAATACATTTCTTACCATGTCTACATGTTTTAAAACAATAAATGTGCAAAACATTGAATCTCTTGTAACAACATATGTACTGATACTATTTTTAAAAAATGGCTTATATGTACAACTTATATTTTCAGGATGTATATTTTACGTTGCTATTACAAGCTAAACATACCAAAAAAAACTGTAAAAGTACGTTTTTCATATTCTTGTGTATTATCTACCATTATAATTAACACCGTTTTGAATTTGAATTAGACATCGTCAATTTTTATAAGAATTGCAATTTGTAATACATTTTTTTGCAAATAATATTTTCTGAAATAACAAGTCTTATAATAGCAATGCAATATAATAATTTAATAATGTAAAACAAGCAGCCTAGCTGGATTGTAGTGCTATAAATGTATGAATAAAAAAATGAGTTTATAGTTAACTCTCCACTAATATTTTGGCAATATTTTTTTTGTGCATAACTTGATAATTACTCAAACTGTTTTTCAAAAGTAACCCTTTTTAAATGGGAAGAAATTTATTTCCACAACACATCATTTGTAAGTGTACTTCAAGATATTTTATAAATTAACACATTTTTTTTAAAAACATAAAGAACGATTCTGATAATTTTAACATTGGAACCATCACAAACTAATTGAGAGATATTTTTATTCACGAACAAATTATTGCATTGTTAGATTTGTGTTACAATAAATAAAGAATTTGTGTTGTATTTTTAATATTGATGCATTTAATTTCATTCTTTTCATTATTGAGTATCAAGTAATACAAAGGGCTGAAGAGAGCCAAGAATATGATCAAAATATCAGTGGAAAGAAAAATTAATTAATATTTTTATAACAATTTAACACATATAAAGGAATGGCTCAAATGATAACAATCAATTAATATAATAGAAAGGCATAGAGAGCCGTCGCGGGATGTTAGTGCAAAATTATAATTTTTCTTAAAGAAATTAATTTGTTAGTCTACGTGAGACAGTTAAATTTGTACACCGATCTCTGGTTCGAGATACTTAAAGTGTACGAAAATTTTAGTACATTGTTCTCACATATGGAGAATCAGTATATACTGATAGGAATTATTAGAAAGAAGGGAATAGAGAAAAAATATCAGGGCGCGAGTGGCTAAGCCGGGAATTGAACCCGGGTCTTCCGCTTGCCGGGCGAATGTTCTACCACTAAACTACTCAGACCCCACGCTTCTAACATTTATTTCTCTTAGTTTAGGAAATCAACAAATCTGTAGGACATAAACGCGTCATAATGCCCGCGTGATTTAAAACAATTTAACACATATAAAGGAATGGCTCAAATGATAACAATCAATTAATATAATAGAAAGGCATAGAGAGCCGTCGCGGGATGTTAGTGCGAAATTATAATTTTTCTTAAAGAAGAAATTAAAATTTTTCTTAAATTTTTCTTAATATTTTTATATTTATAAATTCGGAGCACTACAATGTAACTTTCACTTTATTAGCTTTGTATTTTTGAATTATTATTCTAATTATAGAAGAGTCAAAAATCAAAATAGTGTTAAAGTTATTCAATGCAATACAATTTCTTTTCTTATTTCTTATTTTTTTAACATGTAAAAGATTTAAAAAGTTTTTTTAGATATATTTCATTAAGAAGCAATATAAATAATACAATAAAAGAAATGAAATATGAGAGATTAAAGCAATCCTTTGTTTATTTGTATTAGATATTAGAGTATAATATATTAATAGTATTAGAATGACATTGTAGCATTAGAAAAGCCAGAGGCGGTCTATTGTGGGCTGGCATTGTAGCATTAGAAAAGCCAGAGGCGGTCTGTCGTGGGCTGGCATTGTAGCATTAGAAAAGCCAGAGGCGATCTATCGTAGGCTGGCATTGTAGCATTAGAAAAGCCAGAGGCGGTCTATCGTGGGCTGGCATTGTAGCATTAGAAAAGCCAGAGGCAATCTATCGTGGGCTGGCAATTTTCAAGAAAATAAGCCAGAGGCGAACTATCGTGGGCTGGCAATTTTCAAGAAAATAAGCCAGAGGCGGAATATCGTGGGCTGGCAATTTTCAAGAAAATAAGGCAGAGGCGGAATATCGTGGGCTGGCAATTTTCAAGAAAATAAGCCAGAGGCGGAATATCGTGGGCTGGCAATTTTCAAGAAAATAAGTCAGAGGCGAACTATCGTGAACTATCAAGTGAAAACAATACTTTAACAACGTTTTATAGATTGTGTGCCTATCCACGAAAGTATATGTATAAATAGTTTATTATACGTAAGAAGCTAATAAGCAAAGGATTGTTATATTTATTTCATGCAGTAAAACAAATAGAGTTAATAAATTATATATAAGATATACAAATAATTAATAGTTAGATGTAATAAATAAGAAGAAAGAAATTGTAATATTTTGTACACATTTTTGTATTTCTTTATTACAGTAGTGAATATTTCAAAGTTATTAATGTTATAAATATTTAAAAATGTAATTAATATTAATATAATGAATTAAATTAAAACTTATATCTTTTTTTACAGGCGTTTGTTGCAGAGGATGCAGGAGCAAACATCACTATTAGTGAATCAGGTAACGAAAAGTAATGATATTGATAACGAATCGTCATGTCGACAATATGACATGAAAAATTCACAAATCAATACCAAAGTAAAGCAGTGTCTCGAACAGCAAAAAGATATGTACAAAGAGGCAATTACAAATGGTATTGATAATGAATCGTCATGTAGACTGCATGATATGCATTTAGATAAAGATTCAGAAATCAGTACCAATGTAATGCAATGCCTCAAACAGCTGCAAAAAGCTATGTACAATGAAATAATTACAAATGGTATTGATCAGGAATCTTCATGTCGACAGCACGAAATGAAAGATTCAGAAATCAGTACCAATGTTATGCAGTGCCTCGAACAGTTGCAAAAAGCTATATATGAAGAGGTAATTGCTAATGGTATTGATAACGAATCTTCATGTAGACTGCACGATATGAAAGATTCAGAAATCAGTACCACTGTAATGCAATGCCTGGAACAACAGCAAAAAGCTATGTGCAATGAAAATGAATTATGTGAAGATAATGATAGTTTTGTTATCGAAACCATTGACAAGGACCTTTTAGATACAGATAGTATCCAAGAAAGTTTGCCGAAGGTCGTTGCATCGTCGATATTTCTTTCATGTGGAATGAGATACACAGAACGTTTGATAATCATCACCGAGGAGTACAGTGCCTATTTAAAGATTGGAAAATCATAAATTCTCGTCGCCGTGGATTATTGACACAGTTGTTCTTCAAATGCCAAATGTGCAAATATGAAGACAATATCTGGTCAGAACCCACTGAACTCAAAACCTTGGACATTAATACAGCTGCTGTAGCAGGAACTGTTACAACGGGAATTGGTTATGCCCAGTTCGAAGAATTGTATGCAGCCATGAATGTTGCTTGTATGTCCGAGCCAACTTATATCAAATATAGAGAAAATTTAGTTGATGATTTTCAAAAAACAGCCATGGAAAATATGAAAATGGCTGGCGAAGTTGAAAAGCAACTTGCTGTTGAAAGAAACGATGTTATAAACGGTATTCCGTACATCACTGTTGTAGCAGATGGTAGCTGGATGAAGAGATCGTACGGCACTGCTTATAACTCTCTTTCAGGTATTGGAGCCATAATTGGTTACCATACCAAAAAAGTTCTCTTTGTTGGTATTCGCAATAAATTTTGCGCAATATGTGATATGGCAGAAAGAAAAGGTGTCAAACCGAAAGTTCACAAATGCTATAAAAACTTTGATCGCAACGCAAGCTCCACAAGGATGGAAAGTGATGCTATCGTAGAAGGTTTTAAATGCAGCCTCGAAATGCATGGTTTGATTTACAAAACAGTTATCGCCGATGGTGACAGTAGTGTATATCAGACCATTCGTGATAATAATCCATACAGTGAACAGATGGTAACTGTAAAAAAAATAGAATGCAGCAATCATTTGCTTCGAAATTTGTGCAAAAAGCTGAAAAGTGTGGCAGAGATGACTCAGTTAAAAACACAAAAACAACGTGGCTTTGTACAGTTGCGAAATATTGTAAAAAATAACATTTTGAATATTCGAAAAGAGGTAGAAAAGATAGCCGAGCTACGAAGAAAAGAGCAAGAAACACCTCAACATTATAAGGCTGTAGAATTACAACAAGATATATTGAATATTCCTAGCCATATTTTTGGCGAACATAAGCGATGTGAAACACGCGGTCATATATGCAAAGAGAACGAAAATAAAACGACAAAAAATTATGTACCATATCTGAAAGCACACGGTCTGTATCACGGAATAGAAAAAGCTTTCTCATATCTAAGCTGTTATTCCGACAGCTTGTTACTGAATTTTACCAATAATCCTGCAGAATCGTTTAACTCGATAATCTGCAAAGAAATTGGTGGAAAACGCATTCATTTTGGTAAGCGAGGCTCTTATAATGCTAGAGTTGCGGGAGCAATAGTGCAATACAATACGCAACAAGTCCTAACGCAATTGCAAAGTATGAGCAAGATTGTTGCACCTATTGTCGAGAATCTTGAAAAGCAACGACAAATTAAAGTTGCAAAAACTAGAGAATCTCGAGAGGCACAGGGAAGACAAAAGAAATGCAAAGGAGAGTCAGGAACAGATTGTCATTACGGTCCGCAGTCGCAAAAACCGGATCTTCCGTCCCACGTATATGAACAACTTCGACAAAACCACTTAGAAAAGTTATTAGAAAATGCGAAAAACTGGCAGAACATCAAAATAGATACAAGAAACCAAAGTGAATCCGAATTATGGTTTTCATTGAGACGAGAAATGTTGACGGCATCTAATTTTGGAACTATATGTCGCATGAGACCGACAATGTCTTGCGCAGCAACGGTAAAAGCTATTTTATATCCACCATTCATTGATAACGCAGCCATAAAATATGGTCGCGAAAATGAAGAAGTAGCAAAGAAAGAATTGGCTTTGAAATTAAACAAAGAAGTGAAATCTTGTGGATTATTCATCGATACTGATAATCCATGCTTGGGTGCTTCTCCAGACGGACTTATTGATGAAGATGGTTTAGTAGAAATCAAATGTCCTCTATCTGCTGAAAATTTAGCAGCTGAAAAAGCCATAGAGACATTGCCTTCCTTAAAAGGCATCTTTGATAAAAAAGATCAGAACAAAATGAATCAGAATCACCGATATTATTATCAAATTCAAGGTCAGTTAAATATAACACGGCGAGAATATTGTATCTTTGCTATTTGGACTCCAAAAAGCATGAAAATATTGCGCATTGATGCAGATAAAATGTTTTGGACAAATCAAATGCTGCCCTTCTTGACACGCTTCTATAACGAATGTATGCTTCCAGAAATCTTGGACAGTCGTCATAATAGACATATGCCTATCAGAAATCCAAACTATATTATAGAAGCTAAAGAAGAAGCAGCGAAAAAAAATACTCTGTCGAACAAGTAGACGAAGAGTAATGGAAAATGAAAATGATATAGAAGAAAGCAAACGATTCAAACTGAACGTTTCACCAATGGAAGCAGCAAAAACCGATGCAACTGTTCTTGTTCTGCAAGATAAGCAGGAGCAAAATGATGACTGTATGATCGTAAGTTACTCACAGAAACGATATATAAGTGAGGATGATATGGTAAGACATAAAAAACTATTGGATGAAACCTTTATTCCTATCACTTTGATAAAAGAGAATGTCTTGCATGTAAAAAGTCAACTAAATAGTGAATCGTTGGATCAATTTTTGCGCATTATAAAAAATACGTCTTCTTTCGAAACACAAAGTGTACTGTATTTACAATACCCTCACATAATTGAAGCTAGTCATAGTGACAAAAGCTTACAAATAATTGGAGGGAATTGTAGTAATCATTGGAGATGTATTTTCTTTGACGGCACTAAACTTCGGATGTACGATAGTCTACCTGGCTGTACATACGATAAATTGGTAGCTGAAGAAAAAAATTATATACATCTTCGTTATCCTACAGTAAGCTCAAGTAACATAATTTTTGAAAAGGTTCAAAAACAACCTGATGGAATAAGTTGTGGACTTTATGCTGCAGCTTTTGCTACAACTATAGCTTTAGGAGGCAATCCTTGTGAATTAAAATATTCCAAGGATGTAAAATGCATGAGAGAGCATTTTTATAAAATTATAAAAAACAATAAGCTGTTGCCTTTTCCAACATTATAAAATAATTACACACACACATATGTAATATATTTATTATATATATATATATGTATATAGATATATAAGAAAGTTATATATATATATGTATATAATATTCAATAAACTGTTACTTACTGCATTGTAACTTATAGAAAATTACAATTCAAAGAATATATGTATCATATACACACATATGTTTCTATTTATTTTTCTTATATATTATGCATATACATATATACATAAATAATAAAATATTATTTTTTTTGAAAGATGTATAAAAAGTATATTTCATAATGTGAGCAGTGCTGAAATTGTGTTCAAACTGTGCAATAAAGACAGACATACTTTTTATTGCCATCGACACGCATTACATACGCTTAGATACACGTGCGAGACGATAGAGCAATAAAAATACGCAAAAGTGTCTGATTTCAATATATTGAACACAATGCTTTCTCTGAAATATACATTTAGATTCCTGTCGATAATGGCAAAACTAGAAATTATCGACATTATCGATATTTGTAGTTACTCGTGTCACGTCCCGGCGCGGTGGCGGTAACACGTAGTGTTCGCACCTTTACGCGAGACTCAATCGGTAAGATTCACGAACCAATGAAAAAGTAAAAGATCAGAAAAAGAACGTGAAACACAAATGTTGTGTTTAATATAAAAAATCGTAACCAAAATCCCTTTCTAATGGATAGCGAAATTAAATGAGAGATCGTAAGGGAAGCAGTATCGCATTGATATTTTGTTGCTCCTTACGCGAACAACGTGTATGACCAATAATTAGGACCGTATTCTAATGAATAATAAATTTAAATAATAAATCGTAAAGGAAAACAGTATCGCATTGATATTTTGTTGCTCCTTACGCAAACAACGTGTATAGTAATAATTAGGACCGTATTTTAATGAATAATAAATTCAAATAATAAATCTTAAGGAAAGCAGTATCGCATCGATATTTTGTTGCGACTCTGCAAAACAACGTGTATAGTAATAATTAGGACCGTATTTTAATGAATAGTTAATTTAAATAGAGGCAAATAATGAATCCGAGTAAGACCACAAGAAAATGAATATGATAATAATGCAGCAACGTAGTAAGAAATAGTAATCAACCATTGTGACTGACATGTAATTATTTAAGTTTTATTATCATGCATTTGAAATGAAAGAATCGCTTAATACCATTAGAATGCATCAAGTATATGTTGACCGAAAATTTAAGAGAGTAACATTGGGTTTCGCTGATCATAAAAACTTTCTCCGTTTTCAGCGAGATTTTGCATATAATTAAGGTACCTGTCTTCGCATTCGTGACACTCGGAAATCGGTTGAATCAACGCGAGGTAGCGATGGCAAATAATGCAATGTAATCTTGGGCGGCGACGCCCGACGGATGCGTAATGCCTATCATTTAAAACTACGAATAAACTTTTATATTCAATCGGTTCGCTAGCGATGCATTCTTTGCAAAGACGCTCTTTTGCCGTAGGATTCACGAAGCTGGTTTCACGAACGCAACTAGCTAAGGAGTACCTATAAAGATATTCCAATCGAGGCGACCGACAAGCGTAACGTTTCCCCACACACATATCAATTATTTAAAATTCGATTAATCAGACGGTTGATTTAATAAGCTGGTTATAACTAACGTACGTATTCCCGGGCCTCCGCCAAGTAGAACGCTGGTAGGATCGGGAAGATTAGCAACACTTCGTCCTTCTCGAGTTAATTGATTTGTTAGGCTTATAAAATGATTGAGACACGCGAGACAGTGACGCACTGGAAAAGGTTGAGATACGTTCTGGCCACAAACACGACACTTTGCTAATGGAACTATAGAACCGATATTCAAATGATGTCCGAGGACGTGTTCGAAATCATTTCGCGTTGGTTCTGATAAATCGTGATAGCAATTGAGGCACAATATCGTGCCAGTATTTCTATTCAAGCACGCGTTATCCAAGATACAGTACACGAAACGACAATTACAATTTGAGTCTGGGCGCGAAGATGTTACTTCGGTATCTGGCATTTTCTCTTGCTCAGATTTTAACTTTAAACCTTCCCATGCAAATAAATTTGGAACGGACTCACCGGTGTCGACTTGTATGGTACCTGAAGCCAGTGATAACTCAATCTAATTGTAAGGCGCCCGATCGGTTCCAGGATCGATCTTCCAATAGCAGGCTGATAGTCGTATGGAGATGAATCTTCAGATGCGTCATTGTTGCTGGTTATCTTGCGGTCGAGGAATCACTGCACTAGAGTTATTTCGCGACACGTCTTTACCTTTTATTATTCGTTGGAATTTAAGGATCGCACGCTAAATTGGAATAATGTTTAAGGATTTGAAATTAAAGATAAAATTCTCAAAACAACCAAATAAATGTAATTATAAATGAAAATAAGAGTACATTGGTTTATAAATGAAATTACACTCAAACGAACTTATAAGATAAGAATTCTTACAAACATATTAGCACTTATGTTCTAGAAATGGAACGCGCAGTTTGCGAATTAAGTAATTGAACATATAAAATTGATAAACCGAACTTAAATTAACCGTACCGAACTAGGACGAAACTAGAACTGGAATTAGAATTAGACCAAGACTGAGTCAGAATTGAAATTGCGAATGCGAAGACTAACGATTTGACCGAAACTGACTCTCTGACTGAGTATTGACGGCTTACTGAAAAATTGAATACTGACTCGGCGGCATCGCAGGGCCCGTATTTATACTCTTCTGGATCTTCAGAGACAAAGGTTTGTCCTATGCAATAGGACCGCACATGGATGTAATCTCGCTTTAGAATATCGAATGTTCGAGGCATGGTTTATATAAAACTGCAGGCGATACTCGAACCTAAGTTTTGAGAGTGGTATGGTTAACATAAAACCGTAGGTGATATCCGGACCTAAGTTTTGAGAGCGACGACAGATAATTTACAGTCGTACGCTTTGAAACGCAACAAGGGGTTTACGTTACGCGAAAGGTTTCGTGTTGCGCCTTTCTGGCGACATGTGTCGAGCGCTATTGATACAGCGAGCGATAATTCCAAGAGGCGATAAACTAGAAAGTTTAAAACAAAAATTTACGAGTGGAAATCTACTTGCTAAAATATGGGGACGTTACACCTCCCTCCCTAAAATAAAATATTGGACCATGCGCCAATATTTGAACATATACTAATTATAGCTATGAACCAAAGCATAATACAAAATAATAAAACATAGGTTTTGACAAAATTGATCCAATATTTGGACGTATACGAATTATAACCATAAACCGCGCAATACAAAAATAAAACATAAATTTTGACAAAATTGATCCAATATTTGGACGTATACCAATTATAACCATGAAGCACACAATACAAAAATAGCGAAACATAAATTTGGACAAGAAATAGTGCAATATTTGCAACCATATATAAAATTACCGAAGCATAATGGAATATACTTAACCATAAAATTATCAAGATAATATGATGAAGGAGAGATTATGAAATATACGCAACCATATATATATGAGAGTACAAGATAGTTCAAAATATTATTTCGTTACCTTAACCTGGGGTACGATGTCGCGTGGACAGTCGTCTAACAATTGTCTTAATTCTTTATAAGTGTATTTATGTTCACTCACATTACAATTTTCACCAGAGGACGATTCCTGAGATTGTTCGCAGATCGGCACAGGTGATGGGGCGGATGGTTCCACGTTTTCACCCTGGTTTGGAGTCTTCTTCTCTTTGATTGGTGCCGTTTGACCCAGATGTAGTAATAAATGGGTGATGGAAGTCCAGATGGCTCCCAAAAGATGTAAGCTCCATCCATAAACAGAATGTAGAGCGTAACCGTGGATGATCGTATCGATGACAAGTTTCGTTACTCGAATAACGATAAAAATTCCGAGCACTCCTGCACTCGCGGATCCAAAACTGATAAAGCCCCTCCAAATTCTTTTACCGGTGCTTTCAGCCAGCTGATCCAAAGATTTCTCGTCCAGAAGACCCAAAATTGAAATGCTCCCGGATGGAACGGTTTGTCCCATCACTCCTCGGGCCAAATTATGTAAAGTTGACGGCTTTTCGACTGGAAACATTATATGGTCCCGCAATCGTTCCAGATCATCGTTTGTGTAAATTCCGCTTGTGGCAAGCGATGAAGGGTTGACGTATTTCCATTTTGGATTGGTGAGAGGTTGAATGGTTTGTGGAGGCAGTGACTCCGTTGGACGTTGTCCCGTCCGAAACCAAATTCCATGTAACTTGTACATCGTAGGCAAAAGTTCGTTGCAGTCTCGCCGAGTTCCCGCTTTGGAAAGAATTCTTGATCTTGGTAGCAGAAACATGGAAATATTCCGATGATAAACTGGAAGCTCGTTGTAGCAGTCTTCTGTGTGTCTAATTTTGCACTCGGTAGGCTCGCATTTGATGATGTGAATAACATCACCGGCGATTACTGCTGTGTAACCAACGTTTTTCATAATTCGAGAGGCCATCTCGTCCGGGGCGATGCTGGCCAGTGAGAGTGCATTCTTCAGGATTTGTTTTTCTAGAGCACATTTCTGTTCCATGATGTCTTGGTATAGTGTTGAGAGTTGGCTTTGGACATGCTTCTCGATGTAGACAAATTTAGAATTCACGTAAGCAAATATATCTAAATTGTCTACAGGCGTTTTAGAACGTGTTCTGAATGCTTTCCCTTGCTGGGTTTCGAAGATGAAGAGCTTCGGATGTTCCGTGTGGTAGATTCTGTATCCACAAAGATTAACTTCTGTAGTTTTTGCCAGTGCGAAAGTCGTTCCATGTGTTGTAACTGCATATACTACAGGCGTGGATTGATTATCTCGCGGTGTAAGCTTGGTAGCATACCCCTCGTATAAAGTATCATACTGGTCGAAATGGCAATTGTCGATTGATGTTACAGACCAATAAGATTCACCTCCTTCTGAATCTATGCAGTATCCTGTGAAGGCATCACATGTTGTTCCCGATGGCAGCATCACGAGATTTGAAACTCTTTTTACTGGAGCTTCAAATGAGTGTAATTCCACCTTGACGGTGGCTTGGACAACAACGCTATCCCATGATCCCTGTCCGTCGGTATATTGTGCACCAGAACAGCGCCCATCCGTAGCAACCGATCCGGCCAGAGTAATACTGTGTCGGCTAGTACGGTTTTGCGGAACACGATCAATTATTGCATTTCCGATCACGACAGTTCCGGTTTCGTGAAGACGAGAGCAGCCAATTGATCCAATTTCTTGAACATAATTTCTCTGTCCATTGTGCACTATTGAAATGTGAGAATGCATTCCGCAATGATATACAATGCGGTTTATTTCCACTTTACATTGTATGACCTTAATACGATGAAAGTCGGACAGTTGTAGCAGTTGGATGTATGTTTCCTCTCGATTGGGTTCGATACTATCCAAATTGCAATCACCAATATCAATGAGCGAGAGTGTCGTTATATTTAATCCGTTTCCTGTGCAATCGTACCCAGTGAGTCCCAGTGAAAGGGGTACGAGCAGTAGGAGTATGATTAGAGTAGCTTTCATGATGATGTCGTCCGATTCCTTCTTGATGAACTGGCTGTTGATTGTTCCGATGGCCAGTTATATAAGTCTTCATTGACGACTGGTGGGGGATCCGTAGAGTGGGGTGCACCCTTTGCGATACGTAACTTATCGGCATGCACAATTCGAGTCTTGTGTAAACTTATCGCTAATTTGACATTATTATTGTTCATCACCTGAATAACATCGTAAGGGCCGATATATTGATCACACAGTTTGTTTTTGTTCGGCTCTTTTAACAAATAAACTTTATCACCCACTTTAAACTCGTATGGCTTAATTCGTCTATCGTAATAAGTCTTTGATCTCTCCTTTGACCTGATTAAATTATTTCGAGCATTATCTTGTACCTCATTTAAACGAAGAAACAATTGAGTCAAGTAATTAGCATAACTTTCGTTACGAATATCATCCAAAGATGGATCGCTACTTGGAACTCTAGCAATTTTACCGAAAACCAATTCATAAGGCGTATATCTCGTACCTTCATGCACGCTTGTATTATAAGAAAAACATGCAAATTTTAGATATTCGTCCCAATCTTTACGGGTAACAAATTGTTTCAAATACTCCCACAAAACGTGGTGTGAGCGTTCTACCGAACCGTTCGACTGAGGCCTGTAGGCAGTAGTTTTATATTGCCTAATTCTAAATTTATGCGCAACAGTACGCATCAAAATATTAACAAAATTTGTACCTTGATCAGTCAAAAGAGCTTTCGGGGCTCCGAATGTACAAATAAAATCTTGGATAAATGCATCGGCTACATGGGTAGCAGTGGTATGTTTGAGAGGAATCGCAAGGCAGTATTTAGTAAGGAGGTCTTGGATCGTCAATATATGAGTGTTGCCTGATCTTGAGGCGGGTAACGGTCCCATTATGTCCATAGAGATTTTGTCGAATGCCGTATCGGGTGTATCAGTCAGAGTCATTGGTTGTTTAGTCTTTACGCGTACCAGTTTTTTAAGCTGACAATTTTTACATTTTTGTATAAAATTTTGTATAGTTCGTTTCATATAGGGCCAAAAATATTTTTGCCTAATCCGATCGTACGTTTTGGTTACACCTTTGTGTCCTCCGATAATGGACGAATGGTTTTCCGTTATTATTTTAAAACGGTCTTCCTCGGGTGGTAAAATTATTTCGTTATTGCAAATCAGTATTTTTGTTTCGCTTTCGGAGAATATCCGTCGAAGGAGTGAAGCAATCACATTCCAACCGATACTAGCTACATCACCTTTGCAAATTGAAATAGTTTTAAGATCAAGTTCAGTTACCACATCTAATAACGAGTGCAAAGATTCTTCAATAAATTCAATTTCTGTCAAACTTGATACCCGTTCTTTTATCACTAAAGCAATTATATTTTTATTTTCGTGATTTATTACCCTGGCTCGGGCAAGAGCACTCTCAGAAATAGGCGGGAGTTTGCCAACGTCAGCGAGCATTCGCGCTCCCTTGTCACAAGGTTCACCCTTCTGTGTGACGAATATCACTAAATCATCACTTCGCGATAAAAAATTGTCGCGAATTTCGTGAAGTCCAAAATCGTGAATTATATTAAAATTTTCGCTTACTGCGTTATCATTATTTGTTTCGTTTTTGGAAAAATCATCATCTGACAAATCGTCATCAGAAAAATCCGTCAGATCATGTATATCTGCCGTCTCTCGATTGTTATTCATATTTTGAATCACAGATGATTCAATTTCCTCTATGTCATCGTCATCGTCTTGGTAGTTCGTATCGTCTTGTACAATGCTAGGATTGGGAGAAAGATTAACAGATTCGCTATCTGTGAATAGTGGTAAGATTTGGAGCGATTTTGGCATGTTGGAGGGGAAGGTAGGATCACTTATTGGGTTTCTAGACAGAGCGTCTGCATTTACGTTAATTTTACCGGCCTTATAAATGACCTCGTATTCGTATTCCGCCAATTTAAGTCTCCAACGAACAAGCCTCGAAGTCGGATCTTTAACCGAATGTAACCAAACTAACGGCTTGTGGTCCGTCACAAGTAAAAATTTATGTCCGTAAAGATAGGGTCTAAAATAATTAACGCAATATACTATCGCTAACAATTCCTTTTCAATGGTCGAATAGTTTGATTCCGCGTTATTCAATAAACGCGAGGTATACGCTATCGGCAAATCTTTACCTATCGCGCCTTGACTTAAAATACCTCCGATCGCGTAACCTGAAGCATCGGTCGTTACAATAAACGGTTTAGTAAAGTCCGGATATTGTAAAAGAGGTTCCGAGCATAAAGAATTTCTCAAATAAACAAACGCATCTTCCTGCTTACTCGTCCAAATAAACTTTACATCTTTCTTCAATAATTCAGTTAGTGGCTTGGCAATTTTAGAGAAATCAGGAATAAATTTGCGATAATAACCAGCCAAACCAAGAAATTGCTTTATATTTTTAGCATTTTTGGGTCTCGGAAACTCCTGTACAGCGAGTATCTTTTTTGGATCGGGTTTGACACCCATTTCGCTTATGACATGCCCGAGATAATTTACTTCTCTACGCAAGAATTCACATTTATCGGGCTGCAACCGAAGATTCGCTTGTCGTAATCTACCCGCTAATTTATTAAATTTTATTTTATGTTCTTCCAATGAACTTGCATAAATCACGATGTCGTCGAGATAAACAAATAATTCTATGCCTTGGAGGCCTGATAAAATTTGATCCATTAACCGCTGGAAAGTAGCGGGCGCGTTTTTGAGCCCGAAAGGCATGCGATTGAAATGATAATGACCATACGGCGTCGAGAATGCTGTTTTCGGTGCATCCGCCGTGTCCATAGGAATTTGATGAAAACCGGACGCAAGATCAAATACGCTAAAGTATTTCGCGCTCCCTAATTGATCTAGGATATCGGTAATATTCGGAAGGGGGTAAGCGTCGCCTACCGTTTTTTCGTTAAGCATGCGATAATCTATGACCATTCTCCATTTTTTATTTCCCTTGGAGTCTGGTTTTTTGGGCACTATCCACAAGGGAGAATTGTATGGTGAATCAGATGATCTAATTATTTTATTATCTAAAAGTTCTTTGACTTGTTTGTTAATCTCTTCCTTGTGAATAGGCGGGAATCTATACTGTTTAGTGTTAATAGGTAGATTGTCGGTCGTCGTAATTTTATGGCTCATCTCGGTTGTACACGTAAGTTTATCATCCGGTAATCGAAAGAGATCGCTATGCTTCTGAATAAGCATGTCGATGTGTTCCGATTCTTCTTTATTTAAATGATCTAGCCGAAGGAGTTCCCGGATGATTTGAACTCTCTCGTTTCCTTTCGTATGAACTGTAGCGCAACGCGTCGATCTACCTTTTGAATTTATCTCATTTTTGCCATGAAAATTAGGATTACGCCCGTTGGTTGAAAAATCAAAATTTTTACCATTCGAAATAGTCTTGTTTTTACTACAAGAAATAGAGTCAGATCCGTCACCAACATTATTAGAATCTTTATTACTCGAAATTGTTTTATCTTTATTGCAAGAGATTGAATTAAGTTTGTCACTAATGCAATCAATGCTCGAAATTATTTCGTCTTTACCACAAGAAATTGAATTGACTTTGTCACTAGGACAGTCGATATTTATATCACTTGCTTTTGCCTCATCTTTGTTGCAAGAAATAGAATTGAATTTGTCACTAAGACAATCGATATTTATATCGCTTGATTTTACTTTATCTTTATCGCAAGAAATAGAATTGAATTTGTCACTAGGACGATTAGAAATTTTCTCGATTTCCTGTAATTCTATACTAGGAATTTCGAGTCGAATATCAGAATTATTCGTATTAGTTATTCGAGTGTATACCTTTCCGTTTCGATTCGTCACGACCGCATCACCGAAGTAGATTCCTTGTCCGACGCTAAGTCGCGGAATGTAACCTTCGGAGATTTCAGAATTAGTAACCCTAAGGCAAAGTGTCGTGCTTGATCTACCAGGTACTACGATAGTTTCTCGTAGCGCGAAGGGGATGATCACCCCTTGCCAATGTATACATTTTCCATGAAAATCGATTTTAGTAGCATCGCGAAGAAAGTCAAATCCTAGGATGCCCTCTTGCGCGATGGGAAAATTATCAGGAACGATATGGAAAGTGACAGGATAACCCATAAAATTTACTTCAATAGACCCGAGAGTTTTAATTCTACCATTAGTTATTCCGCTAAGGAATAATATTTCCTGTGTATGGACAGGAGTCTCGGGATGTACGCTCCGTTTTTTCACTAAATTTGGCGCGGCGCCAGTATCTAACATAAAATCTATTCGTTGAAGAAGGCCAATTGCGGATATAGAGACAGTAGGAGCATGCGAAAATTCAGTCGGGTTTAGGGTTGCGACTCCGATGATGTGCTCGGGGTGGCTTCGATTACGTTTATTGGACGCGAATTCTTTACGAAGTCCACTCGGGGTGCGCCCGTTTGTCCCGAGGGATTTTGCGCGTTTCCCGACTGCAATTTCTGTGAGTTATTATATTCTCGTTTGCGACATTCTTCGATTTCGTGCCCGCGGTTCTTACAGTAGCGGCACCATTTTTCCACAGTATTGTTATTATTATTATGGTTATTTGGGCGTAAATTACGCGCGTTTTCTACCCGAGTCGGATTTTGATATTCGTTCCGCAGATTTTGATTTCGTGAAATTGATTGATTGTGATCGGGTGCATTCTCTTTATTTGCAAAACCGTGGCGCGGTGCCGCGGGTCCACGCGAATCACGATAAATCGGCTCGTTTCGAGAGTTGATGTTATTATTGTACCGGTGATTGGGTGTCGATTGCGCGAGGGGACGTCCGATAGAAGTAACCGGGTATCTTTCGGGGATACGCTCGTTTTTCGGTCGCGTATCATATCTTTGCCTATCTAATTCATGCCTTTTCGCGAGGGCTTTGGCGACACCGAAAGCTTTAAACGGATCGAATTCTTCATCTAACGGCATTTGCAACCTGTATTCTAACGGTAACCCGTCGCGGAATGATTTCGCGGTTAATTTATCGATTTCTTTGACTAACAAATGGGTTACTGACCCCTTTTCGCGTCGTTCGGTGTCTAAAATAGCGGCGCGAAGCTCTTTGATACGACTGATGTAATCGAGCATGTGTTCGTTTGGTTTTATATACACAGTGCTCAATTCACCACGATATTGGTCTACTGTTTTTGGTGAACCGAATGCGGTAGTTAGAAGATCAATCAACTGTGTTATCGTTTCGCACGGTTCATCTTCGACGGCGTAGTAGGCTCTACCGCGGAGTTTGTTAATTAATAGTTTCGTGAGATTTCGCTCGGAAAATGAAGGCACTAGTTCTCTAGCGCGACGGCAAGCGCGTACGAACTGTGATAATGGAACATTGTATCCGTCGAATGTAGGTACGGATTCGGTAGCTTCGCGAAAAGATACCTTCGGAATTGGCGACATTTCCGCTTGTTCCTCCTGTTGATTATACCCCCGCTCCCTATTTGTTAATCGCGTACTATCTACTTCCTGTCGTAACTGACTCAACTCCCGCAAAATCTCATTTTTAAACGCGTCTTCGCTCTCTTGTAACTGTCGGGATTCTAATTCTTTTTGTCGGATTTGTTGTCGTTCTCCGGCCAACAATTGTAAAGATTCGTCTCTTTCGCGTTCGAATTGTTCGCGCTGAATCCTAAGAGCTTGATCTTGTTTTTGCAATTCTGCGTGTTGCATTTGTAATTGCGATTGTTGCTGGGCGAGTTTCGCGCTCATAATTTCAATTTCTGATTCACTAAAACCCCCTTCTGGTTTAGGCCCCTTTTTATTTCGCGTATCCATTTTAATAGACGTAGCAATTCACCAAAATTTTACCGTAGGGCGCGCGTGCCTATGCGACACCTTTTTAATTAATTATTCGAACAATCCCACCGCTGTCACCAAATTTAATGTCACGTCCCGGCGCGGTGGCGGTAACACGTAGTGTTCGCACCTTTACGCGAGACTCAATCGGTAAGATTCACGAACCAATGAAAAAGTAAAAGATCAGAAAAAGAACGTGAAACACAAATGTTGTGTTTAATATAAAAAATCGTAACCAAAATCCCTTTCTAATGGATAGCGAAATTAAATGAGAGATCGTAAGGGAAGCAGTATCGCATTGATATTTTGTTGCTCCTTACGCGAACAACGTGTATGACCAATAATTAGGACCGTATTCTAATGAATAATAAATTTAAATAATAAATCGTAAAGGAAAACAGTATCGCATTGATATTTTGTTGCTCCTTACGCAAACAACGTGTATAGTAATAATTAGGACCGTATTTTAATGAATAATAAATTCAAATAATAAATCTTAAGGAAAGCAGTATCGCATCGATATTTTGTTGCGACTCTGCAAAACAACGTGTATAGTAATAATTAGGACCGTATTTTAATGAATAGTTAATTTAAATAGAGGCAAATAATGAATCCGAGTAAGACCACAAGAAAATGAATATGATAATAATGCAGCAACGTAGTAAGAAATAGTAATCAACCATTGTGACTGACATGTAATTATTTAAGTTTTATTATCATGCATTTGAAATGAAAGAATCGCTTAATACCATTAGAATGCATCAAGTATATGTTGACCGAAAATTTAAGAGAGTAACATTGGGTTTCGCTGATCATAAAAACTTTCTCCGTTTTCAGCGAGATTTTGCATATAATTAAGGTACCTGTCTTCGCATTCGTGACACTCGGAAATCGGTTGAATCAACGCGAGGTAGCGATGGCAAATAATGCAATGTAATCTTGGGCGGCGACGCCCGACGGATGCGTAATGCCTATCATTTAAAACTACGAATAAACTTTTATATTCAATCGGTTCGCTAGCGATGCATTCTTTGCAAAGACGCTCTTTTGCCGTAGGATTCACGAAGCTGGTTTCACGAACGCAACTAGCTAAGGAGTACCTATAAAGATATTCCAATCGAGGCGACCGACAAGCGTAACGTTTCCCCACACACATATCAATTATTTAAAATTCGATTAATCAGACGGTTGATTTAATAAGCTGGTTATAACTAACGTACGTATTCCCGGGCCTCCGCCAAGTAGAACGCTGGTAGGATCGGGAAGATTAGCAACACTTCGTCCTTCTCCGAGTTAATTGATTTGTTAGGCTTATAAAATGATTGAGACACGCGAGACAGTGACGCACTGGAAAAGGTTGAGATACGTTCTGGCCACAAACACGACACTTTGCTAATGGAACTATAGAACCGATATTCAAATGATGTCCGAGGACGTGTTCGAAATCATTTCGCGTTGGTTCTGATAAATCGTGATAGCAATTGAGGCACAATATCGTGCCAGTATTTCTATTCAAGCACGCGTTATCCAAGATACAGTACACGAAACGACAATTACAATTTGAGTCTGGGCGCGAAGATGTTACTTCGGTATCTGGCATTTTCTCTTGCTCAGATTTTAACTTTAAACCTTCCCATGCAAATAAATTTGGAACGGACTCACCGGTGTCGACTTGTATGGTACCTGAAGCCAGTGATAACTCAATCTAATTGTAAGGCGCCCGATCGGTTCCAGGATCGATCTTCCAATAGCAGGCTGATAGTCGTATGGAGATGAATCTTCAGATGCGTCATTGTTGCTGGTTATCTTGCGGTCGAGGAATCACTGCACTAGAGTTATTTCGCGACACGTCTTTACCTTTTATTATTCGTTGGAATTTAAGGATCGCACGCTAAATTGGAATAATGTTTAAGGATTTGAAATTAAAGATAAAATTCTCAAAACAACCAAATAAATGTAATTATAAATGAAAATAAGAGTACATTGGTTTATAAATGAAATTACACTCAAACGAACTTATAAGATAAGAATTCTTACAAACATATTAGCACTTATGTTCTAGAAATGGAACGCGCAGTTTGCGAATTAAGTAATTGAACATATAAAATTGATAAACCGAACTTAAATTAACCGTACCGAACTAGGACGAAACTAGAACTGGAATTAGAATTAGACCAAGACTGAGTCAGAATTGAAATTGCGAATGCGAAGACTAACGATTTGACCGAAACTGACTCTCTGACTGAGTATTGACGGCTTACTGAAAAATTGAATACTGACTCGGCGGCATCGCAGGGCCCGTATTTATACTCTTCTGGATCTTCAGAGACAAAGGTTTGTCCTATGCAATAGGACCGCACATGGATGTAATCTCGCTTTAGAATATCGAATGTTCGAGGCATGGTTTATATAAAACTGCAGGCGATACTCGAACCTAAGTTTTGAGAGTGGTATGGTTAACATAAAACCGTAGGTGATATCCGGACCTAAGTTTTGAGAGCGACGACAGATAATTTACAGTCGTACGCTTTGAAACGCAACAAGGGGTTTACGTTACGCGAAAGGTTTCGTGTTGCGCCTTTCTGGCGACATGTGTCGAGCGCTATTGATACAGCGAGCGATAATTCCAAGAGGCGATAAACTAGAAAGTTTAAAACAAAAATTTACGAGTGGAAATCTACTTGCTAAAATATGGGGACGTTACACTCGATAGAAATTATCGACATTATCGACATTCATAAATAAATGTTATCGACATTTTTAGTTCCATCTAGATGAGGGCGCAAACCCGTCGGAGTTCGATCTCCGCTTTAGGATCCCCTTAAGGACTTTAAGAAAAAGCCATAAAAAATGGAGCTTTCAGTGAAAAATGTTGCTTGATCTTTCATTATATGAATAACTTTATATTTAACTTTTTAGAAAAGATCTTTTTATAGATAATACAATTTTAAATGTATAGATACAACACTTTTATAAGTAATTTTGTTAAAAAAGAAAACATGTTGAAATCTATTTAAAATAATCAGCTTATATGTCTCAACTTTATTATACATAATTTGAGTTACAAATTTCATATTAGAAAACCTTACTATGCTGTGCATGATCTTACAGCTGATACAAAAATATTTAGAAAATTATATCATACAAAATGTTTTTTTATTCTTCTTTCTTGAAAACATTTCATAACGTTCTATAATATATTATTGGACTTTCCAAAAATTCTGTCTATGAATTATTATACATGTAATAGTGAGGTGTAGCAATTAATATAAAGAAAGTAAAGAATTATGTTTCTCATAGTAAGTGCATTATATATTTGGTCAAGTCGGAAGAACTGTAATAATCAAAATTCTTTTCATCATGTCATGTAGGAAAATGTTGAAAAAAGTGCTAACTTTATGAAATATTTAGTATTTAACATATAATATCATAATATCATATTACATATATATAAGGACGTTTTTTAGAATGTAATACCAAATCATATAATTTTCTAAACATTTCATATCAGAAATAAGAACATGCAATACAAAAATAATGATTATAACTAACCTTTTAATCCATCCTCCTTTCGTGGACAATCTTCTGCGAGTGAGTTTCAATCGTTGGCTGCTGTACTTTTTTCCCATCTTGTGTAACACGTTATTCACGTTTAAAAACGTTAAAGAAAACGGAAAATTCAATGCTTTTCTGCTCTTTTATGCAACACAAAATGTCTAAAACCGTAAAGCACTCACAACAATGTTTTTAATATTTTAACACACTAGCAGTGTACGGATATCACACTACTAGTACAACTACAAGTATATAAACTTATAATTGTGTATAGTCACAGTATATAGATATCACACTAGATTTCTATACACTAAAAAAACTTCACTGAAACTTTAATGACAAGTAGGGTTATATTATAACTACAAATCACAAGGTTTCTACTATCAGCTGTTACTCAGATCCGCGGATCCAGTGCATAGCATCGCGGGGCCCCGCAAGGCGCAACGTAAATGCTACTTACTATAAATTTTAAATGCCTGTAAAAATATATACAAGGGGTAAAAAATAAGATGCCGTTTGTAAAATTGAATATGTGTTAATCATATTATCTGTATAATAATGTTTGATGAAAAAATATTGCATTAATTTTTTTTAGCAATAGCATCAAATGCAATAAAAGCGAGCAAACATAATCATATGTGTGTATACGTACACTTATTGATTTCATTTGTACATGACATTTTTTCCATTTTACATAGTCATACATACTGCATGTCCGGTAATTAGTGGACCAATGTTTATAAGCGGGTAGAGCAGAATAAAGTGAACAGAAATGTTCTTTTGCATTTATTTATTCGCGCAATAATTATATTAATTAAAAGATAAACAAATAAGCGAACATTTTATGCGATTAAAATAACATCACAGCACAGTGGGCCAGGAGGTACGATTCCGTGGTCAAAAGTTAACTTTCACATTTGGATAACAGAATTAAATCATTATTACAAATATTCGGTGTATTCATAGATCATTCATTAATTTAGAAATGGTGTTTCTTTTTTTTCTTAATCATCCTTAGATATATAAGGATAGAATATTTAATAATATTAATACTTATTATTAATACTTATATACTTATATTATTAATAATATTAATACTAGTAATATTTAAAACTAATAATCGCATGTTAATACTTGTAAACAAAATACAGATTTGTTATTAGAATCGAATATGTTTCCATTCTTCATATATCTTCTGTCTCACTTCCACTAACAACAGATGATTTATCCATATATGCATCATAAATGCTAAATAACAGGCATGGCTAGTGAACAAGCCTAATGATTACAATATTAGAGATCTCATGTACGAGACCATGCCTTTTACAATTTTTTTTTCTTTTTCCGTATTTTTTTCTTAAAAATGTAATAAAGTTTATTATTAGATAGTTATTGTGGCTAAAAATATTATGTAATATTTATAAAAAATATTCGCATAGATATATATATATATATGAAACTGATATATAACTGTTAATACTGATTTGCTATTGTTAATATAAAAATAAAAAATTCTTTTATATATATACAATAAGGAAGCAAAAAGTTTATTTCTATTTTACATAAAAGTACAACATATTACTACAATTATTTATATTAATTTTTGTTTTCAGAATCTTTTTCGAAATGAGTACTTTTATAAACATTTAGATAATTTAGATATTTATCGTAAGAATATATAAATCCAATCGTATACTTCATTTTCAATATCTTCATAATAAATATCAACATGTGTGCGCAGATCTCATTTCGAAAAAAATTCTGAATGCAATTTTTAATATAATTATCATTGTCAGGCATTTTACTTTTATGTAAAATAAAAATAAACTTTTCCTTATTGTATATAAAAGAATTTTTTATTTTTATATTGACAATAGCAAATCAGTATTATAACTTATTAGTTTCATATATATATATATTGCGACGTGAACTAGCCTCGGAATCACGCCAGATCCAAGGGAGCACGCCCAATGGAAATCGGTACTCGAGGCATCGGCAATAACTGCTCGACTCGGTAACTTACGGTATCAGAAACAGATGCTTAATTCGGTAACTCGCGGTACTCCACGCTCGTCGGGAGCAAGGTAACTCGCGAAATCGGCAATGACTGCACGATTCGGTAACTCGCGGTACTCCACACAATTCGGGAGCAAGGTAACTCACGCGATAACGGTAACCGGAAATGGGCGCCAGGTGCGAATAATCGCACCGCGGTATCGGTAACTTTAATAGTTCTCAAAATTTGCTCGGCCGCTCCCCGCTCAGTATGGCAGAGGGGCGCAGTTCTTTTACTTAACGTAGATATCTGGAGTGAGAGGTGAACACAAGGACAACTCAATCATTAATATTTAACAATAATGTATTTCCATGATTCGGTTACAAGGGTAAAGATGCGTAGATCGTTCGGCCTGAGCCGATACGGCGGAAATAGTCTAGTACGGTAGTAAGGTAATTCGCTCAATCAATCGATAACGAGAACCAATTTCGGTAACCATATGAAATCTCGGAAACGCGATCACGATAATTCGCAGCTGATCCGACGATATTTGACGAAACAAATGACTTGTATTACGACCATCCGATACGGTCGGTGAAGGCCAAATAAATATACTTTGAACGACGGTAGCCTAACGGCCAGAAATGCGATGTCGCGGAACGGCTATTTTCGCGGGCTTTCACGTTTCTCGCCGAGACGCTAACGTGGCGGTAACAACGGTCTCGCGGAGAACGCTCCCGAGCAAAATCCGTCCGCGGACATCCGCCCACGGTACTTTCGGTACGGTGATAACGCGACAAAAACGGTAACAAAACGATATCGTAAGGAAGACTGTAGCAATTAATCAGTATCCTACAAAAAGAAACGGTAACGGAAAAACGGTAGCAATTAGTCAGTATTCTACAAAAAGAAACGGTAACGGGAAGACGGTACGGTAACGAAACGAACGGCAAACGAAACGGCAACGAGAAAGAGACTGTCGGCGCTTAACTCACGCAAGACGGAGAGACTTTTACGCGATATCCGGAGCCGGCTGGACGCCGGCTACACGCGGTAATTGAGCGTCAATACGCGCTCACGGTATCAAAAATCTCGGTTAGTTGTGTGAGAGACACTAAATACAAAACAGACTCACGCTACCAGCCATAACCGGACGGAACTCTACGGCTTCCCTGGCGATGCTGTCTTCGCCCTGAGGCACAAAACACGCAACGCCGCCCGCACGGGGTCTCGCCTTACAACTCAAAAACGGTATTACGGTACAAAAACAGGAATTACAATACAAACGACGCGCAAAAATGGTGGAGTCTCGCGGGTTGCTCTCTCCACGCGAGGAGCAACACCAGGGCTCCTTGCTCCCTCGGCCGGGCTATCGCCCTTGTGACGGCGCTCGAAAAGCGTCACGTCACAATATATATATGCGAATACTTTTTATAAGTATATTACATAATATTTTTTACCACAATAACTATCTAATAATAAACATTATTATACATTTTTAAGAAAGAAATACGGAAAAAGAAAAAAAAATTTAAAAGGCATAGTCTCGTACATGGGATCTCTGGTATTATAATTATTAGGTTTATTCACTTAGCCACGCTTGCTATTTAACATTTATGATGCATATGTATATATATATATCATCTATTGTCAAGTCAGTGGAAGTGAGACAAAAGATATATCCAGAATCGAAATATTCTATTAGCCAAGCAAATCGCCGAGCGTACGCTGTTGTCAAGTTGGTATGTGCACGTGAGGATTTCGTGCGGAGCCTCGTCATTGAATTGGCATCACTGCGTTGATCGTCACTTGTTTGTAGCCTGTGGCGTGCAGTGGCACGTAGGCACGTTGGCGCGCAGTGGCACGTAGGCACGTTGGCGCGCAAACAGTGAACGGTGCCGAGAGAATATGAGTACGTGAGCGCAAGCAACAGCACGAGGTAGAAGACGTAAGTATTTCCGTTATGTGCTATTAATATTTCATTTAAACAATAAAGAATTTATTGTTTTCAATAAAAATAAATTTTTTTTTACAGGAAGAAGCGAGCCGAATCAAAATGGTGTCGCGCCAGTTCGTGGCGCGGCATCAGGTCAACCGCTCGTCGTCGCCGTCGCACCAGCTCCACCGCCTGCCGCGGCAGCTTATGCACCCGTCGCTGCACCACATTCAGGGTCAACAAGATGGAGAAAGGAAACGGAGATAGAAAAAGTAAGTACGCAATTTATTTTTGAAACATGCATGAAAGGTGTGATCTCATTCGCTCCTCTCTCTTTCTCTCACATACACACACGCTCTCTCTCTCTCTCTCTCTCTCTCTCTCTCTCTCTCTCTCTCTCTCTCTCTCTCTTTCTTTCACACACACACACGCTCGCTCGCTCGCTCTCTCTCTTTCTTTCACACACACACACGCTCGCTTGCTCTCTCTCTCTCTCTCTCTCTCTCTCTCTCTCTCTCTCTCTCTCTCTCTCTCTCTCTCTCTCTCTCTCTCTCTCTCTCTCTCTCTCTCTCTCTCTCTCTCTTTCTCTCTCACACACACACGCTCTCTCTGTCTCTCTTTCTTTCACACACACACACGCTCTCTCTCTCTCTCTCTCTCTCTCACTCACTCACTCACTCACTCACTCTCGCTATTTTCTTTCACTCACTCTCCTACTCCATTGTTTTCCTTTTTATGCTTTCTCTAACCCTCGGTCTTTTCTTATTTCTCTCACTTTCCTACTTGTTGTTTTCCTTCTCGTGCTTTCTCTCACGTGTCTTTTTTTTATTTCTCTTACTCACTTACTCATCCTCCTGTCCTGTTTTTTATATTTAATTTCGTTGAGTAATTTGTCAGTATCTGTAATTTGTATATAATGTAATAAAAGTAAAAAATTTTTTTTAACAGATTAATGATGCAGTGCGGCGTGCAGTCAACAAGGAACGGAAGAAATTATGGAAAAAAAATAAAACAAATTCGACATTGCAGTCAAGGGCGCCGCAATCTATCGTACCGTCAGCGTCGCCGCAGTCTTACGCACCCGCACCGCCGCCGCAATCCTACGCACCACCGACACAAGTAATATGTCCAATACCTATGTATATGCCATCACCTATGTATGTACCACCACCCACTCAGCCATCGTACCCATATATGCAACCTTCTTATTCTCCGTATCCGTTTTTCAGATAGGTGATGGCATATACATATGGATATATTGGACATATTACTTGTGTATTTGCTTGTATATTTGTTCATTTCGTTGATCCAAGTTTTGTGCGAAACTTTTCCAAATATTTTTTGAGATTACATTAGTGGATTTTATTTTCTTTTTAATTTTTTTTTTTTTTTGCACGAACGCATCTTTTGTCCTCGGAGGAGAAATTATTAGAATTTTTTATTTTATTATGTAAGCGTGTCTTAATTCATACAGTAATTCATACAGTTTGTCATACAATTATTTGCCTATAATTTGTTGCCTATAATTTGTTCTACGTTTATCGCGATCTAATTATCGTCTGTATTCTAAGCCTGTCAAAAATTTATAATGTATAAATTTATAATGTATTTATAATTTATAATGTATAAATTTGACAAACAATTTATTATAATAAATTTTTTAATAATCCTGTATATATGTATCGGTGTCTTTATTATAATCCGGTTCATTAGCACTTATCCTATCCTGCTCTCTATGATTTTCATGTAGATTGTAAAAGCAATTTTTTTATTTCCGGATAAATATCGCAATTTATAAATTTTTTATTGATTAGATCTCTATAGTGTAAATTCTCTTCTAAACTCCGTATTTTGATTTTACACTCCGTCTCGTACATCTTCGCGCTTGTGACTTGCTTCATTACAGAGTCATATTGTTTCGCTATCGTGTCGTATTTGACTTGTAATTGAACGCTGTCGATCTGATCTTTCGTTTGTTGTTGCAATTTATTCACGACGTCCATAGCTGTTTTCAATTGCATTCTCAACTCGTGAGAAATTGTACTCTTTTTCCAACTCTAATTCTGTACTGTATAAAGCGAGACGAGTCTCCACGAGTTTTTTTTGCATCACTTGCACAGTATCCTGCACCAAAGCAATAATTTATGCATAGCCATATTTTAATCTTTTAGTCATTTTTTAATCTTTTTTTTATTATATGGAATAATATATCCTCCAACACATTTACAATATACATATTTATCTCAATTATAACAGAATAAAATATATATATATATACAAATAAATATAGATAAATATGTACATTGTAAATGTGTAACGGTGCAGCTTCCCGTATGGGAGCGGTTAGCGCGGTTAAGCTCGCCGGTGCCAGGATTCGGAATGCGGAACGGGTGAGACTCCAAATAAGTAGGCGCGGTTAAGTCGTAAACTATGATATATTTTAGCTTTCTTATGTACAATATATACAGGGTGTTCTGCCGTCGGACTTGGTTCGGCCAAGCTAGGCGAAAGAATAGCGGTAAACGCAAGATACCGTAAAGAATACAAGGAATAGCGGTAAACGCAAGATACCGTAAAGAATATAAGGAATAGCGGTACGCGTAAGATACCAAGAATAGTGGTAAGCGCAAAGTAACGAATACAAAGAATAGCGGTAAACGCAAGATACCGTAAAGAAAATAAGGAATAGCGGTAAGCGTAAGATACCAAGAATAGTGGTAAGCGCAAAGTAACGAATACAAAGAATAGCGGTAAACGCAAGATACCGTAAAGAAAATAAGGAATAGCGGTAAGCGTAAGATGCCAAGAATAGCGGTAAGCGCACGCGGTCGGAGGCCGGGAGCACCCGGCTGAGTCAGGGAGCGCCCTGGCTCGGATACGGAAATCGGTCGGGAACCGGGAGCACCCGGTAGAGTCAGGGAGCGCCCTGGCTCGTATACGGAGATCGGTCGGGAACCGGGAGCACCCGGTAGAGTCAGGGAGCGCCCTGGCTCGTATAGGATTGGCTTCGAGGTGTCACGCTCGAAGCCGGACGGGACTCTCCCGGTCTCGGCCGAGACCGGCCTTTTATACCCGTCACGGTGATCCCCACCCGTGACGGGCTCCCACCTAGCCGCCGTTCGGACCGGGTTCGGTCTCCGAACTGGCGGTCCGTAGGGATGACGCCTTAAGGCGTCGTCACAAATGTGTGGAAGGGTATATTATTCTATATAATAAAAAAAAAATATTACTGTGCAGTATCATTTTGTGTGTAATATACAGTTGAACTTTTATTATTTCATTCATTCTTTCACTTTTCTTTCTCTTATCTCCCTTCTCTGTTTTACTTTTTCTATCTTTTTTTTTCTATTGCAGTAGTGTTTATTAACAAAATGTAGGAACAATAATAACATTTTCATAGGCACTAGCCTATATAAATTCGACAGTTTGACAGTTTATATATATATATATATAAAACTGTCGAATTTTTATATAAGCTAGTGCCTATGAAAATGTTATTATTGTTCCTACATTTTGTTAATAAACATTACTATGTACACACACACACACACACACTAATACTAATAAATGTAAAAAATATAAATTTTAAGTAAAGAAAGAATTATATTGAACAGAAATTAAAAATTGATGGAGACGAGATTGTAATTGTTTGGGCACAGTAATCTTTTTTTTGGTTATACAGAATAATATATCCTTGTCCAGGATTTAAGTATATACACTAGTACAGTGTGTAAGGTATAAATTTTAAGTAAAAAAAGAAAAAAAATTATTTTTTACAGGAACCAGAAATTGATGAGGACGAGATATAAATGTAGAAAAATCTAGTGGCGCCTCTATTGCTATATCCATGAACTAATGTATTGCTCTGTTTTATCTCATTATCTTGATTAGCATGCACATATTTCTATTAATTTTCAGGAACACTAATCTTTTATATTACATTCCTAAATTCAATTCTAATGGTCTCATGTCATTCGTCTGTATAATGTAGTATGTGTAACCTCTTATTCTGTATGTACAAACTGCATAATTTTTTATTTAACCAAAAGTTTATAAACACAAACACACTTTTTTAATTTTTTTTCTTTCTTTGCTTACAATTTATACCTTACACATTGTATTACTGTATATCCTTCAATCCTGCAAAAGGATATATCGTTCTGTGTAACCAAAAAAAAGATTAGTGAGCCTAAAAAATCTAAAATTTTAGTCGGTAAAACAGACGACTTTAGGATCCCCTTAATTCAACAAAACTAACTTATAAAAAATTAAAATTAAAATTTATTAAAATTGTTGCATTTTGTGTATACATATAAATGTATGCACAAAGTACAAAAGGTATATACAAAATGTACAGTAGGTATATAAAAATGTATATACATTTGTATATATACAAATATATATACAAAAATTGTAGTAATTTATACACATATGTCAATTAAAATTAAAATACAGAATTATTATATTTTTAGTTAATATAAAGATATACAATTAAAATTTCAATAACCTTTGCAGAATTTCTTTTCTTATTGAGTGATTCATATTTATATTTTACACAATTACATTAGTTTGGAAAATATTTATATTATATATATATAAATTAATTATATATATATATATATATATAATATAATTATATATATATATAAATATTTATATTATATATATACACATATTAATATTTCAACTTACTTCCATAGTAACAGCAGCTTCGCTAGAGATCAATTTTTTATTTTTCAAATAACTTATTAAATCTTCAAATTTTTTAATTTTTTTATTTCTACGTCTAATTATTCCTTGAAAAATGTTTAATTTTTGTGATGTTTTTTCGTAATATTTGCGAAATATTTTCCAATTACGATCAGATGTAAAATCATCACGATTAAAATCTCCAACGTATCTCGTAATATGACAGCGTTTTTCCTTATTTTCAGAATTTCTACAACAAAATTATTATTGATATAAAAAATTACTAAAAGATGATATTATGTTCTTTTCCTAATAATCTTACCTTTTTTCAGCATTAACATTTTCAGCTATATTTTCAATTTCTTGTAATTCACTTGTATGATTAGGATATATATGATTTTCATGTTGATTCTTTTTATCTGCACAGGCTTGTTTCACAAAATCTATGTTTGTTTTACTGAAACAACTTTTTCTTAATGATCCTTATACACGTGTGTAAAATTAGAATTAAAAAAAACAGAAATAAAATAAAACTCACTCATATTCAATCTCCTTTTCATTCGTTAGATGCAAAGTAGGAACAGCTTCAGAGTGCAAGCGTCTTCGTATATTTCCATTTATTATACCAGTAAACATGATATCATTATTATTAAAATGTTGATTGCACACACAAGCATATTTGGAAACTTCTTTTCCAATAGCATCGATCCATTTTAATTTTAACTCTTGTAGGTATACTAGAACAAGAAATAGATACCGTTTATCAAATTAATGTAATAATGTTTCTTAATAAAAAGTGATAATATTTCTAAATGAATTTGTGTGTGTGCAATTTTTCGAGCATTCATTCTTCTAACCTATAAAAAATATACATTAAATATTTACCTATGAAAAGTAACACCTTCTGCTCCGTAGAGCTTATGGCAAATGCAGCAGGAACGTACCATATTATTTAATCGTATACGCAGCATATACGAAGTAACCGAATAAAATTGGCGATGTCACGTTGCTTTCTCCTCATCTCGTATACGCATGCTCGCTTTGTTTCCATCTTATCCCTTCAGTTCCAACCACGAGACGAAAGAGAAGGACAGAGAGTCCCGGAATCATCTCTCTATCCTTTAGATCTTTCAACGCTACTTCTTACGGTAGGGGCCAGTCTATTCTATAAGTCTATGGATGGTGCACAGACTATACCTTATACAGACAGCCGCTGTTCACACCATACCTAGATGGACCTCTATGGTGTCCCATGGAGCCACCACTCATAGTGAATCTAGAGTTCCTATAAGTAGAGTTAAGACACCGGGCTATCAATTGCTGATTGGTTGTTCCAAGCCGCCATATGCAATAGCCAAACTAGCGGAAAATGTAAATTTATAAAGTCGGAAATTTATAGATACGTGCTTTTATTAACAAATATTTTTTTCAAAACAAAAGATATTAATTTTATTTTAAATAATTAATGTCTATATAAACTATTTTTATACAAATAAAGAGTGATCTAAAGAAAATTGTAATTTATACCGATGTAAACATATACTATATTCTCCTTGCTACGTTAGCAGTCATAGGTCGTAGACAGCCACTTCTGAAATGTTTCGTAGTCAAGCCTAGCAATGCAATATAAAATTAGTTTGTGTTACTGTTTATAGTGTATTTATAATGAACAAAATTTGCGTTAATATTACTTGGAACAGATATTATAGAAAAACATTTCAATAAAAAGTAAGTTTATTTAATTATTTTCATTGAATTGTGAAATAAAAGAAAGTAAGAACATAACCTTAAAATTAAGTGTGCAATTAAGTAGTCAATGTAATATTTTTTAGGTTCATAATGACGGGTTGTGTAGCTCCAAAATGTTTTAATTCATCTTCCAAAGGGTTTAAGATGTGTTATTTTCCCAAAGACTCTAAAAGATGTGCTGAATGGATCCAAAATATGGGGCGAACTAATTGGACACCAACTCAGCATTCAGCATTATGTCAAGTACTTTAATGAAAAATATACGCAAAATATCATATTGAATTATTCTATTCATACTTAACATCACAGACTCAGTACATATAGTTTTTAATATTAGAGTTACAAACAACATACACGTACATGCATAAATACATTATAGAAAATTAGTATTATAAATTTTGTTATATTTTTGATAATAACTAAATTAATTTTATGAAATTCGTAACATTATTGAATCTCACAGAACAGCAAAAAGCGTCACTAATTTTCAATTATTATGATTTCTTAATGTAATATTTTTTTCTTACGTTATTTTGATTTCCAAAACAATATAATGAAATCTTTATTTGTTGGTATAATTTTGTTATAAATCCCTAAAAAATATATACTTTTATATTTGTATATTTATTAATTATAAATTATATTATTAAAAAAGGTTCATTTTGCGTCAACGGCTTGGGAACAGCGAGTTGATGGTTTATTGAAATTGAAAAGGAATGCTGTGCCTACACAATTTCATCAGCCAGGTAAAAATACATATTTTTAATCTATCCTGTGGAAAAGCATTCATTAAAAACAGTTGGAAAGACATCGAACAAACGACTTTTTAACTGGAAAGTTATTGAAAATAATTCAATTCGATTCTAGTTATTTTCAATATTATGGATAATTTTTCACTGGAGATGTTTTATTGACATTACATTTTATGTACTTAATTATATGAATATGTTTTATATCAAATTTTACTTTATTCATATAACTACTATCTTCTTCTAAAAGTAAAATTTGTAATTTTTTATTTGAAGGCTCAGCACAAGGTTATCTGTCACAATTATCTATCACTGAAGCTCATGAAATTCCAACAACAAGTAATGAGATACAAACGGAAATTGTGACACAGAATGAATCGGAAGATTGCAATATTAATATTAGCAGCGAAGCATCATCTGATGACGAGAACGCATTCATCATGCAACAACAGCATTTTATTAATAAAAAAGATGCTGATCACACTGAGTGTTCTCAGCAAATACAAACTATGTTGAAACGTTACAACAAATCGGAACAACTTCGACGAAAAACTAAAATTAAACTCATTCAGGCAAAGATGAAAATAAAACGTCTCAAACAAGAAGTAAGAAGAAGAAATAATCTTTGTGATAATATAAAAAAGCGTCTTGGTGATGATCAAATTAAGCTTTTATGCGGTGAATATAAAAAAGTTCCAATTTGGTGTAGTGACACAGTTAAAAAAGCTTTAAAATATAAATTTGTTTGCGGAAATGCTGGATACGAAGAAATAGCTCGCGATTGGCCACTACCATCATTACGAACTTTAAGTAGGCGACTCGATGAATTGAAATTTCAGAGCGGTATATTAGATGAAGTTTTTGATTTTTTAAGTATTAAAATAGCTACATTCCAAAACGAATTAGATAAACATTGTGCCATTGTTTTGGATGAAATGACAATTGCTAAAGGTTTAATATACGATACGTCGACGCATTCTTATTTAGGAAAAGCGACCCTTGCAAATATGTCCGGAGAATTTGCTGATGCAACGCATGCTTTGGTTATTATGTTGGCGGGTATCGGTAGTAGATGGAAACAAGTAGTCGCTTATTATTACACATCAAATTCTGTCGATGGTTCACTCTTAAAACCAATAATCTATGATATACTTAAAAGAGCAGAGGAGATTGGATTATCAGTACATAGCGTTACGTCAGACATGGGAGCCGCAAATTTAGCTTTATGGAAAGCTTGTAATATTGGTGCTTTCAAATATTCAAAAACATTCAATTCGTGTTCACATCCATGCAACGCTAATAGAAAACTCTATTTCTTCCATGACACTGCACATGCTTTCAAAAATTTAAAACAAGGTTTATTGAATAATAAATATTTTACTGTTGATAATAAGTTCGTTGAGAAATACCAATTACCTACCAATAAAGTTTTAGCTTCTCATTTGCGTGATTTATGTTCGATTCAGGAAAATTCATTGGAGTTTGGTTTCGCACTAGCCCCAAAACTCAAATTAAAATTACTCGATTTACGTAATCATTTCACTAATATGAAAGTAAGCAGTGCCACTAATGTTATTAACCACGGAGTAAGTTCAGCTTTAAAAGTAATAGCAAAAGAAACTAATAATTCAGATTTCATAACAACAGCTTGGTTTATCGGTTATGCTTCTGCATGTTTCAAACTTATGAGTTCCCGAAACACCAAATCAGCATTAAGCAAATTAAAGATGGAAAAATTTGAAAATGCAATTACTTTTTTAGAAGAGTTTATAGAATTGATAACGACAATGACGGTTGGCAAGTCGTGCGCATGGAAACCTTTTCAGACGGGTATTGTGATATCTACTACTTCAATGATAGAAATAACAAAGTATTTGCTAGAACATGAAAATTTTAAATTTATATTTGGCTCACGTTTTATGCAAGATTGCATTGAAAATTTGTTTTCGCAAATACGATCGAAACATGTTTCACCAGATGCAGTTCAATTTAAAAATGATTTAAAGTTAATTACTATTTCTTTTTACATGAAAAATGTATCGCACAGTTCCCAACAACATTACGTTGAATTGTTTATTTTATTTAGGAGGCTATATTATATCGAAAATTCTAAACAAAAATTCAACCTGTGATAAATGCATTAATGCAGTAGGATCTAAGAAACCGACAGTTCATTCGTTCACTGAATTGACGCGTGCTAAATGTTTTAATGATAATAATGAATCGTTATTTTTTATAAACGAAGAACTTCTTCTATTTATTATTGAAATGGAAAAAATATTTCGTGCATATTTTAACGTAGTACGTTCGTTACCGTTAAATTTACAAAGTTTTTTTGTTGATAAATTTGAAAGTATTTATTATGTTTTGCCGACTTGTCACAAGTTAAAAGAAAATATTATAAATAGGTTCGTTAACTTTAGACTGAAAAAAATGTCAATGACATATACAATAGATCGGCAATCTTCATATGCCAGCAAAAGTGTATGCATGCATGCTTTAATTAAATAAAATTATATATTTTTTATGCATGTTTTAATTAAATAATATTATATAAATGTTTTTAATGCATGTTTTAAATAAATAACATTATATAAATGTTTTTAATGCATGTTTTAAATAAATAACATTATATAAACATTTTTGAATTTATTTTTATTTTCTATGCTATGTAGATTATTAATAATCAATATTTTTTTTTCCTTCTACTTTTATTTTTATTTTCTAAAAAATGCTTAGGTGTGGTACAAAAATGTTTCTATTTTCTATATATTTAATAATACTTTTGATAAAATATTTATTTATATATATATATATATATATAAATCTGATTTTTTTCTTTTTTTTCAGATTGAAACTGTATCATCACGGTTACCAATCGATATGTATTCCTGCAGTTTACTCATTTCGAACTGCAAATGAAAATATTCGGTCATCAATTATAAAAATCATCAATTTTTGTAAAGACTAATATTTTTCAATTTTTAAATTGTACATACAAATCTTTTAAAAATAAAAATTAACTTTTTAAAGAAAATTATTTTTTTATATTTAATTCTAGATAATATATGGTTATTATATATATTGTTCTAAACATTTTTAGAAATACAATTGTCAGATAATTATTATATAGATTTTCATCCATCGCGTGTATGTACAATACATGTACACGTGCTTGAAAATCTATAATATATGTCACATGAACTATAGATTTCCGCCATATGTAATAGCCAAAGAAACAACCAATCATAGCCCGATTTGCCCGGTGTCTTAACCACAGACTTCTATATATTACTAGACTGCTAACTCCTTATGTATAAGGCGTCTTCATTTCTTATGTACGAAACGATACATAAAGTATTCCTTTCTGCGCATGCGCTTTGTGATGTATGTCCCTACATGCTACACATTCACATATAAACACACATACATAATACAATTAACTAATATCTCGTCCAAAAAACAGAAATCTATTAAAAAAATAATAATATTATTAAATAATATTATTAAGCTAAGTTAATTTAAATGAATCAAGCTTTATAAAATGTGTAGTATGCAAAACATTTTATATAAAAATACTAATGTATAACACTAAAATTGTATATAAGAAATATTATTTTTAATGTTTAATGTTTTTGTATATAAAATATATTATTTTTAATATTTTTATTAAATGATATTATAAAATGATTGATATATGTATATAAAATATTTTAAGGATAAATAAAAAATACACACATTTTACATTTATATTTTATTTTTATATTATTTTAATTAATTACATATAAAAATATAAAATTATTACAAAATAAATCAAAATAAAATTCATATATTAAATAATTTTCTGATTTTTATATAATATATATTATAATTTATTATTTTTGTACCTAGCTGTATCGTATTGTATGTTGTATCAGCAGTATCATATTGTGCAGTAATATCTGTTTCACTTAAAGTTTGGACATCCAAATTCTCGCTATTACATTCATTTGAATCTAGATAAATCAAAATAAAATTCATATATTAAATAATTTTCTGATTTTTATATGTGCAATTGTTGATATACTTACTTGAATCTTTATCAGAACTTTGATCATATAAATTTTGAGTGGGTATAATATCTGCTTTTAATCTTCTCACTTTTGATGTATTTGCAAAATCACTATCAGTAAAATGAAATTGGCAAATACGGCTTGATGATGTTGGTATCCAATTTGTTCTATTAATTGCTATTATCCATTGTTCCAATAAATAAGGTATACTTATAGGAAATCTAAATTATTTAACAATTTATTAACATTGATACTAAATATATTTAGAATTTCTTTTAATGATCAAAAAACAGCAGTGTCACGACAATATAATTCTACCACATATTTTTATTAAATAATACTTACTTAAAGAAAGAGATTTTGTCATTTTTCTTTCTGTATGCTGCTGTGCTTTTGCAATTTAAAACAGCACATTTAAATGGCATTGTTGACTTCTTTTTATGACGTTTTTATCACGTATCGCGGATCACTTTTCTCATGTAAAAAGATTAGAATTATAGGTTAGAAGAACCGTATTATGGAGAATATATTGACTATATATATCTTTTTGCTTCTGCGCATGTGCACAATGAGACACTTTAACACATGCTTTTTGGGGCCATAGCACATAAGCGAAATTTGGGAAGTTAGCAGTCTAGTAATATATAGAAGTCTGTGGTCTTAACTCTACTTATAGGAACTCTAGTAACGGGTTGAATCCGTGTGTACTTTAATCTGATGAAATCCGTCTTTCAAATTTAATAACATGAACACGGCTTTATCCGACAAATGTGATAAACAATCTTCAATACCCGGAAACGGATACTTTTGTTTTTCGACTCTACTGTTCAGTGGTCTTAAATCGATGCATAATTTAATCTGACCATTTTTCTTTCTCACAGGTATTATCCACGCGCAATACGGTGAGACGCTCGGACGGATAATTCCCCTATTTAAGAGATCATCGGTGATCTCTCTTATCTGAAGGCGCTCCGCGAATGCAAAGCGTCGCGGCGCAAACGTCTTATCTGAAGGCGCTCCGCGAATGCAAAGCGTCGCGGCGCAAACGCATAAATGGAAGAATCACGTAAGTGCACTTTCACTTAGTAACCATCCTCTATCGGCTCAATTGTCTTCTCTTTTAAATTTACGATTAAATCGATTAATTTTCCCTTATTTTCTACATCTAAATCATTAGCGTTTTCTTTAATTATTTGTTGCAGGTTATCTGCCTGATTATCGCCAATACAGAGCGGTAATTGCTCGAACAAGCTGACTCGGTTTGTCGAGCTTACTTCCGACGCTTCGCTGTATCTATAGATTAACGTAAGTTTGTTTGTATCTATAAAGTCGCGACCTAATATGAAATCGCCTGCAAACGACTTGTTCAAAATATATAATGAAATCTCACATATTTTGTTTCCTAGGTCCTTCAATGTCAATTTGGTCGGGACGATTCCTACGACCTTCAACGGTTTCGCGCTTAAATTCGTTAAGTCCTTATCCGACGGTAATATTTTATGATCTCTCGGCTTAATTAATTTAACGAAAACTTTAAAATTTATAAACAATACCGGGCTGCCGGTATCTATTAATGCTTCTAAATCGCAACTTTCTCCGCAGACGCTCGTGACCCTCGCTATCGGCTGGGACAGCTCAAGTTTGCCTCCGGTTGGTTCCGCGACGATCGCCACGTCATCGTTAGATGCCCCTAATGAAACAGCTGCCGCTGTATAGGCTGTCGCCGGACGAGTCTGTGTCGTCGGCTTCCCGTCGCCCTTGCTCTTGAGCACGGGGCAATCGAATTGACGGTGACCCTTCGCCTTACAATAGAAGCAGGTAGTGTCTCCTCTGCATTCTTTATGCGAATGGCCCTTTTTTCCGCAATTCCTACAGATATTGATATTTGATTGTCTAGGTGCGCTCGTAGATGAGCTGGGCTTCCGCTCCACATCTACGCCACCTTCTAGATGCGGCGCATTTTCGCCAAGAAATCGTCTATTGAATCGCCTGCTAACGAGAGAGCTATGGCCCTCAACGAGCTCTGCGTTATTCCGCCGATCAGCAGATGAATTGCGTCGTTAACCGGTAAGTTCAAATTATTGATCAATGCAAGCTTGGCGATCGCGTATTGGTCAAAAGTCTCTTTGTGGGGCTCCACTTTCGCGTTTCGACCTTCTGCATCGCCTTGTAAAACGGCACTTTTTTAACGAACATTTTATTTAACTCGTTTTTCAGAACCTGCCAAGATCCGATCACTTCGCCCGTCTGGATCTCGTACCACTGGCGGGCGAATTTCGTTAACTTACTGGACGCGGCCAGTAAAGTGATCCCGTCGGTCGCACCGTGTATAACGGCAACTTGGTCGACCCGTCTCGACCACACAGAAACGTTCTCGTCCTCACCGCCACTAAACTCCGGAATCTGGGAGGCCAGCCAGCTAACCGCGTTACCCGTCGGTAATGAATTCGCACTTATCTGCGTAAGTCCGTTTATAGCTGAATTTAAATTTGTCGTCACATTACCTTCGGTCCTGGTTACAGATTCTGGGCCACCTGGGCCTGCCTCTCCCTCGACCTGGACAACCTGGACGTTTCCTGCCCTAGGCGCCAGCTGCTGCAGGACTTGCAACATGAACTGCTGCTGTTGTTACTGAAGCTCCTGCTGCTGCTTCATCATCGTCGTGGAGATGTCCGATATCGCCTAACAGAACATCTCCGACGTCAACGGCTCTCCTCCGACGGTTCGCCTAGAGGACGATACTGCCGGGACGTGGACTTCGCCCACCGCCTGCTCGTCCAACGTTCTCTCCAACCGATCCTCTCAAGGGTCAAAATTTGTTCGATAAGAAGGTCTCGGTCGTTTATCACCGGTATTTGATACCGCCGAGCCTCCCTTTGAATTGCTTCTAACGAAGCCTGCTCCAGCTCCTCTCGATCTAGCATTGATCGAGTTTTCGGCATGGTGATTGCTCGACACGACACGACAACGTCTTTTAATACTTTTCTTTATTCTCACAGACTCGAAGAGCCCGTTTTCTGCTCCGACACGACACGGCAACGATTTTTTAAGTCTTTCCGACACGATGCGGACTTAATGATACCGTAATCCCACTTCTGAGCTGTAAGATTTTTATCGACTGATTTAATTTCAACTTGAATCTGTAATATTTTTTAAATAAAGAATAAATCTGAATGTTCGGCAACCGACTAATTTTTGAACGATAGGACGGTTACGTCCTATCTCTGACCTTATTTATTATATATTGAATTACTCCGGTAAAAGTTATTGGATGTCAGGAACGACAGTTTTAAACAAAAGGAATCGATACTGTTTCTAATTTGAACAATTTAACTTTTAATTCTAAGATGTTATAAGCAATGTACGACAGTACGACTTCGCCAAAATTCTAACTTCTAATTCCACGACAAATTCACCGACTGTCTCTCTATTTTATTTCTTTTGCGACTAGTTCTTTTGACCCGACGTTAGAGAGTGATTTACCATTTACAATTCTCTATAAAGTCACCTCTTTCAAACATTCTGGAAAAGAGGAACGAATTCTATGTTTTCTTAAAATATGGGGCGGGAGCGCGCCCGCGCAGAATCGATATATTTATGCGCGGCGCTGATCGAGACTTTGGCTGCCGTCAGCTGGCGCCGTCTATCGATTGATTCCTTCGTCATCTTTCAATATACATACATGTCTGATTTTGGTTTTTGAGGTTATTCCAGTGTAGATGTTTGAAAAAAATGTTGATGAGAATTTTATTTCACGAAAACAATGCAGAGTAAAGAACGTTTTAATTTCTTTTCTTTGTACAGTTTGAAGATATATAACAATAATTTTATTTACTTTATTCTGTATGTGACATAAAATGTACTAGAGTATAAACAATATTTCGAGTACCTGGAACGATCTATAGTGTTTTTTTATGATTAATTCTTGTGTATTCTCTTGAATTACAGCTTGTGAAATACATCTCATTTCAAAATGTACATAAAAGAAAATTAATAGATTTCTCTAGTATCATTTTCAGATGATGATACCTACAGCACTCAGTACATAAAGCTCCTTATCCGTAATGGATTATTCGTTATAAATAGCAAAGATCAGGAAATTCGAGAAATATACAGACTGATTGGAGAAAATAAGTAATAAAAAGTAGAATACATAATATATGTATGTGCTGTTAGAATTGCATAATTGGGAAATAAGAATGAATGCGAGTGATAAAAATTTTCCCTAAGAAAAGAGTTAGTGAGATAATATAAGTATATCTGTATATTTTGTATTACAGAGAAGAATTAATATACCATGCAAATATGCACAACTTGGAACCGATGGATGAACAAGCAGAGTGTAATAAAGAAAATGATATCAATCACTTATCCGAATCACAGGCTTGCAGTCAAAAGAATATCGGTAAATACAATTAAATATTGCATTTTTAGTACTACATATCGTAATACTATGACAATACTGTAACAACACATGAAACAAAATATGCGTTAAATTAAAAATTCAAATTGAAAATTTTTATCTTATTGTTAGTTTTAATGAAAGGTAGAAAATACATTAAAAATGTAGTACGTTCAATATATAATTATAAAATGTTTATTTTCGATTTTTATTACACTTCAGAACGTTTGTTACAGTATTACATAAAACGCGATATATTAGTAAGGGCCTATCCAGACAAACTTGCATAGTCACATAAACGTATGTATAAAGAAATTAATTGGTTCATTTCCTTATGCATTTGCTTATGGACCAATCAATTTCTTTATGCATACGTTTATGCGATTATGCAAGTTTGTCTGGGTACGCCCTAAGACTGTATGTAATTGATATTCAACGAATAAGTTTTGTGATCTATAATATACATTACTAATATGCAAATTTTATGATATCCAGATCACTGGAGCGATTCAGCCACTTCATTTATGCTCGACAAATATGAAACGTACTTGTCTGATATTGGTCCAATGAAAAAGTTCAAAACAAAAAAACTGATGTGGTCACCAATATCTGCAGATATGATGAAAATGTTAAATATTTCCAAAACTTCGTTACAAATTGAGAATCGGTTCAAAACAGTCTTGAAAAGAAAGAAAAAAACAGTAGAGAATAATTGTAAATCAGGTAGTTCTAGAGAAGAGGTACCTTTTGAAGAAGAATTGCGGAAGATTGCACATTCAGATGACAGCATTGAACCGGAGGTATTACGAAGTGCTAGAAGTGTGAAATATCCAAAATTAAATGCACCTGAAATTCCGGAAAAAATCTGCAACACTGATTTTGCAAAGCATGCTATCGATGGCTCGCCGAAGGCAAAAAAATCTAAACGAACTAATGAAGAGATAAGGATAGAATTGTTTGAAAAAAAAGAAGCCGCAAAGAAAAGGCAACATAAAGAGAAATTGAACCTGATTCGTGAGTTGTTCGCCAAAGAGAATACAGAGTAATAAAGTAACGAATTATTGCCAAAGAAAAAAACCAAAATAGCAGTAAATATAATATTATAACTGTTAACTATATATATAACTACTGAAAGTTTCTATGTGTTAATGTAAGATGTTGGACGTTTTCATTAATAATTAATAATTTTATATGTTTGTTTTTTACATTATACGTTTGAATATATTTATATATTTGTTTTCCAGTTTAAACGTTATAATTCGTTATACTGCAATACTAAAGTGTATTATTATAATGATAATTACATTTCTTAACGTATAATTACTTAATGTATTAAGATATTTTTGACTACTGCATTTTTTAATACACGCAATTAACCATATATTTATTAAAAAAGACAAATAAAAATATTAAAAAATTACATATTTAAAATAAATAAGAAGATAATATATATTATGTAAAAGTAAACATTAATTTATAATCTATTATATGTATATGTATTTATAATCAAGTTATAACTTGAATGTTTAGAAAGTATTATTTTTGGTTTACATTATGATACAAAAAGTATTTTTGTTTACAGACGATAAATAAACATGCTATATGTCAATTGTTATATCGAGTTTCTTTCATGGAAAAAGTACATTTATTAATTGATTTCTTTTCATTTCTCTTAATCTACGCAGTAGAGCCTCTTGCTCTCCACCACCTTCATAATGAGGTTCTTCATTGTCTAATACAATATCAATATCAAAAGTAAAGGCGTCATCATTGTCAATGCATAAGTTGTGCAAGACGCAACAAGAAATTATGAATTTAGATATCTTATCAATGCTATGAAAATCTAATTCCATAAGTTGCCGAAAACGACCTTTTAAAAGTCCAAATGCATTCTCGATCAATACTCGAGTTGCACAAAACATTTTATTAAATTTTCTCTGTTTATCGGACAGATTTCCATAATCCCTATAGGGAATCATTAGCCATTCCCTTATGGGGTATGCTGCATCTCCCAATATATGAAATTTTCCCTCACAAATTTTTTGTAAATTATCATTGATGTCCGATAACTTTAAAACTCGTGAATCATGGATCTTTCCTAGAATTTCAGTGAAGACATCGATAAATCTTTTTCGAGCATCACATATACCCTGTAATGTAATTGCAGGAATATCGTGCCTATTTACGTAGGTTGACTTAATTTTATGCGCTGGTGTTCGCACTTTAATCGACGTCCCATCGATACAACCAATCACGTTAGGAAAATCAGCAATCTAAAAATTTATATACACTATATATATTTTAAATTTATATACACTTTAATCATACTAATTGTTATATTACTTTCTTGCATTAATAATTATCGACATACATGTAATATATATACAGGGTATCTCTAAAGTCTGTTACCACCTTTATATTTTGGAAACGGTTCAAAATTTTGAAAAATCGCAAAATACGTATTCACACAAAATATAAAGGGTGGTAACAGACTTTAGAGATACCTTGTGTGTGTGTGTGTATATATATATATATATATATATATATATATATATATATTACTGTACATTTAAAAAATGTACAGTAATTGCCATTTTTGGCAATATAACATTTTATTGCTCATATTTCTCGTATTGCCTGTTTTATTACAATTATTACTATACTGCCGCAATATATTTATAAAGAAATGTACAATGATTGCTACAGTGGTTGACTCCTCGTTTCAATCACAGGACTAAAAATTTTTTATTGATCTATTTACGTTGTTTGACTTTTTACTACAAGTATCTCCCTTGCATTTCCTATCATTCATTTTTAATCCTGAAAATCCACTTGTGTAATGATATTTTTTTCTTTTAATTTATTAATATCTTCAATTTTATATGTACTCTAAATATTTTTTTTTTGGAGTTTTTTTCATGTTTGATTACATTTTTCTTTTTCTAAGTTAAAGATTATAGTAATATTGTATAAGTATACAATCTATATGTCAATCTGGTGTATTACATATTCTTTTAGATAATTTTAAATTTGTTCCCCAATTTTCTTTGACTGGTTTTTCTTTTTTAATTTCTGTTGTTTTTTCTGCATTTTCCTATTCATTACCTTCATCTTCAACTTCTTAAAAGAAATTTATTTATTGTACTTTTTTTTAACAAGTTTTTAAGCTTTTTTAAATGTATCTAAATTTTACATTTCTGCTATTATTTAATGCTTTTCTTTGTTCCACAATGTATGCCCTATTAATATCCTATAAAGAAATAACTCTTACTTCTCTTATTATATTGTGTGTGTGTGTGTGTGTGTGTGTGTGTGTGTGTGTGTGTGTGTGTGTGTGTAAAGGTCTTATTGTTTTTTTAAATTAAACCACCAATTTTTTTTATAAATTAATTTTTTTTATATAAATCCATTCATCACATTCTGTGTAAAAAATTATAAGGATGCGGATGTAATGAACAAAAAATGAATAATTTACGAGATATTTTATATCTTAGTTTGACATATTTTTTATAAAATATAAAATATCTCAAAAAATATTTAATTTTCGGTAATCTTATCTTAATACCTTAATGCACAGAATAATGAGGAATAAATTAATTGTGTAAAAAAAAACAGTTGTTTTTAAAAAAAGTATGCAACTGCATGTTGCAAATTACATATTTTTTTTAAAGCAACTGTATTTTTTGCACCAATTGATTTGTCTCATTATTTAGTGCATAAAAGTATTAAGCTTCTCAAAAATTAAATGTTTTTTTTAGGTATTTTGTATTTTATGACAAAATAGATCAAACTAAGATATAAAATATCTTGTAAACTATTTTTTTTTTTTTTTCTATTATACCCTTATAACTTTTTATACAGAATGTGATAAGAAATCGATTTATATAAGAAAATTATGATGATTCAACTTAAAAAAACAATGGTGACCTTTAAAACTCAAAAAGGTCACAAGTTAAAAAAAATTTTATGTACATTTTATTGGGGACTAAAAACCATATTTCCTTTATTTTCGTTACTTCAATCAGTTATGAGATATTTGTCCGAATAATTAGACGAACACCCTATGTATGGTTACTTTCATTCAATTCATGTTTTAACAAACCTAAGTTTTTTTTTTCAAATGCTCAACATATTTTTATGAGCTTAAAGTTTTAAATACAGTATATCTATTTTATATTGGCTTCTTACAATTTAAAAAATTTTTATAAAATATATAGTATAAATAATTTATTTGTTGATTTGTAATGTAAGTTTTTTAATTTTATTAACATTAATATTATAAATACTACAAAGATGATTATAATATTCATTTTTTATTATTTTATTTGAATAGTCATGAAGATTGACAATTTTTATTTACATATTAAAGTAGGAAACAGAAGTTTTTAAGAATTGATTAATATAATGATTTTATTGATTGTTATTTGTGCAATGTTTTCTGCTATTGTTTCTTTTTTTGATAAATTTAGTACAAATAAATAATGACATTTTATGTCTTATATAAATATATGTGTATATTCTACAAAGAAGTTAAACAAAATTAAATAAAATTAAGGATCAAATATACGAATTTTTTGCAGAAAAACGAATAATTTGTTTACAAATAATTTTGCTCTAAATAAGATCATTTCTCACAAATACTAGTTAATGAGAACAAATTAGAGAACATTTGAAGAAATATTGTACATATCATATAATGTCTATACTACCTACTTGTTCAATTTATTTCTGAATTTTGTACGCTTTTATTTGACTTTAAATATGAATCATAGATTTGTTAAAACATGAATCATAGATATTACATACACTCTTTCTTGAGATATCAATTTTAATTCTGTAATTAATATAAGAATTTATTATTGTTGCTTGTAACTTATATTTGTTGTAATACAGATATTTGTTTGTAATATAGATATCCTGAAGCAGCCACAGCATTATCATATGCAACATTAAAAACTACATTGTACCGTGAAAGAATCAAACTTCGCCAAACTTTACCAAAAGATATGGAGACTCTTGCTACAAATTTATCAACTTACCAACCTCTTGAAAAATTTTACAAAGGAAATGTAACTTGCAGCGATGGAAAAAAAGCATTAATATTTACAAGTAATGAGCTATTGCAAGAATTACAAAAATCAACAGAACTTTATGTCGATGGCACATTTAATGTAAGTTTGTATATCTTATAATACACACACAGTATATTGTTTCTATATATGTATATGTATATGTATATGTATATGTATACAATAAAAATAATATATAACGATACTCGGTGTAAACTGTGAGGATGACGAGCCAGAATTGGATGTTCTTTTGTAATAATTAATTTGTTAAAACTCTTAATGTTCATTTATTAAATTTTTGATGTTAAAAACTGTAGATGTTTCGGTCAAGTACGCAACCATTATCAATGCAATAAAATTAGTTGTATATAAAAGTCATGTATGGATGAGTAATCATAAAGTTTTAACAAATTAATTATTATAAAAGAATATCCAACTACTGACTCGTCATCCTCACAGTTTATACCGAGTATCATTATTAATACACACGAGTCTACTATTTAAGAGGTTAAAAGTAATACATTTAAATAATGTTAACTTTGCAGATTGTTCCACGTGTACCATTAATGAATCAAATGTATACACTACATACTCGATATATGAATGTAGTAAGTAATAAAAATATATTATAACATGAATTATCACTAGATAAAATATTGCATATATATAATATTAAATAAATTATAAAAGAAAAGTCAAACATGGGCCATCATAATAAAAAATTATTAAAAAATAAATTGGCTATATTGACCCAGAGCCGGGTGTTAGATGCTCAAAAAATAATAAGTAACTAAATTGTCAATTCAAACGTTTCGGCACATTTATTTCGGCCATCTTCAGTGATAATATCAAAATAAGTAAACAAACGTTACAGAAGAAACATGCAATAATAAAACAAGTATGTTCCGCAAGGCTAACGCATATCGGTTGAAAAAATTTTAAAAGTTCGTTGTAAAATAAAATATACAAAGTAAATTAAAATAATAATGAATTAGTATCGCAAACGCAAAGTCATAGTATAATAAATGCAGGTTAGAAGATCTTACTTGAGTGTCCATGATATAATAAAATGTAGAAGTAAATGTGTCTTCAAAATTCGAACCAATTATAAGTCAATGTGTTCTAATATGCGACATGCAACAGCAACGCTCTGAAGACATTTTTCTTTTTGCCACCCTTTCCTTATGCTTAACGGATTGCAAGAAAATAAGAAGTCGACGAGTGATCGGTCAATCTATGAAAATTATGAATAAAAGAAATAAAATAGAGACTATTATAAAAATGTGAAACGAATTTAACCCAACACATGAATGGAAAGACGTTAGTCACATAATTTGCAAGAAAAACAGAGCAACATTTACCTTTGATCATAATATCAGTTGAATATAAGAAGGTCCAAAGATTATAAAGTTTGATAAAATGTTTTGGTGTCCCATTAGAAAGTTGAAGTCCTTAAGGATAGAATGAAACTTTGATATGTCCACTCGGATATATGTCAGATGAATGAATGATGAAATTGAAATGAGCAAAGATTTTGGTAGAAGGACTAGGGGCCGATCTATTAGAGGAATAGGGGGAAGGGAAGTAAGGAATATGGAAGAGGGGAGAAAAGGAGGGGGATCTAAAAAGAGTCTAAAAGGAGGGAAATTTGCGAAGGATGGGTAAGTAAGAGTTAGGAAGGAAATCCGTGTCACTTTGTTTATTAAGGCTATTCTGTTGTTTTTTTATGTGTAACATTTCCGAAATTAACCTTTTGCTATAAGATGGTTCTCTATCTAAAACCTCGATTTGATCCCATTCAAAATCATGATTGTGTTCTAATCTGTGGCTCGAAATGGTAGAAGGAGAACCAGATCTTTTATTAATGTCATTGCGATGCTCTTTGATTCTAGTTCGAAGTTGTCTCTTTGTTTGGCCTACATAAGAGGCATCACAATCATGACACGAAATTTTATAAACCACTCCGCTTTGTTGCATAGGATCAAGAAAATCTTTGCCAGTTTTTATAAATTTGTCTAATCGGTTATTACAATAGTAGGCAGTATTAAAATTGTATTTTTTAGAAATGGACGTAAGTTTTTCGGAAATATTGTTGACATATGGGATTATAAAAAATTTGGTTCCTCTCTCTTTAAATTGAGATGTATTATTTTTATTATTATATAGTAAGAATTGAATCCTTTTATTAATAGTAGAAAAAATAAATTCTAAAGGGTAGCAGTTATTTAGCAAAATCGAAATTGTGTGTTTTAAATTTTTTTGTTGAAATTTAGGATGTGATAGTCGAAAAATTTTATCTACTAGATTTATAATGACACCCTGCTTATGTATCAAAGGATGTTGGGAATGGAAATTTAGGTATCTTCCAAAGAAAGTAGGTTTATGGTATATATCAAAAATAAGTCTGTTGTTATCGTTAATAATTAAAATATTTAAAAAGCTAATCTGGTTGTCCGTACTAGTTTCCAAAGTAAAGTTTAGTTTCTCGTGTATTGAGTTAAAAACGTTAAGAATATTCTCAAATTCATCCCCATCCGCTGACAATAAAATGTCGTCTACATATCTATAGTAAAACCTCAAATTACAAGTTAACCGGCCAATCGCCTCCCCCTCCAAGTCCTGCATAACAATGTCGGCTAAGACGGGTGACAAAGGGGAGCCCATGGGTGTGCCAAAAATTTGTCTATAAATAGTTTGATTAAACGTAAAAAACGTGGAGTTCAAAACCAAATTCACCGCAGCCATAAAATCATTTTTGTTTAGATGAGTATACTTTTTTATAAGGTCCCATCTCTTGGTCAAACTAATGTTAACAGCCTCGGAAGGGATATTAGTAAAAAGAGAAACAACGTCCAGAGAGGCAAGAATGCAACCCGGATCGAGTGTTACATCTTTCAATTTATTCACCAGATCGAAGCTATTAGTAATGTTGCTCTCAGGACACGGTAAACTTTTATATATTATGTTGTGTAAATAAACCGCGAGAGAATGCAGGGGGCTGTTAACAGAAGAGACAATTAATCTTAAAGGACAGCCAGATTTATGAATCTTTGGCAACCCATAAACTCTAGGTAAAATGCCATCGGTGGTCATGATTTTTTTATATGTATACTCATCGATAAGTTTTCTTTTTTTCCAACCGGACAAGAGAGTACGTAACCCGTCAGTAATCTTTCTGGTAGGATCTTTTTTCACAATATCATATGTAGAACTGTCAGAAAGTAGAGAGAGTACTTTGTTATTATAATCAACTATGTTTAATGCAACTGTGGAATTGCCCTTATCGGCTCTGGTAAATAAAATGTTTTTGTTTTCCCTAATAAACTTTTTTGTGTGAAAGAGCCAGTTGAATAGCATTTTTTGAATATGGTTATTGTTGTTGTTAACTTTATCTAAATTGTTGATAATCTGGATGGATTCGTTTCTAACGGCAACTTGTAAGTCTTTATCGCATCTCTCTAGATTTCTTTCAATGCTTTTAATGAATTCGAAAGATGTAATTTCTCTATTGGTCATTGGCAGATTAAAACGATGTCCTAGTTGTAAAAGTAATATTGTTTCAGTAGGAATCGAATATCCAGAGAGGTTGTAAAACCATTTGTCCTGTGTTTTGTTTAATGTGGTTACTAATGTAAAGGAGTCAGGTGGGATAAAAACATTAGTAATATTATGTTGGTCCTCGGATGTGTGGAGGGAGTAGTTGATAGGTTTAATTTGGATCTTCCGATTCCTATTGTGTTTCTGTACTAACCAACGTAATTTATTGTTAAGTTTTTTGTTTTCCATAAATCTAATTCTTTCGGCACGTCCCTCCTGTCCGTTGAAGAAATTACAAACTATGTTTAAAGGTAAAAGATTAGAAAGGCGCTTATGAGTGTCATACATTCTCTTTCTTAGAGTTCTTAGATATGAATAAGAGTCGTTGAGTTCTAATCTTAATATTTTGTTCGCATACACCAAACCAAATTGTGTATATCTTTTTTGTTGCCTAATATTATAAAATACTAAATGTTTCGATTGCGCATAAAAAAGATGAGGTGGTATGATCTTGTGATAAATGCAGTTTTTAAGAAACCTTTTTTATGATTTATTGAGTAATATATAATATTACTCAATAAATCATAAAAAAGATAGTATAAAAAAGTTGTAATATAAGTTAATTTATTTTATTAATAAATACTAATTTTATTCTTTTATAATATAGACATAGAAAATGTCAAATTTAAAAAAAGTAGTTTTAAAAAAATATAATTTAATATTTATTTTATATGTATATTATGAAGTTATAAATTATATAAAAGTATATGATTTCTCTTATTCTTTATAATAAATCTATGAGCCTTTTAAATATGTTTTTTCTTTAAAAAACAATAAAATCATGATTTGAACAATATCAATTGATGCTTTATCCCATACTCTTATTCATTGTTTAATTATAATAGGAATACTGTAATTTGTTTATTTTGCAGGGTATTGCTATGATCTTTATCCTGTGTGAAAGTCGTTCTAGTAATATGTACAGAGCTATTTGGAACAAAATTCTAGAGTTAGTGCCAATGCTTCAACATAATGTAAAATTTATAATGAGCGACTATGAGACAGCAGCCATGAAAGTGATAAATGAACAATTTCCAGCAGCAGCAGCAGCACATGGGTGTTGGTTTCACTATAATCAAGTGTGCATTATACTTTTACATAATTTATTTTTTATGTTTATTCTATATTATTTACATAAACCAGTTATTATAATACATAAATATTCACTTACAGGCACTTTTGCGTCATTGGCGGCGATTAGGCTTAATGGATGCACCAAGAAACATTTTATCAATGACTATGAGTATGGCATTGGTTCCTTCTGATTGTTTTGAGGAAGCACTTTCCTTTATACAATTTGAAGTCGATCAAATTTCTCATGAATATCCTGCTGTTAATGATTTTTTAACATATGTACGCAAAACTTGGTTACCACTAGCATCAAAAGTCAGCGTTTATGATTGTCCTGTAAGGACAAATAATATAACAGAAACTTTCCATAACATAGCAGGAAGAAAATTCAGTAAATCTCATGAAAACGTCTGGAGTTTCTTAGGTAATGTTCTCATTAATATTTTTTTCCATTTTATATATAAAGTAAACAAACTTTGAAAAAATAATATGCTTACAGATAATCTGCGAATATTAATAACTGACGAAGAATTAAAACTGAAACGTTTAAAAACAACCCAAACTACTGGGCATTATACAACTATTAAAAACAGAAACCGAGATAATAAAATATTAAAAATGCAAAACTATTTTGCAACAGGCAGGTTAGTTTATATAAAATTCTATAACACATAATTTTTCATCGACGTTTTCTTTCGCAATTTTTAATCTTTGCATAACACATTAATAGCGAATTGATTATACATTATATAATGTATTATGCAAAGACTAAAACAGACTTTAATTTTAACAATTCATGAATTGACGCGATAATCAAGAGCTGTCAGATATAAAATTGACTTGACAGCGAGAAATAATCCGCATCGAGATTCGAGACTTTTGAGAATCGATATAATATAAATTTTTTAAATGAGAAGAAAGTCGACTTATAAAAGCACACAGAATAGCTTTATTTATAAAAAATTTAATATATTGTAGTTTTTTCAATTACTTTTTTGTATATAAGCAGTATATTTTTGAAAACCTATTGTGTACTATTTATATCTATTGATTCCTATCATTTTTTAAATAAAAACTTTGAAAAAAACAGCTATTTAAAAAATAACAATTTACGTAATCTTACATTTTTTTACATCAGATAATTACAAGAAAAATTGATGTATCTAAAAAAACAGATAAATGTGTGATTCTATTTATAAGATTACTTTAGATTGATTTTTCGTAAAGATTAATTAAAAATGAATATCAATATTTTCAATTTTGTGTTAAATAATTTTCATTAAAAACGACTAAATTTGCGACTGAACATGAAATAAAGATATTAATTTCCATTTTTGGCATCCTGCATTTATATTGTAAATTTAATATTTTTATATGTTTCTTTTTTATTTCTACATATGTAATACATAGTAAAAGTATTTTTTTATTCTTTTTAGGTTGGATCTCAACAATTTCTTACGTTTTTTCAACGACAAATATGAAAATATGATAAAGGATAAATTACTTTCTAATGGTATGTCTATTATTAGCAATAAATAAAATTTGATATTTGAAGCTTTCACAAAGTGGAAAAATACTACCCTCTGATTTAAATTCATCTAAATAAATATATACAAAAAAAACTTTATCTTGTAAAGATATTATATTCTTAAAATATTTAATATATATGAAATAAAAATGTTAAATATCTTGATTGTATGGATATATATTTAAATTTAATATAAAAATTATATTTTTACAAAAGATAACATACCTAATTCAACATTTGATGAAGAATATGATCATGTGTATTTAGAAACAAAATCAAATACACTGCATAATATAGAAGATGATACAAAAATTAATACAAAAAGGAAAACACGATTACAAACATTAAATTATGAGGAAATGAATCATTCACGTACAAAATATCACAAAAGAAGACAAAATGTGTTAAACACTGATAAAGGTAAACATGTAAATTTTAATATTACATTTGCAAGCATCATACTTTTAAAAAAAGTGAAATACAGTGGTTTGAATAAAATGAAATAATATACTCCATTAAATTAATTTTTATTACTTTTACAACTAAATAACATAACATATATTATATAAATTTATAACAATTCTACTAAATAACAATTTTGTTTTTTTTTTGGATTTAGTATTTGACTGTTATTGATCTTATAAAATTAATGTTTTTATACATCAAAATTAATAACGGATATATAATAAGTTATTGTATATATATTCATATTAAACATATCATTATTTATATTCCCTTACAAACATAAATTATAATACAATCTTTTTTGTACATCTAAGATGTATATATTTGTTTATATTAAAAATAAATTTTGCAATTACAGTAACACAAATTTCAGATCCTACATAAAAAAATTTGGACATATATAACCAAATTTTTCTATGAGGGATTTTATGTTTAAAAAAATATATATCGCTATCATATTATTATAATAAATATATTACTATTGTATCATATTTGTTAACAGAAAACTTTAATAGAGGACACGAAAACACACAAAAACAAGATATCTTAAAATTACTGGAGTTAAAGGTGATTTTACAAAGGATAGATAAAGTATCAAAGGAAGAAATAAAAATATCATCAAAAGAATCATCAAAGAAACGTCGCAGAATAAGAATTTAATTTAATTGCAGCAAGGTAATTATTTCACAGCATTCTACTGATGCAGAATTAAAATAAAATAAGATTTGTTAACTTCGACAAATATTCATATACTTAATATTAACATTTTCTTTTTCTAATAAAAATAAAATATATAGAAAGTACTGGAACATGAACATTTATATTTAAATTAAGTAAATCATATTTATTCTTTGAATTAGAAACTGAAGGATGATATTAAACTGCATCAGAAGAAGAATGTACGAAAAACATATGTACTGTGTGTCTTGTAAACGAGCGTACACATGCTTTTATACCTTGCGGTCATTTGACTTGTTGCTTTTTATGCATCGAACATTTAGAAATTGATTGATGTCCGATATGTAACGTAACATATGATAATTACGTAAGAATTAGAAAACCATAAAACATTCATATCTATCCACATAAAACATTTATATCTATCAACGTAAAAAATTTAAATTTCAAAATTGCTGATATTAATATTACTTGATGAGTTTCGAGAATTTAAGTTTCAAAAACACTGATATCAATATTACTTGAATGATATCAATATTGATGACAAAAAGGTTATTCTGTGATAGAGATAGAGTGATGTTTGTGTAATTTTACTTTGGAAAGATATATATATATATATGTATATATATATGTATATATATACACATCTATAGATTGATTATACATTGTTGCAAGCGGAGTTAATAACTTACTTTAATAAGATAGATAAAAGTTCGATTCTTTTCTCCGATAATAAGTGCTAAACACGTTACACTTTTTTCTATTTGTCTACAGAGTGGTTCTACAGTGCATTGAAAATTTCGGTTTTTATCGCGAAGAATGACAACTTAATAATGGTTTTAACTGAAAAATACTTTGTATTAACTGACAATCAGGCGACAATTTGCGTTGTAGGATCACCCTCAGAATAATAGTTTGTATATTTTGAAAGATATATAGATTATAGAAATTTCAGCTTCTTTCAGATTTATTTTAAGTCAAAATATAGGTATAATTTATAATCAGATACAGACATTCAATTTCTGTAAATGTATGTTTCTTGCGTCAAAGATATATGAATGTTTTTATTCTTTTTTTGTTACATATAGTATGAAACTGTGATTTTATTTTATACTATTATACAGCCTTAACCAAATAAGGCAAAGTACCTGACTTATTGTATGTATTTTATATATAATACCAGAGATTTGTTATATTACCTAAATATAAGTTGAGTTGAGAAGTTGATATCAATTAAATGTACCGGAATGTCTTTGCTATAATGGTACGTACAATTTATTTTATCCAATCGCATTGAACATTTAGCTACAAATTGATGGATAACGTCAAATTTTTTTTTTCCTGTTTATAACTATGAGTAAGAATGACTATGAGTTATATCTTTCGAAAGACGTATCATTATAGAAATGGCAGCATTTTATATTCTAAGAAAAATGTATTCTTCGCATATAACGTAATTAGAGATTCCAATTTGTGCAAAGCTATAAGATGCCAAAGATACTTTTACTTTTTTCTGTAATACTGTTACGAATATGTACTAAGTGCTGTGATAGTTTTATACTTCTAAGTAATATAGGTCATTTATATGAAGATACAGATTTAATTTCTGCAAATGTATGTTTCTTGAGCCAAAGATATTTCAATTCTTATTTTTCACTTTAAACTATTGTTTAAATAAATATTTAAAATATAGTGTGCCGCATTTTATATATTTAGTATCAGTGCTTCGTTTTCATTTAAATATAAGTAGAGAACGTTTGGTATCTCACACATTTGCACAAATTAATTCATATGTAATCGATGAAATGTACCGTTATATTTGACTGTCATAGCTGGGATGATTACTATTTATTATATCCGATCGTTGCGAATATTTAGCTACAAGTTGATTGACAACACACAATTTCGCATTCATTTCTTCATTACGTCTTATACTCTAATAAGAGAAAACCGTTCATATTTTCTCAGAAACGTACTGTTATAAAAATTCGCTCATATAATTACTCTAAGTAATTACGATTGACATACAAGTTAACATATAGAGATTTTACATTATACAAATGTACAAAATGTCGAGATACTTTTATTACTTTTTTTAATAATGTAAATTGCTCTGTAATTTCGTGCTGTATTTTTTTTCAAAAGTATAAATATTGTAAAACATTTATTTCTTGTAACATGTAAATAAATATTTTATATGAATACTGCTTATGCCTAACGCAGTTATAAGCTAAAAAGTTCAGAAATTGTTAAAAATAAAACATTTTTCTACTTAAATGATACATTTTTTTTTCATGTCTCGATAAATTTTTCTTACATTTTACATTGACAAATTTTTTTTTTTTTTTTTTTTTTTTTTATTTGGGGGGGTCTTTAAAGGCCCCCTAGGGGGTGGAAAATCTTCAAAAGACACCCCAGCACGTGCAATGGGACAGTCCGACTGTCCCCGCGCCGGGGTAGTGTTGGATTCACCGGTCTCTTTGCTGTTTAGCTTTTTGAGACCGGTGCCTACCAACTAAAACCCACCCCCCTGACAAAAAGCTCACCAGCCTTGTGATGGCCGGGGCGGAATCACCTATGTATACTTCACCCCGACCACCAGGCGAGTCCCCTAAGGGAACATCTCCTTCTCGGAGACCCTAAGGTCTCCCATCTAACCTTGGAGGGGGGGATATGTCCCCCTCCTCCTCTTCCACCTTCATCTTTCTCAGGGGCCCTAGGGCCCCCTAGTCGGAGAGATCCTCCTCTTCCCGACGCTGAGACAGCGTCAGGGGGGATCTGTCCCGGCTACGGGACATGGTGCGGGACCTGGGCCCTGGCTTGCGGCCCGCCCCAGTCTCGCGCCTTCCGGCTCTCTTCTTGGCCGGCAGTGGTTGGGCCGGATCAGAGTCTGACCCCTCCGCCGGTCGAGGGCGCTTCTCCCCGGCCTCGGTGTGTGTCGAGAGACCCGACATCACCGAGGCCGTTTCCGTTGGCGACCCCGGCCTACTTGGTCGGGGCGCCCCTCGGACTCTTGCCGAGGACTCCGGGGCCGTCCGGGGGGCCCGGCTTGCCGGGGCCCGGAAGGGCGCCGAGGAGCCCGCGGCCACTTTGGCCGTCGAGGCGACCGGGGGTACTCGGGGGCACTCTTGTGCCCCCGCCCGGTGCCCGGACTCTTTCCCACGGTCGGCACATATGGGGCACCTCGGCGGGGCTTTGCAAGTGCCCGCTTCGTGGTTACATTGACAGATCTAACCTAACCTAACCTAACCTTTCAATGTCATTTTTCTTTGATTTTGCGCACTTTACGTATATTAACCGGTATAACACTAAATGAACACACTTAGTTATATTTTTTACAAATTGTTCTTTATTTCTCACTATATATTACATATCAAAACGAATGGTACATATATCGCATGCGTCTTATTTCACTTTCTGGCAAGTAACCTTTAATAATCTTTAATGTCACATGTATATTTACAATTTCACACTTCACGTTTATTTACCGGTATAAAATTCAATAAAAACATTGTATAATTATATTTTTCACAAATTATTCTTAATTTATTTCCATATATTACATATCAAAACGAATGGTATATGTATCTTTCCGTGTCCAAGCGAACGCACAATTGAGCGATGCACAACTGAACAGTGCGCAAATAAACGGTGTCCAGACGAACGGTGTCCAAACGAACGGTGCGCAACATTCTGTGTCCAAACGAACGGTGCGCAACTTTCTGTGTCCAAACGAACGGTGCGCAACTTTCTGTGTCCAAACGAACAGTGCGCAAATAAACGGTGTCCAAACGATTGGTGTCCAAACGAACGGTGTCCAAACGAACGGTGTCCAAACGAACGGTGTCCAAATGAACGGTGCGCAACTTTCTGTGTCCAAATGAACAGTGCACAAGTAAACGGTGCGCAATTGTACTGTGTCCAATTAAACCGTGCGCAACTTTCTGTGTCCAAATGCAACGTGTCCAATTGAACTGTGTCCAAGTGAAGGCCACTCATGACGACAATTACAAAATGCTTGGTCTTTCATAGAACGAGATACAATAAATAAATTAGTAAAAAGGATGCCTCGACTTGTGGAAGCAGTTATCAAAAAGAAAGGTGGTTTTTTTGATGAAAAAGCAGTTTAAAAGTTTTGTCTCAGAAATTTTTTAAATTTAACTTATTTGTTTTTTTTTTAATTATTTATAGTTTTTGTATTATTATTTGATTATTTAAGCAAAAATTATATTAATAAAAGTTTTTGTTTCAATAATATCTGAAACGGTACGTTGATTTACGCGGAATAACTCGCCGGAGTCAAGAGTTCGGTCGGTTGGGGGCACGTAAAAGAATGCTCGGATGAAATGAGTAAAACGAAAGAATAAAATAAAATAAGATTTATTTCTCAACTGATGAAGTCTATTATATACAAATCCGTGTGGATACGGAGCGTTTAATATGTTTGTTTAAACGCGGGTTATAATTTATCTCGGCGGTGATGAACAATGTGTAACGGTGGTCGTACTGTGACGAGAAAGTGTCAGCGCAAGCGCGGGTGCCGCAGTTGTCTATAGACGACTGCGAGCGCGTGGATCAATACATTCGATGATCGATTGACTGATCGATATGCTCGGGCGCGTGCGCGGTGATTTCGATGTTCGCTGTTGATTCGATTAGTTCGCGATTGCCTGCCGGATTTGAGGACTTAATTTTAAAAGGATGAAGACGGGAGCGAGGACGCGCGTATTGCCCGCGTCCTGCAATGACCGGTGATCTGACGTGGAGCCGAGTATTCCCGGCGGTATACGGGTATGCCCGTATGTAAGAACGAAGCCGAGTGCGCTCGGTAATATACGAGTATGCTCGTATTTAGGTGACAAAACCGAGTATGCTCGGTTATTATACGAGTGCGCTCGTATGCGAGGAAACAAAACCGAGTATGCTCGGTAATATACGAGTGCGCTCGTATGCGAGGATCGAAGCCGAGTATTCTCGGTAACGTGCGAGTATGCTCGCACGGAGGAACGGAGGACGGTTCCTGGTGGCCGAGTATGCTCGGCAGGAATACGAGTATTCTCATATCGCGATCTAGAGCCAAATATGCTCGGCGAGGATACGGGTGTGCCCGTAACGTATGGAAGCGGTTCCTGGAGCCGAGTATGCTCGGTCGGTGCACGTGTATGCTCGTGCTCGTGGGGCTGCTGGTCATAGATTTCGAGTATTCTCGAGGATCACGAGTGCTCTCGCGATAGGATGTTCACTGGCGAGCAACGAACAGGATCTGGTAAGAAAGCGTACAGCCGGGCCTCTTTTATACCCGGCTGCCGCCCGACTGGCGAAGGATCGGCAAGCATCGGCGGTTTAGCCGGCGGACCCCCACCTGGTAAATTTCGAAAACGGTCGGGTGTGGGGGGCCGTCCGGCGATTGACCGTCGTGTTTATGATACTTTTATCGGCGCTCGATGCGCCCTTTTTGGCTACGGACGATGTTCGGTCCGTAGCCGTGACGATGCATGCTGCATCGTTACATATCTGGTTTTTCAATGGTGTATCCAAACTTTTGGCCGGCGGTGTATATGTTGTCGATCGTTCCCATCCGTTTCCTGAACCCCGTTTGACTCGGTGGTAGAATTCCCTTCCCCTCTACCTCCTCCCTTAATCTTTCCATAAGCACCATCATATATACCTTGTATAGCGTTGGCATCAATGTTATCCCTCTGTAGTCTTCCACCACCTTTCCTGCTCCTTTTTTTTATTATCGGCACCACTATTCCTTCCTTCCATCCTTCTGGCCATCCCTCCCCTTTCCATATCCTATTACAATATCCCCATATCCATTCCTCCATTTCCTTCCCGCCATTTTCCACGCCTCCCCTGTAATCCCATCTATCCCTGCCGCCTTTCCATCCTTTAAATTTCTTATTGCCTCCTTTATTTTCCCCTTGCTTATTCCTTCCTCCTCTTCCCCCTTTCCCCTCCCTTTTCCTTCATTCCCTTTCACCACCCTTACCTCTACTCCCCCCATTATTCTCATGAAGTACTCCTTCCACTGTATTCCCCTTCTTTTTTTTCTTTCTCTATTCACTATTTCCCATACTTCCTTCTCTCTTCTAGCTCCGCTGTCTTTTCCCACCTGTCATTCTCTTCTTTCTTTTTCCACCTACATAATTCCTTATACTCCAATTTACTTTTCTTATATCTCTCCTCCTCCCCTGTTCCATTTCTCCTCTCACTTCCCTCTTTTTCTCTTCACACTCTTTATCCCACCACCCTTCTTTTCCTTCTTCTTTCCTATCTTATTCTTTCTCCGTTTCCTTTATTGCCAATTTCAATCTCTATTCCAGTTCCTTCCATTCCTTCTCCATATCCTCTTTTCCTAATTTTATCTTTCCCAGTTTCCGCCTAAATATTCTTCTCCCTTCCTCATCTTCCCTATCTTCCCCCATCTTCCCCTCCCACCTTTCCTTTCCTTTTTAGCTCCACCCTTTTTTCCTCCCTCTCCTTTTATTCTCACTTTCACCGGTTGATGATCAGAGTCTATTTCATCCCTTATTTCCATTTTCTCTATCCTCTCCCTTACTTCCTCATTCCCCATTACATAGTCTATAACCGTGTTGCCTTTCCCTTCTGTAAATGTATATTCCCCCTTATCATTCCCCTCCATATTTCCATTAAACAGCCTCCATCCCCTTTCTTCTACAAATTCTATTAACATCTTTCCTTCCTTATTTACTTTCCCGTCCTTTGATTTCCTCTTTCCTCTTTCTCTCTCCTTATATCTTTTATATTATCTCCTCCTCCTCTATTTCCACACATCCCCCCTCCTTAACCTGTTCTTGCATTGAAATCTCTCCCTATAATCGTTTTTATACCTTCTCCTGCTTCCTCTACCCACCTCCCCAATCCCTGTAATCTTTCCTCCATATTTTTGTTTACATACACCCCCATTACCCTCCATCTTTCCTCCCCTTGCTTTACTCTGCCCACTATTATCCCACTATTATTCCTTTTCTTTCTGTCTCTATCTCCGTCCCTTTTTCTATCATCTCTTTTCTTATCCCCATTATCATTCCCCCATTGCCCTTCCTTTCCTTCTCCTTGCAAATTGCGCTTCCCACATATATCCCCCTGGTAACCTTCTTCTTATTTTCTGCCACCCTTTTTGGTCCATCCATGTCTCCAATAATGCTATAATATCCCACTTCCCCAATCCCCTCCAAAAATCTTTATCCTTATTCTCTATACCTGCCACGTTCCAGAATACTATACTCCATCCTCCTCCTCTATCTCTTTCTCCTTTACCCTCTGCACTCCCCCCCACCTTTACTTTATTCTCTCTATTCTCTCTCCTCTCCTTTCCCCCTGCTCCTCCCCTCTTATATTCCCCCTCCCGTCCCTTAATATCTCTTCCTCCTCATCCCAACTCCACCACTGTTCATCTATTTTTATCCTCCCATATCCTACCCATACTCTTCTTCCCTTCCTTTCTTCCTTCCTTGCTATTTCCTCTATCTTCCACTTCATCTTCCTTTCTTTCCATGTTTTGTCCTCTATTATTCTTTCTCTCCTACCTTTCAGACTTCTCTTCTTTTCCAGAACTTCTCTCCTTTGTCCTTCGTTTCCCAATTTAACTATTATCATCTCTCCCCCTTCTCCCATACCCTCCCCTACTTTTTTTATTTCCTTTATCTCTACTTTCGCTCTAATCTCCATCAGAATCTCCTCCACTGCTTTCCTCCTCTTTTCCTCTTTATTCCCCTCTTTCACTCCTACTCCTTTTATTATTATATTCTTTCTTCTCTCCTTCCTTTCTTTCCCCTCCAACCTCTTTTCTATCTCTCTTCTTTTCCTTTCTACTCCCCCCTTTTTTCCCTCTTTTTTTTTCTTCTCCCTTTCCTTTCTCTCCTTTACTCCTTCCTATCTCTTCTACTTTTTTCTCCAATTTTTGTATACTCCTAACCATCTCCTCCCTCTCTATCTGCCATCTCTCTTCTCGCTCTTCCCATTCCCTTTTTATTTCTCTTATTTCCTCTCATAATCCTCTCTTGTTCCTTTACCCCCTCTCTTACCTCCTCCCTCATCTGTCTTATCTCTTCTTTCCATCCTTTCATCCCTCTTATTTCCTTCTAAATTTCCTTCATTTCCCCTCTCCAACTTCTTATTATCTCCCCCATGCCTCCTTCCTCCTCTGCTTTCCCCTTTATTGGTGATCTTGGTGTCTTTTTGCTTTTATTAAACATAGTCCCCTCTTCCTCTCCTTCTTTCTCACCCCCTTCCCCCCTTTTCCTTGTTAACATCTCTGTTCCCAAAACTTCCACCTCTCTCTCTTACTTTTCTTCCCTCCTTTGGTCCCATCTTCCAATTCCCATCCATCTCGCTTCAGCGCTGCCGTCCCCTTTTCTCCTAGACCCTACCTCTGTCTCTCTATACTCTCTATACTTCGTGCTCGTTCCTTCTTTCTATTTTCCTTGTCCTTTCTCCCTTTCACCCTTTCCTATTCCATACCCTCCACACTTCCATTCACTCTCTCACTCTCTCTCACCTCACCCACCTTGCTCTCTTCCACTCTTTTTGCTCACAATACTTTCACTCTCTCACCACGTGTCAACGTCTAACGCACCGGAAACGGAAGTCCCAACTTTTTTTGTATACACATTTTGTATACATATATACACTATTTTGTATACACATAATTACACGGAAAATCAACAAGCAAAGACTCTGAAGTCCAATAATAAAAAAAAAACAAATTAAAAATAACTTGAGGTTGAAATGTTCGTATGAAAAACTAATGATTAGAAATTTTTATATAGATCATTTTCCATAATATTAAGAATTAAAATTTTTTATAAAGAATTCCTTAAAATAATATATTATTAAATTACTAACAATATTAATATTAATTTTATATGTTCGTATTGTTACGTCCTGAGTTGGAGAGATCAGGAGGATAGTAACAGGCGCGTATCGCCGGTCAGATTTCAAGGGTCTGACCCAGTGCTCCGAACAGTTTGTTTATTTGGATCTGAAAACGGGTCAACAACTGAAGGTCGCCCTTACTCTGTTATTCAGTATTGCCGTTCGGATGGTTCCCTTTTTGGTTTGAGATAGAGATCTCAATTACCAGGGATGGAACCAGAGAAAACCCTTAAAGGAGGGATGAAAACGAGGTATTTGTAGTAATTAAAATAAAAATCCAAATATAAGTTTAAATTTTATTTAATTGGAAAAGAACATAATTTTGAGTTAATTAGTACATAAAGATATAAGGCTATGAATATGTAGGCTTATCATATTTATTAATTTTTATTAATTAATTTTTATTTACTAATTTTAACTTATAAAAATAGAAACTTATATCGATTACAATTTAATAAAAAAAAAAGATTACAGCTACAAGTGTAGGTGTTGTGTGCGCCCGCGCGCGCGCGCGCGCGTGTGTGTGTGTGTGTGTGTGTGTGTGTGTGTGATTGTGATTGTGTTACTCCTCGTGGGGACTAAAAAAATTTATGTGATATTGGTGGAGTGGAATATCTTATAGGAGAATTTCGGGTGGATAACAAATAGAAGTCTGGAGGGAGGAGTTTATCCGGAAAAAGATTTATTATTTGATCGATATCATCGGGGAAGGGTTGATTAGGTGATGGAGCTCTAGGCTCAGAAGAGGCAGGTACGGGGATTATCTCTTCCAAGAAATTCTACAGAAGAAGCTGGAGAGATGAAGAGGAGTCGAGCTGCGGGAGACGGAAAAGACTGTATGTCATCGCTGTTTGTGAGTTGTCTCGGTAGTGTGCGTGTGTGTGGGCTTAGTGTAGTAGAGTAACGCGCGGCACGACGGAGGCGATTAACTCTAAATCTAAGATGCGGTGACGCAAGCGACGTTATGCATAATAAACTTCTTATTATTTGGACCACTCGAGATCGACTTTGGCGTGAACGGCGGATGACATTAGAATTAGAACTCGAATTGTTCACTATAAATATAAGAAAGAAAACCAACTTGAATCTGGTTGTTTAACTCGAGGGGAAAGCGGGGGGATGTAATCAATAAAAAAAAAGAATTTAAATAGAGAGACTTACTGCTTGGAGTGGTTGCAAGTCTTACAATTAGTGCAAGTCTCGGAGTGGTTGCAAGGTCGGAAGTTCGAATAGTAGAGCTGGTTTAGGCTGAGAGGGGAATCTCTGGCTCCGGAAGCTAGATCGGCGGCTTCTCTCACTTGTTATTGTTGATGATCGTTGCACGTTAACTGGCACAGTTTTGTTCACTTTAAATACTTTGTGATTTTCCCGAACTGAGTTTTGATTGCAGACTCTGAGACTTCCTGATATATGATTCCGGAATATTTTCTGTCGGAAAGGGCTGTCACGAGTTTTTATAATTGTTACCCCTCTCTTTTACGTCCCTACTTAATAATTTCGGACGTTGGTCTCATGAAAAAATTAATTGGTTCTTCTGATCTTGGTGGGGCATAGGATGTTTACATTTAGAAGAATCTATGGTGGTACGTGGGTATAGTAGGTATGGGTGATTTCTTAGTCTTTATGCAGTGTAATTTGATTGACAAATTTATAATCGCCCACGCATTCGCAGTGCGAAATATCCGATCTGACAAACACTCAACCGGTGTCGACTTTATTCAAACAGTTTAATATTTATTACTTTCCGTGTTTGCCAGACACGGTTTCGTTTCTAATAAAATATAAACTCGCGAGAAAGTAAAGAATCGTGGAGTCCTATCAGAACGTAACAGTATATAGAAGAATTTTTTATATATTTTTGTTTCCAGATTAATCTTTCTGTTTTATATAGTCGTTTTCTAGATAGAAAATTCTAATTTGGTTCAGTACACTAATGTATACCGTATAAAAATTTAGAATATAAGTACAGTGCACATTAATGCATGGAACGGAATTCGAAATATATCATTTTCTGTGTTATCTGCTCAGTTATGCGTATAGACTAATGACTTCTGATTTTTGTTCTCGCAATTTAAAGTAAAAGTACAAATTCTATGTATAAAACTTGGTAATGCTGTATGTCTGTAATGTCATATTTTTGTGATTTGTTTTGTGCGGTATTAACATGTAAGTCATAAATACTATTTAAAAATAGAATTTTTATTTACTGTAATGTTTTTATATTAATATAAGCATTTGTAAGCAGTTTTCTATATCTATGGAGTTATTATTCTTGTTCAAAATAAAGGATTTAGAAAATGAAAAATATTTATTTTTTACATTACATTGTAAAATAACACATCCTTTATATAATAATGTTTTTTTTATAAATTTGCAAAGTTGCGGTGTTTTATTTAAAAATTTATTACCTTTAATTTATTATTATTATTATTATTTAAAAACAATTTGAAAAATTTTGTTTTTTGGAGAAACAATTATTTTTCTATAAAAACTTCAAAGAAATTTTATCGCTAATACGATATTTTTTTACATCAACTTATGTCCAATATGTCCAAAATTTTGAATGTTTGGCAAAAGGACAAATATTGAAGAAAATGTAAAATTATTAAGTAATTTTTATTGTTAGTGTAGGATGTAAAATGATAATATAATGTTTATTGAATAAAAAGTTAGAAATATAAAGATAAAGTGCGCTTTGGTACTTCTTTTCTATCTGACTACTACGTGGCTAATGCCGTGCCGCGCCGCTCTCGGCAAAAACAAAACGCGTATACAATTTGCTACTCAAAGCGGACACGCATAACATATTTATCTTAAGTCTAGGGAATCGCTACTACACATTCGGCCATTCAACTAATCAACTGACCTCAGTTGTACGGTACTTAGTAGTTATTCTTCTTCGTCAGAGCTACAACTATATTGATTTAATTCTATATCAATCCACGGTTTCAAATGATCAACTGAAGTATGGGTACTGCGTGGGCCTTCATGCTCACCGATTTCTTCCACAACGTAACGATCATTCCTCAAAACCTTACTAATACGATAAGAGCCTAAATATTTTGGATACAATTTTAAACCTGGCCCAAACTGTGTTCTTTTTATAGCAACAATATCATTTTCTCGATAACATTTCGTTTTTTTACGCTTACGATTAAAACATTTTCGATTTTCTTCTTGTAACTTATGAATATTTTCTTTCGCTCTATTTCTTAAATTATCACGATCATCTTGAAAGTTTTGTACTTTCGCTTCGTCTAATAATATTACTTCGGGCAGCGGATTTCGACTTAAACTATCGACGTATTGCATGCTCGTACCTGAACGATGCTCAATCGTATAATCGTATTCCTTCAATAGCAGAGCCCATCTGGCTATGCGCACACTCAAATCTTTCTTACGCATCGTCATCTGAAGAGCCTGACAATCAGTTAATATTTTAAACGGTATCCCAAGTAAATAAATCCTAAATCTTTTCAATGACTTTATAATGGCTAAGACCTCTAACTCGTAACTACTGTATTTCTCTTTAGCGGGTGTGGTTTTGCCAATGGCGTAATAAATGGAATGTAACTTGCGATCTTGATTATCTCGTTGTAGTAAAATAGTTCCATAACCAAATTTTAATACGTCAGTATGTAACTCGGTTTCCGCTCCCGGACGATACAATCTTAGGCCCGTATTCATAGTCAAGGCTTATTTTCAAGACCGTCTCAAGTACAGTCTTAAGATGGCGCTTTGATGCATAGTCATGAAACAAGTCTATACTTGAGGAAAATCTCAAGGCGTAGCTTGTCGAAGGCAATCATTTTTCAAAGTACCTTAATATGATTCACAAACTTATCTAATTTGTTATAAGTATGGACTAAAGATTATCTTATTTGTTATTAATTCATAGTCGTTTAAGATTATCTCATTTCACATATATATCGTTAAATAAGACAATCTTCATCAAGTCGAGGTCAAAGAGGACTTAAGCAAAATTGCGTATTATTATCTCGTGTGTATAAATAAAATATTTACGCGTTTTAAGGATTTTCCTTTATCAATAACTTTGAGAAATATGACTTGAAATGTTTATGGCTAAAGAGCGACTGCTAATACACGCGGAGATTGCTAATTTTTAAAATCAGTGAACTCAAGTGCTTGTATTTGTACCTCATAACCTCAGCAATAGGTTGCAAAAATGTTGACTGCCTAATATTTGATTAATTCTCTTGCACAACGTGATACGGAAGATCGAAACTCTTTGGGATTTACTATCGCTGATTTTGATGACGTTTGAGTTTTATTAATATCCAGGATTGACACCTGCCACGTTGTTGACGTAAGTCGAGTGGGTGAGTCGGTGGGGGCGGGTTAATTTTTACACAGGCAGACGTCCCCCTTGATAATATTAAAAGTTTATTTGGGACATTTTTTCGTACAATGGTTATTTTTCGAAATATTTAGTTGTCTCAAGTTAAATGGGACACCCTGTATATAAAATTTTAAGACATGTATAATTTTTAACTTACATTAATAACAGCAGGTAAGTATTAATCCTATTGTAAATATCTTCTTCTGGATTAAATGTGACGGTTTGTTGGGAACCTTATCAAGTCGGCCAAAACTCTTGTGAATATCAATACAAAACCCAGTGTACTTTTAATAAATATACGATGATACGAAAGATAGGATACAACAAAATATTAGGGACTTCATTTTTTATCTTCTCTTTGCTCAATGTAGCAGTGTTTCCATTGGTGGAACTAATAGAAATATCACGGAAATAGCTGATTCAGAAATAAGCATGATTTTAAGCACATTTTCACGAAGACGATCTTAAATCAATTAAGTATTACTTAAGCAAGAATTTCTTCGCAAAGACCATCTTATTTCGTCACTATGAAATATACCCTTGGTGAGATGATCTTAATTGAATAAGATAGTCTTTGCCAAGGCAGTCTTAAGTGCTGATTTGAGATTCAACTATGAATACCGCCCTTAGTACTGGTTGATTACACAGGAAGGCCTTCAATCGCTTGAACGCAATTTCTTGTTTCTCTTCAAACTTGAATTTCACATTGTTTCGCAGAAGGTCTGATAAACGCCTCGCAATCGTCGCATAATTCGGTACAAACTTCCTAAAGAAACCGGTTGTGGCGGCATACCGCCACGCCGCTGCACCGAAGCGGTGTAATACACCGCGACGCCGCTACGCGCCGCAGGCCCTCAGCCAAGCTCCACGCTTACGGCTACACCGCCAGATAGCGCAGGCGGTGTAAAGCTATCTCGCGATTTAGAATCGATCAACTCACTATAAAATAGCGTCGATTCGATTCTTTCTTCACTCACTCGCTTTAAAGCGAGCTCTCTACAAGGGCCCTTGACTTGAGTAGTAGTTCTGTTTCAAAAGAGCGTAACCAGCGATTAGTTTGCTACAAGTTTTCTCGACTTTCTTACAGTGCCTAAAAAGGCACAAAGGCAGAAAACTCGATCCCAGCTCCGGCCGCACACTTCACCGAGGAATATTCCTATGCGGCCCGCTGACGCACCAGCTTCGCCGTCGCCGCCGCAGACTTTGCAGTGGAGACTTATTCCGCTTGATTTCTGCGTACGGTTGACTCGGCCTCCACGGGACACTCTCGCACTAGGGGACATCCGTATACGGAGACTTCTCTCTTTTCGGCTCGCAGAACGAATTGCATCGCCTAGAAACGAGACCACCACAGTGCAAGTCGGATCGGAGACACGCTCCATCGCTACTCAAACCTTGCCGCCTAGAGCTTGCTCGGAGAGCAGTTGCCATACCGAGGATCACTTCCCGAATGGGATACCTCCGACGCCTGGGAAAGAGTTGCAACGTGCACCCTCGCTAGAGCCGTCCTTTTTAGACCGGTGCTGTATACCAAGTCGCGGCCGGTAACCACCTACCGGTCCCGCCAATGTTTATTCTAACTCACGGCCTTACACTTTGCCGTGAGCGTGCCATTGGCGCACTTAAACCACAAACACAACTGTACATAGATCTCTGACAAAGAAATAAATGCATTTCTCAGAACAAAGGTTTTATCTTTTCTCGCCAGCACAAACACACGCTATAAATTGGTGACCCCAACGACTGGTCGAGAAAGATGAGCCAATCAGAGAAAATCGGCGAGACGTCAGGCGCTGACGCAGCACAGATCGGCAGAGTTTCGGTACGTGTACCGCCATTCTGGCCGGAGAAATCAGAACTACGATTCGCCCAATTGGAGAGCCAGTTCCTGCTGAGCGCGGTCACGTCAGACTCGACAAAATACGCATACGCAATCTCGCAAATCGAAACCAAATACATAAAGGAGATAAAAGACGTGATAACCAATCCGTCGGCGTACGGAAAGTACGAGGCTGTCAAGAAAGTCTTAATCCAACCACTAAGCGACTCGCAGGAACACCGCATAAAATAATGAGACGAATCAATTGATATAAAGAAAACACATAGTTGCTTTCAAGAATAAATATGTAATTTGCAACATGCAACTGCATACTTTTTTTTTAAACCAATGTGTTTTCTTTATACCAATTGATTCGTTTCATTATTTTATGCATAAAAGTATTAAGGTAAGATTCCCAAAAATTGAATGTTTTACAAGATATTTTGTATTTTATGTCAAAATACTGTAATTTACAAGCCTCATAACTCGAAAAGTACTTAATAAAAAATAACTTCATTATAGTGTTTTGAAAAGCTCTTGACACCAGCTATTAGATTTTGGAATCAAAAATAGGGGTTTCCATTTAAAAAAATAACTCTGACTTTCAAATGACCTTAAAAATCAACTGCGAAGTCAAAGTCAAGGTCACCCTCAGTTGGCCCCCTTTTAATCCTACAACGTTTGTTAAGGTCATTTTTTGCTATCACCCTTATCTTCGGAGTAATTTGCGTGGATGTTTTATAATGGAACATCCTGTATATATTGTTATGATTTATGGCTAATACGGAGCCGCTGAGAACAATATCGGATTGCTTCAACGTTTCTATTTTGTCTGTTTTCCGAATTATACGTCGCTTAATTGCTTGGTTATTAACTAAAACAGATGAAATTATTACATGGCCGCAACATGAAAAGGTTTTAGCAGTGTGCAAAGGGTTTTTTTCAAAAAGGATTCCACAATTGTTAAGAGCAATTGATTGTACACACATTCGCATTGAAAAGCCTTCGACAAGTGAACAATTATATTGTAATCGCAAAAAATTTTTCTCTATTCATCTACAAGCGATTGTTGATTCAAATATGCGATTTACAAACGTCTACATTGGTGAACCAGGTTCATTGCATGATGCTCGAATATTGAAGATGTCACTTATATACGAAAGAGCAAACGAAGAGAAAGAAACGGTTTTTCCTAATGATACTTTTTTACTTGGCGATTCTGCATACCCGTCACTACCGTGGCTTGTTCCACCATTTCACGATAATGGCCATTTAACGCCACAACAAATCGAATTCAATTTTATACATTCATCTACCCCAGTGATGCGATCTTTCCCACAGCGGTCCCGGCTCCGTTGCCTCACACAACCTTACAGAAGCGCTACGTCACGTATCCGTGTGAGCTCGGCCGTTCAATCAATGGAAGAGAGCGAACGTCTCCCTTCCACCGAGACACAACAGACAATAAATGCATGCTACTTGCATGTTAAAAGCAAGCGTTTCTGATTCAGAAAAGAAATTCTGAGGCGAGTGGCTGGAATATTAGAGATCACCTGCTCGAGACCTGCTTCGTGCAACTTTTTTTTTTTTTTTCCACATTTGTTTCTAACATAGTAAATTATTAGATAATATTTTTTTGCCCAAAAAAATATTTTTTATTTATTATTAATATTGGCATATATTAAACTAACAATTTCAGAAATAATACAGATCTGCTATTGTTAATAGAAAAATGAAGTTATTTTACAATGTTGCAACAAAGTGCTACTTTAACATATGCGAATATTTTTAATAAAGATAAAATAATTTCTTTTAGCCAAAAACATTATCCAATAATTTACTTAAAATAAATATCGAAAAAGGAAAAAAAGTTACAAAATCACAGTTTTCAAACACGAGATTTTTAATATTCTTGCCATTCGCCTTACTCGTTTAGCCATGCTTGCTATTTTACATTTATCAACATGAAAGATTACACACCTGTAAAGCTTTTAATTATTTATTTTAAACTACTGCATATTAGCAAGAGTTACTGCAGTAACTACATATACATGTACTGTGGAGATTAGTGGAGGAACACAGTAACATATTAAAAATGCAGTCAAATAGATGTAAGATTACCCTCATAGCACATCAACATTCCTAAAAGGTTACAATAATCTTAAATTGTAACATGGTAACATTCCACGGAGATTAATAAAGCTGCCATTAACCTCCCAGCGACATAAAAATGTTCGTTTTAATATACTCCATTAACATTCTAGAAATCTTGTAAAGCACGTTGTATTAATATTTATATAACATGCTAGGGACTTTCTAATATTATTTTTAATACTCTTATAAAAAGAAATATTATAATGATTTATTCAACTATTAGCAAAAAATTGATTAAATATTATACTTTCTAATCATTTTTTGTTAATAGTTGAATAAATTAATATAATATTGTAACGATGCAGCCCGCTGCATCGTTACGGCTACGGACCGTCCATCGTCCGTAGCCCACCAAGGGCGCATCGCGCGCCGATAAATTTCCAATCAAAAACAGCGGCGGTCAACCGCCGAAAATCCCCCACACCCGACCGTTCCGAAATTCCGTATTGTGGGGGACTCGCCGCCGAAACCGCCGATGCTTGCCGATTCGAAATCATTCGGCCGTCAGCCGGGTATAAAAGAGGCCCGGCTGAACGTCTTCTCACCAGACTCCGTTCGCTGATCGACAGCGAACAACCCTGCTACGAGCGTCCTCGTAGTCCCGACCGAGCATACTCGGACTCTATACCTGTGCCAGCACACGAGTATCCTCGTGTACCGCCGAGTGTCCTCGGTATTCTTTGATTCCAGGATACGAATATATTCGTATACCCGCCAAGCGTACTTGGTTCCTCTAGGCCACCGAACTCTGTATTGCGGGCATTTCCGCATACCTAGCCAGGTCGCTATTCTAAATTCCGTCTTCGTACGAGCATCCTCGTACTCCCGCCGAACGTAATCGGCAGCCTAAGTCCGCATACCGCGTTTATTCGCCGGGATTTCATAATTGTAATCCGTCCGGCAAGCAACACCGCGTCGACCAATCCGCGCCGCCGAATAGTCCGCATCGATCTACGATCGAACAGACTCGCGATACTACGAACGTACTCACCGACAAGCGCTCCGTCTTGTACCAACCGTTGCGACACGATCGCCCGCGCTTGCGCTCTCGCCGACCGCACCAGGACGCCTCACGTCATACTAAATAATTATTCCACCGTTGCCTCAAATAATTATTTCATTATTACGATACTTCGCATTGATTTTCACGTATACTTCGCATTTATTTTACGCCGCCTTAAATAATTATTTCACCGCCGCTCGAATAATTATTTCATTTTGCCGATATCTTGCATTTATTTTCACGTTGCTTTCGCTTCTCTTTTGCGCCGCTTTAAAATAATTATTTCACCATTGCTTAAATAATTATTTCGCCTTTGCCGATATCTTGCATTTATTTTCACGTTACTCTGTATTCATTTCACGCCGCTTTAAAGAACTATTTCGCTATCACTTGTTAATTACTTCACCGATATTTGGCTAATTTGTATGCTATTTCAAATTCATCTTGCACACGCTTCGCATGTATGCACGAGCATTGTAGCAGATCATTCGAGGCAAATCGTATCAACATCTTTCTCAATAAACGCTGTTTCATTATTTTGTTATAAACGAGCATTTGGTTTATTTGACATACCCCCAACCGACCGAACCTGGATTCCGGCGAGCTAATCCGCGTCCGCCGAAGCTCACACGGTTTCAATATTTCTTTTTCCTTTTTTTTATTTTTTAAGAAGAAATCTCGCAAAGAATATATAAGTAAATAATTTGCAAAAAATCTATAAAAATTGAATAAAACATTTTATTATTGGATATTTCTTATACTCTATTGTATTTATTTATATTATGTTTATAAAAAATTATACAAATATTTTTAATAAATCAAATAAACAAAAATACTTTATGTCTTAATAAAATATTTATCACAGAGAGTTCTCCGGTAACAACAGAAATGAAAAAAATGGTATTACTATTTTTGTTCTGTGTCTATAGACGGCTAATATACTACATATTTTCTTCGTTGCCATCATCAGTTTCGCGCTGCTGTTGCTTTCTTATTTTTATCCTAAAAAATATCGATAACTAACATAAAATTTATAACATGCATTCTTAGAACAAATCTTTAAATTTTTTTACAAATATTTTTATTATATGTGTATTATATATTTCTTATTATTAATGAATATACATACTCTGCTCTTTGCTGTCGCCACTTAGCATGCACTAGCCAGCTCGATATGATTTCGGCAATCTGTGTATCATTTGTTTCCGGTTTATGAATTCGTACCACTCCTGTTAGATGTTAAATAAAAATAAAAATCAATATTACAACATAACGATATAAAATAAACATTTAATTATACAAATTATTTAATTTAAAATATTGTTTTTTCTGTGTAATACTTACTCTTAAGAATTGAACACAGTTTGAGAGCACTAAAATTTCTTTTGTTTCGATGTCCCAAATAACTAAAATTCTCTGCAAGTTGATCGCTCAATAACTTTTTTAATATATTTGTGATTATGTTGGATAAATTTGTTCCGCTTACTTGTTTCAACGTATTTACCTATAGGACAACAATTTTTTATATTATTTAAAAATATTACAAAAAATGTGTTTGTTAAAATTACATATATATTGTGTATACCACAACATTTTTACCATTTTGTTTGCAAACGAGCTATCTTTTAATACTTCTTCTAATCGTTTTAATGCATTCATATTTATCAATGGCAGATCATATTCTGTAAACTCTATAAAATCATATGTTTCTTGATTATTATGCCGCATAATGCTTGATGCTTCCAATAAAACCATTCTATTTTCTAGAGCAGTCATTTTGTTAAGTAACAACTGTAATTTCCTTATAACCTCTTTTTGAAACTCTGTAAAAATAAAAATACATTAAAATGTAGTGGTGTAATATTTATGTAATGTAATATATATATATACAGGGTGTCCCAAAAATTTTGACACAGCGCTTGTATGCCGGTAGAGAAGAGTAAACTGAATCGAAAAGTTCTCTACCACTTTGCAATTTTCGCAAGGGTTAATGAGATATTAATTATTAAAAATCTCATTAACCCTTGCGAAAATTGCAAAGTGGTAGAAGACTTTTCGATTCAGTTTACTCTTCTCTACCGGCATACAAGCGCTGTGTCAAAATTTTTGGGACACCCTGTATAAGTTTCAGGTCTGTTGAAACTTTGCAACATAGAAGATTGGCATAGAAAATTGATACATATTTGTCTCTGATTATGATCTGGTGCAATAAACTAATAATTTATGCTATATATAAATAAATATTTTTTAAAATTACAAACCATTTTCCGCAGTTAAAAAGTTGTTGTTTTCAATATACTTATTTGTATGCTTTTCAATATTTTGCAAATTGCCATTTTCATCTGGTGAATTATCATGATAGTCCCGTCCTATGCATTCATTTATTGTTACTTCTTTATCTGAATTTTTAGTATGTATAACAGAGCTCATTAAGCATTTAAATTTCGATTGTTCTACACTAGGCGACAGTGGAACTATTGTCTGATTTGCTTTAGTTCTTTTCTTGTTTGTGTTATATAATTTGTCTGAAACGAATATTCGGAATCGGTAATAATTTAGTTTGTTCTTCACTTTTGTCAGAGTCGAATTCATATTTCGATGACGAATAATTTATTCTAGCTCGCTTATGTCTCGATTTTCTTTCTTTATCGCATCTTTTGGTTTCATTTTCTGTACCTTCATTTTCTGTACCGTCAGCCGTTAAATCTGATACATTTTCAGCAAGGTGTAGTTTCTCTTTCGCTCTTACGTATGAATCTAAAAATATACACAGACGTTATAAGGCAAATCGACATATTTACTAATAATGAACATAATAATTAAAATTTTGAAAAATAAATCTTACTTGTTCTATAAAAGATCTTTACAACGTCATATATTTTTCAATTCGAGTTATCTTCAAAAGGCAATTTTGATTCAACAGCTTTCATTATTTTTGCTGGATTCCGAAAAGTAGGATAAGCGCATTTTGTTTCATCCTTGTTCAACCAAACTGAAGACACTATTGCCAGACCATCATGAAATTCTACGATACTGTAGGCCTTAGATGTGGTCATGTTTCTGTTTAAATTATAGATTGGATCATTTAAATAATATAACATTTATTTGTAAATATTATATATACATAAATAATATTATATAACATAAATAATGACATTTATTTGTAAATATTATATATAATAATTCAAGTGTAGTTATTGATTTATGATACATTAAAGGAGTCAAGACTACAAGAATCAATAAAAAAATTTTATTTTAAAGAAATTTACAAATCTTTCTATAATAAATTAAATTAAATACATCAATAACCTATACAATGGCTCATAAAATATAGAAATTATTAAATTAAATAAACTGGAAGAAATCATAAGAAAACTAACAAATCAAAATTAATTAATACAATAAAATAATAAATAATCCATATGTAATTGTAATATTTGAAATCCAGTTCTTTTTGTCCCGTGTTGTCAAATTAGTCAATATAATAAGATAATAAATAAATAATCATATTTTTTCTCTCTCGCCTTTCTAGCAGCGCTTTTCTCGATGTTACATATTAATGTATATATATATTTATATTATTAATTTTTATACGTATGTATTTTAAGGGGCACACGACAAACTGTTCGCCATATGGAATTTTCCAAGCTTTTGCTGCCACATTATTGATGGTCCATGCATTTAAAGTTTGATCTTCATAATTTTCATTCACAATATTTATTTGTAAAAATGAAGACTTTACAGGTAAGTCATATAAATGTTGTACGTTTAATAACTTTTTCCCAATTACTAATATTACTTCATCTTCGCATTGGATAATGTTTTCCACTTTTATATATTCTCCATTCTCTAATATGCAACAATTATTTCTTTTATCACCACAGTGGATTGTATATAATGAGTTGCGTAATATTTTGTATTGACCTTTAATATTACAGTTTTGGTGCAAAGGACCATCAAAGTGTTTCTTTTCTTAACATAATTCAGAGCTTTTTGCTTTTTTAATTTTGTTATTCACACTTTTTATTTCGTCAAGTCTTCTTGAAAGTTGTTGCAACGGTTCGTCTCCTTTTCTTAATAGTTTTTTAATTGTCGACATATAATTTTCAAATCTGAAACAACTAAAATTGTCTAATATTCCAAATTTTCTTACGTCTGCGACAAGATGTAATAGATTATGTATATTGTGAGATGCATGTGCTTCACCATATAGTTTTACAAAATGTAACGGTGCAGCCCGCAAGCTGCATCGTTACGGCTACGGACCGTCCATCGTCCGTAGCCCACCAAGGGCGCATCGAGCGCCGATAAGCTTTTTGTCAAAAACAGCGGCGGTCAACCGCCGAAAATCCTCCACACCCGACCGTTCCAAAATTCCGTTTTGTGGGGGACTCGCCGCCGAAACCGCCGATGCTTGCCGATTCAAAGCCGTTCGGCTGCCAGCCGGGTATAAAAGAGGCCCGGCTGAACGTCTTCTCACCAGACTCCGTTCGCTGATCGACAGCGAACAACCCTGCTACGAGCGTCCTCGTAGTCCCGACCGAGCATACTCGGACTCTATACCTGTGCCAGCACACGAGTATCCTCGTGTACCGCCGAGTGTCCTCGGTATTCTTTGATTCCAGGATACGAATATATTCGTATACCCGCCAAGCGTACTTGGTTCCTCTAGGCCACCGAACTCTGTATTGCGGGCATTTCCGCATACCTAGCCAGGTCGCTATTCTAAATTCCGTCTTCGTACGAGCATCCTCGTACTCCCGCCGAACGTAATCGGCAGCCTAAGTCCGCATACCGCGTTTATTCGCCGGGATTTCATAATTGTAATCCGTCCGGCAAGCAACACCGCGTCGACCAATCCGCGCCGCCGAATAGTCCGCATCGATCTACGATCGAACAGACTCGCGATACTACGAACGTACTCACCGACAAGCGCTCCGTCTTGTACCAACCGTTGCGACACGATCGCCCGCGCTTGCGCTCTCGCCGACCGCACCAGGACGCCTCACGTCATTACTAAATAATTATTCCACCGTTGCCTCAAATAATTATTTCATTATTACGATACTTCGCATTGATTTTCACGTATACTTCGCATTTATTTTACGCCGCCTTAAATAATTATTTCACCGCCGCTCGAATAATTATTTCATTTTGCCGATATCTTGCATTTATTTTCACGTTGCTTTCGCTTCTCTTTTGCGCCGCTTTAAAATAATTATTTCACCATTGCTTAAATAATTATTTCGCCTTTGCCGATATCTTGCATTTATTTTCACGTTACTCTGTATTCATTTCACGCCGCTTTAAAGAACTATTTCGCTATCACTTGTTAATTACTTCACCGATATTTGGCTAATTTGTATGCTATTTCAAATTCATCTTGCACACGCTTCGCATGTATGCACGAGCATTGTAGCAGATCATTCGAGGCAAATCGTATCAACATCTTTCTCAATAAACGCTGTTTCATTATTTTGTTATAAACGAGCATTTGGTTTATTTGACATACCCCCAACCGACCGAACCTGGATTCCGGCGAGCTAATCCGCGTCCGCCGAAGCTCACACGGTTTCAATATTTCTTTTTCCTTTTTTTTATTTTTTAAGAAGAAATCTCGCAAAGAATATATAAGTAAATAATTTGCAAAAAATCTATAAAAATTGAATAAAACATTTTATTATTGGATATTTCTTATACTCTATTGTATTTATTTATATTATGTTTATAAAAAATTATACAAATATTTTTAATAAATCAAATAAACAAAAATACTTTATGTCTTAATAAAATATTTATCACAGAGAGTTCTCCGGTAACAACAGAAATGAAAAAAATGGTATTACTATTTTTGTTCTGTGTCTATAGACGGCTAATATACTACATATTTTCTTCGTTGCCATCATCAGTTTCGCGCTGCTGTTGCTTTCTTATTTTTATCCTAAAAAATATCGATAACTAACATAAAATTTATAACATGCATTCTTAGAACAAATCTTTAAATTTTTTTACAAATATTTTTATTATATGTGTATTATATATTTCTTATTATTAATGAATATACATACTCTGCTCTTTGCTGTCGCCACTTAGCATGCACTAGCCAGCTCGATATGATTTCGGCAATCTGTGTATCATTTGTTTCCGGTTTATGAATTCGTACCACTCCTGTTAGATGTTAAATAAAAATAAAAATCAATATTACAACATAACGATATAAAATAAACATTTAATTATACAAATTATTTAATTTAAAATATTGTTTTTTCTGTGTAATACTTACTCTTAAGAATTGAACACAGTTTGAGAGCACTAAAATTTCTTTTGTTTCGATGTCCCAAATAACTAAAATTCTCTGCAAGTTGATCGCTCAATAACTTTTTTAATATATTTGTGATTATGTTGGATAAATTTGTTCCGCTTACTTGTTTCAACGTATTTACCTATAGGACAACAATTTTTTATATTATTTAAAAATATTACAAAAAATGTGTTTGTTAAAATTACATATATATTGTGTATACCACAACATTTTTACCATTTTGTTTGCAAACGAGCTATCTTTTAATACTTCTTCTAATCGTTTTAATGCATTCATATTTATCAATGGCAGATCATATTCTGTAAACTCTATAAAATCATATGTTTCTTGATTATTATGCCGCATAATGCTTGATGCTTCCAATAAAACCATTCTATTTTCTAGAGCAGTCATTTTGTTAAGTAACAACTGTAATTTCCTTATAACCTCTTTTTGAAACTCTGTAAAAATAAAAATACATTAAAATGTAGTGGTGTAATATTTATGTAATGTAATATATATATATACAGGGTGTCCCAAAAATTTTGACACAGCGCTTGTATGCCGGTAGAGAAGAGTAAACTGAATCGAAAAGTTCTCTACCACTTTGCAATTTTCGCAAGGGTTAATGAGATATTAATTATTAAAAATCTCATTAACCCTTGCGAAAATTGCAAAGTGGTAGAAGACTTTTCGATTCAGTTTACTCTTCTCTACCGGCATACAAGCGCTGTGTCAAAATTTTTGGGACACCCTGTATAAGTTTCAGGTCTGTTGAAACTTTGCAACATAGAAGATTGGCATAGAAAATTGATACATATTTGTCTCTGATTATGATCTGGTGCAATAAACTAATAATTTATGCTATATATAAATAAATATTTTTTAAAATTACAAACCATTTTCCGCAGTTAAAAAGTTGTTGTTTTCAATATACTTATTTGTATGCTTTTCAATATTTTGCAAATTGCCATTTTCATCTGGTGAATTATCATGATAGTCCCGTCCTATGCATTCATTTATTGTTACTTCTTTATCTGAATTTTTAGTATGTATAACAGAGCTCATTAAGCATTTAAATTTCGATTGTTCTACACTAGGCGACAGTGGAACTATTGTCTGATTTGCTTTAGTTCTTTTCTTGTTTGTGTTATATAATTTGTCTGAAACGAATATTCGGAATCGGTAATAATTTAGTTTGTTCTTCACTTTTGTCAGAGTCGAATTCATATTTCGATGACGAATAATTTATTCTAGCTCGCTTATGTCTCGATTTTCTTTCTTTATCGCATCTTTTGGTTTCATTTTCTGTACCTTCATTTTCTGTACCGTCAGCCGTTAAATCTGATACATTTTCAGCAAGGTGTAGTTTCTCTTTCGCTCTTACGTATGAATCTAAAAATATACACAGACGTTATAAGGCAAATCGACATATTTACTAATAATGAACATAATAATTAAAATTTTGAAAAATAAATCTTACTTGTTCTATAAAAGATCTTTACAACGTCATATATTTTTCAATTCGAGTTATCTTCAAAAGGCAATTTTGATTCAACAGCTTTCATTATTTTTGCTGGATTCCGAAAAGTAGGATAAGCGCATTTTGTTTCATCCTTGTTCAACCAAACTGAAGACACTATTGCCAGACCATCATGAAATTCTACGATACTGTAGGCCTTAGATGTGGTCATGTTTCTGTTTAAATTATAGATTGGATCATTTAAATAATATAACATTTATTTGTAAATATTATATATACATAAATAATATTATATAACATAAATAATGACATTTATTTGTAAATATTATATATAATAATTCAAGTGTAGTTATTGATTTATGATACATTAAAGGAGTCAAGACTACAAGAATCAATAAAAAAAATTTTATTTTAAAGAAATTTACAAATCTTTCTATAATAAATTAAATTAAATACATCAATAACCTATACAATGGCTCATAAAATATAGAAATTATTAAATTAAATAAACTGGAAGAAATCATAAGAAAACTAACAAATCAAAATTAATTAATACAATAAAATAATAAATAATCCATATGTAATTGTAATATTTGAAATCCAGTTCTTTTTGTCCCGTGTTGTCAAATTAGTCAATATAATAAGATAATAAATAAATAATCATATTTTTTCTCTCTCGCCTTTCTAGCAGCGCTTTTCTCGATGTTACATATTAATGTATATATATATTTATATTATTAATTTTTATACGTATGTATTTTAAGGGGCACACGACAAACTGTTCGCCATATGGAATTTTCCAAGCTTTTGCTGCCACATTATTGATGGTCCATGCATTTAAAGTTTGATCTTCATAATTTTCATTCACAATATTTATTTGTAAAAATGAAGACTTTACAGGTAAGTCATATAAATGTTGTACGTTTAATAACTTTTTCCCAATTACTAATATTACTTCATCTTCGCATTGGATAATGTTTTCCACTTTTATATATTCTCCATTCTCTAATATGCAACAATTATTTCTTTTATCACCACAGTGGATTGTATATAATGAGTTGCGTAATATTTTGTATTGACCTTTAATATTACAGTTTTGGTGCAAAGGACCATCAAAGTGTTTCTTTTCTTAACATAATTCAGAGCTTTTTGCTTTTTTAATTTTGTTATTCACACTTTTTATTTCGTCAAGTCTTCTTGAAAGTTGTTGCAACGGTTCGTCTCCTTTTCTTAATAGTTTTTTAATTGTCGACATATAATTTTCAAATCTGAAACAACTAAAATTGTCTAATATTCCAAATTTTCTTACGTCTGCGACAAGATGTAATAGATTATGTATATTGTGAGATGCATGTGCTTCACCATATAGTTTTACAAAATGTAACGGTGCAGCCCGCAAGCTGCATCGTTACGGCTACGGACCGTCCATCGTCCGTAGCCCACCAAGGGCGCATCGAGCGCCGATAAGCTTTTTGTCAAAAACAGCGGCGGTCAACCGCCGAAAATCCTCCACACCCGACCGTTCCAAAATTCCGTTTTGTGGGGGACTCGCCGCCGAAACCGCCGATGCTTGCCGATTCAAAGCCGTTCGGCTGCCAGCCGGGTATAAAAGACGCCCGGCTGAACGTCTTCTCACCAGACTCCGTTCGCTGATAGACAGCGAACATCCCTCTACGAGTGTCCTCGTAGTCCTCAACCAAGCATACTCGGTTTTTCGTATACCTGTGCTAGCACACGAGTATCCTCGTGTACCGCCGAGCGTCCTCGGTATTCTTGATTCCCGCATACGAATCCATTCGTATACCCGCCGAGCGTACTTGGCTCCTCTAGGCCACCGAACTTCGTATTGCGGGCATTTCCGCATACCAAGCTAAGTCGCCGTTCTAAGATTCCGCCTTCGTACGAGCATCCTCGTACTCCCGCTGAGCGTAATCGGCAGCCTAAATCCTGACACCGCGTTTATTCGCCGGGATTTCAAAATCGTAATCCGTCCGGCAAGCAGAACCACGTCGACCAATCCGCGCCGCCGAATAGTCCGCATCGATCTACGATCGAACAGACTCGCGATACTACGAACGCACTCACCGACAAGCGCTCCGTATTGTACCAACCGTTGCGACGCGATCACCCGCGCTTGCGCTCTCGCCGACCGCACCGGGACGCCTCACGTCATTCTTTATAGTTTCACATTTATTTTCACGTCGTTTTTGTATTTAATTTACACCGCTCTTAAATAATTATTTCACCGATGGTTCAGATAATTATTCCGCTACCGCCGATACTTCGCTTACGTTCACGCTGCTTTATATTTATTCCACGCCGCTTCAAGAATTATTTCGGCATTGCCAAATAATTATTTCACCGATATTCTGTTACTGACTTCACCGATATATCCTTTTATATGTATTTTACCTAGCTCAAATAATTATTCAGCCGTTGCTTAATAATTCTTTCGCATCGCATGTACACACACAGTCATCAAACATACTAAATTAAATAAACACGTCTACTAATTTACCATCAACTAAACGCATTTTCTTTGACACACCCCCAACCGACCGAACCTGGATTCCGACGAGCTACACCGCGCTCGAAAAGCTCACACGGTTTCAAAAAGAATGAACAAAGTGTTTTAATAAATTTTCAGCGTAATCCAGATAACAATCTTTCTTACAAAAAGCTTCATTTAACAATATTGAAATAGCTACATGAAATGTTAAAAAATTGTTATACATGTTTCTGTTTAATAAATCTTTTAAGACAACAGGCCCTAAGTATAAAATAAAAGTTCTAAATTCTGTAGCTTTCCATTGTTTATAATCTTCCAGTGATCTAGGTCTTCTATTAAATTCTGTTGGAACAGTTTGTCTAACATTTTTGAGTAGTTGAGAAACTTGTTTGCAGAAGGTTTTGGCAATTCTTCTGGAAAATACATGTTTCAACCATAAACTTATTAATTTTCGCATTACCCCTAAACACACCAAATGCATATAATCAAGTAGCACACAAGAAACTAATCCAAAATTGTCTATTTCTTTTAACAGATATATCCCTTGCTGATATTCTCCCATATATACATTATTTGCCATTTCTGTATCTGTTCGTAAAGGAATGTTTTCATCTACTCTGGGAAAACATACACGTCCATTATTCCATTCACCTCTTATGGTGCATTTTGTACAGCTAGAGAATCCTGTATGACCTTTCACTGCAAGAACAAACGATTTTGCTGGTGTATCACAAATCAATGCACTTAAATTTACTTTAACCATTATTTCATTGTCAATAAAGCCTGTTGTTACTAATGGCTTAATATCAGATACAAATCTTCTTAAAAACTCATTGGAATCTTTCGGTTTTGTATATCCACAATATAGTCCTGCTACATATACCTTACCACACAAATCTGATATAAGGATAGGCCAAAAACAACCATTTGAGGATCGAGATATAGACATACCATCTATATTTATTAGCAAATCTAATATAGCAATATTCATACCACTTTTTCTTCTCTCACTTATCATTTGTCTTACAATATCTATAATATCAAAGTGACAGTATTGACCATCGCCCATTTCAACAACATCTGTATTTCTGGGAGTTTCTAAGAAGGTTCTAGAATCCTTTGGAAATGTAGTATTTGTAAAAGTATTTAAAATTTTCAAAAGTTCTTTCAGTGCAGAATGTGTAATTCCATATTGTATTGCCCATGCAACTACAGTTTTTTTTTTAATTTTATCTGCGTTTTCATTTAAAGACTTATTACTTGTTTCAGAATAAAAATAATTATCATCATCTGTATTTATTGTTTCTACAAACTCTGTCAATAATGCACCATCATGTTCAATGGAATTCGATTGTGATGTGTCATCATCAACTTCATTGTTTTGATTTGGTGATATGTGATGAGCAACGTTATCATTTAGTACATTTCTCGTCTTTACAGTACTTTTCTTATTGCATTCTATATTTATTGAATGGACACTACTATAAGGCGAGGTTTGTCGTGCCAGCAGTAACTTTCTATTATAAGAATATGAATCTGCTGCAAATCTAGCCAAACGTCTAAGATAACCCTTAGAATAAATTTTTAATTTGCGTATCCCACTCATAATGATTTTGTTGCTATTATAAACAGTAAAACAAAGAACGTTGAACTAACCTTTTAATATGCTAACCTACAATTAAATATTAATCGTTTCTACATTACCTGGTTTTTATTAAAAATAATTAAAAAAAGGTAATTGAAGAACTGTACACTTAAAAATGCAAAAATCGAAGCTTTAAGACCTTCAATAAATACACTTAATACTTCGCTGTACAGCACACACTACACACATATTTCACTATGTAATGCGAGCAAGACGAATGCAACCTCTGTTGAACGCAACTGATGTCGAACGACAGAGATAAAAGGCGCGCAATTTGAACAATGTCAAAGCTAATATATAAGATTAGAAAGATATTTTTATTTTTATTTATTTATATTTTTATTTTAATTAAAAATAAATATAAAATAATTATATTAAGTACATCTAACAATACTTACAAAACATTAACAAATTGTTAAGCTATTGCATGAATAACACAAACAAATATTAATTTTATAACTCTAACATATTTTTAATTAATTTTGTTTAATGCTTTAATAAATAAAAAATTTTAAAAATATAAAAAAGCACACATCAAAATATTAAACCATATTTTATAGTTTTGCAATATGTTAATATTATATTAATATTTTTATTTTTTAAATATTTTCAGCATACGTATAAAAAATGAGATAATTACGCGTAAGGTTGCTGAAATATTAAAATAAAATTGTATTAATCTTCCAACAATATTAAAATGTAAAATTACATTATAAAGTTAATGGTATATACCAGTAACATTTGTAGGAAATGATTTAAAATTAGAGGATGGGCACAACACTTGGATACATACGGGAGAAAAGAGTATATTCTAATAATAATAACACAGCGTACATTCAACGTCGCGTCTCTCCGCGAGTCGGCCGTGGACTGACTGTTCTCTTTTTTTTTTTTTTTCAACGCCGCCTACTATCAGCCTGTCGTCTGTTAATATATATCTTAAAGTATGTTTTACATTCGGCCATATTTGACTATCTGTCGTCCCTGACAGAATAACAATATTTTAACAAATAACTGAATCACAAAGCAGCTAATTAAATGCTAAGTATATTTTTTTTTTTTTTTTTTTTTTTTGGCACCATGGCCTTAGATTCGTAGCTTGCCAGACACCACGATACGGACGTGAAGTGTTCTGAAACCCATCTATATCATTAATCGTATACCTATCATTATCGAGTTTTTCCGCTATTTTGTACGGTCCTTTAAATACGGGTATAAGCTTTTGGGCTGCTCCGGCCGTACTGTCAAAATTTTTTAATCGAGACTAAATCACCTATAGAATATTTGTGTGCTTCCTTGCGCCTCTGTCTGCATATTTTTTATTATATGTTTGTGACCGTAATATTCTGTCAGACCGTAATATTCTGCCCGTTCTCGAGCGTTATCTGTATCATACTGTCCTTGCTCGTTTTCATTTTGTAAGTATTTGCTTAAGTTATCTATTGACTCGCCACGCTGCTTTACTCCGAATAATAATCGACTTGGTGTCTCACCTGTAACTTTACTTACTGAATTGTTCAACGCGTATTCGACTTCGGCGATAACTTTATACCAATATTTTCCCACTGAATTGTCCGATAGCTTGGCTAACATCGGAATTAGTGTCCGATTAACCCTTTCAACCTGGCCGTTAGCCTGAGGAGAACCTGTAGCGATTTTAACATGCTTAATTCCATTGCTATTCATAAAAACTCCAAATTCAGCGCTCGTAAAGCAACTGCCTCTATCTGTGATTATCATTTTCGGTCGCGAGTAATGCTCGAAATATTGTTGTAAATAGCTGATTGCCTCTTTGCTCGAAGTCGTCTTAGTTGGATAAAGTTTAACAAACTTCGTAAAAGCGTCTACTACGACCAAAAGATGTTGTTTAATTAACCGTTTCTTATCTATCGGCCCCAGATGATCGACATGTAGGGTGCCGAAAGGAACATTGCCTTTAGGTATTGAGTGAATTAAACCTTCGACTTTTCCGCTGACTGGAGAGAATGTGATGCATTTTAGACAGTTTTTAATGTGACAATTTACCTTCTCGCGGAGCTGCGGAAACCAATAATTTTCGAGAACTGCTTGGGCCGATTTCTCGGCACCCAAATGACCTAACTCGTCATGATATTTATACAAGACGTTTCTCTCCATTTGTTGCGGCACGTAAAATAATAATCTATCATTGTATTTACGATAAACGAGACCATTTCTCATCTCGTAAAACTTGTCTTCGGATTCCTCAAGTCTACCACGGATCTCGACAATTTTAGGGTCTTGCCCTTGACATATTGTTACGTTCCATTCAAAGGGGTTTTTTTCGATTACGCCAATGGTCCGACTGAGAGCGTCTACATGACGCATACGCGCTCCCGCTCTGTATTCTAGCTCATAATCATAATCTAGTAGTGCAATTGCCCATCTCTCGACCCTACGATTTATGTCCTTCTTTTTTAGAGTCATTGTGACAGCGCTACAATCAGTCATAATTTTGAATTTTAATCCCTGGAGATAAATTCTAAACCGCTCTAAGGCATAAATTATTGCAAGAGTCTCGAGTTCAAAACTATGCAATTTTGCTTCTCTTTCTGTCGTTCGTCTAGAGTAGTAAAACACTGGATGCATCTTTCCGTCGGATTTCTTTTGCATAAGAACCGCTCTGTATCCTGCAGAACTTGCGTCACAGTGCAGTTCGGTTTGGTCGTTTGGGTTATAAACCGCTAAAATTGGGTTATAAACCGCTAAGTTTAGTTTCAAGTATTTTAAACGCTTTGTACTCCGTTTCTCCGAATCGAAATGTCGCGTTTGCCTTCGTCAAGTCATAAAGAGCAATATTATATATAATATTATCTCATTATTTTAGTTGAACGTTCTTTTGTTTAGGGTCGAAGCGTGATTTTTTTGAAAGTCTCCAATAACTCCGACGCCGCACCAAAGCGCTGCATCCTTGCGTGGTTACACAACTGGTAGTCGGGTATGCCATCGATGACACAGTCAAGGACTTCGCCCTGATTAATCGGTACGCGATTCGCCAAAACAATTTTATCATGGTAATAATCGGCAAACGATTCACTGCCCCGCCAGATCCGCTGCTCAAATTCTTTGCGTAGCATCTGCCTGCTCGATCTATGATCGAAGATCGCTCTCATCTCCTTAACAATTCATTTACGGTCATTTCCAAATGATCCGGCCTCGAATGAAACCATCGTAACGCCTTTCCTCTCAATTTAGAGCCGATTAGAACTTTTGTCATATCATCGTTTAAGGCATATGTTCTTCGAAGCAGCTCGATTTGTTTTTCCCATGTTTGAAATGAGTCGTTGGAACCTTGAAATTCGCCGATGAGTCCGCCGATGTTATTAATATTGATATTTGTTCGTGAGCTCTGCCCACTATCACAGACTCAACGGACGTTCGCAAGTTTGATCGCGCCTCACCGGCCTCTCGACTCGCCAGCTGCAATTCTCTTTCCAGCACCGCTTTTTCTCGGCGGAGTAATTCAAGTTCTCGCCTTACGTGCTCGGGGATTGCCTCAATGACGGATGCATTCTGCATATTCCGAGCTTCCGATGGGGAGCCCGGTGTGTCCTCATCGCTCTCCACGTCCTCTGTCTCCATTGTCGTCATATTTTCCCATATTCTCGGATCGGCCTTCGATAATCGTAATATTAGTTTATCCTTAGTGCCTGTCGTACTAAGCTTCATCGATTTGAGCTTCTCTTTTAATTGCACAACGGTGTAGTTGCACAACGATATATCCGACTCTTTCGACATCTCGATAACGGTCAATTTATGCAAAACACACAGCGTCGATCCCGCCCTTCGATTGCAGGTAACGATCCGCACGCCGTAATCGCAATTCGCGCAACGCGTCCCAATCAATAACGCGAAACACAACCGCGATGCAAAATTAATTGTTCGTTATCAACTCCGCGAGCCTCGAATCCCACTTCTGAGAAAAACTGTAAGGCGTCTTTTACAAATATTCAACTCGCGAGTCGATTCCAATTCACGATCTGTCAGGTTGCCTATTACGATGAGGCTTCTTCAATTTATCAATTCTCTATTTCCTTTAACAGACAGGCGTCAAGAAACTATACCGTGCTTCGATGAATTCTTTATTTTAGCTTCTTATTTGTACAATGTCTCGATTTCGACTGCCTGGAATCGTCGTCCGAATTCTTGGTATCGCCGGTCTCTCACGGTGAGACAAGGAGTAGGGAATAAGATTTTTCGGTAGCTAGAGGGCGATTCAAATCCTACTCCTACATTTACATTTATTATTTTTTTTCCTATATTTTCTAATATTTTATATATTTCTCTTTCTATCTATTAATTATTATTTCTTTTTATATCATGATTGTTTATTAATTTATACTAAGAATGATAGAATTTTTTCCATAAATTTTTAAATATAACTAAAGTTAATCTAAAGATGTGGGGAAGAAAAGTGGATATAGGTATATACAATTAGATTAAAATATAACTAAAGTTAATCTAAAGATGTGGGGAAGAAAGGTGAACATATATACAATTAGATTAAAATGTAAAAAATATAAAATTTATTTTAAAAAATGTGTACTATACATGTGTGTGTGTGTGTGTGTGTGTGTGTGTGTGTGTGTGTGTGTGTGTGTGAGTGTGTTGTATGTAATTAATATAAAAACATATAATAATAAAAATAAATATAATATAACATAATAAAAAAAAAATTAAAATCCGCGGGTCCATGATCTGTAACAATAAATAAATAAAAAAAAAATTTATTAATTAATAAAATAAATAAATTGAATAAATTTTAAATGTGATACTTACGGTTGCACATCGTCCGCAGAAAGCGCTTCCGCCGCCGCCTGCAACACTACCGCGGTGCGCGCCGCATCATATTCCATCTGCTGGAACTGTGTTGTTAAAATTTCCAGCAGCCGTACAGCCGTCATCATGTTTCCCCGTATATCCTGCCTACAAGCAAAAAAATAGTATAAGAATAAGAATAGTATAAGATGAAGATTAAATCTTTCATACGTAATATCAGTTAGCAATACTTACATCGATGCTAGTATCACTCCGTTTTCATTTCCGTGTACATCATAATGTACTCGGAAAGAGTGCAGCACGTGTTGCTGCTGCACAAGCCTCGTTGCCTCTTCAAATTCATTTACTGCACCGTGCAGAACGGCGATCCGGTCCGTCAGGGCCCTCAACTGCTCGATCTCGTTGATTTCCAAACTGCACAGTGCAGCCATTTTTTCAAACTCTCGCGAACTGCAGGAGACTTGTGACGATCCCAGCCTCCGACGCATTTTTATAGTACATTCCTTAGATGTGGTGCAAATCTATGTGACCGCTCTACGGGGGTTATCTTTTAAAACGTACTCCAAATATAATTGTGAAACATAATTTTTCTCCTGAGTAACCGTAGAACGGTCGATAGGTGCTTGATAGATCTAGTATAAACTACTGCGGGATAAACAATTCTCATAACAGATATCATGGCGATTCCATAAGATAAAATCTTCGTAAATACTCGAGGGTATCTTACAAACTACTATAGACTAAACAAATCTCAATTTTTTTAGTACATCCCATAGATGTGGTGCAAATCTATGTGACCGCCCTACGGGGGTTATCTTTTAAAACGTACTCTAAATATATATAATTGTGAAACATAATTCTTCTCCCGAGTAACCGTATATCGGTCGATAGGTGCTTGATAGATCTAGTATAAACTACTGCGGGATAAACAATTCTCACAACAGATATCATAGCGAGTTTTACTCTTATTCATAAACTAATGCAACATAAACAATTCTCGTAACAGATATTATAAGATGCATATGACACATGTGATTACTTCTCTCACAAATGATGCCTTACACTCATGAAAAGTAAAAGTTAAAAGATGTACGATAGACGTTCAATAGATGTTCCATAGATGTTCAATAGACGTTCAAAGACGTCCGATAGGTGTTCGATAGACGTTGCATAGATGTTAAATTGATGTATGCTATATGTTAAAAAATTGTTTCAACTAAATTTAGAGCCTTAAACGCCTTTCACGATTACGAGAGGGGACGGGAGGCTCTTGAGTCGCCCTCGGACGAGGCTCGACTATAGCTATCGGCTTGTGATACACTCCGCAATCCTTACACTTCTCGTATTCGGAAGTTTTTCTATTCTGATCACGCTCCATTTTCTATACTTTTTTTCTCCACCGCGTGCACACTTTGAACTGATAAATTACTCTCTTCCGCACAACTTATATACAGCTCGACGCAAAAACGTTAATTTCGCTGTAGTAATAAACGTTAAAAGACGTTTGATAGATGTTTAAAGTGGTTTAAGTAATGTTGAAAAGATGTACAAAAGATGTTAAAAGTTGTACGTAAGACGTTCAACAATACGTTAAAAGATGTTACATAGATATTAAAAGTAGTACGATAGACGTTCGATTGACGTTCAAAGACGTACAATAGAAGTTCGACAGACGTTCAATAGACGTTCAAAGACGTACAATAGACGTTCGATAGATGTTCGATAGACGTTCAATAGACGTTCAAAGACGTTCGATAGGTGTTCGATAGACGTTCAATAGACGTTCAAAGACGTCCGATAGGTGTTCGATAGACGTTTGATTGACGTTCAAAGACGCACAATAGACGTTCGATAGATGTTCAATAGACGTTAAAAGACGTTCAAAGACGTCCGATAGGTGTTCGATAGACGTTCAATAAATGTCTGAAAGATGTTTCAATAGATATTCTTACAAATAATAATTTATTATTATTATATATTTATCTCATGAGATAAGCAATAGGTCATATTATACGGAGGATTATGTAACTGATACGGGTAAACGTACTGGGTAAAAGGCGGAATAAAAGTCATACGGGTGCAATATACGTCATTTTATAAACATAAATCATAGTTGTTTTACATGTTTGTTACGCTCAAACCACCACCACTTGTACAATTTGCAAACATTCTGCATAGCGCAATGTCTCGTGTGATACCCACAACGCAAGGTTCCGATTACATCCAAGTTCGTCAGGCGTACGATATCTTTGTAATCCACATCGATTGTTTCGATCTCTACATCATCTTCCAAAATTTCACACAACCACTTTTTCTTCTCGAGTCCTTTTACGTATATCAGAGGCGGTTCCGTACCAATGGCATTGTTGATAAGGCTTTTCATCTGACTGTACGAAACGTGTCCATCTTCCCATCGGAAGCCGTGATGATGTATCCGTAACCAACACATCAGCGATTTTTCCGATTTTGTCAACAAATACTACGGTACGTGTTCACGAAATACGTAATGAGATAACGTTTCGCCATCTCGAAGTATCGCTACCTCTTTCACAATAAAAATGTTGTTGAACGCGTAACCTTGCAGATCGACGAAAATTGGTACATTCGACATCGTCGTCGATCGTCGGAAAACTGACATGTCCGCGTACGCATCTCCAATATATAAAAATCATATGAGTCTGCGTACAATGTTGTTCAGTGGATTATATTCAACCATTCGATCGTGTATAATGAGACAATAGGCGGTGGTGTTGGCCGGTATATTTTCTTTACAATCAAATTCTATTCGCACGTCAACGGTGGCGCTCTTGACAGAGTCGTTTTGTCGCGAACAATCTATGACTACGAACGGACCGGTTTTCAAGAAATCATCGATGTCCAAATACGTATTATCGAATCCGTAATAAGCTTTGCGGAAACGCGCGTACATGTTGTACAGTATAGCGTATCGATTTCTGTCAAAATCCAAGTTCATGTTGTCGTACGTATAAAAATCTGAATTCAGATGCAGTCTTACATTGATGAGTTTACATGCGTCAAATTGCGCAGCGTTTTCAGACAGTACATTTTTTCGACCGGTTTGGAGAGCAAAGATTACGTATCTCGGTTTTTCCAATTGCGTCGCGGCTTTGACCGCCCAAAAATGCTTCGTTGTATTCTGCAGCAGAGGAAATTCGTACAGATTCCACGAACGGAAGCACATGCTTAAATATCTTCCACTTTCCAAAGTTCGAAGAAGAGACAGCTTGATGACTTCGCTCAAAGATACGTGTGGCATTCGCCACTGTATCTTGAGTAGTTCAATCGTTGGATTCGTACCGGCTCGTCCAACGAGACAATTGTTATCGTTGCGCGATCGTATCAATACAAGTTCGTGACGAGCGTTGATTACAATCCGTTTGTAGTCCTCGCAGAATCCTAAAAGAGTATTGAGCGGAACGCAAAAATTAAAGTTTCCATCGATCAACGGATATCCATTCGGATTCCACGATGCATGTTTCAACATCTTGCTCTTCTCCGTCGTCAGCGATATATAATTTTTGATCGTGCTCGTTATTCCAACGTTTCTGTTACGATCGATTTCAACTCTGTCGAGCTCGTATCGCATTTCATCAAACATGAACGCGACACAATTATTTCCCATTATACACACGTTATCTCTTCTCATCGGCAGGAGTAACCAGTTTTCCTTCAATGTAAAGAAAACTCTCACACGGCAACGTGTATAAATTCTGTTGTTGTATAAATATTCGTATCTCGTCGCTGTGTCCTAACGTTGTGTTAGCCTACGGATTGTACGTGTGCATCTCATATTTTACGATACGCTCGTCGAAGACGGGCTCGTCAGCGATGTTGAGTATATCCATCTCTTTAAACGTTTCTCACAACAAATCCCAATGATTGTAAAAAGTTTACGTTCGTCGTACTGAGCCTCTTGATCGGCGATTTTTTCTCAATTTTCATTGTTTTATCAATCACTCGCTGCTTGTTCAACACGAGCATTTCCTCGCACCATGTCGTCGCAAGTGCAGTCTGATGGTAATTTTCTCTCCGCGAAAGTCAATCAATTGTCCTTCTTGATCCACCACGCGCAAGGTGATATCAGTAACGCTCCTTGCAATGACCGGAAGGTAAATGATTTGCGCCGGTGTTTCTGAGACTTTATATCCCGGAAACACGTTCGGTGAAAATTCGTGTATCGTGTGCACCGACTTGTCGTTGGCGTACGCACCCGCGGTAATGCTGCATTCCACTCTTATAATGTTTACATTGACAATGTTTACCGAGGAGTCGGATTCGTGCCACATTTTCGGTTCCAGTATACGACTAGTCGAAAATCTAAACAATGGTCCGATGGTATTCGGTTTGGCGAAATTTATTCGAAAAGCGCACATGATTTCACTCTTCATGGTATTAACGTTGGGACGAAGTGACAATGGATAATCTTGCTCTTCACTTTTTCCTCGATTTTGCAGTATCGCGCGTTTCAGATAAGAAGCAATGGCGCCCAATTCGTACGATCCTTCGGGAATTGTAATTTCTTCGTCATTGTCATCGAAATAAAATTTATTGTTCGCTACTGTCACGTTCGGAATTGTGTTGTAGGTCTTCATCATGGCTAGGCCGAGCTCGTAATCTCCATTGCTCAAGTCTATCGGTGGAAGATAATCCACCGTGAGAACGCTGCTTTTACCGCTTAGAGTGAGCGTCAGCGACATTGCCGAGATTCTATCGACGACTGATGTCGATCGACGATGGGTCGATTCTTAAATGTCGGAGGAACAGAAGGCACAATTGTCCGCAGATCGTTTGATCGTACGTCTGGTAGGCTGTGCGATTGTACGTTATCGTTGTATCGGTGCCTCCGAGGTAGCGTGTAATCTCCTTCGGCGGTTGCAAATTGCCAAAGCTGTCAAAGTATACGGCGCGACCGCCTTTCTTGGCGTACGCCACCCAATGCGTGCCCGACCCGTCGACATCGTTCAAATTCACGATACCGCTCTCATTTTTATGTATCTTGTCGGGTAAAGCGTTACGCATGTAGACACCTCGGAAATATGGTATTCGCATACGCCTCGCCAATGCAAACAATTGTAGATTGGTGGTGGCACCCGCGGTCATCTCTATCGTTTTTTCGACGTTTTTTTTTTTCTTCAACCCTTTACCCCGCTTGTACAGAGCGAGATAAATCCCCCGTCCTTCCATTGCTTTATTGTAACGTTTCATCTCTTGGAGTTGTCGTCGCGCGGCCTTAGAGTCATTCACCGCCTTTGCAACACCCGCCGCTCCACCGGCAAGCGAACCGATGACTCCCAAGAGCGGTAACAACGGTAACATACTACCGCGTTTCGCCGCCGGAAGCGTTCTCCTCTTGGTCTTCTTCTTTCTCTTTGTCATACCCATCCCCAATTTCGTCTTTGCTTTCATAGCAGCCTATACGGCGGTAGCAGCGGCCCTCTCACCGAGAGTCGCGTCCGCAGCGGTGATCCGTTCCCGCGCTTTATCGGCGAGAACGCGATCGGCGCCGTGGCGATCCGCTGATTCGCGGTTTTGCGAGTACGCGATGTCGTGATCGCGGCACGCCGCGTCTAACGGATTGATACCTCGATCCCCTCGCGCGAGTCGTTTCCGCAGACGAGTCCCCGGCCCGCAAAATTGGTCGCCGGGTATATGCAGCTCCAACGGTAGTCGATTTATCACACTGTTTAGTAAACCGGCACCCTTGTATTGTTTCATAGAGCGCGAATTCTAACGTATCGCGTGTACTTCACATTCCCAACTGTGGTGTGTTTCGACAGCGCTCACCTATAAATAGGAGGCGCGTATCGATCATTAACTAGTAGAATATCAAAGTTTGTCAGACGACGACGTACAATGAATAACCGGGATAATAAGAAGGAACGGAAGGAGGTGAATGTCGCAAACGTGTATTGCTAATCGTGTGTTTGAAACAATATTTTTTTTTTTTTCAGGATAATGTCCGAATTATGTATGGAAATAGAGATATTTTAGATCTAGCAACAAATATCCGAGCACCGCTCTTTCCAACTTCCGATGCTGCGCACTCGTCGCGTAATAACAAGGATGAGAAAGAGTCTGGTAAAAAATGAAATTTGTACAACAACCGTACACGATCTGTGTGAAAAACATGGATAATAAGACGCAAGGGGTTTGTGAGAAGGCGTGCAGACATGGTAAAATGTTGCCAAACACGATACGCGGTATCATTTGCGGTCCCTCGAATTGCGGTAAAACCAATGTAATGATTAGTCTGCTGGAAAATCCGAATGGTGTATGTTAGAAATATAATAATATAATGGGGTGAGGGAGTCAAACCCGCTTTCTAAAAACAAACTGAACTGTATCAAAGCTATTTATTTGTTATTCCTCTTATAAAAACGTTAGTTTTATACCACCGTCGTAACGGGGGACTAGTCGCGCAATAATACTACGATATGCATGCCGCTATGCGTGCATCGATTCCCTTTCCATGGATCAGGGCCGTCTCGACATCCTTGCGGCGGCGCTCCGTTGGGCTGTAGCCCGCGCTATTTAAATTTTCTTTTAGAATATTTCCAACATTTGGCCATTCTGAATGTAGTGCCTGTCCTCAGGCACAACGTATATATGACAGTTATTCTTCTTTCCCGCAGTGTTTTTATCCGTCAGCCCTCTATGGTTCTTTACGTACAGTGTGTCGTGGTTAATTGAGTCAGCTTTGCATAACACCAACGAGCATGCTGACATTCGTATAATACCTTCGTATAGTACCAGTGTCGACTAGACGTAAATCGTGTAACTAGTACAGCACCGGTGTGCCTGCTAGTTCTGTTTGTGTAACTGGACTAACGTAGCACTGTCGTACTCATCAGACTCAGTTCGTGTAACTGAACCAGTTCGATACTACTGTATCGACTAAGATCAGTCCGTATAACGAAACTAACGTAGCACCGTCGTACTCGTCAGACTTGGTCCGTGTAACTGAACTAACGTAACTCTGTCAGACTCAGTCCGTGTAACTGAACTAGTTCAATACTACTGTATTGACTGAGATCAGTCCGTATAACCAAACTAACGTAGCACCGTCGTACTCGTCAGACTTGGCCCGTGTAACTGAACTAACGTAACTCTGTCAGACTCAGTCCGTGTAACTATAGACTCTTTTACGCGTCTAAGACCGCTATCCAAGGCTTTATTCGATCGGCTGCCACTACCGTTCGACGTCTTCTGCTCCCTTCTCGTAAGTCCTCGACTTCGTATCGATCGTTAATGAGGACCTTGTAAACCCGGAAGGGTCCCTTAAATTTCGGGTGCAATTTCTTACTACTACCCGTTGCGGGGTCGCTAGTAATTTGTACCAACACCAGATCGCCTTCGTGATACTTTCTAGCGCCCGATCGCATCTTGTCGTATCTCTTCTTTTGTTCCCGCTGATTCTGATCAATATGCGCTTTTATTTCCTGGCGCAATTCGTCTAAGTCTAGGCGGTGCACCGTGTCCTGGACAGCAGATAACAGTTGAGCCTCGGCAGCGCTCCTTGTTTCGCATCCAATGAGTGCCTTCAGTGGAGTCGAATTAATGCCCTTATTGTGCATAGTATTTAGTGCACTCTGTACCTGCTTTACAGCCAGGTCCCAATCTCGTGGATCTCGCCCAGCCGTCGTAGTAGCCAATGCTTGTACGATAGTCTTGTTATATCTTTCGCACTGACCATTGGCGCGTGGCGTGGCGACAGCGTTTAGCACTTGCTTAATGCCGTATGCGTTACAAAACGTACGGAATGCTTGCGATGTGAAGGCCGTTCCTCTGTCGCTAATGATCCTGCTAGGGACTCCAAACAGACAGATCAAATTAGTCAGAATTTTTACAACATAACATGTCTTTTGATCCTTTACCGGCTCTATCAGCGTAAACTTTGTAAAGCCGTCCACCATAACGAAAAGAAACTTATGACGCTTTCAGCTAAGCTCGAAAGGACCAACGTGATCGACGTGAATAATATGAAATGGAACCGGTACTTTGTCGATACTATTTAATTTGCACTGTTTCTTTCCAGCCGTATGTTTGTAGTATGCACAATTTAAACAGGCATGTACGTATTTTGTCACAAAACGTCGCATACCTGCGAACCAATAGTTACGTTTGATTCGTTCTAATGTCTTTTCTACGCTCAAATGCCCAGCGTCGTCGTGACATAATTTGCAGATTTGCATCCGCGCGTTTCGTGGTACTACCCATGCCTTAGCTTTATCATCTAGTCGTCTGTATAGTTTATCATCCTTAACTAGATATTCGTCAAAATAGTGCTTTGTTTCGCTCGTTGATTTTCCGCATAAAAGAATTGATCGGATTCTTAACAATTGGTCGTCCTGCAATTGAGCGGTCAGTATCCAATCACCTTCCGTCACGTCCACCTGTGTTACTTCTAATTCGATTGGTATAGGATTTCTACTAAGAGCATCTGCGTGTGCCATCTTTGATCCTGCCCGGTACTCAATATCGAATGTGAATTCTTGTACTTCAAGCCACCATCGACCGATCCGTGGTAGCAAATCTCGCTTAGAAAACGTCGTTCGCAGTGCAGCACAATCGGTTACGACTTTAAACTTCAATCCTAGTAAGTATACCCGGAAATATCGTAGTGCCAGAACGACTGCCATCGTCTCCAACTCATACGAATGGTAGCAACGTTGATCCGACGTAGTTTGTTTACTGTAATACGCTATTACAGTCATCTTACCGTTGTTTTCCTGTAACAGTATAGCACCTACTCCTACCGCGCTCGCGTCAGTGTGAACTTCAGTCGTTTTACTCGGATCAAATATTGCTAATACCGGCCGGGTTATAAGCCTAGCTTTAATCGTCTTAACAGCCGTTTCTTGTGCTTCTTCCCATTTCCACGGTACGTCCTTCCTTGTTAATCTCGTTAGCGGTTCAATAATCCCTGCGAAATTCTCAATAAACCGCCTAAAGTAGCTAGCTAACCCTACCAGCTGTCGTACTTGCTTTACTGAATTCGGTGATTCCATCCGTAATATCGCGTCGACCTTGCGTCGCCTGGGTCGTACCCCTTCCTCGCTAATCTCTCTTCCTAGATATTCGATCGATTCCGCAAAGAATGTGCACTTGTCTATCTTAAGAGTTAATTGGTGCGCGCGAAATACTTCCAATATCTGACGTAATCGAGCTATGCCTTCTATAGTTCTAGATGGTATTATGACGTCGTCCAAGTACGGAAAAGCGATAGAATTCTTTAAAGTTACTAGTACCCTATCCATTAGGCGCTGAAAAACGGCTGGCGCGTTAGTCAGCCCAAAGGGCATACGCAGGAATTCGTAATGACCCTCCGGAGTCACAAACGCCGTTTTTTCAATGGAATCATCTGCTACCGGTACTTGGTAATATCCGGATGCTAAATCTAGGCCTGTGAAATACCGATTACCTCCTAACTTGTCAATTTGATCCTCAATTAACGGCATAGGATACTTATCTTTTATTGTGATAGCATTAAGTTTACGATAATCTATACACATACGGTATTCACCGTTTTTCTTTTTCACTAATAAGATAGGGCTTGCATATGGTGAACTTGACTCGCGAATAATGTTGTGATCTAAAAGTTCCTGCACTATCCCTCTCACTATTTGTTTTTCAGGTTCGGCTAAACGATAAGGACGATAAACAATTGGTACATCTGAAGTGCAGCGGATACTTAGTGACGCGGAATTTGTCTTTCCTAAGTTTCGCATCGACGAGGAAATGCAATCGCTGAATTCTTGAATGAGTTGACCGTATGGCCGTTGTGCCGCCTTGACTGTATCGCCCGTACTGACCTTGGTAGTTATTACATCCAAAAAGTTAGCAGTAGCAATATCGTCAGATGCATTCTTAATGAGCGCTAACTGCTTGAATAATAACGTGTTACGGCGCTTAATCGTTACAATATGCTCCTGTTCTAAAAAGTCTCGACCAATAATTACGTCATAATTAAGATAACAATCAGGTACAATTATTGCGTTAACTTGCGCCGATGCCTCCATAATCTGAACATTAATGAATGCTGATTTATCGCTTGCTACCAATTGTCCGGCAAAACCTTTCAGTACGATGTTCGGTGTTAACAATACAGTTATATTATATTTATCAGCTATGGATGCTCGCAACAATGTGCAGCTACTTCCCGTATCTATTAAGCCTCTAACCTTGTGTTGATTGACGAACATCGCTCGCTCATATAAATTCGTGGCACACTCGGCCCCTTTTACTACGTTCACGTTTTTCTGACGCGGACATTCGTTGCTACAATGCCCTAAGCGGTGGCATCGTTCGCATTCTACTCGCGGCTTCCGACACTTTCTTGCAATATGCCCTATGTTACCGCAATTAAAGCATTCAATTTGGTGTTTGCCTTTATCCTTGTCGTCGCTAGCCTTGTTATCCGTCGACGCTTCGTTTGAGGCCCGCGATCGACCCTGCTGCGACGCGTTCGAATGTTGCTCTTTTCGATCATTTCTATTACCAGATCCGAATACTCTACCCCTTTCGCTTTTTACCGGCACGTTTCCCAAAGTAGTCATGTACGCGTATAATGAGTTAGCATCGGTATGCTGCGCGGAACGTACCGTTCTTGCAACGTGTGTATCTGTAATTCCGCCGATTACTGCGTCGATTAAGTATTCATCCGGGATACTAATATTTAACTTACGTAACTTGTTCAATTTCTGAAAGCAATAATCCCCGAGCGATTGACCCAGACTAGTTTCGTACAACGCGGCTTCCTTAAATAATTTGCTGAACGGTACAGACTTACGAAATTGTTGTCGTAATATTTCCTTTGTTTCTGTCCATGTAACAGCTAGTTGCTGTCGCGTATCGTACCATAATCGAGCATGGCCTTTCAAACGAGACGGTATCAGTCTCATGATTGCCTTTTCGTCCCAATCGTACTGCGCCGCTAGTTCGTCCACGTCTTCGATCCATTTTTCTATTACAAGGTCATCTTTTGACGGATCGAATAAAGGAATTATTTGTTCGTCTCCTTTATGGATGCACGATCCTCGTGTCTGCGATCGCCGGTCCAAACTTTCCACAATGCGTTCTAATTTATTGAAACGCTCGTCTCGCCGCCTCTTCTCACTCTCAGACGTAGAGGACGATGACGAACGATCTCTTTTGCGTTTTGAGCTGCTATGCCCAGAATCACGCCGTGACTTAGGGCGACCCATTTCCGCCGATAGATTCGTCGTATCACTCAGGAGGTCGCAAGTATTAAGCACGTTGTTTTATCCCACTTCTGATATGTTAGAAATATAATAATATAATGGGGTGAGGGAGTCAAACCCGCTTTCTAAAAACAAACTGAACTGTATCAAAGCTATTTATTTGTTATTCCTCTTATAAAAACGTTAGTTTTATACCACCGTCGTAACGGGGGACTAGTCGCGCAATAATACTACGATATGCATGCCGCTATGCGTGCATCGATTCCCCCTCCATGGATCAGGGCCGTCTCGACATCCTTGCGGCGGCGCTCCGTTGGGCTGTAGCCCGCGCTATTTAAATTTTCTTTTAGAATATTTCCAACATGTACGTTTCGAAAACGTGTACGTGTACTCAAAATCGTTGAATCAACCAAAGTATCGATATCTCGAAAGATTGCTCGGATCGATCGATGAAATCGGCTACTTTACAATCTCGGACAACAACACAATTGTACCGCACAGCGAAGCATTACCGAATTCCGTATTCGTCTTTGACGATATAGCGTGCGACAAGCAGAATGCGATACGCGAGTACTTTGCTATGGGTCGACATTCGAAAGTCGATTGTTTCTATCTGTGCCAAACATATGCAAAAATACCGAAACATCTCGTGCGCGACAACGCGAATTTACTCGTAATATTCAAGCAGGATGGAACAAACCTTAAGCATGTCTACAACAATCATGTGAATACGGACATGACGTATGAAGATTTCAGTACATTGTGTCACGCATGTTGGCAGCACAAGTACGGATTTTTAGTGATAGACAAGGATAGTACGATTAACGATGGACGATACAGACGTGCTTTTAACGAGTTTGCGGTACCGCGGAATGGTTAGTTGTTCTCGAGACGTTGACGATGACGCTCGACACAAAAGATATCGACGAGAGGGAGAAAATCGCGAAGGAAATCGTTCGTACGAGCGAGTCGATTCGCAAGAAGCATCGGACGTTGAAGACGGGTAGAGTGGAGCAAGAGGTGCAATTGGAGAATCTGTTGAAACCGATCGTAGAACCGTTGAAACAAATCGTCGAGAACATCAAGGGTGACGATGATTCAGTTGACGATCACGAGATTAAAAACGAACCGGACATCAAACGAAAGCGGTCGAGCTCTGAAAAGAAGAAAATCAAGCGTACCTCGTTGACGACACCGATACAGACCCCGTTGACGTCACCGAAACAAGCCTCGACTCCGTTCCAACCGCAAAAATTGGTGTTTAAAGCGCCGACAATTTTACCGACCGAAAACGTGTTCGAAACCACGGACCCGTCTTTCGTAACATCCGTGAGACAGACGATGCAATCGTCCGATGGTCGGGAAGCTCTGTATGGTCAAATGGGTCCGCTGGGCCAAGAGTACATCGGGGAGCTCTTGAGCGATGACAAGAAAAGAGGGATCGACAACGTGTACGGCGTATACTTCAACGATGCGGGAACGTTTCTCGGAGACAAAGCCTTCGACATTGATAGAGACGACAATTTAATTGTGGACGGTGTGAAATACGCGGGCACGCCCGGTCTGTTTGAATTAATATTTAAAAGACTTCCCGACGATACGCTGTGTACGGAGGATGACAAACAAAAGTACAAGAGCATACTACGCGCTACTAACGCTCACAGACGCAATCATAACGCGCATTTACCTATTTTGGGAAACAAAGGATACAAATACAAACATATTATCACTCCTCTGATATCTAAGAAAGGTGGAGGTGTTGCACATCTCGACAAGAGAGGTGCGGGTCGCACGTTACCCAAGTGTAACGAACCACAGACCATGACTGTAACCGACAACGCGATCGATTACGTGCACTGGGATGATCCGAACGAATTGGTGGATCGCCTTCGATTGCTGGACGCCTCCCGTCAGGCGGGAAACAACGCGCACGACAACGAGTTTTTCTCGATTATCGAGGAACTGCGCGAAGCCGGTCTGATTATAAATTGATCGTCATTGTCACCGCTGTAACCAGTATTGCTCGTGCGATGCTACAGAAATGTCTATCAACAAATTCGGACTACAGTTAGGAGGAGGAAGCAACAGGGTGACGAGACATGGATCGTGGAGCGGCGGAGTCTCGAAGAATTACGTGCGCGAGCATTGTCTCTGCAAGGATGGTGAAGTTTTCAACGCCATGTCACGCGTAATCAGACATCTCGCCGACCCTGAAGCGGACACCGGCGCCGTCAACAAGCTGCATCTGGATCATCACTTCCAGCTTATGAGCGATCGTGCGAATCGAGATCGTATGCTCCATGAAAATTTTAAGCGAGAAGTACTTTTGCGATTCGAAGATTTGGAGAATACCGAGCGGACCTGAAAGAGGGACCACGACGATTACATCGAGACCAGATACGTGACGTTGGAACGCCAGATTCACGATCTGAGAGGTCTCCTCGACGAGAGTGTAGCGCGACTCGATTGAAAACTCGTCGATCGCGAGCGAGAGACGAAGAGTCTTGTCGAGCGAGAGATTTTCAATCTTCGTAGAGCTATGAGAAAAAATTTCATCAAATACTATCAAATACTATGAAGCAATGAAGAAGAAGCAAAACGAATCGCAATGAGCAAGAAGGAAGCGGTGAGCCTGGAGAAGAGATCGCTCGTGGACGAGCTCCACGCACCGGCGAGAAGAAACTTTACGCGTAGGCCAGTCGTCGTGAAAGGATACGATGATCTGTGGCAGACTAACATTGTCGAGATGAGACCGTACTTGCGATCCAACGGCGGCTACAACTACATTCTAACCGTTACCAATGTGTTGAGCAAGTACGCGTGGGCCATGCCCTTAAAGACCAAAGGTGGAATTGAAACGTCCAAAGCATTTTCCGCGATATTTAGGGAGAGAATTCCAAAAAATTTGCAGACCGACCATGGAAAAGAATTTTACAACAGAGATTTCCAAAATTTTGTCAAGAAATACGGCATCAATCATTAGTCGACATACTCGGTCATGAAAGTTTCGGTGGTGGAACGATTCAATCGCACGTTAAAGAACGAAATGTGGAAGTTTTTTACGCTCACGGGATCGTACAAGTGGATCGACGATTTACTGCGATTGGTCTTGGAATACAATAATTGTGAACATCGTACGATCGGCATGCGACCGATCGATGTCACTCCTGCGATCGCAAAGAGACTTTTGTCCACGGTGTACAGTAGAATAAAGATTGCCGCGCCGGCAAAATTCAGGGTGGGTGATCCGGTGCGCGTGAGCAAATTCAAAACTGTATTCGAGAAAGGATACACGCCGAATTGGTCGACGGAGGTGTTTAAGATCGCCACGGTGCAACGTACCAATCCTGTGACGTATCTGATTAAAAATTATCGCGGAGATCCGGTCACGGGAGGCTTTTACGAGTACGAATTGCTCAAGACCGCTCAACCCGACGTTTATCTCGTGGAGAAAGTGTTGCGCCGAAAGAAGGATAAGGTATTTGTAAAGTGGTTGGAATTCGACAAGTTGCATAATTCTTGGATAAATGAAGACGATGTATTGTAATAAACTATGTATATTTTATTGCATTATAATAAACTATTATACATTTATATACAATGATGTTCTTCATTACTACAACATGTTACAATATATACATTTAAAACTAATAATGACAATAATACATAAAATATTAAACTTTATAAATTACTAAGCATTATTTACAATTGTATCTTGTAATGTCCCCATGGTAAAGTGTCGGTGGAACCGGATACGACGTGCCGCTTATCATCGTACGGACTGAGCGCGAGCTTCGACTCCAACACGGTGTACACCTCGTGCATCTTTGAGCGGATGCACGATTGACGCCGCGTTAGCTCGATTTCGTCGTTGAGACACCGAGTGTAATCGTCGAACGTTATCGTTCTAGCGACTACATTTTTCTTTACACCTTTAACCTTTTTGGTATCTTTTTGTCCGGTGACTCTCAACGCTTACATTTTTGCCCTCAGTCCGACAAATTCCGTCATGATCGCGCCGTTGTTCTCATCCTTCATCAGACCGGGTACTTTCTTGTTGGCGCGCGGTATACCGTAAACGTTGTCCTCGGAGTAGTCGCTCGTATCGAATTTTGAAAGATTGCGTTTCATATCGTGATATACGTTCTTGCATTGTAGAAAGTATATCAGACTGTCGGTATCGGTATACATAATTTTGCAATTGTCGCGGTAGAGAGGTGCCATGTACTCGTAGTGAAACTCGTACAAGCAGGTCTTGGATATGTCGAGGATACACATACCCATGTAGATCGGTTTGTCGAATTTCACTTCAAGTTTTCGCAACTCTACGGCGACTAGATTCTCCGAGAACACGCTTCGGCTGTGAAAATTTGGTTTGGCAATCATAGCCTCCGCTCCGTACCGACCCTCCCACTGTGTAACGAGCCGTACGTCCGTATGATTTCGCACATTCTCCATGGTTTTGCCGAAAACCACGTTGTTCATCAATTTGTATAAATTTTTCTCGAATTCGATTGTCGCCCGTGTCCGAAATTGTGTATTTAGTTTGATGTATCCTCGAAGCCATGGAGATTGCGCGAATTGCAGTACGCGGTGAATCTTTGTAACCTGCAACCCGTGTCGAATACATTGTTGCAGGTTACGGTAGTGAATGACGTATCGCTGCTTATCGCACAGCGTAGCAAGTAACTTGACCTCCCGCTTGCCGGGCGGCTTATCGCGCGTCGGGCAGAACGATAGATCGGTGTGCGCGTCGTGAAGATTCACCGGATACGCAAGGTCGACTTCCAACACATAACCGGTAGCCGAATCGGATGCAACGGATATTACATCAAAGCTCGCGACATTTTCGACCCACTGAAAATCGGCATAGGGCAACGGTTGACACATTGCCCAGCCGTACAAGTTATTAACATCAAAGTACATAAGATACGATGATGGTTTCGATGGATCGTACGATGACATGTATTTATTATTTGCGCGAGCGTATCTGTTGGAGCATTGGCTAAGACCACCGCGTATACCGCGCTCAACGAACAGGACCATGTCGATGTCTGTGAGCAACTCGTACTTGATGCTCGTGTGCTTCAACATGGCGTCCCACGTATATCCCGGTAAAGTGTAATACTGTGCGGGATCTAAACCGTAACTCTTTATACACGTGTTTCGGAAATTTTGAAAAATATCCGCCAACAAAAGAACATCCGTATTTAGATACAAATCCCTGTACTGTCCAAAAATTTCGATCGAAAAAGTTTGCCAAACGTTTGTCGCGTGCGCGTAATCGCTCTCGGATACTGTTTCTCCGGTGAGCGAACTGTAAAATGATTCGCGCGGATGTAGGCAAGTCTCCCGGAGCTTGTTGACGCTGTCGATGTACTCGTAGGGAAACACACCTTTGTGCGTAAGAAGATTGAAATTTTCCGCGGATAAATAGCTAAATTCGGAACGTGAAATTTCTAATTCGTCTGTTGTCATATACGATGCCAATTTATCGAGACTTGTGCCGAGAAATCTAAACGAATCTATAAACCGTAATTTCACACAAATTTTGTAATTTTGATCTTCCGTATTTTTAACGTTTTTAGTGAATGAAATGTATCGCTCTTTTGTCAGCGGCAGTAAATCAATGTTGCCTTCAAAGGCGTTAGCGACATCTTTAATAATGAAATGCGCGTCGTAACCAGATAAATTGTGAAAAATTACCGGGATAACGTGGGAATCTCTGTAATTTAGATTGCACGACGAGTGCGCGGGACCTCGGTAACGCCCGGTCAGATGGCAATAATCGCGCACCCGCGTATCTTCCGGTGCAAACGGTTTTTCACACACGTGGCAATTAACAGCGCTATGGAATTTTTCCGATTTCCTCCTCGCGTAAGATCCGCCATGGGGACGACGGTGGTAAGGATTGCTTTCACACGGCGCGCCAAATCATGGAGTTCATTGACGAACCATGCTACGCAATCCTCACCGCGATAAGACTTAAAACTAGATAATGAGTTATTGTATGTACAACTTACATAATATCCTACGCTAAACGCCTTGTGATGTTGGTAGGCGTGTGTGGTACGGTTTTGTCCCTCCTTCTCCTTCTCCAGCGTGCATTCGAGATCGGCGTACACTACGAACGGGAGTCGTTCCTTTTGGTTGTAGTTGCGGAACGTCAGCCACTTGTTGTCCTCGCTGGGGAGAACTACGGCGCAATTGTTTATCTTGCCGCAGTCGACGCTGTGCGCCGATAATTTCTCGCTCGTCCGAAAATAGTGTAGACACCTGTAATAATTTGTATAATTAATAAAGTTTTGAATTATGCTATAAATGTGTTTTTACTTATCAATTGCAAATGTATTTTTTACATTTTTCGTTGCTCAGTTGCGAGCTCACTAGCCGAGACAGATTCTTGATGCACACAAAGTGTGCCTCGTTGTTTCCAGGCACATAGAGAAGGTTGACATGCTTCTCCATCTTGTCGTCGGCGAGGCGCAAAGGGATGATTTTGGAGTCTTCGGTGGTAAAGACGTTGACGGAGATGGTGTTCAGTTTCTCGAATTTTGATATTTGCGGAAGCGTCAAGGGGAACTCGATACCACACAGGTTGAGCACCGTCGAGTAATGTGGGTATTCGATTGTTCTTTCCGGGTGTTTTTTCGCTGGATGTAAAGCGGCGACGACTGCCCACGCGAAACACGCATTGTCCGTCGATTGCACGTTGACCACCGCCCTTTTTAGCATAATTTTCCGCGGTAACTGAATGTGGCATCCCGCGCGTAGAGGATTGAATTTGTTGACGTTGATGGTGAAGTCCAAGATACGTGACAACGCCCATCCACTATCGCGTTCCTGAAACTCCTCTAGAGACGTCAGGATGGTGTCAACCACATGCTTCGTATACCACTGGTTTAGATCAGATGTTGGATATATCTTTTGATTCTTCGTAGCGATGGTCTTCACGGCAGTCTTGTCACCCGCGATAAATTCCCCGTTAAACGCGGCATTGATTTTAACGTTCCCATGCTCCGCCATGACGCTTTGGATCCGCTCGATAATCGCATTTTTTATATTTTCCAAAAATTCACGAGGATCGATGTATTCGTGATTGACAACCGCACCCGTCAGCACACGGTTCCTAAACGCCGTCTCGATCTCCACGTGTAGCCCTTCTTCTCGTATCCGGCGCCGACGGGCACAAACGCTCGTACACGCAGAAACACCTCATCACACCCTCCAGACGCACAATTTGCGCCACCAGAGAGTTGACTACTCCGGTTCGTTGCTTCTTGCGACATTTTTCCCTCAATATATTGAGGTACTCGTCGCACTCGTAGTCCCATGGGAGGAACTCCCCCAACGTTTTAATGTTTGCAGTTCGAACGGTGAGATCACGCTCCATCTCCATTGCGAATGACTTTAAAGATTCATATTTTTTTTCACTTGCTTTATATACCCGCTTGTTGCACACGACACTAATTAAAAATAGCGATAATGTCACAAAAAATTGAAATCTGTCAACATGGCGCCTAAAATGCTGACGTGGCTGCCTGTTGCTATGGGCTTTTGCTCTAAAAATAGCGATGATGTCACACATATTGAAATCTGGCAACATGGCGCTGCCTAAATTTGTATAATCATTCTTTATCACCTCCTCCATTGTCTGTTCTAAAAATAGCGATGATGTAATTTAAACAGGCGCTCTACTTTGATGTGTAGAAAAAACCGGCATGTGCATGCAAAGGATATAAACAATTCTCGGAACTATGAATCATTTTTGTATAAACAATCCTCATCTCCCAATGACTCGTGTTTGTATTGTGACGATGCGTTTCACACACCGTCCCTACAGCACCCGACCGCCCGAAGATAGGCTCGACGCCTATGACGCCCACGAGCGCTCGCGCCTATGCGACGCCCCAGCGTGGAGACCGCTCCCACCGCGCGACCGATACTCGCGGGTGGGAGGCCCAAGCCGGGTATAAAAGCCGGCTCGGCCAGCATAACGGCACCTGTCCCGATCCGAAGTCCTACCGAAGCACTGCCTCAGGGAGCTCCCAAGGCAGTCAACCGCTATTCCCGTCGACGAAGAGAGGTTGCTCCCTCTTCGAAGCCAGGGTGCTCCCGGCGTTCGACTTTCCGCTATTCCCGCCGACGGAGAGAGGTTGCTCTCAGGGGCGATAAACCTATATGGGTTTTTCGGTACCAGTGTTTGTAGCGCCCTCATTGAGTGGCAGACCCAGGACTGAAACTAAGTGGTGCCGGCATATTGCGTCCGCCGGTCAGTCTGCTGGTCTGCATCAGCCGTCGGCACATAGATCACGTGTCTCAACGTATCAAATTTTTTCAATTTTTGCATTGTGATATTAAACATAAAAACTGATAAAAAAAATAATCAAAATAGGTAGAGCGTGTTGTGTGCTTAACTGTACTTCAACAGGTACTACTCCATCACACACTTTTCCGAAAGATTTACTGATGTGCGAAAAGTGGATACAAAATTTAACCTTGAAACCATATCAAGAAAACGAAATTAATAAACTACGAGTATGTTACAAACATTTTAAAGAAAGCGATTATAGTGGAAGTAATAAACTTCGAAGATTAATTCGAGCTGCTGTTCCTTCTATGATAGCAATAGAACCTAACCTAAAAACAGAGGTATATAATATTGAACATCATGAAGAAATCCTACAGCAAAATGAACAAGATCTACAACATGAAGAAATCCTATAGCAAAATAAACAAGGTCTACAACATGAAGAAATTCTACAGCAAAATGAACAAGGTCTACAACATGAAGAAATCCTACAGCAAAATGAACAAGGTTTACAACATGAAGAAATCCTACAGCAAAATGAACAAGGTCTACAACATGAAGAAATTTTACAGCAACACCAAGAAGCAATTACAGATTTACAAGATAATGCCATACAAGTGCAAATAAACATACAAAACTTGTCCCAAATGCAAGTAAATTATGCTTAAATGCAAGTGAATCATGCTCTACTACAAGATCAAGATCATGCTCAACTACAAAAAATAACAAAAAGATTAGAATCTTTAGAAGCATTAAATAAAAAATTACAAGCAAGATCTAATTTGGCAAACATAACACGGAAGAAAAATTTATCTCCAATAGCACAAAAGATGTATGACAATAAAATAAAACTGCTAGCACAGAAGAGACGTATGAAAAGATATATAAACAGAATGAAACAACAAAACAAAGTTAAGAAAATAATATTGAGCAGAAAGGAATATAAAGGCCAAGCAGAGACTGCAAAAGTACGAGAAAATTTTGTAAATATGTTAATAAGAAATAATGATGTTGCACCACAGGTAATATAATTATTTATTTGTATATACTTTGTCAGTCTCCATATACTAACTTTACATACTAACATTTGTACATATTTTTACATAGGCAAGACATTATACATTAGAAGATAAGATATTTTGCTTAGGCATTTATCGTAGATCTCGTTCCTGTTACAATTTTATATCCAAATTTCTATTATGTCCATCTTTTAATTCTTTAAATACACAATTAAATCGCATTCCAATTGATACTGGATGTAACAACATTATTTCAAAATATCTTACATTAAGTGCTAGTAAAATGGATTTGAAAGACTTATATGTTGTACTTGCTTGGGATGAAATGGCTATTCAACCTGCACTTACATATGATATTAAAAATGACAAAATTATTGGATTTGAAGACTGGGGAATGAGACGAACCAGAAAATTTGCAGATCATGCAATTTTATTTCATATAAGGTGTTTAGCATCTGGACAGAAAATGTCTATTGGTTATGGCTTCTGTAATGGTGCAACTTCGTCTATTCAACTTTCAAGATATATAAAAACATGGCTGACACTTCTGCAAAGGTGTGGTTTTAAACCAAAAGCTACTGTTTGCGACCAAGGAGCAGCAAATATTGCAGCAATTAACTTATTAATATTGGAACCACGTGCACAGCATTTCAGATACAATAGTAAGTATATACAGGGTGTCAATTAAGTCCCGGGACGGCTGAATATTTTCTCATGTAAGGTATTTTTGAAAAAGGTCAAGGTCATTTCTGAAGTAATTTTCAACGAGGAATTCAACGGTGACCTTCAATTTGACCTTGAGCTTGACCTTCAAGGTCATTTCAAGGTTAGGTTAGGTTTTTTAAATAGAAACCCTTATTTTTGATTCCAAAATCTAATAGCTGGTGTCAAGAGCTTTTCAAAACACTATAATGAAGTTATTTTTTATTAAGTACTTTTTGAGTTGTGAGGCTTGTAAATTACAGTATTTTGACATAAAATACAAAATATGTTTGATATTTAAGTTATATATATATAATTATGCATTTTTTATTTTAATTATTACTTCTAGTTATCTTGAGTTACCGCGTTTACATGTATCACTGCGCGCCACTCTGTTTTGTTTCCGTCACGCGTCGCGCACGGCAAGAAGAAGAGCCGAGTCAGTCGGTCGCACGTAGCCTGCCATAACATAATAAAGGCAGCTATCAAGCATTCATAACCAATAAAAAAGTGTTTTTTTATTTCGAACCAGTGCATATATACATACTGTTCTCATTACGGAACATGGTCCTTCGAGCCGGATATCTTGTCAAACAGTGATATTCGGTAGAAAATACAGAAAGTTGCAACGAAGTGCAGCCTACATGGCGGTCGTATAGCACGTCAAGCCTCAACGGGCACGTGTTCACAAGCATCGCATATAATTGAGTACGATCAAGAAAATTGATCGTCTGCTTGCTTTCTTCACTCCGTCAAACGTCGTGGACAGGATTCAAGCAAATCATAGCAAGCGTGAAAAAGAAAAGGACGCCGAATAACGAATTTCGGCAACGAACAATCGAGCGACTTCCACGTGGATCGCGGCACGGACAATAGCTGTAAAGGGTAAGTCTCCAATCATTCGTTACCTTTACCTTTCCTTATCTCCTGAATTGAGTATTGCATGATGACGGAATTAAAAAGACTCAAGCAAACGCGAGGCGTATTGAGATCAACGCTAACACGAGCAGCTACATTTCTTGATTCAGATAACGCACGACAAGTAATTTTGCCACAATTACGCGAACGTAAGGACAAAATTGCGCAAACATGGGATCAATTTAATGACATACAGACGATGATCGAATCAATTGAAGAGGAAAACGATGCATTACAAGATCGTAGTGAATTCGAGGAAACATATTTCGATATTGTATCCAGGTTCGATCAATTGATAATCGAGCGCGAGGTTATGGACGCACCAAGACAAGGACCTCAACAACCGACGAATAGTTTACGATTACCAAAAATCGAACTGCCTACATTTTCCGGAGGTTACGAGGAATGGTACACTTTCCACGACACCTTTCAGTCGTTGATCCACAACGTTCCTACAATATCAAGTATTCAAAAGTTCCACTATCTTCGATCCGCACTTCGAGGCGACGCCGCGACGGTCATACAATCCCTCGAGGTATCTGCAGCCAACTATCAGGAGGCGTGGCAAATGCTCACAGCTCGATATGACAATAAACGATTAATCATTCAAAAACATATTAAAGCAATTTTTGAGCTAGCTATCATCACAAAAGAAAGTCATGTGGCTCTACGGGCTCTCTGTGACGGCGTTCTAAAGCACGTACGCGCATTAAGGGCATTAGGCCGCTCAACCGATCAATGGGGAGACTTATTAGTCTACATAATCACAAGCAAACTTGACACCAACACCAACAAGGAATGGGAGAACAGCCTTTCCGAAGCAGAATTCCCAACTATGCAAAATTTAATAGAGTTTCTGGAAAGACGATGCCACACGCTCGAAGTCATTCAAAAAAGGGCACAACCTGCTATTGCAGCCAACGTTGATCGACGAAATCGACACTCTAGAGTCTCATCAAATGTCTCTACGCAAAGAAAGGAGTGTCCCATTTGCCACGGCGAGCATCTCGCATTCGCATGCGAAACGTTTTTAAAAATGGCAGTTTCCGATCGCATAGCTTCGGTCAAAAATAATAAATTATGCCTCAATTGCATCAGGTCAACGACACATCAAGCTAAAGATTGTACTTCGGGAGGATGCAAGAAGTGCAACAAGAAACACAACACCCTGCTGCATTTGGTGGCCGCTGAGACTACTCGAGAGGCATCGGACAAGGAAAGGAGCACGGCTATCAAACCTGCAAATAATAAGATAACTCTCACTTCATCTTTGTCATCAGGCACGCCGATTTGCGATAGTCTTAAGAAGCACACTTGGTTATCTACAGCTGTCGTCTGGGTCTTAAATTATAAAAACGAATGGTCAACATGCAGGGTCTTATTAGATGCCGGCTCTGAAGTGAATTTCGCGACAAGGAATCTAAGTAAAAAGCTGGGACTCACACGGCACAACGTTAGCGTCCCTGTGGTGGACGTCAACCAGATTATTAGCCAAGTTAAAGACATGATTAAAATATCAATTCGTTCGAGATTTTATGAATATCAAAAAAACATTAATTGTTTAATATTACAGCGAATAACTGATCCTATTCCTTCGATTTCAGCTGGCGAGCACAATTTTAACATTCCGCCAAACCTACGTCTCGCCGATTCAGATTTTCATGTCTCAGCAGATGTGGACCTACTGTTGGGCGCTGAAGTTTTTTGGGACATTTTGTGTGTCGGCCAAATCAAAGCCACAATAGAGCATCCAGTCCTGCAAAAGACTCTTCTTGGTTGGATTTTGGGTGGAACGACCGCTCAATTACAATTTCGCAACGAGAAGCGCACGTTATGTCATTTAATCACAAATCAAGAACTCGATGAAAGCTTAACCAAGTTTTGGGAACGTGAAGAATGCAATGAGAGACCCAGACTCACGAGAGAGGAGAATAGTTGCGAAGAGTACTTTGTCAAAACCACACACAGGACAGCTGACGGTCAGTTCGTCGTACGGCTTCCTTTCAGAATGGATAAGATTGAACAACTGGGAGATTCAAGGGCAACAGCGTTGAAAAGATTTCATGCAATGGAACGAAAATTACAGAGAGATCCTACACTGAGGAAACAATACGTACAATTTCTAAGAGAGTATCAACAACTAGGCCACATGACGAGAGTTGAACACTCTAAGCTAAGCCAGCCCGGCTATTATTTGTCTCACCACCCAGTGCTCAAGGGCACAAGCTTGACAACGAAGCTACGCGTGGTATTTGACGCCTCTTGCAAAACATCCACCGGCATCTCAATGAACGATGCTCTCATGGTAGGGCCTGTATTGCAGCCTGATTTGTTGGACATAGTTTTGAGATTTCGTCTTTGGCAATTTGTTATAACGGCGGACGTGGAGAAAATGTATAGGCAAGTGCTAGTCCATGAATCCCAACAATGTTATCAACGAATATTTTGGAGAGAGAATCCTCAAGATGATCTCGTCACTTATGAGCTCAATACGGTTACGTATGGCACAGCGTCTGCGTCTTACTTAGCAATTCGAGCCTTGCAAGAAGCCGCATATATAAAGCAAAACGAACTTCCAATAGGATCATTTACAATTCTATCAGACTTTTACGTAGACGATCTCGTTACAGGCGCCGATGATATCGCCAAGGCGCTCACGATTCGCGATGAAGTAACGGCTATATTAAGAAATTGTAGTTTCAGATTACGCAAATGGGCTTCTAACGCACCGGCATTGTTACACGATCTTCAGGACGTCTTTTCAGATTCAATTATAAAGCTGGACAACAACGAAAAGCTGTCGACTCTAGGATTGCAGTGGCATTCAGGCAGCGATACCTTGCAATATGAGATCAAACAAATGACGCCATCCAAAATCATTACAAAGAGAACGATATTGGCAAACATAGCACGTATTTTTGATCCTCTTGGACTACTCGGACCTATTATCATAACAGCCAAAATTCTCATGCAGCGCCTTTGGCAACTTAAGATGGGTTGGGACGAATCGGTGCCCATCGATATTCAAACAAAATGGCGTTCTTATGAATCTCAATTGTGCATTCTGAGCGGGCTCAAAATTCCAAGAAGGGTCCTCAAAGATGCCCGGTCGCGCTCGATTGAAATACACGGCTTCTGCGATGCCAGTATGGAGGCATATGGAGCATGCGTTTACATCAGGACTAGCTTTGATGACCATCACACAGCTAATTTGTTATGCGCCAAATCTCGAGTTGCACCTGCTAAAACCATGACTCTTCCTAGATTAGAACTATGCGCAGCACAATTGCTTGCTCGGCTAACAAAACGCATAAAGGAAGCGATTCCTATCACTATCGACGGCACCTATCATTGGTCCGACTCCATGATTACCCTAGCATGGATACGTTCAGATGCGCAGCGATGGAGCATATTCGTATCAAACCGTGTGGGTCAAATTCAAGATTTAACTGACACAGCCTCTTGGAATCACGTAAAGACTCAGGAAAATCCTGCGGACATAATATCTCGAGGAATTCCGCCATCACAATTGCTTCAATCGCAGTTTTGGTGGAATGGGCCACCATGGCTCAATTGGGATCACAAACATTGGAATATCGACGCCATAGCAATACCGACAACCGACCTCCCCGAAATGCGAAGATCTGCGTTGATAACCACAAATACAGCAAAGGAATGGAACATTTTCTACCATATCTCATCAATATAACGGTTGCTACGCACCACGGCTTATGTACTCCGATTTATTAACAACACAAGAAGTCCAAAAAAGGAACGTAACATCGGATCTTTGACTGCAGCAGAATTGAATCATGCAAGATTGCGCCTCGCGAAAGTAGTCCAGGAGTACTTCTTTTCAGTTGAGTTGAAGGCCTTGCAAGATCATAAGTCGATACCCCGAAGTAGCAAGCTATTCGGATTAGCACCTTTCATAGATCAAGACAATATTATTCGAGTGGGAGGTAGACTGTTGCACTCCTCGCTTCCGTATCCAGCCAAGCATCCGATTGTGTTGCCATCTAAGTACCCGTTCACAAAGATGCTAATCATTTACGAACATGAGAGACTGCTCCATGCAGGTCCTCAGGCAACCTTATCCTCACTGCGTCAACGATTCTGGCCGATTGCCGGTCGAAGCGCCGTTCAACAAATCGTTCGCAATTGTGTAAGGTGCTTCAGAACGGCTCCCAGGTCTGAGCAAATAATCATGGCACCTCTTCCAGCCCCTAGAGTCTCACCTTCTCGTCCGTTTATGCATTGCGGCATCGATTATGCGGGACCTTTCATGATTCGAGATTCTAAGAAGCGCAACTCTAAGAGCTCAAAGGCATACGTCGCTGTGTTTGTATGTTTGGCTTGTAAGGCAATACATCTGGAACTAGTCTTTGATCTGTCAACCGAGGCTTTCTTAAACGCCTTTAAAAGGTTCATCGCCAGACGAGGTAGATCATCAGATGTCTACACGGATAATGGGACAAATTTTGTCGGCGCTGCTAGGGAATTGAAGGAGTTACATCGAGACTTCCTCAAGAGCGTACAACAAGACAGAATCTCTGACTTCTCATCTGAGCTTGAAATCACATGGCACTTTAATCCGCCGCTGGCTCCGCATTTTGGCGGCATTTGGGAGGCCGCCGTCAAGGCCATGAAACTTCACCTAAAGAAGGTGGCCGGAATCGCATCTTTGAACGTCGACGAAATGGAAACATTATTAGCACAAGTAGAATCAGTACTCAATTCGCGTCCTCTTATCCCTTTATCCTCTGATCCCAATGACAATTCATGTCTCACTCCTGCGCATTTTTTGATTGGAGACAGCCTCACAGCTCCGTCGGAGCCAACTCTATTGGATATAAATGAAAATCGCCTATCAAGATGGCAGAGAGTCAAGCAGCTGCAACAACATTTCTGGAAAAGGTGGTCAAACGACTATCTGAACGAGCTGCAACAACGCACTAAATGGAAGTACGGAGCTACTTCACTAAGGCCAGGCCAATTGGTAATTTTGCGAGAAGACAACACACCACCTCTGTGCTGGCCATTAGCACGCATCAAGGAAGTTCATCCCGGTTCCGACGGCGTGGTACGCACCGCCACCGTCATCACCAGCAAGGGTTCCTATAAGAGGCCTGCAACGCGTTTATGTCCACTTCCCTTGGACAATGAGACTGTTCATTAGTATTTAACGCAGTAATTTTAGTTTCAGTTGTTATTGATTATGTTTCGTTTCTTTTAGTCTATTGAAAACCGGTGTTTTCAAGGCGGCCGGCATGTTTGATATTTAAGTTAATTATGCATTTTTTATTTTAATTATTACTTCTAGTTATCTTGAGTTACCGCGTTTACATGTATCACTGCGCGCCACTCTGTTTTGTTTCCGTCACGCGTCGCGCACGGCAAGAAGAAGAGCCGAGTCAGTCGGTCGCACGTAGCCAGCCATAACATAATAAAGGCAGCTATCAAGCATTCATAACCAATAAAAAAGTGTTTTTTTATTTCGAACCAGTGCATATATACATACTGTTCTCATTACGGAACAAAATATCTTGTAAAACATTGAATTTTTGGGAATCTTACCTTAATACTTTTATGCATAAAATAATAAGACGAATCAATTGGTATAAAGAAAACACATAGTTGCTTTTAAGAAAAAGTATGCAGTTGCATGTTGCAAACTACATATTTTTTCTTGAAAGCAACTATGTGTTTTCTTTATACCAATTGATTCGTCTCATTATTTTATGCATAAAAGTATTAAGGTAAGATTCCCAAAAATTGAATGTTTTACAAGATATTTTGTATTTTATGTCAAAATACTGTAATTTACAAGCTTCACAACTCGAAAAGTACTTAATAAAAAATAACTTTATTAGAGTGTTTTGAAAAGCTCTTGACACCAGCTATCAGATTTTGGAATCAAAAATAGGGGTTTCTATTTAAAAAACCTAACCTAACCTTAAAATGACCTTGAAGGTCAAGCTCAAGGTCAAATTGAAGGTCACCGTTGAATTCCTCGTTGAAAATTACTTCAGAAATGACCTTGACCTTTTTCAAAAATACCTTACATGAGAAAATATTCAGCCGTCCCGGGACTTAATTGACACCCTGTATATACACACACACACATAGACATATTTAACAACTATTACTTATAATATTATTATATGTAATACTAAAATTTTGTTTTTTTTTCAGAGTCGCCAAGAGAAAATCTATTTTATGTGGGACGAGAATATATTGTGCCTTTATATGACTATGTGCATCTTCAAAAAGGTGTGCGTAATAATCTCTTAGATAAAGATTTACTTTTAGCTAAAACCGTAAAATTGTCAGAACGTGAAAGTCAATGTGCCTCTTAAGATCATATTAAAGAAGTTTATGAAATAGACCGAAAGTGTTTTCAACATCGACGAAAAATGAAGAAATTGACGGATAATCATATTTTTCCTCATTTAATTCCAAAAATAAAAGTTAAATTTGCAGTACAAGTCTTGAATCATACTGTAGCGGATTTTATAGATATAATATTTTCTTCAAATAAAGATGGTAAAATTATTTTTAATATTATTTTTAATATGTGAACAAGATATTAACTTTTTGTTAAAAAAATAATATCACTAAAATATTTTATTATTATAAGTGTCATACAAACAAGCAATGCAACAATGAATTTGTCTAAAAATGCTACAGTAACAAAAGAAGCTTTATATTTTTTTGATGATTTATTTGACTCTTTTAATGGAAATATTGGGCAAGGTCTCAGCAGTATCATTACACAAGATAACAAACATTTAACATTTTGGCAAGAAGCATTATATAAATTAAGGAATATGGAAATTGAGAAAAAAAGTTACAGATCTTTAAGAAAAAATAAGCCGAAGTGTTTGATTAACTGGAGACAAACAATACAAGGCGTAAAATGTTTATGGAAAATGCTTCAAGAATGCGAATTTACCACGTTAAATTTGAAATATCTCAATCAAGATGCTGTAGAAAATTTCTTCAGCCAAATAAGAAATCACGGACATCAGAACAGTAATCCTACACCATATTTATTCGGCACATCATTTAAAGCATTATTAAGGGGGAACACCACGGTGACGGTTTCAAAAAATCGATTTTTTTTTTTTTGCATTTTTGTGATGTTTGGAGTCTTAAAAATATGTCCCTATAATATTATGGTGAAATTCATAACGGAACTATAGTAAATATGTCATAGAGTAGAACTTGGTCAGATGCCGCTAGTAGAACCGGCCGCGCGCTACCTAAAAAGATTCGGCAGTCCCCTTGATCTGTCTGTAGAGAGTTTTACCGGTATTCTTTTGTTGTCTACGTGCTTGAGTTCTATTGCTTCAGAAGGCACTTCATATGCACCCGGATTGGACGCACTTTGGTTCGTTACAAAATTTTATCGTTTTTATATGAACCAATTAGTTGTAAAACTTTAAACGCGTTTTTCTCGAAACCACGTTTTCGTAACTGGGCGCTCTCATATCTCGGCCAATTTTTATCCGAATAACTTGAAATTTGGACAGAATGTTTACAACAAAATTGTTTTCAGTTGCACGTACGGATTTTTCAATCGGATTATTAGTTTTTGAAAAACAATTAAAGAAGTAACGAATTTTTGTTGAAAAATCGAAAACTTTTTTTTAAACAGTGCCATTTTGTCAAAAATTATTTTATCAAAAAATCCGTACGTGCAACTAAAACTACGTTCATATACTTTAAATCACAATTTAAAAAATTTATTTTAGAGCTCCCGTTCAGATGCAGCACGAGCGCCCGTGCACCCATGTTTTTTCAGACGAGGTGCACATTAATCACCATAGTTATTATAAATATGAATATTATTTTATGAAATTTTTTTTGTAACATAATATAAGTATGTACTTTTAATATATATAGTTTATAAATTAAACAAACTATTAGATAATGAAAAAAAAATTCACGAAAATAGCCTTTTTTTTCGGCCGTCACCCTGGTGTTCCCCCTTAATGTATAAGAACTAATTCGAATCATCAACAAAATCTTGCACTGCAACCACCGTTATGTGTTCATATAAATTGTACAACGCAGGCAATTATAATTTACGATCTTCAACAATATCGCGATTGCTTGAACCTTGATTTTAACACGCTTAAAAACTAACGCAAAATTAATATTATTGGAGAAAAGGTGATTAAACTAATTTGTTTGAACAATATATATATATATTCTAAAAAATTATTATACAATATAGAAATTAAGAAAATTTAAAATTAAACATATAATATAAAATATAAAAGTAGGAAAATATATACATATAAAATTATATAAACGACAATACAAAAAAAAAACTAAACTATAAAACTATAAAAAGCGAATATATATATATATATACAAATAAAAATCATGAAACGGAAAAATATAATATAATATAGTGTTTAAAAAATAAAATGTATTATTAATCTAATGAGGTCCCTCGCGCGCTCCCAAAAATTTGGTTGCACTGACCCCGCGATCAGCCCCTCCGCAGGCTCGGCATTTCGTGGTCCCGCCGGCTCCTCCACCGGGCCCCTGAGTTGTTCCTCGAGCCCCCACGTAAAAGTCCTTAGCGTTTCCAAAAATAATTGTGCCTCTCCGCGATGGACGTCTTCGGAGAGCTGGAGCACGAGCCGAGCTCTGTCCTCCAGCTCCACGTAGGTACCAATGAGGAGGACCCTCCTGGAGTCCTCCTGCCCGATATATGCGATTAGGGTTAGGTCCACCCCGCGTTGCTCCATAATTTTAATAATCTGAATTCAGTCAAAAACGGATTAATAATGCCTCTAGATTGAATTTACCTGAAAATAAAACAAATTAATAAATTTTACGAAAACTCAAAAATTTTTAATTTTAAATTTTTTAAAACTTTTTATTGCCAGAATAATCTCACGACTCAAGCAAACTTTACAGACCGAACTCAAAATAGTTATCTCTAAACGTTTCCGATTTATAGCAAACTCAAAATACTGTCAGAAATAGAACTTAGAAGAAATTAGCGACACATCAAGAACATAGAATTTCGCGAGCAATGCGAAATGAGAACATAGAAAAATAACGCAAGAAGTGCGTAAGGAAGAAATCAAGAAACCATACTCAAGCTGAACATTAAAATTTATTCGACATACCGCCACTACAAACTATATCAACCAATCGCTACTTCAAAGTTTAACATAAAATTTATGGAACTCGAAATTATTTATGGGAAATTGGCAAGGAAGAATTATACAACCTATTAGTCAACAACTTACAAAGCCGCTACGGAAATTCGAGAATACAAGGAACCCAACAGAAGACACGTCAGAACGGAAACCTCTCCTTTCAGCCGACGGATCATCATCATCGGAAAGCAGCAACGAGTCAGTCAACGACCGATCAACAGGAACATCGTACTCTAGGAAACCGAGCGAACACAGCGAAATCAAAACAAAAATCTATAAGTCCGGAATCTATTATTGTAAAACCAGCACTAACAAATAAATGCAAATTAGTTGGAACATGAGAATCAAAGGTGAACATAACCCAATCGTACAAGTTAATATAAAATTTTTACATCAAGAAACCGAGTAACAAAATTATCTAACTTTAATCTTTTATTACGCACGCACACACGCGCGCCTACACCGATTGACGCATTTTTTCTACATATTAAATTCCTTTTATTTTGATTACGATATACGATAATTAAAATTCTTACAATCACAGCGAGTAAGATCAACGCCACGGAACTGAGTACCAAGTAAGTCACATTTATAATTGTCTGTTTAACTAAGTGATACACTATTTTCTTCCGTTGACATATTAACACACTACTAAATGACAAAGACTATCGACACGATTAGACGCCATAAGAAACGGAAAACTTATAAATTACAAAGATCTAAGCTCCGCGTAGCAAAGAAACATCGGAGATCGAGTCAACTTTCGCAGAAACAATTAATAGCTTTTGAAGCATTAATTTCAGAATTGATAGAAATTCCCATTCAAGCAAACGCATAGGATATTTTACGAGACATCAAAAACAAAGAAAGGAAAGAACAAATAATTAAATCGGAACATCGTGATATTATTAAATCGGAAATAATTATAAATTCTACAATTGAACAGATAACTCTTGAAAATAACATCGCTGAAATAGATTTCTATACTGAACTAAAACTTGATCCTACAACGCCAACGATTATAAATTACGACGACTTGATCACTTACGTACAACACACAAATCAGATCGAAATCGATCCGTTAGAATCCGAATTACAAGAAGCCCTTCTCACATTGACGACTCCACAATTATTAATTATCGATGACATAATTAGAGAAATTGCATACCGACAATCAAACGACAGACCGCGTAACTGACGAAAATTACAATACTTTAATTGCGAATAGAGGAAACTCAACTATCAACGTACAACCGACGTGTACCTCCGCCGACGTTAGCCCTTATAATTCGATCGCAGGCGTAACAGAAAAATCATTTACCGACAATTTACCGACGGATAGCATACCTACAAACAACGATTTTGATACTCTAACAGCGGACAGGGAAGTGGAATATTATATGAGTAAATTACAACTCTATTAATTTTATTACGTTTATTGATACAATCGCCATCCCCGTTTTCGCACTCACGGACCGCCTCTACCTTCTTAAGCTCTTGAGTCCCGAGGTATTGCCGGCCCAGCAGGTAGCCTCAAAAATTGAGAGCACCCTTATTCTGCGTGACTGAGGTACACTCAGATAAGAAGAACCTAACGGAGTCCGCCGAGGCACGACATCCGTGTAGGAAGTAACGGTCGAGCATCGAGGTGCATCGCCATCTGCAACATAAAAAGCAATAGATACATAAAACATAAAATTGGTGGCAGCGGCATACTATCGCGAGACGTTACAAGGTGCCCCAGCAGCGACCCGCTGGGGACCTGCACGCTACGCTAGTGACCGCACCCGGGCAGCAAGTGTCCGTCGACTTAGTGGGACCACTGCCCCGATCAACCAGAGGGTATACCTGGTTACTAACAACAAAAGACCGATTCAGTAAATGGGTAAAGATGGTGCCATTATGGCAAGCCACGGCCCCAAACCTAGCCCGCGAGATCACCAAGCGAGTCATTTACCGACACGGGTGCCCCCAGCAGCTAATATCCGACAACGGCACGCAATTTACTTCGCGCCAATTCCGACAATTGCTCGCCGCGTTCGGGATTGAACACCGAAACTCTCCGGCATACGCCCCCCACTGTAACCCAGTAGAACGGGCGAATCGCCAATTAGGACGATGATCGCCCAATATGTAAAGGAGCGTCACCGGGATTGGGACGAGCACATTGACGCCTTACAATTTGCGCTCAATACCGCCCGGCACGAAGCAACCGGATATACCCCGGCTTTCTTGACTCACGGGCGGGAGCTAGTCAGGCCCAGCCCAGAGGATCGCGGACTGGTAACCCACCAGGGGACTCCGGAAGTCACCCGCCAGCGGCTAGAGAAGGCGTTCGAACTAGCCCGAATACACCTAGCTCGTGCCTTCCAACGCCAGGAACGGTACTACAATCTACGGCGCCGCGACTGGCGACCTCAAATCGGCGACCGAGTGTGGAAGCGGGACCGTCCCTTGTCCAACTGGGGCGAGGCATTTGCGGCCAAACTTTCGCCCAAATTTATCGGCCCCTTAACCGTTCGGAAAATTGTTTCGCCCGTTATCGTTGACTTACGCGACGCTAGGGGGAAGTGGCACCGCCACGTGCATGTCCAAGATTTAAAACCCGCGTCTATTGATACCGCGAAACAGGCCGGAGAAAAAGAGAAAAAGGAGAAGAACAGACCGTAGAGTAATTAACCGAGTCACGGCGCTCAACGCAACCCCCCCTCCCCACCGCCGGCCGACGCACATGTCGAACCGCCCAGGCACGCGCGTAAACAAACTTCGCCCCTCTCTAACCGCATTCCACCGGTGTTTTCCCGTAAACACCACAGTCCGCGACACGACCGACTCCCACGGCCTATAAATAAGAGCTCGCGACAAGATTCCAAAGTAATAGTACCATGGCCAACCGACGGCAAACGGTAATAAATTTATTCGGCGAGATGTCCTCGTACAGCGCCGAGGACACCGGCCCGCCAGCACCACCGCCCACGGACGACAACCCCCGGCCGACCTGCCGACTGCGGCGACCCGGGATCTTGGTGCAACGATCCGACCGAGAGAACCGACGGAAGGCGATCCTGATCGCCTCGCCCCCACCTCCACGACGACCCAGAAGCGGGGCCACCGTGGCCGCCGCCTCACTCAGCCGACCCCCGGCCCGACTGGCAACCGACACGGCGAGCCACCGGACCCGATAAGCCCCCGCCAAAAGTCGGGACCCGGAAACATCGAGGCGAGCCGCGCACACCGCAGCCCCGGTCGCCGCCCGGTCCAGCCAGACTCCGACGTCCGCTCCGGGGTACTTCACCAGCCCCAGAATTGAGACCCGGCCTAATCCGGCCATGACGCCAGTGCAGCTGGGCGACGGCACCACCGTCGAGGTCCCGCTCATCGCCGCTCTCTTAGGCCGGAAATACCAGTTTACCACCGCAACCGGCCGGTGGATAGTCCGTTTCGATCGCCACGACCGACTCCGGCCAGTCCGTCAGCTGCCCCGGTCCACGAGCGCACACAACTCCGAGCACTAAAGCTCATTTGTAAAATAGGTTTAAAAATAAATAGAATTAAAATAGAAACCAGTCTTTCCTTCCTAGAAATAAGACCCGTATCGTTGGATCCGGCTGGTGTCCGGATGACGCTCGGTTGTTTCTATACCGTAATAGAGCGTTGCCTCGTGGCAGCTCTAGCAGGCCGAGGAGCAGGTGTGCGTCGCTATAGCCACATTCGTGACCCAGCGTTTCTACTTCCGAACTTGATTCGAGAATTTTATTCGGTCCAGCGGCATTAAAGGCGGCATTGTTTCTCCTCCCTAGAATTAAGACCCATAGACCTAAGCAAGGGGATTCCGCTATACCCCCCCGTCGATTAAGAGAGGGGGTGATATGACGATGCGTTTCACACACCGTCCCTACAGCACCCGACCGCCCGAAGATAGGCTCGACGCCTATGACTCCCACGAGCGCTCGCGCCCATGCGACGCCCCAGCGTGGGGACCGCTCCCACCGCGCGACCGATACTCGCGGGTGGGAGACCCGAGCCGGGTATAAAAGCCGGCTCGGCCAGCATAACGGCACCTGTCCCGATCCGAAGTCCTACCGAAGCACTGCCTCAGGGACCTCCCGAAGCAGTCAACCGCTATTTCCGTCGACGAAGAGAGGTTGCTCCCTCTTCGAAACCAGGGTGCTCCCGGCGTTCGACTTTCCGTTATTCCCGCCGACGGAGAGAGGTTGCTCCCTCTCCGAAGCCAGGGTGCTCCTGGTGTTCGGCCTTCCGCTACTTCCGTCGACGAAGAGAGGTTACTCCCTCTTCGAAACCAGGGTGCTCCCGGCGTTTGACTTTCCGCTATTCCCGCCGACGGAGAGAGGTTGCTCCCTTTCCGAAGCCAGGGTGCTCCCGGTTTTCGGCCTTCCGCTACCTTCCGTCGACGAAGAGAGGTTGCTCCCTCTTCGAAGCCAGGGTGCTCCCGACGTTCGACTCTCGCCGCTTCCGCCGACGAAGAGCGGTTACTCTCTTTCCGCAACCGGAGTATAACCGGTATTCAGACGCGACGCGATTTAGCGCAGCCGCGCCCCCCCCCCCCCCCGCACGCAAATTGTAAAGGCATCCGTCTACCTTCTCGCGACGCGATTTAGCGCAGCCGCGCAAGCATTGTAAATAGTAAGTAAGATGAAATAATAAAGACTTTGAGTTAGATCAAATCGAGTTACGTCAGTCTGGACTTCCCCTTCTCTCGAACCCTGACTCCGGCAAGCCGATCCGCGGCGTCGAGAAAGGAGCCCCGTTACAGTATAAACAATCCTTATCTTATCTTTTCCAGGAATCCTTATGTCTTCCAGGAGTTGATGTTTGTATAAACAATCCTTATCTTATCTTTTTTAGGAATCCATATCTCTTCCGGGAATTGATGTTTGTATAAACAATCCTTATCTTATCTTTTCCAGGAATTGATGTAATCTGATACCTTCCCCTCTCCTCGCACCTCCCTCGTCATACCCTCCACTCCAAATTTACCCCCTCTCCTCCAAAACGATGACGTCATTACCCCCTCCACTGTAACCTGATACCCCCTTCCCCTCTTCACCCGCACTCCCATCATTGCCCCTGGGTTAGAACCCGTGTTGCTATACTACTGAGCTTGACATGCCATAAGTGACGGTATTTAAATTGAAAATACGAATCGGTTCCTCTCGTGATCATCTCCACAAAATACGTTAAAATTTACGATGTTCTTCGGTTATTTCAATTTGTCAATACATTTTAGTGATATCTGCTGTTATTGCGTACTTATGCTGACGCAAACGCAAAATGATATCAAACAAATCATCTTGCAAATTTGTCCCTATTTTAAAAAAATCATTGAGTAATTGACCTGTGGTAGTGTTACGTCCTGATCAGACTTTACGATTCTTTTCTTTTTATTAAATACCAGACCTAGTAAACACGGGACCAACAAAAACTCTTAAAGAATATTATAACGCCAGAGCTGTTTTTCTCACGAGACACCATGAGCTCAAACTTTCTCACAGAGAAAAATAGCAAGGGGGATAGATATTTGAAAATACTTTGGTCGGTCAGCGTGCTTATCGTCGTCAGAAAAATCATAAAAGTCAAAACTCGCGGTAACCGGAGTCCTTAGTCGACTCCAGATGTTTAAAGTAAGAAATAAAAACTGGCACCAGCTAGCCATATATTTGGATTCCGCCTACGGGAACCCTAGTAGATAAGGTTTTACCGAGTGACGATCGGGCAATGACCACAGTCGCACGCCTAGAAAGCATGACACCTGATACGGTGCACGTGTTCAGTAGGTCTGGGAAACCGAGATGCATTAATCGCACTCTCCACGCGACTCCAGGGCCACGCGACAGTCGTAAACTGTCAAATTTATTAGATCAGTGACCCAAGGCCTCGCGAACTCATATACCGATTCTCAACCCTCCAATCCGGAAGCCGGGAATCGGGGCAAGCACCTCTATAGACCACCCTTCGTTCCGTCGTACGGTCTAAAGACTACGCCCACCTAGATCTTAAGACACAGATGCACCCCACCTATACTAATTAACACCAACCGGGTTACGCCACCTCAAAAACCTACCCCCATCGCATATGGACCCGAAACGACGCTATTCCTTATTCGTTAAGGCCCCTTTCTTCCTACCCCCATTCCAAGTAACTTAATTACCTAAACCTAATCCTATTAGCTAAAAATGACGCCACCCTCCCCCACATTAAAAATCTTCTCACAAGACTAATTCCTATTCGATCCCCGCTTCAAAAACCTAAGATTCTCCAAATGGATCTACCCCAAGAAAAGGGTATAAAAACCCGTGTTTTGGTGGCTCCAAACGTCAATTATACACAATTAGTCACTCAGTTCATCAGGCGAGTTTTCCAAGTGGTTCGGGCCGCGAAATAAAAAAGATCGATACTTTGTCGCGACCAAGTGGTGCATCTCAACCAGAGGGTCCATCACTCTGACGACACCATCCCGCAGCAGGGTGCCCACATTTTTACAAAGAGTCCGACGCCTACACACCATCCCTCAACGGGGCGCCTGCTCAAAACCACCGCATACACTCAACCCAATCCGAAACCATATTGTAACGAGTAAGTTAGTTCATTTGTTTTATTTTTCTCCTCATCAGTATTTTCTTTATTCTTATTATGTCCTCCGTCCCTATTTCGTTTAAAATTTTTGTATTATTTATCAGTGAGAACTGAACGTTCGCCGCGACCCAACAATCGTCGGAATCGCTCGGACCTTTCGGCATTCGCTCTCTGCATAGCTATATTCCTCCCACCATACATCAGATACGCGACAAGAGTCACCGTAAGACCCGTTAGAATTAGGAGACACACCCCACGTAGTAACTCTCGCATAACCACACACACTCAAACCGACCCACCTCCGGTATCACTATCGATTCCTCAGGAATCTCCTCAGCAATCTCCTGAACCCTTTCTTGACCTTTCACCACTTCCTACCCCCAGGTCCATTTCTCCGATCCTAGAAGAGCTCCTGGACTACAGACCTCCTTCGCCCGTCCGTTTCCACCCTCCTCCAGTAGAGGCTCAACTGGAGGAACTTCCACATAACGATCCGGAGTTTGACAATATATCCGTCAACTCCGAAGCCACCACCATTGAATACGTCGAGCCTCCTCCGCATCTTTCTCACCCTGTATTCACAGGGTTCGACTTTTTAAATCTAGTCCTCTCCCCTGAGGAATAATCCACACACACACACACACACACGCAAGCAAGCACGCACGCACGCACGCACGCACGCACGCACGCACGCACGCACGCACGCACGCACACACACACACTTGTAAAGAATACACAAAATAAAATTATCAACACCTGCAATTAAGAATTAAGTTTTGTATCGTAATTATAAATTTAATCGAATTAAAATGTTGTCTTTAGTAAATTAAACTTTGTTCTTTTTCATTTGACCACACCCTCCTCGTTCGTCACCCCCTCACACCTTCCCTCTCAAATTGCGCACAAAGGTTCCGCCCCGGGTAATAGGGATTCAATTCCTTGACCCAAAAAGGAAACCACAAGCGGTTGACTTGTTGACGGAGTAAAAACGACTCTTCCAGTCGCTGACCCGTCGCAAGTCCTAAACGTGCCGCTCGGCTCGTGCGGTCAAGCCCGTTTACGTCGATCGCCGAGCCCAACGAAAAAATTCTACATCTATCAGGACGTAACAGTAGTTTTGCAGGATGCATCAAAGACTACTCTTAATTTTGTAGTTGTACTATCCTCTTTCATTACCGCATGATGAGGAATGTAGTATGCAATTTTATCGTTTGTTTTATTTTTCGGAACCTCTGTCATGTGATTCAAGTTGGCGTATTCACGCATGAATTCATAATATTGCTGTTTTAAATCAGACTGTTTTTCTAGCTTGCGCTCTAATGATTTTAGTCGATTTTCGGCAATGTGGTAAGATTCTCCTAATTCTTGAATGCCGTCCTTCAATGGCAATCGCGCCACGAAATGACCTTCCGCATTTCTGGAATGAGTGGCGAAAAAGTGTTCCTCACACTGGATTTCTTCCTGAGAATGGTGCCTTGGCTGTTTTATTTTTTCTATCTGCCAAAATTTTTCTAATTGTCCTTGAATTTTTGAAATAGTATTGTAGATGCGCCACAGTATGTTTTGCGTGGACGTTGATGTGCACAATTGGCTTGCACATTGCCTGAGATTATCCAGCCTAATAAAGTTTCTTGAATTATGGGCGCTTTTCTTGACAATCGGATTTGCTCGCGTCCTATGATCTCCCAAAAGACCGCTGCTCCCAACAGCAGATCTATGTTATTAGGAATGTGATAATTTGGATCAGCAAATTTTAAATCATGGGGAATGTTTAGATTACTCTTATTTATTTTAAACGTGGGTAAGCGTTCAGTTATCTTGTTAACTATTAAAAGAGAAATCTTGGTTTGATATAAGCTTGTACGTGACTGAATTACTGTGTCCACTTGTTGGGCAGTATTTATAGAAATGTTACTTATACCTATAATGGTCTTGTCAATGTTTTTATGTTGTAGCTTTAGTTTATTACTTAATTGTCGGGTGATAAAGTTTGATTGAGACCCGCTGTCAAGAAGAGCACGACACTCATTGCAATGAGAATCATGGATTAGTAAAATGGCTGTAGAAAGGAGAACCTGAGAGGGTTCTTTAATCGCACAGTTACTAAGAGAGATAGACGACAAGCCTATATTCAAAGAAACGGTGGATTGCTTGCACTATCAGTATGTGCCTTACTCTATTGAGATTCGTTAACGGATGATTTTGCTTCCTTATCATTCGTTTCTGGCGTAGACTTGGATTTGTGCAGCAGCGTGTTGTGATATCCTTTGCATAATTTGCAATTAGAGGCTTTACAATTTTTACCGTGATATTTTTTGAGACACTTTATACATAAACGTTTCCGTTTGACTTCATTATTTCTATCGGTGACAGACATATTAAGAAATGAGCTACATTCGAAGACCTTGTGATTGTCTGAGCATATAGCGCAAGATGCGTTATTAGATGCCACGTATACACGTGTGATTTTATTTTGGCTGATTTTGTTATTGTTGCGAGTATCAAATGAAGATTGCGTGTTTCGGTTTGCTGTAGATACCGCTTCTAAAAATGCACTACGGCTAATGAGAAAGTTTATGAACTCTTAAAGTAGGAAATTCTTCCATTTCAGATTTTTTCAGTTCCCATTCCCTGCGAGATCCCTTATCAATTTTTGGCAAAATGATGTGAATAAGTAATGTGCCCCAATGTTCTATGGGTTGACCTAATTTCGTTAGACCTTGCATATTTTGCGAGACGCTATCTGTTAATTGTCTAAGGTAGGCGTGTGATTCCCTCGTAATAGATGGCAAATCTAATAGCATTTGAATGAGGTGATGAACGATTAATTTCTTATTTTCATATCTTTTTTTTTTAGAGTGTTCCACGCGATCTTGTAATTGGTGTTGGTAATTTCCAGTGAGGCAATCACCTTTGAGGCTTCACCTGTCACAGCCGATCTTAGATAATGCAGTTTTTGCACGGGCGGAATATTAACGTTTAATACAATAAGTGACTCGAATAAATCGCGAAATGATATCCAGAATTCATAATTACCATCGAATTTGGGCAACTCAATACTTGGAAGTTTCACGGGTGGCTTATACAGGGTGTCCCATTATAAAACATCCACGCAAATTACTCCGAAGATAAGGGTGATAGCAAAAAATGACCTTAACAAACGTTGTAGGATTAAAAAGGGGCCAACTGAGGGTGACCTTGACTTTGACCTCGCAGTTGATTTTCAAGGTCATTTGAAGGTCAGAGAAATTTTTTAAAATAAAAACCCCTATTTTTGATTCCAAAATCTAATTGCTGGTGTCAAAAGCTTTTTAAAACACTATAATGAAGTTATTTTTTATTAAGTACTTTTCGAGTTATGAGGCTTGTAAATTACAGTATTTTGACATAAAATACAAAATATCTTGTAAAACATTCAATTTTTGGGAATCTTACCTTAATACTTTTATGCATAAAATAATGAAACGAATCAATTGGTATAAAGAAAACACATTGGTTTAAAAAAAAAGTATGCAGTTGCATGTTGCAAATTACATATTTATTCTTGAAAGCAACTATGTGTTTTCTTTATATCAATTGATTCGTCTCATTATTTTATGCATAAAAGTATTAAAGTTAAATTCCCAAAAATTGAATGTTTTACAAGATATTTTGTATTTTATGTCAAAATACTGTAATTTACAAGCCTCATAACTCGAAAAGTACTTAATAAAAAATAACTTCATTATAGTGTTTTGAAAAGCTCTTGACACCAGCTATTAGATTTTGGAATTAAAAATAAGGGTTTCCGTTTCAAAAAATAACTCTGACTTTTAAATGACCTTGAAAATCAACTGCGAGGTTAAAGTCAAGGTCACCCTCAGTTGGCCCCCTTTTAATCCTACAACGTTTGTTAAGGTCATTTTTTGCTATCACCTTTATCTTTGAAGTAATTTGCGTGGATGTTTTATAATGGGACACCCTGTATATCGTTTGTTGATCGTCATCATCCGTTTGCGCAAGAATCGGATAATTTGGCTGATAAACTTGCGGGGGAGAAGGTCGTTCGCTCACTCGTAAATTTCGCGCCGCTGTAATTAGCTCGTGATATGTGTCCTTAAAAAGGTTTCGTTCCATAGCTTGTGCTTTGTCATCTTCAATATCTTCAATTTTGTTTTGAGTTACATCGAATTCTGTCCACAAGCATTCCGCCTTTTCAATGCGACTATTTAACTCCGACCTTTTTTCAGGTTCTGTTTCTACGCGTGCGATAAAATTACCGAAGGCTGTAAGCCTCGCCTTTCTCTACCGCGCTGCTTAATTAAAAGTCTTAATTCTGCCATTGCGAATGAATACGATTATCCTTATATTTTGAAATTGCAAGAGAACGAACGAATCTTCCTACGAATTTTCGAAAATTTGCTTCGGAATTGCAAGCGTTGACCTTAACTCAATATGCATTCTATAGCATAAGAAACTACGTAATTCCAAATAGTAAATATGTAGTTATGCGCAATAACATTTAGAGGTAAATAACAATCGCTAATTAATTATTAAATCGCTTGCATGTATTAGAATAAAATAATGATTCATTTGCGAATATAAGGCTTGTTGGTTGAAACGTTACTGTTGATCATCTGTGGCGGAAAAACCTTGCCTCATCCTGGCGGTAGATTTTGATTCGTCCGGAAGTGTGATAACGCCTCAGGGATGCGAAGAATATATCAATGGTTCGCCTGGATGGAAGAGAGAGTCTGTATGCTGCTGTCATGATTCGCGTGGTTGCAAATAAGATGCCGTGCGTCAATTAAGACGCGGCTATAGCTCGCGTACGTGCGAGTGAGATGCCGTGCGTCAACTGAGACGCGGCTATGGCTCGCGTGTGTGCGATTGAGATGCCGTGCGTCGATTGAGACGTAGCTATGGCTCGCGTGCGTGCGAGTGAGATGTCGTGCGTCAACTGAGACGCGGCTATGGCTTGCGTGTGTGCGAATGAGATCTCGTGCGTCGACTGAGACGCGGCTATGGCTCGCGTGTGTGCGAGTGAGATGCCTTGTTTTGTTGCAATGTAAAGAAGGACAGCTATAGTCCGCGTGCACACTGATTCCTTTTAGTGGTTCAGAACTGGCAAGAAACCAATGTTTGCACTTCACTGTGCTCACTAGCAATGTTCAGAACTGATGAGATTAATGTTGCACTTTCACAGATGGCACTTATAATTTGCCCGTTTTGTTTCAACGTTGCTGTCCTTGCGTTAATGGCTACGCACTTATTATGCACGAAACTACTTGAAAAAACCCTTTGCTTTCACATCCGGCTCGAAGGACCAATGTTGCGATCATTGTAGATCGTCTTACAAACGGATGGGGTAAAAGAAAGTAATTTGTTTCTTCTTATATCTCACTTTTATTGCACGCATTGCACGCGTGGTCCGCCATTAGGCGCTTACATACAAAAACTGATGTCGCGTCGAGAAAAACAAAAAACTATCTATCGTCAAGCGATCGACGCGCTAGAGTTGACTATTGTCATAGGGCGCGTATATTAAATCGGGTCTAAACAGCTACAATTAATAAATGGCTATCCTACGGTAATCCACTACGCGCGAGAAAAGGATAAAGCATTCCGTCAAGCGCCGACCAATGAGAGCGAAAACCAACCCCACCACCGAGTTTACATGCGTGATGCAAAACGCGGATTGCTCAGTATCAATCGAGCTATCAAAGCGAAAGCAATGGCTACGATACGCGAAGAAATCGAGAATCTCTACCGCGAAGAAAGTAAACTCAAACGAGAAATCAGTCAGTTACTGAAAATTCGTACAAAATTTTTGCAAGCGTTAAAACGTAAGCAAGACCGAATTCTGAAATTCCGTGAAATAATACGCGAACTGAAAGAAGCACCGGAAACAATTGACAGTAGCGATGGCGAAGAGGAAGCAGTAAAAGTCCTTCACCATGTAAGCACTATAAAAGACAGTCCACAATCTATTATGTACGAATTCAGGCTGTACGACGATTCAAGAAGCGTAATCATTTCGCTGTTGGCAAGCCTAAAAATACACAAAAATAAATTACCTGAACAGCAAACACACAAGCCATTCACGGTGATTTATAAAATAAAAAATTCACGTATTCAACGTGAGATCCAAGCCGATTGGGCAACAAGGATTTTAGCGAAACCGCTTGAAGATCCACACGAGGCCGTGCAAGTAAGAAACTACGAACTTCAACAACAGGAAACCTGTCAAGAGTCACAACACACACATCCAAACGATCTAGAAAGTGACAAAGATTCACCGGAGGACCAACAGGAAACAGAAATCGTGGAAAACACATTGGAAAACGGATATCACGCATAAATTTTATACGTACGTTGCCAAGCACGTCGCGAGAAACCAAAGCTCTTTTCGGTGCACTCACACTAGTAGTACAATCGAAGAGAAAGAGGGACAAGACAAATGCCTTACGAGGAAGCTTCATCTTAAGATTCCGATAAAAAGCATATGCGCTTTAAAGACGACAAGCACCGGAAATACTGGCGTCGTGAAGCAAAGCGTGAGAAGGCGAACAGTCGTTCCGGCTCAACGGATTCGACAGCAGCCAAGGAAGTTGCTACTCTCGACGAAGGGGGAATGCAACCGGTAGCCGGATGCAGCCGGAACTACCAGGACCAAACTAAGGACGACACCGAGCAGAGGAGTCCGAGGTCCAAAACGAATACAAACAGGGGCAGCTGAAAAGTAAAGTCGCTGCGTGATGAGACAATGTTTCTCATAAGTCATAAATTGTAAGTTTTAGTACTAAGTGTTCTTATAAAAATATAAAATAAAGGAACATATAACTTCCCTTAAGCAATAAATTAGTTTTAAGATCGCGTGATATACATACTCGCATCAATACAATAAAATTAATCTTATTCATTCATTAAATAAATAAATATATCACAATTACCTTTCTCGTTAGATAGTAAGTGTAGTCGTAAGAACCGATTTGCGAAATGCGTACGGATAATAAAAACTTCTCCTTTATTTACTATTTTGTATCCGCTTCTTTTACTAATTTTAAATTTAAACAATTTGAAAATTCAGATACGTTGCCTTTATATGTTATCCATTACAAATAATTTATATAATATTATTATTATTTATTTATTATTTCAAATATTATTACTTGAATTAAAGTTCCCTTAAAATTAAATTTAAATTAATATTTATAATATATATATGATATTAAATTAAATTTTCTATTTCAAAAATTTGCATACTATACCAGTATCATCAAAATAAATAAAAATGAATAAAAACACTCATTAAAAAAAAAAAAAAAAGTTATTGCTCACCTCCGTGAGCGAACTTGGATCTTATGAATTATGAAGCAAGCGCCTGACTCACGGAGCTAATCGCACTGGTTGGAAATACTGTTACCGGGAAGACTCATATGGCGCGCCGCGGCGCGCTTCGGATATGGCTAATTTTCACAAATTTATTACTCTTAAGGCCTATTTAATCAAACGCCAGGATACGTATCTTTTTTTTTTATTTCCAGAATAACCATAAAAATTAGGATCAAAATCCCAGAGTGACTCACCTGGTCCTCCTCTTGTCCGATAGAAATCACTCGCGAACGAGTGACAGTAAAAATGTCGCTCGAAAGAACGTTAAGACGCGACGTGTAGCATTAAGTAATGTTATCCGTGTGCGTGTAAGAGCATCAATGGCTCGTGTAAATACTTTATTGTTTGTGTTAAGTGAAATATATACTTTGTTATGAAACCGTGTGAGCTTCGGCGGACGCGGATTAGCTCGCCGGAATCCAGGTTCGGTCGGTTGGGGGTATGTCAAATAAACCAAATACTCGTTTATAACAAAATAATGAAACAGCGTTTATTGAGAAAGATGTTGATACGATTTGCCTCGAATGATCTGCTACAATGCTCGTGCATACATGCGAAGCGTGTGCAAGATGAATTTGAAATAGCATACAAATTAGCCAAATATCGGTGAAGTAATTAACAAGTGATAGCGAAATAGTTCTTTAAAGCGGCGTGAAAAGAATACAGAGTAGCGTGAAGATAAATGCGGAGTATCGTTACTGGTAAAATAATTATTTGAGCAACGGTGGAATAATTATTTTAAAGCGGCGCAAAATAAAAGCGAAAGCAACGTGAAAATAAATGCAAGATATCGGCAAAGGCGAAATAATTATTTAAGCAATGGTGAAATAATTATTTTAAAGCGGCGCAAAATAGAAGCAAAAGCAACGTGAAAATAAATGCAAGATATCGGCAAAGGCGAAATAATTATTTAAGCAATGGTGAAATAATTATTTTAAGGCGGTGTAAAATAAATGCGAAGTATACGTGAAAATCAATGCGAAGTATCGTAATAATGAAATAATTATTTGAGGCGACGGTGGAATAATTATTTAGTATGACGTGAGGCGTCCTGGTGCGGTCGGCGAGAGCGCAAGCGCGGGCGATCGTGTCGCAACGGTTGGTACAAGACGGAGCGCTTGTCGGTGAGTGCGTTCGTAGTATCGCGAGTCTGTTCGATCGTAGATCGATGCGGACTATTCGGCGGCGCGGATTGGTCGACGCGGTGTTGCTTGCCGGACGGATTACAATTATGAAATCCTGGCGAATAAACGCGGTATGCGGACTTAGGCTGCCGATTACGTTTGGCGGGAGTACGAGGATGCTCGTACGAAGACGGAATTTAGAATAGCGACCTGGCTAGGTATGCGGAAATGCCCGCAATACAGAGTTCGGTGGCCTAGAGGAACCAAGTACGCTTGGCGGGTATACGAATATATTCGTATCCTGGAATCAAAGAATACCGAGGACACTCGGCGGTACACGAGGATACTCGTGTGCTGGCACAGGTATAGAGTCCGAGTATGCTCGGTCGGGACTACGAGGACGCTCGTAGCAGGGTTGTTCGCTGTCGATCAGCAAACGGAGTCTGGTGAGAAGACGTTCAGCCGGGCCTCTTTTATACCCGGCTGGCGGCCGAATGATTTCGAATCGGCAAGCATCGGCGGTTTCGGCGGCGAGTCCCCCACAATACGGAATTTCGGAACGGTCGGGTGTGGGGGATTTTCGGCGGTTGACCGCCACTGTTTTTGATAGGAAATTTATCGGCGCGCGATGCGCCCTTGGTGGGCTACGGACGATGGACGGTCCGTAGCCGTAACGATGCAGCGGGCTGCATCGTTACAGTTATATTTAACCAAAGCGAGTCATAAATTCAATTAATTCCTTACCTGTGCGGAACAATACGCTGTCAGTACTTACAATGTAACAATATCGTGTCCGTTCGATGTCCGGATTGTTTCTCATCCGAGCGTGTGGTGAACCTGATACATAAAACCCAATAGATTAGAACGAGATACACTGCAGCATCTCATCAGGCGTCTTCGTCCAATCCGAAGGAATCGGCAGACAGTCGTGAGGGTCAAGGAAGGACGAGACGAGGATTCCAACCTTTTCGCTTGGAGATCAAAGCGAGTGGCGACCGTTGAAAGGGTGAAAGCATAGCTGCCTGCGACTAAGTCCCAAATAATTCATTTCCACAGGGCGCGTCCGGTTACAACGCTACCTGAGAACTTGTTTTCTTTCTGTGGCTGGGTTTCACTGTTAGATTGTTTAAAACAGCTTCGAGACCATTGAGTCTATTTGCATCGAGTCAGAGCTAGCGTTCGGAGCGTACAGTGCAGTGCAAATATAATATAGTAAGAATATTGAAATTTTTAAATTTATTGAATATTGCAATTCACGCAATCTCCATGACTTCAAGGATATATCGAATTAAATACGCATATAGCGTGTGTTTGTGCTGGCGAGAAAAGATAAAACTTTTGTTCTGAAAAATATATTTATTTCTTCGTCAGTGTCTATATACAGTTTTGTTTGTGGTTTAAGTGCGCCAATGGCGCGCTCACGGCAAAGTGTTAGGCCGTGAGTTAGAATAAAAATTGGCGGGACCGGTAGGTGATTACCGGCCGTGACTTGGTATAGAGCACCGGTCCTAAAAAGGATGGCTAGGCTAAGGATGGCGAGGATGCACATTGCAACCTTTTCCCAGGCGTTGGAGGTACCCCGTTGAGGAAGTGATCCTCGTGTGACGTCCGGATTTTGTGGTTAAGAATTATTAGAAGAAAATTTAGCTCAGACGGATGGTCTCTAGCGAGAAAAACGAGCGTTAATTATGCTTTAATCTGTATTGGATTCTGTCTATTATCTTTTCTCTCTTTATCTTATGATTCCACGTAGAGCATGTGATAATTAATGCAATTAGAAATTTATAACATGCGGTACTCACCTGCTCTCAGGATTTAGGCAAGGGTAATTGGATAATATTACTTTCTTTCAATTTATTAATTTCTCTTTTGTCATATTCTCTTTTCTTTTGTGTTTTAGAAAAATGGGAGGAGAGAGACGTGCTGCGATATGATGCGCTGTGATGATGATGATCCTTTACTGTTGCGGAGCCGAGCGGTAAACCTTGCGCGATGCAAAAGATAGGCGTATATCGGGGTCCTCTTTTATTTAACAAGACGTCATTCTCGCGGGACTGCTTATTGAACAATAGCCCGGCTCGATAATTTTAAGAATTTAGTAAAGAAGATAATAATTGTGTTTTGAGTTAAGTCGGAAAAACAATACTTTAATTAAAGTATATTACGACTGAATCATGATGTATTCACTTTATTAATTATTAAACTTGTTAATTGAATGTAACGAGATGAAGGGATAAATATATATATGTGTGTACGCGCAATTTGAGGGAAATAGCTGTAATGATTCGATGTTTCGCGGCGGTAATTCAGACGGACAGAATTATGTTGCGATATTATTAATTAATATGTAATTATCAGAATTATCTAAAGAAACATTAACGCTTAGAAATCTATATGCAAGTGAAAAAGCAATTATTTAAAAGAGGTTCTTAAGAGGATGCTGAAGTCATATTGTTACCGACCGAACTTCTAATTTTCTGGAAAGTATGGCATTTTTTATTGCTTTGATAGAATTACAAATCCTTTGGTGTAAGTAAAGTGCACATGCTAATCTTTCGGTGGATAGTGAAATTTAAACCAAAAAATAAAAAAAATTTTGGAAAATTTATCGACAATGTCACCTCAAAGAATTATATCTTTTGTATCAAAATTATACTGCTTTAATCTGCAAAACAAGGGTGTGTGCCGAAGAAGAGCGTATGAAACAATAATCGAAAACCAAAAAAATAGAGCTTAGAGACTTATTTTCAAAATGCCATACTTTTCCAGATTTATGCAAAGCATGCGTGCAATATAGAAGAAAATGGTAAAAAAGAGCTATAGATTAGTTCCGCGATTTTGGGATAGAGGCGCCGTAAAGTCAGTGTTATGACATATACAATCTTGTAGGTTAAATGTTAACAATATTATTCATAATAAATAAATGTATTTTTATAATTTTAGTTCGCAGGCTACCAATGCAACATTATGCTTCATTGCATATATTATACATGTGCTGCATGTGTATATGTTTATAATATAATTAAAATACTTTTATGTGCTTTATAGAAAGATTATCGATGTAATGAATATATTAATATTTTTTTAACAACCTATTTTTATGTTCAATATCTCGTTTTACTGTGTATTTCATTTCACTCAACATTAGAGACTGTTTGCTTATTTCAAATTTATATATAGACAAATTCAATGTATGCAAAGTTGTGTATTATATCAATTGAAAAGTCATTCATTTATTATTTACATAATACATATTCAGATATAGTAAAATGTAATATAGGTTTGTATGTCGTGTAAGAAAAACTGTACAAATTAACATCCTATAAAATAAAACATTTTATAAGTTCACTTCTATGAAAACTACTACTTTTAAAATATCTTGACTGTGTCTTTTAGACTGCATATTCGAAAACAATATTAAATAATTTATTTTACAAAACCGTATCATATCATTAATGAATGACTTCAATTGATTTAATACACAATTTTGCACACATTGAATTTATTGTTTTCGAATATGCAGTCTAAAACACACAGTCAAGATATTTTAAAAGTAGTAGTTTTCATAGAAGTGAACTTATAAGATGTTTTATTTTATAGGATGTTAATTTGTACAGTTTTTCTTACACGACATACAAACCTATATTACATTTTACTATATCTGAATATGTATTATGTAAATAATAAATGAATGACTTTTCAATTGATATAATACACAACTTTGCATACATTGAATTTGTCTATATATAAATTTGAAATGAGCAAACAGTCTCTAATGTTGAGTGAAATGAAATACACAGTAAAACGAGATATTGAACATAAAAATAGGTTGTTAAAAAAATAATATATTCATTAGATCGATAATCTTTCTATAAAGCACATGAAAGTATTTTATTTATATTATAAACATATACCAACACATGCAGCACATGTATAATATATGCAATGAAGCATAATGTTGCATTGGTAGCCTGCGAACTAAAATTATAAAAATACATTTATTTATTATGAATAATATTGTTAACATTTAACCTACAATATTTCATTTGACTCAACTTGCAAACTGCTCACTTCAATATATATATGTAGAGGGAGGGAGGGAGAAGGGAGGGAGGGAGAAGGGGGGGGGAGAGAGAGAGAGAGAGAAAAATGTGGATAAAGTGTGACACAAGAAAACTTTTCTATTGCTGAAAATTATAATATATAGGTATAATTATAGGGATCAAAAATAATCATTTACAAAAAATTCAAAAAATTCGCTTTATTTTTACACTTTTATATATATTTATATTATATAACTTCTTTGAATGTTTCGCAAAATACATTTTCACAAAGTACATTTGAATGTTTCGCAAAATACATTTTCGCAAAATACATTTGAATATTTCGCAAAATACATTTTCGCAAAAAACATTTGAATGTTTCGCAAAATACATTTGAATGTTTCGCAAAATACATTTTCGCAAAATACATTTGAATGTTTCGCAAAATACATTTTTATAAAATATATTTTTATATTATAACTTTTCGAAATACATTAGAACATAAAAAAAATTATATTATTCCTTATTATTAATCAGACTTATCGCTGTTTATTATTTATAACAAAATATCACTGTTTATCACTGCAATAATTATTGCAATTTATCATTACATAAAAATTATAGGTCTATCCTTTTTTTTCAACATATTTAATGCATACTGTAATTTTATATTGGTAAAACTGTTTTTCGCACTGTGCGTCATTGTTTTTATTATTAGTTGCAAAATAAAATATACTTCTTCCATTTTATATTATAATATGAAACCGTGTGAGCTTCGGCGGACGCGGATTAGCTCGCCGGAATCCAGGTTCGGTCGGTTGGGGGTATGTCAAATAAACCAAATACTCGTTTATCAGAAAAATAATGAAACAGTGTTTATTGAGAAAGATGTTGATACGATTTGCCTCGAATGATCTGCTACAATGCTCGTGCATACATGCGAAGCGTGTGCAAGATGAATTTGAAATAGTATATAAATTAGCCAAATATCGGTGAAGTAATTAACAAGTGATAGCGGAATAGTTCTTTAAAGCGGCGTGAAACGAATACAGAGTAGCGTGAAGATAAATGCGGAGTTTCGTTACTGGTAAAATAATTATTTGAGCAACGGTGGAATAATTATTTTAAAGCGGCGCAAAATATAAGTGAAAGCAACGTGAAAATAAATGCAAGATATCGGCAAAGGCGAAATAATTATTTAAGCAATGGTGAAATAATTATTTTAAAGCGGCGCAAAATATAAGTGAAAGCAACGTGAAAATAAATGCAAGATATCGGCAAAGGCGAAATAATTATTTAAGCAATGGTGAAATAATTATTTTAAAGCGGCGCAAAATATAAGAGCGAAAGCACGTGGAAATACATGCAAGATATCGGCAAAATGAAATAATTATTCGAGCGGCGGCGAAATAATTATTTAAGGCGGCGTAAAATAAATGCGAAGTATACGTGAAAATCAATGCGAAGTATCGTAATAAAGAAATAATTATTTGAGGCGACGGTGGAATAATTATTTAGTATGACGTGAGGCGTCCTGGTGCGGTCGGCGAGGGCGCAAGCGCGGGCGATCGTGTCGCAACGGTTGGTACGAGACGGAGCGCTCGTCGGTGAGTGCGTTCGTAGTATCGCGAGTCTGTTCGATCGTAGATCGATGCGGACTATTCGGCGGCGCGGATTGGTCGACGCGGTGTTGCTTGCCGGACGGATTATCGTTATGAAATCCCGGCGAATAAACGCGGTGTGCGGACTTAGGCTGCCGATTACGTTCGGCGGGAGTACGAGGATGCTCGTACGAAGACGGAATTTAGAATAGCGACCTGGCTAGGTATGCGGAAATGCCCGCAATACAGAGTTCGGTGGCCTGGAGGAACCAAGTACGCTTGGCGGGTATACGAATATATTCGTATCCTGGAATCAAAGAATACCGAGGACGCTCGGCGGTACACGAGGATTCTCGTGTGCTGGTAAAGGCATAGAGTCCGAGTATGCTCGGTCGGGACTACGAGGACACTCGTAGCAGGTTTGTTCGCTGTCGATCAGCGAACGGAGTCTGGTGAGAAGACGTTCAGCCGGGCCTCTTTTATACCCGGCTGGCGGCCGAATGATTTCGAATCGGCAAGCATCGGCGGTTTCGGCGGCGAGTCCCCCACAATACGGAATTTCGGAACGGTTGGGTGTGGGGGATTTTCGGCGGTTGACCGCCGCTGTTTTTGATGCGAAATTTATCGGCGCGCGATGCGCCCTTGGTGGGCTACGGACGATGTACGGTCCGTAGCCGTAACGATGCAGCGGGCTGCATCGTTACATCACCCCCCTTCTTGGGGAGCCGGAAGCCTGCGGAGGCAGCTGACGGCTGGCGAGGAGTCGCCCCTCCCTGGAGAACAGGAGCTTGTATCTTCTGCCGTCGGTGGTCCGGAGCTTATACCGTCTCGACTTCATTACCGAGAAGTACGGTATTGCCGCGAACGCTCGTGGGGCGTACTCCACCATGATGGGTGGTGGAGACGCCGGATCCCATCTCGGCGGCGGCGGCGGTGGTGCAGCGGAGGCCGGTGGTGGCCATACGACGGCGGCGGCTGGCGTCGGTGTTGCGGCGGCTGGTGTTGGCCGGGATGCGGCGGCTGCGGGTGCGGCAAGGGCCGTTGGCGGCCGAGTTCCAACGACCGTCTGAACGGCCATTGGCGGCCGAGGTCCAATGACCGATGTCGTCGGCATTGGGCCGCTCCAGGGTCGTATCCTTACGGCCCTGGTCGGCTTGGTCCGTGCGGTGATCGGTGCGGTGACCGCGGATCTTCGCTCCGGTAGCGGCGTGTGCGTGGCATTGCACACGTCGCCCGGAGACTTCTGCTTTTTTCCTCGCGGCACCGGTGGTGGTGGTGTCGCCAAAAATATCGCCTTTCGGCGATTTTCAGCGTCGGAACGCTGTATTAACGTCCCCACTCGGGGGACGGTGCGGAACGGCTGCGACGTCATCGCGGCCTGTCGAGGCTCCTCGGTCAAGAGGGCCTCGATTGCGCTCAAGATGTTCTTATTGCTCATCTTGAACAAGTGATCTGGCTTCCTGGAATCGGCCTTTATATAGTCCGATTCCCCGGAATTGCGGACTTTATCTTTAACTGGGGGGGTCTCATCCCCGTTTCCCGGTTTTAAGTCTTGCGCGTGGATGCGCCTTAGCCATCGCCCCCTCTTATCACGCAAATCATATATGACGGGGGTGATGATCCGGCCTACTTTGTAGGGGCCGGTGTACTTCGGCGCGAGTTTGGCGTTTACGCCGGCGGCCTTGTTCGACAGGGGGTGCTCGCGGCGCCAAACTGTCTCGCCGATCTTAGGCCGCCAATCGCGATGCCGCAGATTATAATACGGTTCCTGCCGTTGGAAGGCTCGTGCGAGGTTTCCTGTCATTAGCTCCCGGGCCTCGTCTAGATGGCGCCGCCAGGTGGTAGTCGGAATCGGCGCGTTCGGGTGCGTTCGGTCTTCCGGATTCGGCGGTGCTAACTCGCGCCCGTAATTTGCGAAGGCGGGCGTAAATCCGGTGGCGTCGTGCGCCGCGCTATTGTACGCATATTGTAGCGCGAGAATGTGGCGGTCCCACAGGCGATGATCGCGCTCGACAAACTGCGCGATCATGGTTTTGACCGTTCGATTGGTCCGCTCCACGGGATTGCACTGCGGCGTGTATATCGGCGTTGTGCGATGCGTTATGCCAAACGATTTTAATAGGCTGGTGAATTGGCGCGATATGAATTGTTTCCCGTTGTCGGATATGACCATTTCGGGGCAGCCGTGCCGATATATTATGCGTTCGGCAACGGTCTTGCTAATGATTTCCCCGGTAGCTCGGCGCAAGGGCTGCAATTCGACCCACTTCGTGAATCGATCCTGCAGTACGAAGAGCCACGAATGCCCGTTTGTAGATCGCGGCAGAGGCCCCACTAGGTCGATCGTGACCTGTTGCCACGGGGCCGTGACATTGTGCGCATGAGCGCGGCCGGCGGGTTTGCCCTGATAGGGCTTGTACGCGAGACATTTTTCGCAACCCCGAACATAGCGGGCGATGTCTCGGAACATGCCGGGCCAGTAATAACGGCGGGTGACGCGGTGGATTGTTTTCGCGACGCCTAAATGCCCGGCGGTCGGTTCGTCGTGGAATCGCTGGATCGTTCTCTCTCGCTCGGAGCGAGGGAGACAGCGCTTCCACTGTTCGTCTTCCGTGTGGTCGCGGAACTCTAGGTCGTGGCGTATATGCCGGTAGAGTTTACCCTCGCGTATGGCGTAGTCGGGGTAATTTTTCGGCTCTTTCTTAATCTTTTTTATCAATCCGCGGTACCAGGCGCAAGCGGCTGGCTGAACGGCGCAGACCTCGGGTTCGCGAGAGAGCGCGTCGGCAACTTTATTCAACGCTCCGCGACGGTACTGGATATCGAAATGATATTGCTGGAGCTCGAAGAGCCAGCGCCCCAATCGGCCGGTGGGGGTTTCGAGGTTTTTGAGCCAACGCAGTGACTGATGGTCCGTGATCACCGTGAAAGAGTACCCCTCTAGGTAGTCTCTCATACGGCGGATTCCCCAGACGACCGCGAGGCATTCTAGCTCGGTAGCACTATAGTTTTTCTCGGCGGCGTTTAGTGTGCGGCTTGCGTACGCGATTACGCGTTCGCCCTCGGCGAAGTTTTGTGTCAAAACGGCGCCGAGGCCGTAGTTGCTTGCGTCGGTTTGTAAGCTAAACGGTAACCGGAAGTCGGGACAGGCGAGTACGGGCGCTGTTATTAGTGCCCTCTTGAGGGCGTTGAAGGCGTTTTCCTCCTCCGATCCCCATTGCCAGCGCGCGTTCTTACGAGTTAGCCGCGTGAGCGGCGCGGAGAGGGTGGAAAAGTTTTCCACAAAACGGCGGTACCATGACGCCATGCCGAGAAATTGGCGGACCTTCCGGATGGTAGTAGGAGCGGGCCATTGAGCGACCGCGCTTATTTTAGCGGGGTCGGTGTGGATGCCGTCCCGTGTTATTATATGGCCGAGGTAGGCTAGCTCGCTTCGGCAGAAGTGGCACTTTTCTGGGTTGAGGCGTAATTTGGCCTCTCTGAGTCGCCGAAACACTTCGGCTAAGTGTCGTAAGTGTTCGGAGAAAGTGGCACTGACGATTATTACATCGTCTAGATATACGAACACATTTGGCTCTAACGCGGGGCCTAGCACGGTATCGAGGAGGCGCTGGAAGGTAGCGGGCGCGGAATGCAGTCCGAAGGGCATGACGCGGAATTGCATTAGCCCTCTCCCCGGAATGGTGAACGCGGTAATAGGTCGGCTCTCGACGGTTAGTGGCACTTGCCAATACCCGCTTTTTAAGTCGAGCGTGGATAGGTACTTTGCTCCCCGTAATTTATCCAATGTGGCTGTTATGTGCGGGAGGGGGTAGGCGTCGCGTTCGGTTACGGCGTTGACTTTTCTAAAGTCTATGCAAAACCGGGGTTTGCCGTCCTTTTTTTTTACTATCACCACAGGCGAGCTCCACGCGCTCTGTGATGGTTCGATTACCCCCTCTCGCTCCATTTCATCAACCGCCTCGTCGATGATACTTTGCATGGCCGGGTTACGGGGGCGGTACCTCTGTTTAATCGGTCGGGTGTCCGTTAATCGCAGGTGATGTTCGATTCGGTCGGTAGGCCCGGCGATGCCCTGAAATAGCGCGAGTTCCCGCTCTAGGAAGTCGCGTAATTGTTGCGTTTCTTCTCCGGTGCGCGGTGTCAGGCCGTCGGATATCGCGCCGATGTTACCGGAGAGCGCGAGTTTTGGCAATGGCGGTGGCGGTAGCGTTATCCCCAGGTAGGCCCACAGATCTACCCCTATCAACATCTCGGTCCCCAACGCCGGAAGTACTTGGAAGTCGTGAGAGAAGCTCTCTCCTTCCATCTGGATCGTGAGTCGAAAACTCTCGGTGATCGGAGCGGATCCGCCGTCAGCTACCGTGACGTGCTCGCGTATGGCGCGAGGGCGATAGCCCTTTCCTAAAACGTATTCGGCGATTGTTCGGTTAATGAAAGACCGGTCGGAGCCCGAGTCGAGAAGGGCGGTAATTATCCTTCCGCAGCACGTGATTTCAACGTGTGGACGCGGCCGAAAGATAATTTCTAGTAGGGCCGGTCGGCGGCCGCCGTCGCCCCGGCCCGCGTGGCGTTTCCCGCCGGCGGATGACAATCGCGAGAGTATACTCCGTCCTTCCCGCACTGCGAGCAGAACTTGCGAGGCGGCTGCTTGCAATTGAGCCGAGTATGGCCCCGTTGCTTGCAACGCCAGCAACATTCCTCTCGCTTATACTCGGTGGTAGCCATGCTCCGGGCTTCGGCGGGCTTCCGGTCGCGCTGCCGGCGTTGCGCGATGAGCTCCTCGTATTCCGCGGCTCGGTCGGATAACTCGTCGAAATTGATCGCGTCGTGTGGGCGAATATATAAACGGTATTCTGGATCCATATTTTCAATTAAGAGATCGAGCGTCTCTGCTTCGGAATACCCCCCCGCGCGGCGCGCGAGGGTGAGTACGGCGGTCGAAAATTTCGCGAAATCTTCGTCGGGTAGCTGGCGGCGGTTCGTGGCTTCCCTACGAAGGCGGGCCTGGTAGCGTCGCGGAAGATAGTGGCCGCGAAATTCGGCCACAAAATCGGCCCATGTTGCCCACGCGTGGCGTCGGTTCCGGTACCACAATAGTGGTTCGCCTTTTAGGATCTCGGGTAGGCCGAGGAGGAGGTGGTCTCCGGAGTATCGGTAGATTCTTCGGAGCTCCTCAATTCGCTCGAGAAAGGCGATTGGTTCCTTGCCATTGAAATGGCACCCCCATTTCCGGATTTGATCCATTGCTTTTGCAGGATCGAACGGGCTGGCAATGGGGGTCGGGGGGTTCGGTGCCGAGTAATAGCTGGCCCGGTCGTCGTCGTCGCTCGGACTTGCGCGGCCCGAGTTACCCGGAAGTCGCAATAGCGGAACGTTCAGAGTCGCGCGGACCTCAGTTTCTGCTGGCTCATCGGTCGGAGGGATGATATCCCCCGGATGTGCGCGAACGTATTCACGTAACCGTCGGCGGAGATCGTCCAAGTTGCCGTCGCATTCGAGCTCGCGGCTCTGTAATAATCGCGCCACTTCGGAACGCGGTAATCGTTGTATCCACGAAGTCATTGTAAGCAGATCTCTTTGACGTACCCCTTTATCTGGTCCCTGTTCGGGCGCCATGAAACCGTGTGAGCTTCGGCGGACGCGGATTAGCTCGCCGGAATCCAGGTTCGGTCGGTTGGGGGTATGTCAAATAAACCAAATACTCGTTTATCAGAAAAATAATGAAACAGTGTTTATTGAGAAAGATGTTGATACGATTTGCCTCGAATGATCTGCTACAATGCTCGTGCATACATGCGAAGCGTGTGCAAGATGAATTTGAAATAGTATATAAATTAGCCAAATATCGGTGAAGTAATTAACAAGTGATAGCGGAATAGTTCTTTAAAGCGGCGTGAAACGAATACAGAGTAGCGTGAAGATAAATGCGGAGTTTCGTTACTGGTAAAATAATTATTTGAGCAACGGTGGAATAATTATTTTAAAGCGGCGCAAAATATAAGTGAAAGCAACGTGAAAATAAATGCAAGATATCGGCAAAGGCGAAATAATTATTTAAGCAATGGTGAAATAATTATTTTAAAGCGGCGCAAAATATAAGTGAAAGCAACGTGAAAATAAATGCAAGATATCGGCAAAGGCGAAATAATTATTTAAGCAATGGTGAAATAATTATTTTAAAGCGGCGCAAAATATAAGAGCGAAAGCACGTGGAAATACATGCAAGATATCGGCAAAATGAAATAATTATTCGAGCGGCGGCGAAATAATTATTTAAGGCGGCGTAAAATAAATGCGAAGTATACGTGAAAATCAATGCGAAGTATCGTAATAAAGAAATAATTATTTGAGGCGACGGTGGAATAATTATTTAGTATGACGTGAGGCGTCCTGGTGCGGTCGGCGAGGGCGCAAGCGCGGGCGATCGTGTCGCAACGGTTGGTACGAGACGGAGCGCTCGTCGGTGAGTGCGTTCGTAGTATCGCGAGTCTGTTCGATCGTAGATCGATGCGGACTATTCGGCGGCGCGGATTGGTCGACGCGGTGTTGCTTGCCGGACGGATTATCGTTATGAAATCCCGGCGAATAAACGCGGTGTGCGGACTTAGGCTGCCGATTACGTTCGGCGGGAGTACGAGGATGCTCGTACGAAGACGGAATTTAGAATAGCGACCTGGCTAGGTATGCGGAAATGCCCGCAATACAGAGTTCGGTGGCCTGGAGGAACCAAGTACGCTTGGCGGGTATACGAATATATTCGTATCCTGGAATCAAAGAATACCGAGGACGCTCGGCGGTACACGAGGATTCTCGTATGCTGGTAAAGGCATAGAGTCCGAGTATGCTCGGTCGGGACTACGAGGACACTCGTAGCAGGTTTGTTCGCTGTCGAACAGCGAACGGAGTCTGGTGAGAAGACGTTCAGCCGGGCCTCTTTTATACCCGGCTGGCGGCCGAATGATTTCGAATCGGCAAGCATCGGCGGTTTCGGCGGCGAGTCCCCCACAATACGGAATTTCGGAACGGTCGGGTGTGGGGGATTTTCGGCGGTTGACCGCCGCTGTTTTTGATGCGAAATTTATCGGCGCGCGATGCGCCCTTGGTGGGCTACGGACGATGTACGGTCCGTAGCCGTAACGATGCAGCGGGCTGCATCGTTACAAATATACATTTCGTCTTTATTTATGCATAGAAATTTCAATACAAAAATAAAGGTGACATATATATCATAAAATAGAATGGAGGAAGTATATTTTATTTTGCAACTAATGAATAATTAAAAAAATGGCACACGGTGCGAAAAACAATTTTACCAAAATTAACCGAAAATAAACTACAACCAAAAAGGTATCAAATTGTTAAAAATTATGCAAAAAAATGATAGACCTATATTACAAATAAAAAATAAAACACAAATTGCAGTGCCAAAAATAACACAAGAATAACACAAAGCATTGCAGTGTCAAAAAAAAAAATAAAATAAAATCTTTATAAGAAAATTCTTTTAGTAATAGTAATGACTGTTTTACCAGTAACTGTATGGATTGTATGGATTGTATGATGTATTATACGCCGGTGGCAGATACTGTGGCGGATACTGTGGCGGATACTGTGGCGGGCATGGTGGCGGGCACGGTGGCGGGCACGGTGGCGGGCACGGTGGAGCATACGCTACACCGTACGGTCCAGTGTACGGTGGAGCGTATGCTCGAATACATGGAGTATGCGACGGAGCGCACGGTGCAGGATACCACGTTGGTGTTGGAATCTGCTTCTGTGCTTTCTTCTGCGCCGTGCGCAATTTTTTCCGTATTAAGTTGTTGATTCTCTGCAAAAGATACATAACATTACATATATAGAAAAATTAATTTCACGTGTCTCTCTCTCTCTCTCTCTCTCTCTCTCTCTCTCTCTCTCTCTCTCTCTCTCTCTCTCTCTCTCTCTCTCTCTCTCTCTCTCTCTTCTCTCTCTCTCTCTCTCTCTCTCTCTCTCTCTCTCTCTCTCTCTCTCTCTCTCTCTCTCTCTCTCTCTCTCTCTCTCTCTCTCTCTCTCTCTCTCTCTCTCTCTCTCTCTCTCTCTCTCTCTCTCTCTCTCTCTCTCTCTCTCTCTCTCCTCCCTCTCTCTTTCTCTTTCTCTTTCTCTCTCCCTCTCATTCTATCTATCTATATATCTATCTATCTTGCATGTACATGTGTACACGCACACATATTGTACATGCACACATGTATATGCACACGTGCATACTCAATAAATAAAAATATGAAATAATTACCTTATCAAAAATATTTTGCTTTGCTCTCTGACCATGTGTTGTGTTGTGCCACCTCTGTGGCACAATTTCGGGCGCCTGAACGGGTTGTCGAGTAGGCGCCTGAACGGGTTGTCGTGTAGACGCCTGAACGAGTTGTCGGGTAGGCGCCTGAACGGGTTGTCGGGCAGGCACCTCGATGACTTCCTGCACCTGAACGGGTGTCTGAACGGGTTGTTGGGCAGCCACCTCAACGGACTGTCGGCCAGGTATCTCCTGGACGGGAGACACGTGCACGTGTGGCGAACCACGTGTTCCCTGTACAGGAGATGCTTGGCGTGTCGTTCTCGCACGAGAGATTTGACCCTCACTTCTGGCTGTAACAGAAAAATTTGTATATTAAATAACTTTATTTTTGCACACAATATATATGTAATACGTTAATAATGAAACAATAAAAGTACTTATACTTTCGAGTCACGCTTCGCCTATCCATTATGGTAGCGGCAGGGCACACGGTCGGGAAGTGAGCGGGAAGAATGCCGGGCTGAGCCAAGCCCATCGTGCACATGGCTGCGCAGAGCCCTTTGCGCAGCATACATAGCGGTTCTCAATTACGTGCGTATAGGGCTTTACCGGCAACAATGCAGACGACAATTGCATAATCATTTTTACACAATAATTTTAACACACACTTTGGTATATATTTCTTCGTGTACATATTTTTTCACAGATTCACAACACTGATGCTTATATGCATAAGGCATATTTAAATTTAATATTGTAATTATATAAATTTCATGATATTAATTAAATTAATAATAATATTGTACATTGGTTGCTAATTGCAAGTACTTCGTATAAGTGAATAAATTTTAATAGCTTTGCAGTATGCAGATTTTTTCTGATTAAAATAGACATTATTAGATAAAAAAGTTATATATATAACATTTTTTGCTCGCTCGCTGCTTCCCATTCTTCTGCTTCTTGCGTATTACAAATAGAAAAATATGAAAAAATGTAAAGTTACAACAGAGCACATGATTGCAGTAAAGAAATGTCATGTTCTTTCTTTTTTCAAATTACAATTTCTTGATATAAACAGATTAAATAATAGAAATATTGCTAAGCTATAAAATGAAATTTGTTTGTGCTCAATATTTGCAATTAACAATCAATGTATAAAATTATATGTATTTTTCTTTTTTATTATTTTATTGTTTTGTAAATCTATTGAACATATTATTCTGGACATTTTTAAAGTCCGTGTATAATTTTTTTTGTGCAAAAAGTTAAAGTAACATTCGAGTTTTAGGCACCGTACAATACTATGTCCGCTACTGCATTTAAAAACAGTAGAGCACACATGTGTTGTGCCTGCACATGCCGTGAACCTTTATTTATTATCAAAACGCTATTAGAAGTATACCGTGTTCATATTTTATCTGTGATTTTTTGTGAGTTTTGTGAATTAGTGACTTATTAGTGATTATTGGATTAGTGATTATTAGACAATTAGACAATTCATTATTAGACAATTAGACAATTATACGTTATTATTAGTGATTAATTATTAGACAATTTTATTGGAAATGGGAAGATACTTGAAGAGAGGCAGACTAAATCTTACTGCTCGCAGACTTTCTCTAAGAAAAGGATTTAAAAACAGGTGAGTTATTGATCATGATTTAAAGGAATTGCTTCAACATCGATTAATATTTGTATTTTCTAGTTACAATAAAACAATTCAATAGCTTGATTATGAAAGTCTCCATAATGATAAAACGATTGTGAAGCAATTTATAAATAAATATTAAAATACTGATTTATTTTTAATTGCAATATATGAAAAAAAGCTTTAGAGTCAAAACTTCATTTTTGGTTTTAAATTTTATATAACATTCCATAAATATTAATTTTTTTTCTGTTATATTCAGGATATTTTGACTAATAAGCATCGCTCTATACATATTTCAATTACAATTAAAACTGAGATGACAACATTTCATAATAAATTAGTTACAAGTAACAAGAAATGTTATTACAGTCAAGTAATTGAGCTTTGCGTAACCATTTTTCAGTTCAATTATATTTCACTTTTGCTAAACGACATATGACAATTATGTATGTTTGATATGTATTAATTGTAATTGAAGGCGCGGATCAAAGAACTCGCTCTGCGCTCGAAATCGTGTAAAAACATTGTTCAAACGTCTCAGAGCATGAAAATTTTGAAAGTCGCAAAATTAATTTTTTTAAATATAGGCTTGTAGAGAATGACGAGACGGAACTTTTTTCTATTTACAGTTTTTTGGTTCAATGCTTATTTTTAATAATAAAAATTGAAAACTGAAAAATTTTTATCCCCAAATTCAATAAGATTTTAAGATGTAAATCGTCGTAATTTGGCCATATCTTGTTGAAATTGTTTGAAATTTGGTATATGCATGCAGTATAGTGTAGCGATGCCTACAAAACAATAAAGAAGCTGAAAATCGCCTATTATTTAATAATAATTAATTAGAAATTGAGGCTAATCGGTAACCACGTTTTTTTAGTTTCGCCGACAAAAAGTATCGAGGGAACTTGAAGTTTGAAACAACTTCCAGTGAGACATTTGTTCCTCACTATTGAAGGAAGATTTCTGGAAATTTTCAGATCGATTCATTAAAAATGTGCGGAAATATGCATTTTGTAAAAAAACATGCGACGCCGCCAATGATAGCTCCGTGACCGCTGAGCACCATCAGGCAGCGTACTCGCCGTTCGGTTTTGCAGAACTCGATTTTATAAAGATTTTTTAATGGTTATACATTTGAACAATCGCTCACTCCCCACGAAATATTGAAATGACGAACTATTATTTATATGGTTCCTTAATTAAATACTTTTATTATTGTTATTTTGAAATATTTCACACACACTCCAGAGACGCGGTCTGTAGAACAATAGTAATTTAACAAATAACAATAGTTAAAATTGTAAAAAATCATTATAAAATCGAGTCCTGGAAAGCCGAACGGCGAGTACGCTGTCTGATGGTGCTCAGCGGTCACGGAGCTATCATTGGCGGCGTCGCATGTTTTCGTACAAAATGCATATTTCCGCACATTTTCAATGAATCGATCTGAAAATTTCCAGAAATCTTCCTTCAATAGTGAGGAACAAATGTCTCACTGGAAGTTGTTTCAAACTTCAAGTTCCCTCGATACTTTTTGTCGGCGAAACTAAAAAAACGTGGTTACCGATTGGCCTCAATTTCCAATTAATTATTATTAAATAATAGGCGATTTTCAGCTTCTTTATTGTTTTGTAGGCATCGCTACACTATACTGCATGCATATACTAAATTTCAAACAATTTCAACAAGATATGGCCAAATTACGACGATTTATATCTTAAAATCTTATTGAATTTGGGGATAAAAATTTTTCAGTTTTCAATTTTTATTATTAAAAATAAGCATTGAACCAAGAAACTGCAAATAGACAAAAGTTCCGTCTCGTCATTCTCTACAAGCCTATATTATTAGAAAAATTAATTTTGCGACTTTCAAAATTTTCATGCTCTGAGAGGTTTGGACAATGTTTTTACACGATTTCGAGCGCAGAGCGAGTTCTTTGATCCGCGCCCTCAATTGAAATATGTATAGAGCGATGGTTATTATTAGTCAATTGATTTTCTCTTCATTTGTTAACATTGTAATATCTTTATTTCTTAAAATTGTAGTTTGCTTTTGTACTTGCTGCTGTACTTTCAGTATAAAATAGAAAATGAAGACTTTTGACTCTGAAGCTTTGATATTGTTACGCCTGTGCTTTTCGCCGCTGATGCTGTGTGTTACAGCTGACGGACCGATCGATATTATCGATCGGTCCGTCAGCCGTAACACAACATCAGCGGCGAAAAGCACAGGCGTAACAATATACTGTCATTTTATTAATAATATTTTTTGCAATTACCAGTTTTATGTGTAATTTGCATGTTTTTATAACAGATGTTGAACAAATTTGGAAATTTTATTATACAATTAAAATTATTTACGTAACCTTTCCTCAATATAAAGCATTTTATTATATTTTATGTCATAACAAGTATAAGTATAAACGTGCAAAAACTAAAGAAAATTTAATTATTTAAAACTTTTTTATATTAAAAGTTTAATGAATTTTTACATATTAAATATTACAAGATATAATAAAATAAAAAATAATTTTATAACAGCTCTGTCAACATGTTAAACGTCAGTTATAAGAACATATAGTGTGGCGGCTCACCGCCACACCGCTGCACTGACGCGGTATAATACATCGCGGCGCCGCTACGCGCCGCAGGCCTTCTACCAGTTACAAGCTTGCGGACCCACCGCCAGGTTGCGCAGGCGGTGAAGAACCTTCTCGCGATCAAGCTTCGATCGACGAGATATAAAAGAGCTGCTCCGCAGATCTTTCCTCACTCACTCGCTTCAAGGCGAGCTCTCCCCAGGGCCCTTGAACTGAGTCATATTCTGCCTCGGCAGAAGATAACCAGAGACACATAGTCTCGCCGTTTTTCTCACACTGCCTCGCAAGGCGTGTAAAAAGAAAGCAGAGTCCCAGCATCGGCCACGCACTTCAACCAAGCGGCCCGCGGATACTCCACTTTCGCCGTCACCTCCTCAGTCTCTAGTGTGGAAATTAATCCCACTAGAGTTCTGCGTCCGGTTGACTCGACCACCAAGGGACACGCTCACTCAAGGCGACATCCGAATTCGGAGACCTCTCTCTCCTCGGTACACGGAGCAATCCGTAATTCCGAGAGCCGAGACGGTTGCCACCACCAGCACACCAGAGACTCGATCCATCGCAGTACAGACTTCACCGCTCAGAGCCTGCTCAGAGAGCAGTTGTCAGACGGAAGACCACTTCCCGAACGGAGTTCCACCGACGCCGGGAAAGGGGCTGCAACGAGCTAACTCAGTTGAACCGTCCTTTTTAGGACCCGTTCAACACACTAAGACGCGGCCGGTAATTTCTTACCGCGCCCGTCAATTTTTCTTTTAATTCTCGGCCTTACACTCTTGCCGAGAAAGCGCCTCTGGCGCCCTGAATCAAATCAAACATAAAACTTGTACTTTACTCTACTTCTCTGACGAAGAAAAATAAATTACATTTTTCTAAGAAATTGGTCTCAATCTTTCAACCAAGTCGAACACGATCCTTAGGCATTACGCCTATATATAGTAATATTTTCTTAAATGTTTCAGAAAGTAATATAAAAAATAGTCAAAATCAGCGCTCGGAATTAGTTGTACATTTCGAGCCGATTTCCGAGACGATGCCTCCTGTTCCCCTACTACCGCCCGGCCGCTGGCGGCCGAGCCGCCGATAGCTCTGGCTCCGGAACATTTTATATAAGAAACAGGCTGGGTTGTTGAGACATCTCTCAGGAAATCGTAACATTTTCTTCGCTACATAAATAATGTTTATTTTTATTAATATATATATATATATATATATACATTCAAAATAACCAGATGTCCTTGCAATGCCATATTCTTGAGCGAATTCTGAGACGATTTTTCCTTTTACAAAATTTTGTCCGAAGCTTAGTTTTCGAGTTATAATTGAAAATAGGTAGCAATTTACGAGTTCGGTACAATGGGCAGGCAGGTACGCGCAACGTATAATGAGACTGTCAAGTGTTTACTATCGTCTCATGACGCATTGCACCGTCCCTGTCTGTCCGTTGTATCGGACTCGTAAGTAGTAAACTATTTTCAATTATAAGTCAAAAACTAAACTTCGGAAAAAATTTTGTAAAAGGAAAAATCGTCTCAGAATTCGCTCAAGAATATGGCATTGCAAGGACATCTGGTTATTTTGAATGTATATATATATATATATATATATATATATATATATATATATATATATGTATATAGATATATAATAAAGTTATATATATCTATGTATATAATATTCAATAAACTGTTACTTACTGCATTGTAACTTATAGAAAATTACAATTCAAAGAATATATGTATCATATACACACATATGTTTATATTTATTTTTTTTATATACTATGCATGCACATATATACATAAATGATGAAATATTATTTTTTTTTGAAAGATGTATAAAAAGTATATTTCATAATGTGAGCAGTGCTGAAATTGTGTTCAAACTGTGCAATAAAGACAGACACATCTTTTATTGCCATCGACACGCATTACATACGCTTAGATACACGTGCGAGACGACAGAGCAATAAAAATACGCAAAAGTGTCTGATTTCAATATATTGAACACAATGCTTTCTCTGAAATATACATTTAGATTCCTGTCGATAATGGCAAAACTAGAAATTATCGACATTATCGATATTTGTAGTTACTCGTGTAACGTCCCCATATTTTAGCAAGTAGATTTCCACTCGTAAATTTTTGTCTTAAACTTTCTAGTTTATCGCCTCTTGAAATTATCGCTCGCTGTATCAATAGCGCTCGACACATGTCGCCAGAAAGGCGCAACACGAAACCTTTCGCGTAACGTAAACCCCTTGTTGCGTTTCAAAGCGTACGACTATAAATTATCTGTCGTCGCTCTCAAAACTTAGGTCCGGATATCACCTACGGTTTTATGTTAACCATACCACTCTCAAAACTTAGGTTCGAGTATCGCCTGCAGTTTTATATAAACCATGCCTCGAACATTCGATATTCTAAAGCGAGATTACATTCATGTGCGGTCCTATTGCATAGGACAAACCTTTGTCTCTGAAGATCCAGAGGAGTATAAATACGGGCCCTGCGATGCCGCCGAGTCAGTATTCAATTTTTCAGTAAGCCGTCAATATTCAGTCAGAGAGTCAGTTTCGGTCAAGTTGTTAGTTTTCGCATTCGCAATTTCAATTCTGACTCAGTCTCGGTCTAATTCTAATTCTAATTCTAGTTTCGTCCTAGTTCAGTACGGTTAATTTAAGTTCGGTTTATCAATTTTATATGTTCAATTACTTAATTCGCGAACTGCGCGTTCCATTTCTAGAACATAAGTGCTTATATGTTTGTAAGAATTCTTATCTTATAAGTTCATTTGAGTGTAATTTCATTTATAAACCAATGTACTCTTATTTTCATTTATAATTACATTTATTTGGTTGCTTTGAGAATTTTATCTTTAATTTCAAATCCTTAAACATTATTCCAATTTAGCGTGCGATCCTTAAATTCCAACGAATAATAAAAGGTAAAGACGTGTCGCGAAATAACTCTAGTGCAGTGATTCCTCGACCGCAAGATAACCAGCAACAATGACGCATCTGAAGATTCATCTCCATACGACTATCAGCCTGCTATTGGAAGATCGATCCTGGAACCGATTGGGCGCCTTACAATTAGATTGAGTTATCACTGGCTTCAGGTACCATACAAGTCGACACCGGTGAGTCCGTTCCAAATTTATTTGCATGGGAAGGTTTAAAGTTAAAATCTGAGCAAGAGAAAATGCCAGATACCGAAGTAACATCTTCGCGCCCAGACTCAAATTGTAATTGTCGTTTCGTGTACTGTATCTTGGATAACGCGTGCTTGAATAGAAATACTGGCACGATATTGTGCCTCAATTGCTATCACGATTTATCAGAACCAACGCGAAATGATTTCGAACACGTCCTCGGACATCATTTGAATATCGGTTCTATAGTTCCATTAGCAAAGTGTCGTGCTTGTGGCCAGAACGTATCTCAACCTTTTCCAGTGCGTCACTGTCTCGCGTGTCTCAATCATTTTATAAGGCTAACAAATCAATTAACTCGAGAAGGACGAAGTGTTGTTAATCTTCCCGATCCTACCAGCGTTCTACTTGGCGGAGGCCCGGGAATACGTACGTTAGTTATAACCAGCTTATTAAATCAACCGTCTGATTAAACGAATTTTAAATAATTGATATGTGTGTGGGGAAACGTTACGCTTGTCGGTCGCCTCGATTGGAATATCTTTATAGGTACTCCTTAGCTAGTTGCGTTCGTGAAACCAGCTTCGTGAATCCTACGGCAAAAGAGCGTCCTTGCAAAGAATGCATCGCTAGCGAACCGATTGAATATAAAAGTTTATTCGTAGTTTTAAATGATAGGCATTACGCATCCGTCGGGCGTCGCCGCCCAAGATTACATTGCATTATTTGCCATCGCTACCTCGCGTTGATTCAACCGATTTCCGAGTGTCACGAATGTGAAGACAGGTACCTTAATTATATGCAAAATCTCGCTGAAAACGGAGAAAGTTTTTATGATCAGCGAAACCCAATGTTACTCTCTTAAATTTTCGGTCAACATATACTTGATGCATTCTAATGGTATTAAGCGATTCTTTCATTTCAAATGCATGATAATAAAACTTAAATAATTACATGTCAGTCACAATGGTTGATTACTATTTCTTACTACGTTGCTGCATTATTATCATATTCATTTTCTTGTGGTCTTACTCGGATTCATTATTCGCCTCTATTTGAATTTATTATTCATTAAAATACGGTCCTAATTATTACTATACACGTTGTTTTGCAGAGTCGCAACAAAATATCGATGCGATACTGCTTTCCTTAAGATTTATTATTTAAATTTATTATTCATTAGAATACGGTCGTAATTATTGGTCATACACGTTGTTTGTGTAAGGAGCAACAAAATATCAATGCGATACTGTTTTCCTTTACGATTTATTATTTAAATTTATTATTCATTAGAATACGGTCCTAATTATTGGTCATACACGTTGTTCGCGTAAGGAGCAACAAAATATCAATGCGATACTGCTTCCCTTACGATCTCTCATTCAATTTCGCTATCCATTAGAAAGGGATTTTGGTTACGATTTTTATATTAAACACAACATTTGTGTTTCACGTTCTTTTCTGATCTTTTACTTTTCCATTGGTTCGTGAATCTTACCGATTGAGTCTCGCGTAAAGGTGCGAACACTACGTGTTACCGCCACCGCGCCGGGACGTGACACTCGATAGAAATTATCGACATTATCGACATTCATAAATAAATGTTATCGACATTTTTAGTTCCATCTAGATGAGGGCGCAAACCCGTCGAAGTTCGATCTCCGCTTTAGGATCCTCTTAAGACACTGAGATGCACCCCACCTATACTAATTAACACCAACCGGGTTACGCCACCTCAAAAACCTACCTCCATCGCTTATGGACCCGAAACGACGCTATTCTTTATTCGTTAAGGCCCCTTTCTTCCTACCCCCATTTCAAGTAACTTAATTACCTAAACCTAATCCTATTAGCTAAAAATGACGCCACCCTCCCCTACATTAAAAATCTTCTCACAAGACTAATTCGATCCCCGCTTCAAAAACTTAAGATTTTCCAAATGGATCCACCCCAAAGAAAGGGTATAAAAACCCGTGTTTTGGTGGCTCCAAACGTCAATTTGTTGTGTGTCGTAACACACAACGTGTCGCTATAAGGTTAATTAAGTTAAATACCAAAATAAAATACTAAGAAAGAATTATTTAGCAAATAAAGAATAACGATGAGGCTGCAGAGAAACAACCTCGGATTCAAAGTGACACGAATCAGCAATCCGAGAAATATCAACAATAACATATCAATATTACAAAACTCTTGATTGCCGATTCGTATAAATACAGTCGCGCGCAAGCAGCGACGGATTCAGTTTACGATACGCGAATACACCGACTCGTTTCCCCGTGTCCGTACACGGCTCACGAAAATCTAACACCGTCCTGGCAGTTTGTGAGTGATTAAATAAATTGTTCGAGTCAAGGTTTGTGTCCAGTTATTCCACACCTCTAAGCAGTGCGTCCTGTTCCCCAAGCGGATCTCGAACTTACGGTTGCGATCGGAAAGACTCGCAACATAAATTTGGTGGCAGCGGTGGGATCCGCAATTACCGAAGTTCATTCTGGACACGATGATCGGGAATCGGCAGTGGTAACAGAGGGATCACTGAGAAAATCTATCACCTGGAGCTACAAAAGTGAGGTGAGAAGGCAGTGTGGAAAATCGCCTGGATTCACAAGGCGACGACAGTCCGGGCAACAAAGCAGCGGAAAGGTGCCTGGCGGAGCAACGACCAAGCTGAGCCAGCGTAACCCGAGAGGACGACGACAGGCAAGGATTGCGACCTACCTCAACAACGGATCAGCTAACCAGCAGCGTGCATCATGCGAGCAAGCGGCCTAATGTAAGTCGATAATAAAAAATAATATTAGGAAAAGCGAATGTCCGGGAAACGAGAGAAATTAGGCTTCCAATTTTGGTTGAACGACGACCGAAATCATAGTGAGGCGTTAGATAGTTCCGCGAACGGAAAGGAAAAGCGCGTAATCGTAGAATCCCAACCAAACCAATCTCGGTTGATCCGCAACCAAGATCAACGAGCGTTGAGCATAAGCGAACAACGTAGTAAGACGACAGGAAAGAAAACTGGAAATAAGAAGCAAAGTACCGGGGACGCGAACACAGATACCATTTCGAAAAAACCAACCGTTGAGCGCGATCGTACATTGCTAGGGCTCGACAGTGCTTTGAAAGCTACTCGCGAGGACAAAAAACCGCGACAAAGTAGGCATCTGCCAAGTAGAACTCCGAGTCACGTATCGGAATACAGTGAGTTCGCACTCACATCTTATGATAGTTGCGTTTTCGACCCAGACGAGTTCCACACTGAAGTAAAAATGAATAATGATCAAGAATTACCGAAGACTACCGAGTCAGAAATTGACCGGGATATTGAGTTACTAAGAAAGGAAATGACGCAAAACGCAGGGGCAAAAACTGAAGACGCGACGCAAAACTCAGAGCTAACAGATACAATGATGGACTTTGTGCGCGAAATAAGACAACAGTTAACCGAAATGCAAGAGCAATTCCACGAATAAATAGAAAACGTACGGGGGCAACAGCAAGAGTGGCAGCAACGGCTCTTAGCTATGCCGGGCCAACGAGAATTGAATGTACCACTGACTACTAGGCGCGTACACTGTAAAAAAATTTTGTGTAAAATTACACCTATTATTGTGGGTAATTTTAAGACCCACTATAATAGGTGTAAATTTCCACTCATTTGTAAATTTGCAGTATGCAAGTAAAATAAATTCTTTAATTTGTAATTAAACAAATTACAGAAATAAATTTACAATAGCATGCAAAATTACAGAATAAGAAATGTAATAAAACTTCTTAAAATTGGAATATTAAACATTCAAATATTGAATTTACACAACAGAATGTAATAATACTTCACGCATTTCAGTTATTACAAATAAAAATATGAAATTTATGTTTTACGATTACAAGTTTACATTATTTTTGTAATAATATTATACAGGTTTGCGATATTACACTTTAAAATGTGATTTTTACAAAAATTATTAAAGAAAATTACTTGTAAGTAAAATTTTCAATACACTCTGTTGTGTACATTTACTATTAAAAAATATTAAATATTTTAACTTTAAAAAGTTTTATTACATTATTATTTTAATTTTACTTTTATGTAAATTCACTTCTGCAATCTGCTTAATTATTATTTAACTGGTATCACTAAGCTTGACGCTGAAAAAATAGATATATTTTCAATTTTTTTTTTTTTTTGACGCTGATATTGGCATGACAAAGGCTTTTGCATACTTAAAACATATAAATTTTACTTGTAAGTTTCATTTATTGAAAAACTTATAAGTTTCATTTTTTTAAATAATATACTAATATATAAAAGCCTGATTTTGTCAATACCAGTGTGAAAAAAAATATTGAAAATCGACCTATTTTTAAACGTCAAGCTTAATTGACACCCCTTATAACAAATAAATTTATTTATATACACTAGATGGCTGAAGAAATAAATATTTATGCTTTAAAATAATTCAATCATTTTCTACAATATTAATAATTGTTTTATTATAAAATGTTAAGTTTTACATTTACAATGTCAAGTTTTTTATAACGTTTCGATATTACGAATGTTGCATTATAAAAAAGAAAAACAAACAATGCAATCTCTTTTTAGTAAATATATCATCGTAAATCTATGTCTAAAGTATCTAACGATTTTTTTGTGGTGGATTATAATTGTCGCAAATAATATTGATTCTTTAATATTCATCGCAAGAAAAAAATAGTAATCGTGTTATTGACATGTCAGAATATAAATGGAAAATTAAAAAAAAAAAACGTGGTAAGTACGCAGTTTTCAAAATTTGCTCGAAATAAAAATCCAATATGTATCTAAAATGGACTTAACAAATCTCTCTACTTTTATCGCACGTTATATCTAAACTCAAATACATACTTGTATCAAAAATCTTTGGAATATAATCTCATTATAGATCACTTAATAAAGCATAAAAGTACAATACGTATCTTAAATTATAAGCTCTTTTTATAATCATCTGAAAAGCAATGAGCTTTTTGTAAGTAAGATATTAAATATCTTATGTCTAAATTATTGTCTGTTGATAATAGCATATTGTTTAATCGAGTTGCCTCAACCTTTTAAGATTTCTCTCGTTTAAACGTATTATCTTTGGAAATTGCATTTAATCCTAAAATCACGAAGTTGTAATACTGATGTACCCGCTAAATTGACTTAAATCACGCAATTTCCGAAATGCGCGTAAACTTTTTTTTCGCTTTAAATCGAAGTTGTTTTTTATCAGCATGGTTCTGCCGCATGACATGAATTATAATATAGTGCTCTATGCAGAATGTATTTTATTACGAAAAATTACATAGATAGGTTAAATTATAATATAAATAGAAAGAATGCGATAAACCAACTGATAAAGTCAAATTTCGATCTCAACTTAAAATCAGATATAAAAAAAATCTTCTTTTTTCATGAAAAAATGTCTTTATTTTAACCATGTATCCGAAATGTAACTCCTTTGCAATCAATTGACAGTATTTATGATAAATTAAAAATTTATTTTTCTTAGAAACTAAACTAAAAAGTATATCATAGGATGCTATAATATAAACTGCTATAATATATAATATAAACTTTATCTTTTTCTGAAAGAAATAAAAATATTAATAAAGATTATAAAATGATATAAAAATGTACCATAAAGATACAATGTGTGTATATGCCATTATTACAAATTTGATATAAATAACATAATAATGCTTACTGTTGTTGTACATACATATGTACATACACACTACACTATTTGTGTGTAGCAGTATTTTCTTTGTTCGACGTATCTCTTAATTTATTAAAGAGTGATAATACTTTGTATTTTGTTGATATCCTACGAGATTTTGAACCAGCAAGTGGATGAATATTTAAAAAGTACTTTTGTAAAAATTCTAAAGTACATGTACAATTTATGGGATATTCCATGTTGAAAATGTAATATACGGACATCAACATTTTCAAAGCTTCATAAAAGCAAAATGTCCTTTCAATCAATACATTTTCTATATATAAATAAAACATCCGACATGCTGCGTCATCTGTAATAATATAATATACGATAATGAAAGCAATTACAAACATATAACAATAAAAATTTACTAAAGTTAAATTTAGTATAACTACATATAGTGGAATTACTTATGATTATGATGCATGGTGCCACAGTTGGTGGTTTTATATCCTGCAACAATGTTCCTTCCTGTTAAATAAGTTATATTCAGTACTAATTAAGTCTATGACATTCATATAAGCAAAATAAATATATTTAAAGAAAATATTTACAGGATATGTTTTAAATAATCCTTCAAAATCTTCTTTAAAATGTCTCATTATAATTTGTATCAATTTTATCTCTGTTGGATTATTAGAATCATTGATATCTTTATATTTTTTATGTTGTCCATAATTGAGAATTTTTTCTTGTTTTTTTATAATTTCTTCCTTTAGAAGATCTATAGAATGTCCCATTAGTTTTTCATAATGCCAAAACATAAATGTTTTTTGTAAAAGTATCGGCCACGTGATTTTAATATTTTTGATACTAGGTATTTCATGAACATTGTTTAAAAATAATCTTTGCGCAGGATATGTCGCTTCAAGATAGGAATAAATTTTGTGTTGAATTTTAAGATCGTTTTTTGATGAATCATCGTCAACTATTTGACATAGAAATTTAGTCTTTTCTTCAATTGTTTCCTCAGTTTCTGTATCATTATATTTTTCTGGTTGCCAATTACTACATCCTGCTTTAGCGGATAATACTTTCTTTTGTTTTTTTATAGGTATATTTAAACTTTGGCTTAGACTTCTTTTCATATGTGGCCTATTTAAGTAACAATTTCGGTCTCGAAGTTTTAAATATGTGGTATGAAATCCATCGCCAAAACATGTACCATCTTCATTTATATCTTTAAAAGTTTGTGGGTATTTATTAACAATTTTTTCAGCTATTATTTTAAACGCTTTGGATGGTATAAATTCTTGAATGTTTCTCATTTCAGAAACGGTACGGTTCACAACTGCATTTATTACATATTTGCTGCGACTTCCATTTTGCAGTTCTTTAAGCACTGTTGATTCTAAATTATTCCATGGTATTTGAAAATTTATCCAAAATTCAAGTTCTACTTGTTTATTATTTGATATTTGATTTATTGGAGATAAAATAGATAGCGAACTTGATGATGGCGAAAAAGTTTCCTCATTTAAACTAGATGTGAGTGAAGCAGTATCAGAAGACATAACTGCAGTTTCATTTTGTACAGACCAGGATTCTTCTGGTCGTAGTAACATTAAAATTTCACCGGAACAAAATTTTAGAACCTCATTGTCATCAATTATTGTGCCATCTTTCTCTATGACAAGAACAGAACCAACAATTCCAAGTTTAATATTACTTTTTGTAATAAGATCTGTTAGCATATCATCTGATTCACGAAGTATAAGTGATATTTTATTTTTTCTATCGGCAGACCAGACTTTATAGAGACATCTAAAATAAAAGAACATATATATACATGCATAATGTAACAATTTACGTTGAAGTATAAATTGCTTACATCATTTTAAGATCCAAATTTATGAATCAAGAGGTGCATATTTGAAGACATATACAGGAATAGAATTTAAATTAGTTTCCAGGATAGGATGTGGTGCAAGTAAGGAAGTGTATGGGAACAACAAAATTTTCTCTACATTGCAATCTATACCTTTCAATTCGAACTGTTCATATATGCCAAAATCAGGATTATATGTAATTTTTGTTATGGTACCTAAAAAATAAATGTTTGTATAACAGTTATTTATCAAAATGTATTTAATTTTACATAGAGTGAAATAATCAAAACAATCTTTACCTACACAGATACACATATTTTTTTTATACGTTATACCTTTAAAAGTAACTTGTGAGGATATGTACTTTATATTTTCATTTTCTCTTTTATGAAAATAATCTGTTATAATGAAAGAAACTTGATCATTAAAGTTTTGAGAAATATATTCTTGTGCATCATCTGCTATTACTAAAGTACGATAATTATTATTGAAATATTGATTTTGCAAAAATTGATGTTTGTGTGATAATAATTTAATTACGTTCTTAAAATTTTGGGAATGTTTAACAATGTTTTTAAAATACCTATGTTTGCTTTCAAACCTCAAGGTCCATAAGTGTTTCAATGGACCAAAACATGTAGTTAAAATGGGATAATGAGAAATATAATGATGCTTCGGCCTTAATTTGATACTTGGAAAACATTTTACTCTCAATGATAAGTAATCATTTATCTTTTCTTGTAATAACGCAATCTGACCAAAGGACAAAGCAGGAGCACAAATTAAAGAACATATTTCTTGAAGATATAACATTAATATCCAAACATTATCCGTAATATTCTTAACTACATCAAAGATTGCTAAGGGAAATATTAATAATATTTTTCTGATTTGACTTGCAGTGCCTGCAATTTTAGTTGAATCTCTTATAAGAGGAATACTATTACGTACATTTTCGTACAAAAACTTCATTTTTTGCAATCTATGATTTAGAAATTGATAAGGAAACCAACCTTCTTTCACAAAATATTTTATACAATATATAAGATCATATGAAACGATTCCTTCAAAAAGATCATGTGCTATGCAGGGTGGTAATCCTGGATTACAAATGTGAAAATAATTAAGTTTATTCAGAGGCGAATCATTTTTTATTCCCTTTACAGCTTTCATGATATTTTTTGCTTGTGTGACACACAAGTTGTAATTATCTGAATTTCTGTTTATATTAGTACATGCATACTTTGATTGGAATTCATTTTGAGTTATATCACAAAAACGACAAAAATATTCAGAATTAAAACTTTCGGTAAAACCACCAATTTGATGGCTTCCTAAATTATCCCCCAATATAGCAACAACAGTGCCAACAAAATTTATTGTTTTATCACCAACATTAATATCTATTCCTTCATTTTCTAAACATTTTAAATCATTTATAAGATATTCCATTATTTTTTCCCAACCAAAAAATGTTACATGTTTTTCATAGCATAACATAACAAGCTGTATATTATCAACTTTTGATCTGAGGTAAGGGGGTAAATTTCCTAGCACCATATATACGCCAACAAGTTTAAATTTTTTTTTAGCTGAACCCAAAGGATTACATATTTCAAATGCATCTTGATACAATAAAATTTGTAATGTATATTTATTATTACGAAAGAAATTGTTGTTTTTTAATACACTATTATCTTTAATATCAAAGAGCGCATTACTATTAGAAATCTGAAATAAATTTAAACAAAAGTTTTGAATATCAGAATTTTGTAATAAAACCTTAATAGTTTTCAAAATTGGAATATAATAATAAAATCATTGTTTGTGATTGTTATCAATTCCTAAATTAATTTGTACAGGCATCACAATGTGAAAATTTTGTTGAAAATATATATTTCTTGAATACGTATTTCGAAGACTACCATTAATGGAATTATGAATATTTTCAAAAAAAGAATGACTGTGTTGAAACATATCTTTAATTTTATCTTTTATATCATCTTGAATATCACTTTCATTTAAAGACTTAATAAAGTTGTGACGACGCCTTAAGGCGTCATCCCGACGGACCGCCAGTTCGGAGACCGAACCCGGTCCGAACGGCGGCTAGGTGGGAGCCCGTCACGGGTGGGGATCACCGTGACGGGTATAAAAGGCCGGTCTCGGCCGAGACCGGGAGAGTCCCGTCCGACTTCGAGCGTGACACCTCGAAGCCAATCCTATACGAGCCAGGGCGCTCCCTGACTCTACCGGGTGCTCCCGGTTCCCGACCGATCTCCGTATACGAGCCAGAGCGCTCCCTGACTCTACCGGGTGCTCCCGGTTCCCGACCGATTTCCGTATCCGAGCCAGGGCGCACCCTGACTCAGCCGGGTGCTCCCGACCTCTGTCCGCGTGCGCTTACCGCTATTCTTGGCATCTTACGCTTACCGCTATTCCTTATATTCTTTACGGTACCTTGCGTTTACCGCTATTCTTTGTATTCGTTACTTTGCGCTTACCACTATTCTTGGTATCTTACGCTTACCGCTATTCCTTATTTTCTTTACGGTATCTTGCGTTTACCGCTATTCTTTGTATTCGTTACTTTGCGCTTACCACTATTCTTGGTATCTTACGCTTACCGCTATTCCTTATATTCTTTACGGTATCTTGCGTTTACCGCTATTCTTTGTATTCTTTACTTTGCGCTTACCACTATCCTTGGTATTTTACGCTTACCGCTATTCCTTGTATTCTTTACGGTATCTTGCGTTTACCGCTATTCTTTCGCCTAGCTTGGCCGAACCAAGTCCGACGGCAGAACACCCTGTATATATTGTACATAAGAAAGCTAAAATATATCATAGTTTACGACTTAACCGCGCCTACTTATTTGGAGTCTCACCCGTTCCGCATTCCGAATCCTGGCACCGGCGAGCTTAACCGCGCTAACCGCTCCCATACGGGAAGCCGCACCGTCACATGGCGCCCGAACAGGGACCGTAAACCCGAGACTCCAAATATAGTAGTGATCGATGCCCAAGTGGGTATATGCGCTGAGCAAGGAGGAAGCGAAGAAAATCTTGGACCGACACGGCCTGGACAGCAGTGGGAGGTTGGACGAGCTACGCAAACGGCTCGTGATATTCGCACGGCAGAACCCACACTTTGAAACAGACGACATGTCCAAGCCGGGGACAAGTGGCTCGGTGGCCGACCTCATGGGGAACGAGGCCCCACCACCGCCAAGCCTGACCGAGAGAACTCAAGTTCTCAACCAGATCCGGAAGTGGGGACAGCACTTCGATGGGAAGGACCCCATCACGTTCATCGAGCGCGTGGAAGAGCTGGGCCACGAGTACGGGTACGAGGAGAGTCACTTACTCCTCGGCCTACCCGAGATGCTAAAAGGCAATGCCCTACTATGGTTCCGGAACAACCGGGCCGCCTGGGCAACATGGGCCGAATTCCGGTGGGCCTTCCGGACACATTACTTACCGCCGGGGTACCAAAAGCAGCTGAAGAGGGACATCCAAGGGCGGCAACAGAAAGCCGGCGAGCCATTCCGAGACTTCGTCACCGTGCTCCAGACCATGATGCGACGGGCCGGAGGGTTCTCGCCGGAGGAACAGCTCGAACAAATTGTGGAGAATATGAGCCCCGACTACCAGCTATACATTCCGCCGGGCACCGTCCCCAGTATTGAGGACCTGACCGCACGAGTGGCCGAGCTCGAGAAGATCCAGGCTCGCCGGAAGGAAAGGCAGTCTGACTGCCCGCGGTCGACCCAGGCTGGCCAAGGCAAGGTAGCCTCCACCGTGTACAATCGAACCGAGTGCTGCTGGCGCTGCAAGCAGCGAGGACACACCCGGCGAGACTGCCGCCAACCCGCCAAGAAATTCTGCTCGCAGTGCGGCCGGGATGGAGTGTTGACCCGGGAATGCCATCCACCGACGGGAAACGGCGTGAGGGCCGGGAAGACCGTGGCAATCGCTCGGCCCAACTCCGAATCCGATACCGGCCACGACCGTACCTGCGCGTGCAGATCGGAGGCCGCGCCGCCTGGGCCTTGCTAGACTCGGGATCCGAGATATCCTTGCTGAGCGCCCAGACCGTCCGCGCACTGGAACAATGCGGCTATCGAATTGCCCCGGGGCACGGTCAACTACACATGGCAGACGGCACAAGCACTGGGATACAAGGCCATATGGAGGTACCGGTCGCGATACCCGGCCGAACGGTGAAGCACCGATTCGCGGTCCTCCCCGCATTGGACACACCGCTCCTCATCGGCACGGATCTCTGGGCCAAGCTGGGGATCGCTCTCCCACCACCACCACGTGGCCACCAATCACTGGCCAGAGCGAGCGCCAATCTGGTCCTCCTCCACAAGGATGGTAAGCCGACGGAGCATCCCTCCGCATACCGGCCGATATGCTTGCTGGACGAGGCAGGAAAGCTCTTTGAGCGAATCATCGTTGGGCGCCTCGTCCAGCACCTGTCCCAGGGTGGTCCCACTTTGAGTGAGAAGCAGTACGGCTTCCGGGAGGGACGCGGCACGGTTGACGCCATACGTCACGTGCGCTCCTTCTCGGATGCCGCGCTGGAGGGGGGGGAGGTGGGGATGGCGGTTTCGCTCGATATAGTGAACGCCTTTAACTCCCTCCCCTGGGACTGTCTGGGGGCAGCCTTTGACTACTTTCAGCTGCCCCCATACCTCCGGGCAGTCCTCTGGGACTACCTTAGGGACAGGTCATTTGCATATAAGAACTGCAACGGCGCGGTGTGCGAAAGGAGGATGTACCGCGGGGTTCCACAGGGGTCTGTTCTGGGCCCGACGCTGTGGAATCTCGGGTACGATGTGGTGCTCCGGACGGCCCTCCCTCCGGGCTGTGACATCGTGTGCTATGCGGACGATACCTTAGTCATGGCACGGGGGGAGGATTGGCGAGAGGCCGCGGCTGCAGTAAACGTAGCCGTGGCCAGCGTGGTGTGTGCAATACGGGGCCTAGGATTAGAGGTGGCTCCCTTGAAGACAGAGGCACTGTTCTTCCATAGGAAGGCAGATGGGAGGCCACCCCCGACAGTCATCAAGGTCGGAGGGTCCCGTATCCCTGTGGGGTCCAAGATGAAGTACCTTGGCCTCACCCTGGATGGACTCTGGGAGTTCACGCAGCATTTTACTGCCCTCGCTCCCAGAGTGGACAGGATGGCGAACGCGTTGAGTCGCCTCCTGCCCAACCTTGGCGGTCCAAGTGCCAAAGTCAGGCACTTATACGCGAACACCGTCCGGTCGGTGTCCCTTTATGGGGCACCGATTTGGGCGGAAGACCTGATGGCCAATAAACGCGCCCTGTCCATCGTTAAAAGGGCAGACAGGCGCATGGCCATCAGAGTTGCTCGGTGCTACCGGACGGTGTCGTATGTGGCGGCCACAGCCCTGGCGGGGGTGCTCCCGTTCGACCTGGTCGCTGAGTCGCGTGCCGAGGCTTATCGGTGCGCGATAGAGGTCGGGCGGAGCGGCATTTCCCCCGAGAACATCTCCAGGGAGGTGGCAAAAGAGAAGGCCAGGGCCCGGAGGTGGGCGCTCAGGAAGTGGAAACACAGACTGGGCGAACACAACACTCCGGGCTCTCCGGGATTATGGACCGTCAGGGCCATCCAGCCCTGTCTACAGGAGTGGGTAGACAGGAGGGGAGGAGGCATCTCCTTCCGAGTGGCGCAGGTTTTCACCGGGCATGGTTGCTTCGGTGACTACCTGTGCAGAATCGGTAAGGAACACACCACGCGGTGCCACCACTGTGCGGCCAGCCTGGACTCGGCGCAGCACACGCTCGAGGTTTGCTCGGCGTGGGCTGAGGAGCGTCGAGTCCTGGTTGAGGTGGTTGGCGAAGACCTCTCCCTCCCCTCCCTAATTAGGGGAATGCTGGAGGGGGAGGGGGTTTGGGAGGCGGTCTCCTCCTTCTGTGAGACGGTCATGTCCCGGAAGGAGGAGGGCGAGGGGGGTTCGGCCTCCGCCCTGGCGAGCAGAAGGAGGGGCCGAGGGGGTGGTCAAGCCAGACCGCGTCCCCCGCGCCCGGGCGCTATGGGGGCGTCGAGGTAGGGTTGGGGGGGGTGGGGGAGTTAGCGACCTCTCTCACCTGCCCACCCCCCTGTAGGGTCGCGGTTCCCTCGTTTGGGAGGGGCCGTGCGGAGTCCAGCGACTTCGTCAGGGTACTATCCCAATCGCTGGTAGGAGACGGGGACTCTGATTCCAAACCCCCGGATGCCCGGACTCGATAGGTGCGTTTTTGGAAAACACACCCCCGGGATAGAGGAGTAAACCTCGAGAAAAATCCGGGGCCTGACCAGCCTCGTTAGCACGCCGGTGCTCCGGCATAACGGTCGTGCCCCCCATTGCACGAGGGGGGGGGGCGTGGAGACTCATACCGTAACCCCAGTTTATGGGGCCGGGGGCCGGTGCAAGCATGGCGCTTGCACGGGCTGCGAGGGTGATACAACCTCTATAAAAAGATCCGGGCAGGACGGGCTCGTTAGTCTTGGTCGACAACCGTCCTAGTGGAAGGAAAACCACGATAAATACACCCGGAGAAAATAACTCTGTGAACAAATTAATAATATGATCGGCATGTCAGATGGAGAAACGAATTTACCGCAGCAGGGGGTCGGTAACCCAGCTGCCGGCGCGGAAGGGGGTATAGTCCCTGCCCCCACCGCGTCGTCATCTGACGAAGGGCCTGCCGCGGGGTTGAATCCGAGCCCCGCGGTAGAGATGGCTATCGGTGGTGTCTCCTGTGCAGAGGAGATGGAAGTGGGGAGGGATGACTCCCGAACCATGGTGGAGGGCCTCCCGTTGGAGGAACTATTGGGGAGAAGGGGTGAGGGACCCCCTGAGGGGACGCAACTCCCTCCCCCCAGGCCGGTACAGGTACGGGCAAGGCCTCCGCGAGGAGAGGCAGAGGATAGGCGGCGGTTACTCCGCAAAGGGCGTGGCAGGCCCCGCAAGGACGGGTCGGGCCCCCTTAGACCCCCCCGCAGATACCGTCCGACACCGACTCGGACGGGGAGTATGCCGGGACCACGGTTGGGGCATCGACGGCGGACAGTGCGGCGGAGAGCGCCGCGCTGTCCGCAGCTGGTAGCACGGCTGGGGGAATCTCCCTGCCGGAGGTAGTGCCGCCGGCGTTCACCGGCCCACAAAAGAGGAGGGCAGACGAGACGATCTGTCGGATGGAGAGGGGCACCTCCGAAGAAATGCTCATGAGCATCGACGGAGTGCTCCTCTCCATGGAGGAAGTGCGCCAGCGGGCCACTGGGCTAAAGGGCGAGCTCAGTGGCAAGCTGAAATTCGGGGTTTACGTCCTCAGGGAGGCCGTTCGGACGCTGGCCGGGCGGGCCTCTGAGGGCGGGGACCCCGGCTATTGGCGCGAGCGGGTCACGGCGCTGGAGAGGGACATGGAGTCCCAGAGGTCAGAAAATGACCGTCTCCGGCGCCGGGTCCGCAAATTACAGGCGGAGGCTGCAAACCTCCGCGCTGGGGAGGGGCCGGTCTCACTGGTGGGGGTGGAACTTCCCCCTAGCCCTGGCCCGGCAGGGGGAAACGCCATGGCAGAGAAGGACGGGGGCGGGGCTTGGTCCCCCCGCCCCCCCCGTCGGGGGACCCGCAGATTGCGGCGAGCCTGGCGGGGATTGCCGACACCCTTCGTGGGTTCGGCGAGCGATTGAGGGGACTGGAGGAGAGGGTAGCAATGCCCCCCCCCTCCTCCGGCCCCTGCCTCTTCCCGCCCTTGGATGCCCCCCACTGGGGGGGTAGTTCGGGATAGCGGGGGGAGGAAGAAGAGGAAGAGGAAGGAGAGAAACGGGATGGCGGTCCCTCGGGGGAGTGGGGACGTTCCCCAGCCCACACCGGGGTCTCCCGCCATCGCCACGGGCTCTCCCATGGAAGGGAGCATCACCCCGGCGGCGGTAGGTTCCAACGAGTGGACTGCCGTCGCCGGGAAGAAGAGGAGGGCGGGGAAAAAGGGGGTGGGACCTGGTCACCCCACTCCCTCGAGCCGGGTTAGACAGGCTTAGCAGAGGGTGGCCCCCAGGGAGGCGGCACCCAAGAGCCGGTCCAAGGAGGCGAGGAAACGCCTCCCACGCTCCGCGGCGGTCATGCTGACGGGACGGGAGAATCTGTCCGGAGCATTGGCCGCCGCGAGGCGGAAAATAATTCTGAGCGACCTTGGCATTGATAAGATCAGTGCCAGGGGAGCTCACGGTGGTGGGGGCCTCCTACTGGAGATACCAGGGGGGGGGGGCGGAGGCGGAGGCAAAGGCGGACCGACTGACCACGGTCCTCCGGATGGCCCTCGGGGAGGATTTTGAGGGCATCGGGGTCACGAGGCCGACCAAACGCCTCGACCTCCGCCTCAGGGGAGTGGAGGAATCGATCTCCGAGGAGGAGATCCGCCAGGCAGTTGCTGTCAAGGGCGGATGCTCCGAATCGGAGATTCGAGTGGGCCCGCTGCGCCCCGCTGTGCGCAGATTGCGTACAGTGTGGGTGCAAGGCCCGGCAAGAGCGATCGTCAAGGTAGCGGAGGCAGGGAGGATCACCGTGGGAACGTGGTTCTCCGTACGGGCGGAGCTGTTGAAGGACAGACCGGCCCGCTGCTTCCGCTGCCTTGCGCGTGGGCACACACAGCGGAGGTGCCCGTCCAGAGAGGACCGGGCCTCCCTCTGCTTTCAGTGCGGGGAGGCGGGGCACAGAGGGGCCAACTGTGAGCGCCCGGCCCACTGCCCCATCTGTGCCACCGCGGGCAGGAAGGCGGACCACAGGGCGGGGTCGGAGAAATGTCCTCCGATCCCCCCTGCGCCCAGGGCTCCACCAGAAAGGGGCAATATAGCTCCCCCCCCTGGGGGCGGGGTTACCGAGCCAACCGGTCCGGGCCCCGCCTCCCCGGAGGAAGGGGGGACTCCGGAGAGAGGATCTCCTGTGCCTGGTCCCAGTGGGGCCAGTGCCAGGAGGATGATTTTGAGGTTGGAGAGATTGGACGGGGCCGCTGGGCCCTCCCGCACCCCGGCGGAGAAGAGGCCGAGGGGGGCTGGGGGGGAGGAGACTAGTCCTCCCCTACAGATGCCCACGAAAGTCCGGGCCCTTTCTGCTTCAAGGCCACCACCGGGCAAACCGGGGCTAAGAAGCAGAAAGGGCACGGAGTAGGAAGGGCATGCCCTTCATATTAAGGAGAGGGGCGAAGGGAGATGTGGAGGGAGCTTGCCCCGGACACACTCCTTCGCCCTACTCTAGAGGAGCTCCCTCCTTCGGACGGCGGAATTATGCGCTTTGCGCCCCCCCGCCCACAAGTCCGGAGGAGGGGAGCTAAATTTAAGTTAGGTCCCCCCAGGCCCGGCTCGATCTTGATCGAGAAACAAACGGGCCTGGGAGTGAGACCCACGGGTCGGCCCCTTTAGGACCGAATCGAAGGTTTTTGGTCTCCTGCGGGCGGTTATGGCGCGACGTACAGACGCGAGCCGCCCGCAGTGTGGACCATCGGGTCGTGACCCGAAGATGTGTGTAGCGTCGAGGGGGGGGGGAACTTTGTTCTCCCCACAACAGGTTTTGTGCCGGGAAACCGGCATGCCGGGGGGGATGGCTGGATGTATGCGTTTGCGGTTCCCAGCCTCCCCCCCATAACGGCCGCTGACGGCAAATCAACGGGGGTGGGGTTTAGTTGGTAGGCGTCCGGGGGAACTGGTGGTGTAGCAGACCACTCCTCCGGACGAATCCAACACTACCCTCTGGCAGGGATGTTCCCATTGCACGCCAGAGGGTGTCTTTGGAAGATTCCTCACCCCCGGGGAGGGGCTTGCCCCTCCCAGAACAAAAAAAAAAAAAAAAAAAAAAAAAGAAGGGGAGTTTTTTAGCGGGGCCAGTGCCAGGAGGATGATTTTGAGGTTGGAGAGATTGGACGGGGCCGCTGGGCCCTCCCGCACCCCGGCGGAGAAGAGGCCGAGGGGGGCTGGAGGGGAGGAGACTAGTCCTCCCCTACAGATGCCCACGAAAGTCAGGGCCCTTTCTGCTTCAAGGCCACCACCGGGCAAACCGGGGCTAAGAAGCAGAAAGGGCACGGAGTAGGAAGGGCATGCCCTTCATATTAAGGAGAGGGGCGAAGGGAGATGTGGAGGGGGCTTGCCCCGGACACACTCCTTCGCCCTACTCTAGAGGAGCTCCCTCCTTTGGACGGCGGAATTATGCGCTTTGCGTCTCCCCGCCCACAAGTCCGGAGGAGGGGAGCTAAATTTAAGTTAGGTCCCCCCAGGCCCGGCCCGATCTTGATCGAGAAACAAACGGGCCTGGGAGTGAGACTCACGGGTCGGCCCCTTTAGGACCGAACCGAAGGTTTTTGGTCCCCTGCGGGCGGTTATGGCGCGACGTACAGACGCGAGCCGCCCGCAGTGTGGACCACCGGGTCGTGACCCGAAGATGTGTGTAGCGTCGAGGGGGGGGGGGAGAACTTTGTTCTCCCCACAACAGGTTTTGTGCCGGGAAACCGGCATGCCGGGGGGGATGGCTGGATGTATGCGTTTGCGGTTCCCAGCCTCCCCCCCATAACGGCCGCTGACGGCAAATCAACGGGGGTGGGGTTTAGTTGGTAGGCGTCCGGAGGAACTGGTGGTGTAGCAGACCACTCCTCCGGACGAATCCAACACTACCCTCTGGCAGGGATGTTCCCATTGCACGCCAGAGGGTGTCTTTGGAAGATTCCCCACCCCCGGGGAGGGGCTTGCCCCTCCCAAAAAAAAAAAAAAAAAAAAAAAGGGGAGTTTTTTAGCGGGTAGGTCCTCGCGGTGTCCTGACTTTCGGTCAGGATTAACACCGCGAGGGAATCCCGCACTCCCCCACAGTACGGGCTGCAGGGGGTCTTTCTGAAAATTTTTCTCCCCTTGCGAAAAAAAAAAAAAAAAAAAGGTTTCTTGGCGACGGTGTGCCACCTTGACGTGGTGCCAGGGCTCCCCGCTATCCATTCGTGGAGATGCGGGATCTAAGAGCACATCCGAAGAAGTTTAACTTCGTTAAAAAAACTTGGGGCGCCATACCCAAAAAAGGCTCTGAGGCTTGCACTTCACCTTATGACCTAAAATTTGGCCAGAGAAGTACAACTCTGGAAAAAAACTGAGGGGGAAAACCTCAAAATGGGTCTCTGTAGACTGTCTCCTTTCCTTTCCTTTTCCACCTCCCTTCTTACCCTCTCCCTTTTCTCCTCCGCCAGCCTGCATGCCCTAAAAAGCCGAGGAAAGAAAAACCTTGTTAAACAACCGGGGGTTTGAGATACCTCCTGATGAAAAGTCTCAAATGGAAATAACCAACTGGCCGGGATCCAGGCTAAACAAAGATCGTCCAGAGGAAGGAAAACCTCGTTAAACAACCGGGGGTATGAGAACACCTTCTGATGAAAAGTCTCGATGGAAATACCCAGCTGGCCGGGACCCAGGCTTAACAAAGATCGCCCCGAGGTAGGATCGCCTCGTTAATCAACCGGGGGTTTGAGGATACCTCCTGATGAAAAACCTCAAAAATGGGAAAAACCAGCTGGCCGGGATCCAGGCTTAACAAAGATCTTCTGGGAGGTGAGGGCGGCTCCCCTAACAAGTTGCTTCTGGGAATGGACGACCCGGTACATGTAGCGAAGGTAGCTACCAAGCCAATGGCGCCCGACGACTCGGAGTAACGACCTGGAGAAGGGTTAAATAAACGTCCAGGAGAAGGATACTCCTTGAATAAACCTGGGATTCCTAAAGGGTGGTGCCCATGATTGAAATTACCCCCTTGTGATGGGGCGACCTTCGGGTCGCCGTTTCAGTGTTGTAGGTTGTCGATAAACTTTCGTGATGGGCCTTCGGGCAAACCACTATTCCCTGGCAATGGCGTGCCACCTTGTCGTGGTGCCAGGGCTCCCCTGGGTCGATGATCTCCCTTTCCGGTTTGGGATATCTATGGGAATGGTGGTGAGTGATCGTACACTAAATAAATTGAAATCGAGTGCGTGAACTGTCTGTTTAATATAAAACTTATCAGCAAATTGCCCGAGTTACAAGTATATACGCGACTCTATCTTTTCCTCTTACTCGGCCGAAGCGCGAGATCGTTCTGCCTGCCTTATATCTTTCGTTCGACCGTGGGGGCCCGTGTTCTTCGTGAAATTTGAAAACATGTTTATTCGTTACTTCTCTGTTACCTGTGTACGTACGTACATATTTGTTTCTTTCTCCGTCTTCTTGTTATTATTCTCGCGTTTTCAGTTGGGCATGTGGCGAACGGTCGCCACAGGACCCCCCTGCCAGTGATGTACATGCCGATATTATGCTATTATCTCGCAATCGCGCTAAGAGTATTCGAAGAAATACCTCATGAATTATACTTATAAATAATATGCAGTCCGCCATAAATGAATAAATAATAACGAGTACTAATACATTGATTAAACCAGCTCGCTGCGTTTGCACCAGGCTATTACCGAAAAAGAAAAAATCGTCTAATTAAAGAGAAGTAAATTAAAATAAAATACGGAAATTATATACACAGTGTAGCGATAATTATTTACGGTGCTACTACGCGTCTCGGGTCTTATATCTTTATATATTTAACATTTGTCACATAGAAAAGATATCCATTACATAACATTTTAAAAAAAAAATCTTGCTATCTGAGGCCTGCCTGGAAACGATCCGGGAAACGAACCCTTCTGCCGGCTCTCGTCACCGCTCCCGCTCGTTCCACAGGAATTGGCGCGCTCTCGCCTTGCCGTCGGTCACGGTCCCGTGCGTTATTGTCTCGGCCGCTCGGTTGTGTTTCTGCTGGATTTGTTTCCCCAGCATCTGTTAACATTTCTGAAAGCAAATATGCTGGTTTAATACGATCTATCGAGACCGTTACATTTTTTTTCTGTACGCGTATGACAAAATCCTTGCCACCGCGTCTCACAACCGTGAACGGGCCGTCGTAAGGCGGCTGCAACATCGCTCTTGGACCATCATGCCGTACAAATACATGACTGGTTGTCTCCAGATCTTGGAACACGAATGGGCGCCGTTCTCCATGGCGCGTCCCCTCGACTGGTCGTAGATCGTCAAGGCGGCGGCGCAATTCCTTCACGAAATTCGCGCCGCCTTCCGCGTCCTCTGTTGGCCTTGGAGTTAGGAATTGTCCCGGAAGACGAAGAGTCTCTCCGTATACAATCTCCGCTGCCGTTGCTTGCAGATCTTCCCTCCAGGCCGCTCGCACACCCAGCAGAACGGTCGGCAGCACTCGGGTCCAACGGCTACCTCCGTGACATTTCACTGCCGCCTTGAGCTGACGGTGAAACCTCTCCACCATACCATTCGCTTGCGGATGGTATGCTGCCGTTCTCAGGTGCGTTGTTCCCGTCAACTCGCTCAGTTGACGGAAGAGATGCGACTCGAATTGACGACCCTGATCGGTGGTGACTCGCAGAGGTGTTCCGAATCTGCAGATCCATCCCTCGTAGAAGGCCCTGGCAACCGTCTCCGCCTCCTGGTTTTCTAGCGGAAACGCCTCCGGCCATCGTGTGAAACGGTCAACACACGTGAGGCAATATCTCTTTCCTTCAGAGATAGGCATCAAAATGATATCCAGATGGACATGTTCAAATCTCCTAGATGGTGCAGAGAATTTTCCCACGGGTGCCACGACGTGCCGCGTGACCTTGGATTGTTGGCACGGCACACATGCTCGCGCCCAATTCCGGCAATCTATGTTCATTGACGGCCAAACATATCTCTGGGATATGAGTTTGGTCGTCGCTCTTATACCTGGATGTGCCAGGTTGTGAATGCTCTCGAATGCTATTCGGCGAAAGGCCTTCGTCAGAAATGGTCTCGGCGCTGCCGTTGTTGTATCACAATATACAGTCACCCCTGCTCCAGGGACCTCTACTTCCTTCAGTCGTAGACTCGCTTCCTGGCTCAACAACGTTCTGAGCTCCTCGTCCGATCTCTGTGACTCCGCTAGAGCTATGTAATCCATGGGTGACTGCATCTCGTCAATCCTGGAAAACGCGTCGGCAACAACATTGTCGGAACCGGCAATATATCGAATATCTGTCGTAAACTGTCCTATAAAATCTAAGTGTCTAAATTGGCGCGGCGAGCACTTATCAGGTTTCTGTCGAAACGCGAAGGTCAACGGTTTGTGATCCGTATACACCGCGAAAGTTCGCGCCTCTAGCATATGTCGAAAATGCTTGATTGCGAGATATATCGCGAACAGCTCTCTATCGAATGCGCTATATTTTTCTTCGGCTGGACTTAGCTTCTTCGAGAAGAATGCCAACGGCTCCCAACCGTTGTCTCCCCTTTGTTGCAGTGCGGCTCCGACGCTGTAATCCGAGGCGTCCGCAAACACAGCCAACTCCGCGCTCATCTTTGGATGTGCTAACAAAGCGGCCCGTGCCAAGCTCTCCCTCGATAACTCAAACGCTTGCCGTGCCTGCGGCGTCCAAGGTACCGGCTCCTTTCCTTTCGCGTTATCTCGCAGTAGGTCATTAAGCGGTGCTTGCACCTCGGCAGCTCTCGGCAGGAACCTTCTATAAAAGTTCAATACTCCCAGATATCGCCGAAGATCCCTGGCTGTCGCTGGCAATTGATACTGCTGAACAGCCCGCACTCGCCCAGGCAATGGCTGAGTTCCTTCTCCGGTCACCAGGTACCCGAGGAACTCTACTTGTGGCCGCCCGAATACGCACTTAGCCGGGTTGATTACAACCCCATATTTTTTCAATCGCTCGAACAGCGCTCTCAGGTGCGTCTCGTGTTCTTCCTCCGATGACGACGCGACCAATATATCGTCAATATAAGCGAAACAAAACTCCAAGCCCTGAAGAACCTCGTCCACAAAGCGCTGAAAAGTCTGCGCGGCATTTCGCAGCCCGAATGACATGCACGGAAACTCGTACATGCCGAACGGCGTTGTTATTGCCGTCTTTGGTATGTCCTCTTCAGCTACCGGGATCTGATGATACGCCCGGGCAAGGTCCAATGTCGTGAAGATTTTTTTTCCTTGCAGGTTCTGTGCGTAATCCTGAATGTGACGCACCGGATAGCAATCAGGGATCGTTCGAGCGTTAAGTGCCCTGTAATCTCCGCAAGGTCTCCATTCTTCGCCCTTTTTAGGTACCATGTGCAAAGGCGAGGACCAACAACTCCTGGACGGTCGCACGATTCCGAGCTCCATCATTCTCCGGAATTCCTTCTTCGCGGCCGCCAAACGCTCCGGCGCAAGCCTCCGCGGCCGACTCACCACCGGCGGACCCGGCGTTGTTTTAATAAAATGACGCGTATCGTGCTTAGTTTCGCCCGGTCGTCCTTCCGGTCTTGTCACCTCAGGATATTGCATTAATAATTCGTGGTACGGAGTTGCACCTGTCACCGTTTTAATACTCGGAGTCTCGCATCGCGAACAGCGTCCCTGCACTGTCAGGCTCGTCGTGCCGTCCACTAGTCGACCATTTCTCAAATCCACTAGCAGTCCGTAAAATGATAAAAAATCGGCTCCGATAATTGGCTTGGAGACGTCCGTCACGACAAAACGCCACGCAAAAACTCGCCGCAATCCAAAATTTAATGTCAAGGACTCCGCTCCATATGTATAAATTGCAGTTCCGTTCGCGGCCGAAAGCTCGTAGCTCGATTTCTGTCGCGGACCCCGTATCAGCCTCCTCGGATAGACGCACAGGTCGGCCCCCGTGTCAATCAAAAAATCGATTCTCGTTTCGCGATCGGTTACGAAGAGGCGGCGCGTCAGATGGCCCGAATCGCTCGTCGCCATTAACGACGGGCCCCTGCATTTCCCGCCTGCTGTTGCGCGGAGCACGGCGTCTCACAGCGTCTCGCGTCTGGTCCGAATCTCCAATGGAACCAGCACAGACCATTTGATGTATGACCGTGACTTCGCGGTCGAGAACGCGAACGCGAACGCGAATTCGGATGCGAGCGCGAGTGCGAGCGCGAATGCCGTCGCCCGCCGCCGCGGCCCTGGTCGGGCTCACCGATTGCCTCGATGGACCTTCGTATGGCCGTCAGCTGCTCCGCCATCTCCTGCTGCAACGCCAAACGCATCTGTGCCAATTGTAGATTAAGTCTCGCCTCCAATGCCGACCCGTCGTCCTGCCCCGCGCCGCGCCAAACTGAAGGTCGCGCGGCTTCCGCGATCTGTAGCGACGGGGCACGCGTCGCCTCCACGATGGTGTCCGCTATGTCCGCCACCTGATCCAGCGAATCCTCCGCTCGCGTCACGAGATGCGGCTGAATATGAGCGGGTAGACGGCTCAGCCAAATCGTCCGCAACACCCTATCGCCGACGACGTTACCGGCAAGGCTACGAAGATGACGTAAAAATTGTGACGGCTTGCGGTCGCCGATCTCCTCGTGCTCTAGCAAGCGACGCGTCTTGTGCTTCTGCGATGAGCTGAGGCGTTTGGTTAATTCCGCTTTTAATGTCTCGTATGCGCGCTCCTCCGGCGGATTCAATATAATATCTCGAACCTCGGTGGTATAACGCGGACCGATAGCCGTCAACGCGTACCCGAATTTCGTCGAGTCGGTCGTTATCCCGGCGGCGTGGAAACTACGGTCCACGATGCTGAACCACAGCTCCGGATCCGCGGGCAAAAACTCTGGCATTCGCATGCCCACTCGACTCACCTCGGGTCCAGGCATAAAATGCCCCGGCGGCCCCAACACCGCCGGTTGCAACGCAGGCTGCCCCGCCGGCTGCGCCAGCGGCGGCACAGGCGGCTGCTCCCCGTCGTCTCAGAGGACAGGCATATCGTTGCACTCTCGAAATCACTCACCGAACACACGCCAATTCAGCGAAAAATCTTTTTCCTGGTCGTCCAAACAAAAAAAAATATTAAAAGTCCGAAGAAAACGAATAATCGATAAAAAAAAAATAATGATCACGTCGGGGTCACCACTTTGGGATATCTATGGGAATGGTGGTGAGTGATCGTACACTAAATAAATTGAAATCGAGTGCGTGAACTGTCTGTTTAATATAAAACTTATCAGCAAATTGCCCGAGTTACAAGTATATACGCGACTCTATCTTTTCCTCTTACTCGGCCGAAGCGCGAGATCGTTCTGCCTGCCTTATATCTTTCGTTCGACCGTGGGGGCCCGTGTCCTTCGTGAAATTTGAAAACATGTTTATTCGTTACTTCTCTGTTACCTGTGTACGTACGTACATATTTGTTTCTTTCTCCGTCTTCTTGTTATTATTCTCGCGTTTTCAGTTGGGCATGTGGCGAACGGTCGCCACACCGGATTGGGACTTCGGCCCCAGGATGGATTGGGGTAGACCACGCTAATGATCTCCCTTTCCGGATCGGGACGCTGGTCCCAGGATGGATTGGGGTGAAGCAACAGGGGCTAAGAGCATGCCTTAGGAGAAGGAAGAACTCCGATTATAAAACCCGGGCAGGACGGGCTCGTCAACCTTGGTAGGCAACCGTCCTAGTGGAAGGAAAACCACGATAAAAAACCTCTGGGAGAAGACAACTCTGTCAACAAATTACAACTGATGAATATTTTATGACGACAAGGAGAACACCGTTACCGCCTCAGGGGCCTCGGAACCCCAGAGGCCGGCGAGGGGGGTATCCGGTCCCGGTGCCCCCCCTGTCGTCATCTAGCGACGGGCCACCCAGGGCGTGCCACGCGGGCGCCCTGGGCGAAAGTGTTATCGCGGACGGAGATCTGTGGGCTGAGGCCCACAGAATTTTAAGGGTTCTTCTCACCCTCCTCGAGGAGATCCAAGGACGTCGCGCGCAAGCAACCAATAGAGGGGGCAAAGGCCCCGGAGGAAAGGGGGGTTTACCCTCATATTCCTCTATAACGAGGAAAGGGTCTGCGTTTAACGTGCGTAGCGTTGGGACGCAGACTTAAAGGAAGGAAGGGCTAACGCCCGACAGAACGGCGGGAAAGGGAGGGGAGGTCACCCCCCTCTCAGGTGTTTTAAGTGCCTCCTTCGGGGGCACGAAAAATGGCGGTGCCCCTTAGCGGTGGATCGCAGCAATTGCTGCCTCCACTGCGGGGGTGCCGGCCATCAGGCCCGGGTATGCTCGCAGAGGAGGGCGAGCTGCCCGGCCTGCAAGGAGGCGGGAAAGGATGCGGCCCACCGGATCGGTGGCCGCACCTGCCCGCTCGTCCCCCCTAGGGGGCAACAAAGAAGGAAGAAAAGGGGGGAAGGGGGGACAGTTCCCCCCTGGAACCTGTTCTAGACGGTTTGGTTGAGGGGGGAACTGACCCCCCCCCACCATCCCCAGGGATGGAGGTGGTGGTAGAGGAGGAGATGGGGGGGACTGGTCCCCCCCTACCACCCCCAGTAATGGGGGTGGTGATTGATGATGAGGGGGGGGCTAGTCCTTCCCCCCCACCATCTCCGATGATGGAGGTGGTGGTTGAGGAGGTGGTGGGGGTTGACTCCCCACCTCTGGAGATAAAGGCGGAAGAGAAGAGGGAACTCCCCCGAATCCTCTACCTGAGGAGAAGGAGGTGAGGGCAAAGTCCCCACCTCCAAAGAAGAGGAAGGAGGAGGGTGCCGGACCTACGTTGCCGGATGACGGTTTGTGGGATCCCTGGCAGGCCGAATCCTTCAGGGAGTTTGAAGTGGAGGCGGTCTGTCTCCACGAAGACTCCCTAGGGACGGTGGATGTTTGTGAGGACATCCTAAAGGCGATGAGCCTTTCCGAGGCTCATAGGCCGGACCTATGGGGTGCCAGTGCGGACGGAGGGGTGATCTTCCAGTTCCTCTTCCGAGGTCCGTCAGCTGGCGCCTCCGAGCTCCGCAAAAGGGCGGTGGACTTTCAGAGGAAACTCAGGGAATTCATCGCCCTGAAGAGGAAAATCGCCGTGGTCGTCCCCCAAGCGACTAATTGGGGGCAGGTTGACCTGCAGACCTCGGCGAAAAATAGGGCGGAAGGGAGTCGGATGCTCTGCACCCGATTCCCCCGCCCAGAATGGCCCCCACCCGACCGGGTAAGGGACCTAAAGGCCCTGATGGCCATGACGGACAACCCCCCCTCCGGTGGTTGGCTGCGCCCCCTGACCGAAGTCGGGAACGCAGCGGCTACCGGGAGGAGGGGGATTGGCAGCAGATTGCTGCGCAGAAGGAGGTGTCCGAAGGCCTGACCCCGTTAGGGCTAGGCCGAGTGGACCCTTGGGAGGAGAGGGATTATATCCCTCTCCTGCCCAAAGAAGTTAGGCCTCCCGCGAAACGGCAGTCTATTAACTGGATTGTCGTCTTGCGGTGAGGGTCAGGGGAAAGAGGGGGATGGGAAAATTAGGCCCCTTTGGGCACCTATCCCTTCCCCTCTCAGCCCCCCAAGAGGTAGACAGATAGAGGGCGGAGGAGGGCAACCTCCCACCCCCCCTAGGGGAGGGGGGAGAATTGACGAGCCATACACCAAAGGCAGGCCAGGGAGAGGGTCTGGACAAAATGCCGCTGGCGATACCCAGCCCTCTCCCACTTAATGGCAGGAGAGGACCGCGTTTACCAATGGGGGTGGGGTTTTAGTGGGTAGGCGCCACCGCAGCAAAGTTCCGCCGGGCGGTGAATCCCACACTCCCCTTCCGCAGTGCGGTCACTAGGACTGCACATTGCACGCGGAGGGAGGTCTTTAAAAGATTTCCCCACCCCCAGGGGCTCCGGCTACTGTCGAGCCCCATAACAACAAAAAAAAAAAAAAAAAAAAAAAGGTGGAAGGAACCAAACGTGGACTTACCAGCCGCCAGATTTCAGCGCTTTCGCTTCCGTCAACGGTCGCCAGCTGTTTTGACCTCTGCGAACAGCAAGGTTGAACGCTGCGTCGTTTTCTCCACTGCCTCCTCGTTGGATGTCGGCCTCCTCGGTCGATCCGGATTTGAAATAATCCCATCCACGAGACTTACGGCCTACACTACACTCGCGCATCCATTTATTAATCTTAGCTTTTCTGTTACAGGTTCCCCAGGATTGACAGAGTTCCCAGGACTGCCAGGCTGCCACATGGATCGTCGGATGACTCGCGCTAAGGTAGGTATGGATGTAATTGATTCGATACAGGTTGAAATATTTTAACCAAGTAAAATATTTATTCACTGTCACCGAAGTGACGATCACGCACGCAATACATTGTGTGTTACGCACTACGCGGTCGTTCGCGCCGCGTGAGGCCGATAGAATCGGTCCTCGGAAGATGTTCGGCACACTACTCGCCGAAACACCTTGGTTTTAACGGATACATGGTCACGGAGAGCTTCGATCGACGACCCTCCGAACTTTTGCTTCGATTAACATCGACTGATTCCGACTAACTCACAACTAACTCTCAACTCGCTCAAGCCTCTCTTCTTATACCGTCTGGCTATCATCTTCCCCTTCCTTAGCGACGCTCGCCAATCCGGTTCCAGATCTCTGGTAGCTAGATTTCCGCCAATCGGTGTAAAGGTCACCCGACAAAGGCGCGAGTTGTTTGCACCGGCGGCGGCATCGAGCCATCAAAAGCACAATAGCCCATTCAATCTTAGCGGTAAAAGTTTAGCGGTGCTCGGTTAACTATTGACCGACTGTTTTTATTTTCTTTGATAGCTTTTACCGCTGTCTGCGCTATCGTCCTTTTGATTCCTAATAAGGAATATAAAATGCTACAGGCCGCTTGAGTATATTTACCCGTGTTTAAAAAAATAAAAGATTTCGCCTGCAGCCTCGGATATAAAATAAAATTAATTAAATAATATTATAATCTCATGACTCGCCTTTTCTTTCTAACTAATATGACCAGATGGGTTTACGAGTCAATTCCGAGCGTAATGATTACATAACTTAAACTTAGCGTCTTGTTCTTCAAGACGCTTATCACGCGTTTATCAATTAAGCGGAAAACTAAATAAATTGTAATATTGTTATAACTTACATTCTAACGCAAACCAATATTATATTTACACTTAGATACTATTCCTAAATGTAAATGTAACCTTAAAATCTAATTCTACGCCTTTATAATTATCGGGCGTAGCGGTAACTCTTATCGACTGGCTTTAACTTTAAACGAAAAATAATATTCTCCGAATCTACGGATACGTCTAAATAACTAAAATAAATGAATTTTGAGTATTCTAACTCACGCCAGTTAATTCATTATCTTGACGAAGTGCTTTGCTCTGACCGGTGGTTTCCGGCTTTCCCTCGTCTTAGCGATGTCCCTAGGTCCCGCTTCGGTTGTCCCTGGTCCCGCTGCTGCTTTCCGGCTCGCGACCGGTTGATGATCTCGCGGTTAGGACGAGACCAGTAGTCGATTGCAAGATTAGGTTGAGTCTCTTGCGGCCACGGAGCAAGTCGGACGTGTCTTAGATAGCTCTGCCTTGTGCTGCTTATATTGGATAGTTGGAGGCTTCTATGGATTGGAATATGTTGATATTCGTGCTCAGCGCATTGAATTCTACCGGAATTGGTGAAGTTTTCTTACTTTTGTTATTTTATTAAACTTATATCTTGTTAACAAGATACTCACTCTTAAAGTGAGCTTAAAATGCCTTGTGCCGTATAGGCTCAGTATATATTCTTCTTGGACTGAATTATTATTAATTATCATCTTTATTGAGAACGTTTGCGATCAATTGTGTACCAATTTGTTTATATATATATGTATTATTTTATTATATAATGTGTTAAAAGAGATGTGCGTGGATAACTTCAGCGCATGCGCGATCGCATCTTGAGACAGGTGGCACACATAAAATTGCTACAAATTATTATATTTGTTCATTAAAAGTGACTTATTTTATCTGTGTTTTGCAAGTGGCGATCTATAGGACACCATAGTCGCCCCTCTAGAGTATTGAATTACCGATGGTTAACTCCATAGTAAGTGTATTCGAGACAGTGGTGCTTAACCCTTTGGGGCCGGGTGACCGTTATATTTGGAATAATTTAATAATTTAATAATTTTGAGTAAACAATTTAACAAGTTTATAATATGTACTATTATTATTACTGTTGTTGAGTTTTGAAACAAACAATTATACCATTAAAGTATGAACAATGTGTGGCAAGTATTGTGTATGGTTGGAATTTTTCTAACGCAAAAGGAATTTGTTTATACCAATTATTTACTTATTGAAGGTGTTATATACTATAGTAGTTATTTATGACTATCCTGATAGTCTTAAAATCATTATATATGTGATAAAGTATGTACTGATTTATAGGTTATGTTACACCTGTTAAAATAGTAATGATCTGGAGCTTTATTGATTATTAATTATATGATTTTGTTTGTTTGGACATAAATTGCAGTTGCTAGTGACTTTAGTGCATCGGTTATTGCGGTTGCGTATCTATGCATTTATACTTTATGGCTCATATGAGTGCTTTATACTGACATGGTTTTGTGATATTGAAATTGCTTTCTTAATAAGTTTATTAGTGTCATATTGTTGATTAATACAGTCATTATTGATATTTAAGGTTGATCGTGTTGAGTAGATCGATGTTTTAAATTACTGAGTGATTAATGTGCGGAATGTTATTGTTCATGATCATACGCTCCCGAGACGCATGGTACATGCACAGATGTCTATTTCGCATTATTATCAACATTAAGCGATCGATATCTCTCTTCGCTTGATACGACTGTAATTGTTGTTCACAATATTATAAACTTATGACTGATTCTGTGTGATATATATACACTGCCGGCCAAAAGTTTGGATACACTTGCCTGTACACCGTTCATTTTTATTTAGCAAGATTCCACCGCTTTCTAATAAACTTTTTTGTTTTTTATTAGTTAGTTAAATCTTAATTTATATGAAAAAAATCAATTTGTCTGATTTTTATGAAAAGAATTATTGAAAATATCGCTAAAGTATAACTAGTGGTAGGCAAGTTCGGTGCTCGATAAGAGATATACATGCTTACTTTAAGATCAGTTAATGTTTTGATGTTTTATTTATGTTTTACGTAAGTCACAATGAGCATTTAAAATTGATTTTGTCAGTATTCTGTACGGTTGAAATGTGTCTACATCACTAGCAACTAAGAGTTCAAAGTTTTTTTTAAGTGTTTATGCACTGATCTAAAAAAATGGGAAAAAACAAAGAAATACCTATGGAAAAACGAGGTGCTATTATTGCTTTATATAATGAAGGCATGTCTTATCGAATCATCGCCAAAAAAATGGAAGTCTCATTAAAAGGTGTTCAATCAACTATTGCCAGATTCAAAGACACCGGCACCTTTCGTAGCCGTTCTCACACAGGACGTCCAAAAGTAACCACCCGACAGGAAGATCAACATATAGTAGTTATTAGCAAGAGAAATAGACGCTTAACAGCACCGGAAATCCGCGCAGACATCAATAGAACTCGAAAAAATCCAGTATCGCTTACAACTGTAAAGAGACGTTTAAGAATTGCCGGTCTAAAAGGATGTGTTGCAGTGAAAAAGCCTTTGCTCCGTCCAATAAATAAGAAGAAACGACTTGAATAGGCTCTCCAACATCGAAACTGGACGATAGAGCAGTGGAAACAGGTACTTTGGACTGACGAATCCAAGTTTGAAATCTTTGGATCTCGTAAACGAATTTTTGTAAGAAGAAACACCTCTGAAAAAATGACGCCGCAGTGCATTGTGCCCACGGTAAAACATGGGGGTGGTTCTATAATGGTAAAGGGTTGCTTTTGTGGCTATGGCATTGGAGATTTTATAAAAGTCGATGGTATTATGAGGAAAGAGAACTATAAAAATATTCTCATTCGAAATGCAATACCTTCCGGTGTCAGACTAATTGGCCGTGGCTTCATTTTACAACAAGACAATGATCCTAAGCACAGTTTCCGCCTCTGCCGAAAGTATTTAGAGAATAAAGAAGCTGATGGCGTTATCGTTAATATGGTCTGGCCACCTTAATCGCCCGATCTGAACCCAATAAAACTTCTATGGGAAGAGCTTGACAGAAAAATTAGAATCTCTTGTCCATCATCTGCTGGGGAGCTATGGCGACAATTACAAAATGCTTGGTCTCATAGAACGAGATACAATAAATAAATTAGTAAAAAGGATGCCTCGACTTGTGGAAGCAGTCATAAAAAAGAAAGGTGGTTTTTTGATGAAAAGGCAGTTTAAAAGTTTTGTCTCAGAAATTCTTTAAATTCAACTTATTTGTTTTTTTTTTAATTATCTATAGTTTTTGTATTATTATTTGATTATTTAAGCAAAAATTATATTAATAAAAGTTTTTGTTTCAATAATATCTGGTTTTTCAATGGTGTATCCAAACTTTTGGCCGGCAGTGTATATATGTATTTACATATATGTATAACATATGACTGATTTATAGTTGATGATATTTATAGTGCTAATGTATTTGATTTGCATTATCTGCTTATTGATAAGCAGATTCATTTGTTGATATACGAAATATTGACTATTATATTTTTCGCAGATTAACCTGTCATGAATTGGTGATGGGACTGTATTTCGTGAGGACTTTGTTATTCGGATTACTCTCTGGTTGTGTCTCACCAGGAAATTATGGATTATGGATGAATATTTAATGGATATTGGATGGAACATATTGAATATGGATGCATATGGAATATGGTGTACACACATTAAGGAAGAATATACAGTAAGATAACTGTATTTCATTGTGCTGGATGTCTTTACACATGCTCTGAAACGAGGAATTCGTTTTTCTCACGACTTGATTTATTAAACTAGAATTCTAGTGATATAAATATATATTGATGGTATTAATAGCATAGTTGAATAGATTTTGATTTGGAATTTACATCTGTGCATTGTGTTAAGTAAAGAACTCGCTTTGCGAAGTTATTTAATAGAATTGTTAGTGTTTATATACTATTAAACAAATTAAATAGTTCTTTATAAGATTTAGATATAGTTACTTATGTATTGGGCTAACATTGAGTTAAATTTAACTGTCACTGACAGATTATATAAGATTATTAATGTTTTGAGCAGTACTGAATAATATTGAATAAGTGAGTGAAAAGGAATTTTCCGAAAGAGTATGTATGTACTGTAGTAATGGACGTTGTTACATATACTTTGATATGAGAAATTCACTTATAATTTTTATAATTGAACTATATTAATATATATGGATATAATACGTTAGATAGAATTAGCTGAATAGACTTATATGGATTTGGAAATTTTCACTTGTGCATTGTGTTAAACCAAGAATTCGCTTTATTTATTTATTATGATAAATATATTGAGTTAAATTAATGTACTCATTGCGAGTCTTATAAACTATATAAGATTATTATTGTTCAGAACAAACTTTTGAATAATGATGAATAAGTGAGTGGAAAAGGGAATTTCTATAAAAAATGTATGTGTTGAGTTATGTGAACATGTATCTAAGGTGCGGATAGCATAAGATCAATATCACAGTAATTATCTTGTGAAAATACACACATGAATAACATCGGAATTTGTCTTTATAAGATAGAGAGATTTATATGGATATATTGAGAATACCTTCTCTTTATACTTACAGATTGTATTGGATTATTAATTTGAATAATTTAGTGATTCGAAAATATGATGACTTTGAAACAGTGTTTATAATTAAATCTAATAGTCTGAAATATTGTAATAATATGAGAACGTGTAATGCTACAGTTTGAAGCATCTTAAGAATCTTATGGGATTCGCTGTTGTCCAGAAGAACTTTGTATTGTACTGTGATGTTTTATGCAGGATTGAGAAGTGATCTAATTATGAATTAAGAAACTATTATTTAGAAATTTAAAATAATCCTAATAGTTTAGATTATAATAAATATGCGAACGTGTAATGACACAGTTTGAATTCTTGTATGAGAATCATTGACGTAGAAGAATTTTATATTATACTGTGATGTCTTACATAAGATTAAGGAGTTATCTAATTAAGAAAATTTATAATAAATGGGGACAGTAATACATGGAAATTTCATGAATTTCAACTCAAGATTAAATGAAACGAATTGATTGTTCGTGATTTAAATAGAGTATTAATGCTTTTAAAGTTTAGAACTGAGAAATCTTGTCGTATAATAAGAAAAACTCGGATATTATTATTTATTGATCTGATTAGTTATTGATCTGATTAAGGTTAATATATTATAGACTTAATAGAATTTAATGTGTATGATCAACGCTACTCAATGTTGTGTGGTGTAATATAATGATATAGGTTCTTTCCATAATATGAAGTGGATGTAATGTTAATGTGTTAACATTATTGCATAAGTTATGACTTTGGATGTCATATATCAACTTCTATCCAAAATGGCTCTGTTATAATAAACCATTATGACTTACTTTATTTTATTAAAATTATATGAATATGCATCTGTGCAACTGATTTGTGCAATAATACGCTGTGTACTATGTCTGTGGAAATCGTGTGACACGAATTGAAAAGAATATTCTGTATGTATGGATGTGTGAATATTATAAACCTTAATTAACCCTTTGCGGCATAGTGACACTCCTGAGTGTCACCTTTTTTTGTACACTTTTTTACATTTTTGAAACACTATTTAATTAGTTTTAATGACAAAAAGCATATAAAATGTATTAAAGAACATCCCTTCATAGAAATAAAAAAGAAAACAAATATTATTGTTAATTAATTGAACGTTATAAATAAATTAATTTAAAAAAAACGATTTTTTTTAAATAAATGTAATTCTGAGTAATTAACAGTATAAAATAATCTGAAGATAATATCTAGAGAGTTTTTGGGGTCGCTGATTACGAATCCGGTGTCAGTTTTTAAAAATTTAAAATGGCGGATCCAAGATGGCACCTGAAAATTGCAAAATTTATTGAATACTGATGAATCGTGGATCTGATGGGTTTTTGAGGTCACTAAATAAATTGAACATGGAATATTTCAAAAACTGTACCATAGGGATTGTTTTGTATATTTTTTCCCGCTTTAGCGTTATCCAGAGCTAACGACGAGGACGTAGCGAGAGTTTAGCTCCACTTTTTTTTTATTTTTTTTTGTTTTTTATTATTTTATACTTTTTTGGTTTTTATAATTTTATAATTTTTTTTTACTTTTTTCTTTTTTATAATAAATAGATTACAAATTAGGTAATTGAAATAAATACATCCTACTTCGTAACCTTCTCAAGCGTGGTATTCTGCAAAACAATTGCGATCGAGTAAGAGACACAAAGGTACATTGCAGGTGCTACATTTCCATTTTGTGACTCTTCGATTGATCTTAGTTGAGCAATGAGTGTATTACGTCCTGACAGATGTAGAATTTTTTTTCGTTGGGCTCGGCAATCGACGTAAACGGGCCTGACCGCACGAGCCGAGCGGCACGTTTAAGACTTGCGACGGGTCAGCGACTGGAAGAGTCGTTTTTACACCGTCAACAAGTCATCCGCTCGTGGTTCCCTTTTTGGGTCAAGGAATTGAATCCCTATTACCCAAGACGAAACCTTTGTGCGCAATTTGAGAGGGGAGGTGTGAGGGGGTGACGAACGAAAAGGGTGTGGTCAAATGAAAAAGAACAAAGTTTAATTTACTAAAGACATTTTAATTCGATTAAATTTATAATTACGATACAAAACTTAATTCTTAATTCCAGGTGTTAATAATTCTATTTGTGTATTCTTTACAAGTGCGTGCGTGCGTGCGTGCGTGCGTGTGTGTGGATTATTCCTCAGGGGAGAAGACTAGATTTAAGAAGTCGAACCCTGTGAATACAGGGTGAGGAAGATGCGGAGGAGGCTCGACGTATTCAATGGTGGTGGCTTCGGAGTTGACGGATATGTTGTCAAACTCCGGATCGTTATGTGGGAGTTCCTCCAGTTGAGCCTCTACTGGAGGAGGGTGGAAACGGACAGGCAAAGGGGGTCTGTAGTCCAGGAGCTCTTCTAGGATCGGAGAAATGGACCTGGGGGTAGGAAGTGGTGAAAGGTCAAGAAAGGGTTCAGGAGATTGCTGAGGAGATTCCTGAGGAATCGATGGTGATACCGGAGGTGGGTCGGTTTGAGTGTGTGTGGTTATACGAGAGTTACTACGTGGGGTGTGTCTCCTAATTCTAACGGGTCTTACGGTGACCCTCGCCGCGTATCTGATGTATGGTGGGAGGAATATAGCTATGCAGAGAGCGAATGCCGAAAGGTCCGAGCGATTCCGACGATTGTTGGGTCGCGGCAAACGTTCAGTTCTCACTGATAAATAATACAAAAATTTTAAACGAAATAGGGACATAATAAAAATAAAGAAAATACTGATGAAGAGAAAAATAAAACAAATGAACTAACTTACTCGTTACAAGATAGTTTCGAATTGGGTTGAGTGTGTGCGGTGGTTTTGAGCAGGCGCCCCGTTGAGGGATGGTGTGTAGGCGTCGGACCCTTTGTAAAAGCGTAGGCACCCTGCTGCGGGATGGTGTCGTCAGAGTGATGGACCCTCTGGTTGAGATGCACCACTTGGTCGTGACAAAGTATCGACCCTTTTTATTTCGCGGCCCGAACTACTCGAAAAACTGACTTAAGGACTTGGCAAACTTGCTTGATGAACTGAGTGACTAATTGTGTATAATTTGTTGCGAGTCTTTCCGATCGCAACCGTAAGTTCGAGATCCGCTTGGGGAACAGGACGCACTGCTTAGAGGTGTGGAATAACTGGACGCAAACCTTGACTCAAACAATTTATTTAATCACTCACAAACTGCCAGGACGGTGTTAGGTTTTCGTGAGCCGTGCACGGACACGGGGAAACGAGTCGGTGTATTCGCGTATCGTAAACTGAATCCGTCGCTGCTTGCGCGCGACTGTATTTATACGAATCGGCAATCAAGAGTTTTGTAATATTATTGATATGTTATTGTTGATATTTCTCGGATTGCTGATTCGTGTCACCTTGAATCCGAGGTTGTTTCTCTGCAGCCTCATCGTTATTCTTTATTTGCTAAATAATTCTTTCTTAGTATTTTATTTTGGTATTTAACTTAATTAACCTTATAGCGACACGTTGTGTGTTACGACACACAACATCCCTTCCCCGCGAATGGAAGGAAATGTAGGTACGGAGTTTCCGTACGGAGTAGGCGGTGCGAGTGTATAGTTTTACAGTTAGTTCTTGTCCTACCGTCTACCTATTATTCCGCAGTAGTCTTTCTTCTTCGTAATAATAGTATTGCTCCTATGCCTAGTGCTAATACAATAATCACGATGGCAAGCGAACTTGTGACCACAGGATACAAAGTCAAAGGTTGAATAATTTTTCCCTCTGTTAACTCGTCGTCTACTTCTCTTATTTTTTCTCCCAAATCTATTAATTCCTTTGAATTTTGTATCATCTTTTTCAATTTTAACGGTTTGATTTCCATGCTCGTTTCACCATTAGTTATACCTTCTATTTTTCCCGTTAGATTAAAACGTGGTATATATGCCTGAATGTTCGGGCCTTCTATTATTGTTCCTGTGTTCAAGGTCATGTCCTTTGCAATTATTTTACAATTATTTAATAGAGTTATTCTACCTGTTCGTGTGATTTTGGTCTGTATTTCCTTATGGTTTAAACAAGTAATCATTACGTCTTGTTCGCCGTTAGTCGAATATAACCAAGAATTTTCCTTCGTTAATGCTATCCAAATAGTTTGGTTAAAACTTACATACTTATTTCCGCAGATTGCCCTTTTTGTCAAACCTACATACAATTGTACTTCACATAACGCTCGAGGGTTAATATTATATATCGGACTATCCGATTTACATATACCATATATTTCTTGTCTATCTCAATATTTTTCTAAGTTTTCTTCGCTTATCGCTAGGTATACGAATAATTCTAGATTTACAGCAAACAATTGTTGGTTAATCTTGGTAAATACAAATATCTCGCGTTGGTCAGGGACAGGTAAAGGTATGGCTTTTATTAATCTGTATTTCGGATATGTTACAAGTGGCAATTTCAATGTTACAAATATATCTCATTCTTAACATACGAGTTTACACTTGTAATTTTTTCAAACGTTGACCAATCACTTACATCTAGCTTGAGAGGAAAATACGTTCCGCGTGGTAAATACGGCGCAGCAGCCCGCATTTCGGCGAAAATTCGTTCGACGGGTAATAGACTCGGATTCAACATTCCATGCGACGCCTGCGTTAAGAAATCATACACATTTTGAATATTTCTGTCGGAATCTGCTAACATTCTGTCAAGTAATGCACAGTACTCGTTGATTTCCTCACGTTTGATGATTAATAAAGTACCATTCTAAATGCGTGCGTCTAAGTCGTACAACAATTCGTTATTTTCGTCGATCGTCTTTTCCAAATTGCTTATGTGCGCTATTGTAGAGTTTAATATTTTTAGTTGATGCCTCGTGACATGATTAAAAGTACTCTCGCTATTTTGCAACAGTGTTAATTGCTCGTTGATGCGTTTCTCATCTCCGGCATCCATAGTGCCGAATAAATATTTCGCTACCCTTCCTATCCCGTCAATTAGACCGCGTTTCTTCTCGTTCGGATTTCCGTAAACTCTTTTTAGTTTCTTCAATAATGCTGCTACTCTAACTTCGTCTTTTCTAATTAATCGTAGTAAATTCGCGAACTGACTCTTTTCTGCTCGTGTGGAGTGTATCATGTTCTTTGCGCTTTCCGCTAATTCTAGCCATTCTTGTACATGAATATGTCGTTTTCCTAATGCCGAAATATCTACAGTTATCACGAACTTCCAATATGATTCGATGACGTTAATCTCACCTACTTCTTCAAAGTATATTCCTGGTTCGTGTGAGAATCTTTCTATCTCCACGGCTAAATTTGTCTCGGTTTTCGTTGCTGACATCAGAGTTCCAAGAAATATAATGCACCTACAGAATAAACTTTTCTTTAACTATTGTCGTCATAACTTATTCTACTGCTTAATATATTCCGTCATATTTTTATTCCTCCTTTTTTTTAGTTTTCTACAAATAATTTTAGACGGTTCGCATGCACCGTCATTTCTTTCCTTCCCTTTTTAATAGTATAGTTTACTTCCGAATTCCTCTTTACTATTACGTATGGCCCACACCATAACGTTTCTAATTTCTTTGAACGTCCTCGTCGTAACGTTTCATCATATAATAACACTTTATCACCTTCCTGGAAGATGACTTGATTAGCCCGTTTGTCGTAATACCGTTTAGCTTTTACTTTCTCTTCGTGCGCGTTGCTCTTGGCAATCTTATGGGCTGTTCGTAATTTTTCCCTTAACTCGGACACGTAGTTGTCGTAAGTATATGTAAGCCTAGGCGGTTGTGCTAATGCTGTAGGCAGAGTTGCACGATGTCCAAAAATTAACTCAAACGGTGTATATCCTGTCACCGTGTGGGGAGTGGTGTTATACGCGAACATAGCATACGGCAACCACTCATCCCAGTCCGTTTGACCTTCATTTACGTAATGTCGTAAATATTCAGCTAAAGTTCGATGCGATTGCTCCAGCGCACCGTTACTTTGTGGGTGATAAGCGCTAGTCCTAATTTTGTTAATTTTTAACAATTTACAAGTGTCCTTAAGTACACTGCTCATAAAATTGGTCCCTTGGTCTGTTAGAACCTTTTCGAGTATCCCGTATTCTAGCACAATCCCTGTAACGAACTCTTTCGCTACGACTTCGGCACCTTGATTCGCTATAAATATCGCCTTACTATATTTGGTAAGATGATCCTGAAATGTTAATACATATTTATTTCCATTGTCTGTAACGGTTAGCGGTCCGACAATGTCCAAAGCGCATTTTTCGAACGGTTGGCTAGGCGTATCCGTAATCACCATCGGCGCTTTGTTGTGTTTACTTAGTTTATTCTTTTGGCACTGTTTGCAGTTAGATATGTAGTCTTCTACATCTCGTGTAAGACCTCTCCCATTATGTGTTAATCGAATGCGATTTATTGTTCGCTGTAGACCCTGATGCCCCCCTATCGGCGCATCATGATATTCATACATTATCTGTCTTTTTTCTTCTTCCGTATACTTCTTGTTTTCGTTTTTGTCATCCTCTTCGCTTCCGCTTCCTTCTTTTGCTTCGTCATCAGCATTCTTTCTGTCTTTGTTTATCGCGAATACTGTCTGCGCGACATTGCGACTCAGCGCATCGGCATTAACATTGCTTTTTCCCGCCTTGTACACGATTTCATAAGTGTACTCCTCCAGTTTCAACCTCCATCTGATCAATCGCGAACCCGGATCGTTTACATTGAATAACCATGTTAACGGTTGATGATCCGTGACTATTGTAAACTTAATTCCGTATACGTACGGTCTAAAATGCTTTATTGCCCACACTATAGCTAGCAACTCCTTTTCCGTAGTACTGTAATTTTGCTCAGCTCGATTGAGTGTTCGACTTGCGTAGGCTATGGGACGGTCCTGTCCTATTTCCCCCTGAGAAAGTATAGCTCCTACAGCAAAGTCTGAAGCATCTGTTGTAACTATGAATTCCTTGCTGAAATCCGGATACTGAAGTACCGGTGCTGTAACTAGTTTTTCCTTTAATACATCGAAAGCATGTTGCTGTTCCGCGGTCCACTCGAATTTCACGTCCTTTTTCATCGATTTAGTGAGTGGTTTAGCGATTCTAGAGAAATTCTCGATGAACCTCCGATAATATCCAGCTAATCCGATAAACGCTTGGATATCTTTTGTTTTGTTCGGCGTAGGAAAGTCTTGTACAGCCTTGATTTTTCCCGCATCAGGCATTATTTTATTCTCAGTAATAATGTGCCCCAGATACGTCACTTCTTTTCTGAGAAATTCGCACTTGTCCGGTTGCAATTTCAACTTGTCTGCACGAATTCTATCCAATACTTTTTCTAGCCGCCAATTATGTTCGGTCAAACTAGCTCCATAAATTACAATATCGTCCAAGTAAACTAAGCATTTTATGCCCTGCAATCCAGCCAGTATGGTATTCATCAGACGCTTAAATGTCGCTGGCGCATTCTTCAATCCAAAGGGCATCCTGTTAAACTCGTAATGCCCATATGGTATCGAGAATGCCGTTTTTTGTTTATCTTCCTCTGCCATTGGTATCTGGTGATAACCAGAAGCCAAATCTAAAGTCGTGAAGTATTTCGAGCTTCCTAATTGATCCAGGATATCGGTAATATTAGGTAATGGAAAGGAATCTCCTATAGTTAAATTGTTTACTTTCCGGAAATCTACTACGACCCTCAATTTCGGTTTCCCCGAAGCGTCCATTTTTTTGGCACCACTAGGAGAGGTGCGTTCCATTGGCTCGTACTTGGGCGTACGATTTTATTTCTTAGCATTTCTCTCACTTGTCTGTTCACTTCCTCTTTATGCTTTTCCGGCAACCGGTACGGTCGCGTGTTGGCGGGCGCCGTCCCCGGCCGCGTCGCGATCTCGTGTTTCATCGCCACGGTATGAGTCAGCGGTTCTCCCTCTATATGAAAGATATCGCTGTACTCTTCACAAATCTTTGTTATTGCCTTTTGCTCTTCCTTGTTCAAATGTTCAATTCTTAATGCGTCTCTTATTTTCTCCAAACGAGACATTGGCTTATCTGTTGCCTTGTTAACTTCAGTATTAAATACTTGAATTCCTGTTTCCGCTTCTAACAGTGTTAACTCTACGTGTGGAGTCTGTATATCTACCGGCTTATCGGTAGTGTTGATTACGCTTATGACACAACCGTAATCTTGAGCTGCCGTCACGCAACCTCCTATGATAACTCCCGGCTGCATTTCCAATGCATGCACTATGCCTGTCATATTTTTATTTGTAGTGGCGGATATTATGGTCTCACTTCGTGACTTTAATGTGACTGGTCTGCACGGAAATAGTTTAAATTTGGTGTCCCCTATCGTTAGTTGCTTAGTGGGGTAATCCCATTTCATCACATGTTTTTTAAGGAAATCAACTCCTAATATTCCTTCATGGCTTATCGGAAAATTGTCCTTCACCACATGCATTTTATGCGTAATAACTTGCCCTTTCAATAGTACGTGAGCCATTATCGTGCCCAACGTTTCGGCCTTCTGTCCAGTAGCGCCTATTATCATTATCTTTTCATCGTAAACTAAAGTTTCTTCTTTTAAGGTTTTCAATTTAATTAAAGTTATTGCAGCTCCTGTATCTACGAGCATAACTGCCCGTGCTGCTCGAATTTCTTGCATAGGTACTGCTATTAAATCTAGATTAAGTTCGGCCTGTGCATATTCGCCTACTGATGCTATCTGCAATGTTTTTGCGGGTCGTGCTGTTTTTATGTTTGCCTCTTCTCCTTCGCCTTGCTTGGCGTTTTTCCTCGTTCGGGCGTCGTCCTTGTCTGGCCTTCCATGCAATGACCAACAGGTATCTTGATTGTGCCCCGATCTTTTGCAATGTTTACAAAATATGTTCATCATGTTGACCTTCTGGCCGCTAGCTCTCGGTAATTGATACCGGTTATTATAATTATGAAAGCGTCCTATTCTGCAATCACGCCCTTCATGACCCAATTTGCCGCATTTGATACATTTTAGTATCTTTTCTCTTGCGCCGTTATTATTACTGAATTTGTTATAATTCCTATTTTCGGAATACGGACTTTGCAATTTTTCTTCAGCCGTCGCTATCGCAATCGCCTCTTGTAGCGTTTTGTAATTGCGTGCGCGTACTATAGTTTTAATGCTTTCGTTTAGTCCGATTTGGTAGTTTTGTAGCGCTAAGTTTTGTATAGTGGTCTTTATTGTATTTTTCTCCATGACCGTGAGACTTTTTCCATCGATCATCGCTTCGTAAAGTTTCATCGCGAGCTGATCTGCTCGTGTACCGAAAGCTTGGGCGTTCTCTCCATGCTTCTGCTTTAGCGTGTTAAATTCAATTTGCAAGTGCGTTATACTTTTATGAGTTGTATATCCTGCTTCTATTTCTCGTTTTAATTGCACGAACGTTTGAATATCTCTTGTTTGAAAATCGAGCAAGACCTTTCCCTTTAACTTAGTACACAGTATCGCCTTCAGCAACTGTAATTCTTCCAAAGGGTCTATACTTTCCACCGCGTAAGTACTCGCGCTGAGGAACTCTTGTATTTTAGCCTGTGACGTTCCGTCAATCTCTGGGATTAAGCTTTGCGCTTCTTTTAGTTGCATATACCCATGCATGGCTATCGGCTTATTTCGTATATCCGACATACCCCGTCCGTATGCTACATCCGCGTTATCAGTTACACTGTAAAAAAAGTCGGTAAATTTACACAAATAATGCAGTAAATACACAAAATCATGTAATTTTAAAAAAGTTATATTATTTTACAGAAATTTTGTAATTTTACAAAAATTATGTAGATTTGTCTATTATTGTGTAAATATATCTTATTTTATATGGAAAATTACATAAATAATATAATATTTCAAATATTTTATGTAATTATCCTAATTTTTGTAATATTACCAAAATATAATGGTAATATCTCGCTGCAGAATATGCGCGATGTGATGGCATTAATATCTCGAGATAGGCGCGCAGCAGCTACTCGTAGTTGATTGGTTAGCAATCGCGTAAGCAGCGTTGTCGCATGCGTGTTATAAGTCTGACGTACTAGTAACGAATTGGCTAAACCGTCGAAATGACGATTATCGAAAAGCTGCCAGTTCGTGTTCGTGCGTGATTGCATCCAGCCATTAGCCATTGTACTTTCTAGCCCTAAGCATTGTCCGATTGTCCGGATCCCGAAGTGCGTGAATTTTTATATATTTCTCTGTGAGAGAGAGAGAGAACATCCGTATAACATTCATCGAGATTATCGTCTTTGTTCAATTTGCCTAAATCGTTATTGTTTGTTCGATCACGCAATCTTTTGGTCTCACAAGATAGGTAAGTAAAATATTTTAATAATTAGTTTCGAAACATATACATTATAAAGAATAGCTGTTCATTGTAATTTCGTTAAATCTTTATAATATCATTATTTTTTATATTGTAATGTTCAAACAAAAAATTTTTTGCATATATATTTGTAAATTAATAGAATCTTTCATGCTTTCTAAATAGAATTTTTTTGTTTTTACATAAATTCAACTTACAATCGTAAAAATTATTTGAAAAATCACAGTTTTACATACATATAATTTTGTATTTTTAATTTTATAAATATTAATTTTTAAATTTATTAAAATCCAAGTTTGTGCTATGTAATCTGACATATTTTTAACTTAAAATTTGCAGTGATATATAATAAAAGAAAGAGGATTCTTCTAATAACCTTGAGCAGATCATCTCTAACTATTAACTTTGTTCTGTTTATTTCCTCATATAACGTTTTCTAAAGCAACATTTCAAACAGTTGAATGAGTCTACAAAAGAAATTTGCCAAGGACAAGGTAAGATCATAATATGATATGTTTTATTAATTGATTTCAAAACATGTATACAAATGTTATAATTGTCATTGTAATATCATTCACTTGTGTGACATTCAATTTTATTTTCTTTTTTTTCAATAATTCTTCATATAAAATATGTTGCAGTTACTACTTTGAAAGGAAATATCCTTATATGAATCCTATCTCAGTCCAGTTTTATTTCTCCTTTCACACAAACTCCTTCCTACACAATTATAAATTTCTTTATTTACTTATTTGAAGATTAAATATTGAACAATGTTCAAATGTGTAATGTGCAACAGTACATTTTCATCCATTCTTTTGTATAACAAGCATCAAATTTTTCATAAAAACATGCCTTATTTAAAAATTATTTGTCTGTTCAAAAACTGTGGGCAACATTTTAATAAATATGTTAATTTTAAAAAACATTCTTAGATGCCACACAAAAAATTATAAAGAAAGAACATGTGTTACTTATTGTTGCAAAGAAAAAAACTGTAACAATTATTTTACAAATAGAGTAGATTTTCATAAACATTTATATAATCATATTAGGCAAAGTAAAATTGGGATTTGTTGTGGATATCGATCTTGTCTTCTAAATAACACAATTTTCAAGACAGTCAATACTTATGCAGTGCACATATGTAGACATCATTCATATAATAATAATGAAAACAATTTTGGTAAGCAGTTTATTGTTAATAACGAAGAATTTAATTTTGATGTAACAATTTCAATCTTGTTTCTCAAGAGATAACTTCAAATCAAGTTTTTGGTGATATAGAAAATACTAAAAAAGCTATTTCACAATTATATTTAAATTTGACTGCAAAATATTTTCTAACAGAATTTGCTCTACAAGCTGTAATAGATGGTATGTCATCTATACTGAAACTTATTCATGAACACTTTGTGACGGTGCGGCTTCCCGTATGGGAGCGGTTAGCGCGGTTAAGCTCGCCGGTGCCAGGATTCGGAATGCGGAACGGTTGAGACTCCAAATAAGTAGGCGCGGTTAAGTCGTAAACTATGATATATTTTAGCTTTCTTATGTACAATATATACAGGGTGTTCTGCCGTCGGACTTGGTTCGGCCAAGCTAGGCGAAAGAATAGCGGTAAACGCAAGATACCGTAAAGAATACAAGGAATAGCGGTAAGCGTAAAATACCAAGGATAGTGGTAAGCGCAAAGTAAAGAATACAAAGAATAGCGGTAAACGCAAGATACCGTAAAGAATATAAGGAATAGCGGTAAGCGTAAGATACCAAGAATAGTGGTAAGCGCAAA